>NW_027361738.1:28780000-29380000 GCF_039654945.1 Dendrobates tinctorius
AGGGTGCTGCTCCAGGTGCTGTGAAAAGAAAAGAAAGAAATTACTACCATAAATTAACAATCGCCAACTCCTGTGGAATAGAAAAGCACAGAATAAAACACAGTACAACTAGAAAATACTTACGTTCGGGAGGCAAGGACCGGTCTTAAAAATGCCAAGGCACGATGGTATCTGTACTTCGTGCCGGTCCTTGCCGCAGCACCACTGCGAACCTTATTCTCCTGACGGATATCCCTGTTGAAGCGGTCCTTCATCGAGCGCCAACGGGTTCTGACTTTGTTCACTGTGGTGGAAAAAAAAAAAAAGAAAAAAAGTAAGACTATGCACTGGAGGCTGTGATCATCCAACTGTGTGTGATGATAGAAACTCCATGGAGTTAATAGCATCACACACAGTTGGGTGATCCCGGCCAAGATCACTGCTGCATCACACTGCATTTAAATACTTATGAAAATCCTTGCGGACCCGGGGAGAGGCGTTGTCCCAGCCATCCATCAGCGATGCGGCCACCTCGTTCCAGAGCCGCCGGATCACCACGTTGTCCGAGTGCAGTTGGTGACGGGTGTCCCACAACGGGACTCGCTCCTGGACTAGACGGATGAGCTCGTCGTTGTCCAGGGCGAGGTCCTCCTCCCGCTGTGGAGCCTAGAAAAGAAAGACAAACATTAATCTTTGAAAGATATCCTCCATCCCATAGTCCCGTGACCATATACCATCATACATATCCGCCATCCCATAGTCCCGTTCCCATATACCCAAACAAACAAACATACATACACACACACACACACACACACACACATACACACTTTGAGCTTTAGATAAACAAGCCATGAAAAAATTATTTGTTTTAAAGGAAAATAAATGCAAAAAAAGCAACAAACATTGAAAAAAACAACCATGAAAATTAAAAAAAAAAAAAAAAAAAAAAAAACAGACTAGAAAATAAGTAAAAAAAAAAATAACAGTCCGTCTGTACTTACATCACGTCTTCCCGCCCGCACTTGGCCTTGCTTCTCCTGCCGTTCCTCCGGTGGTGGTGGCGTGATGGAGGATGAGGTCTGAAAATTAAACCAAAAAAATTAATCACATGTGTTTATTTTTTCCAATCCATACGGAAGCATAGTACTCACTTCTTCTGCCTCTTGCCCTGTCCCGGGGACATATTCCTCACCAGATGAAGACATGCTGCAATAAAAAAAAAAAAGAGACATAAGTACATAGAAATGTATTGAAATTTCAGCCAGACATTAGGTTTTTCATACTTACATTGGTGCAGCTTGTGCTGTGTGTCCACTCGTGAGCAATCCTTAAAGTATTGTGGAATCCCAGTGCCCACACCATTTTATCACCTTGGTTTAATTTTTTTTTTTACTGTCTAGACCACATTTCAGTCATGTTTATTGTAAAAACGCATGCGCATAAAAACGCAAGCGTGCGCAATACCATGCGCAAGTATTGCGCTCCCATAGGCTCCAATGTGGTGTTTTTGCGCATTCCGTGCGCATGCGTTGTTTTAACGAGACAGGGCGGAACCAAAAATGCAACATGTTGCGTCTGACGCGCCTGGCGCGAAAGACAAAAAAACGCATGCGCACGAAAGCGCAAGTATGCGCAAGACCATGCGCACATCATGTTAAATATAGGTGCGCAGTGCGCATGCGCACTGGTGCGCACGATGCGCTGCGCACAAAAGCGCAAATGTGAAACCAGCCTTAGTGTGATATACGTCTGTGGTTTGGTACATACGAGTTTCCAGGTTTTTCTAACATTTGCACCCTACAATGATCAAAAATATTGGGTTTCCGATGTTTATGTCATGGAAAGACTTTGACTGTCAGCGCAAAATGGTCAAAATTGCTCTTCTTTGCAATCAAATATCAATGTACTTAGTGCTTGCTGCCTAGAGGATTTGCCTTTAGTTAAAGGAGTAATCCAGGACTATCTAGCTATTTAATTTTTTTTACTATGGGTCTAAGAACTTACAGGCAAGTTTCTGTCGACACAGAGCAGTCATGGACCGCTCCTATCAGCGACTCAGCGGCTTCCACGGCTTTCCTTACACTCTGCAGGGAGCCGGCAATCAGTCAGCATGACGTCAGCAGTCACACCTCATTTACAGAGCAGCCTGGAAGAACTGTTCTGGAGCAGCTGAATCGCTGACAGTAGCGGTAAGTAACCGCTCTGAGCTGTCATCGGGTAGAACACACAGTAGTTGCCTCAGTTAGCAACTACCTGCCTGTTATTTTTTTTAGGTCCATAGTAATTAAAAAAGTACCTGGACCTGTCATCAGAAAAAACACTATTGACCTGCAGATATGGGGTTAAACTGCAGGTTAATAGCATTAGTCATCTGCTCAGCTCCCGCACAAAGCCATGCTCTGCGGGGAGAAAATGAACTTTATTCCACCCAGCAGTGTTCAAGTTTCAGCCATGGGGGCTGCGCTAGCCCGGGTTCATTCACTGCTCTATGTATACAGAGCGACGGCTGTAACTGTGCCTTTGGCCCTGACAGACACTGGCTTGCTTTAGGGCTAGGCATGGTAATAATGCTATTATTTTTTCTGGTGACATATTCCTTTTAAAAGTAAAGTCCCAAATGGGCATCTGTTTTGTGGAATGTGTGTCTCAAAGCCATGTTGCAACAAAAGGGGGGGGAGACAAAGCGCAATAGGGTCTTATCCACGTTACAAAGGATAGAGTATATCATGAAATTTGCTCACCTGGTTAGGATGAGATAAGATCATGTAGGTAGCGGCTGCTGCAGATCCACAGGTCCTCAATGACCAGAAGAAATGATATATTCAAAGGGAATTCGTAGTTATATTCCGTGCTGCCGCTGGTACAAATTCCAGGAGATTGTTGTAGGATTGCAGTGGTCACTGCAATCCTACAACAATCTCCTGGAATTTGTCCCAGTGGCAGCCCGGAATATAACGACAAATTCCCTTTGAATATATCAAAGCCATGTTGGAATGAAGTGATCCAGCTTCCAGTCATTATGAAGATAAAAATATCCTTGAAAATCATTAACATACATACATATTACATCCATGGGTGTGTAAAGGGGTATAAGAGGGGACATCATAAAACCTGATAATACTGGTTTTATGATGTTCTTCCCATTAAAATTATATTTTTATTTCATCACGACTGGAAGCCGGATCGTTTCTTTCCACCATGCTCTATGGACACTAAGCAGTAGCGTGATCGAGGGCTTCCCTGCTGTGTGAACTAATCTTCAAGGGTGTGCTGTTTTTTTCCCTTTTGCCATATATAGTTAAGACACCCATACACACTAGGTTATGCTGACCCAACCCTACCCTACTTTATATAGTGGAAAAAAGGGAACGGACTGATAGAATCACAAAGGCCAATTGTTTTTGAGAGAGAGACACACTCTTGACTGTGATGTTTGCTAGTGGCTTACTCAGTTTTTCACATTGGCAACACATGTATATGATCGGTAAAGTTGACCAACCCCATATACTGTAAGATGCATGGGCAACCTAAGCCCTGCATACTCTGATGTGATATATATGAGTATATTTTCTGTAATTACTGTACAGTTGACATTTATTGTCACAAAGTAAAAAAATAATTCTAAGAATCTTGGGTTTATATATGGTACATTCATGAATATTGTGTTTAGAAAAAAAGAATTTGTTTGAGATTCCTTTTATAGGTTTTTGTTTATGGTGTCCCGAGCAACCTCAGTTATTGCTGCGTTATGATTGTTTGTATAGTTAATATAATAGCTCCTTCTCATCAATTTACTCTCTGCACTAAAAAAAGTCCCCACACAATTGACTAAGTTTGACTCTAATTGAGGGAGGTAATTCAGACTGTACAGGAGCGATCCTTTTGTAGCTGAAACTGCAAGGTCACCATGAGCGCAGCTTTGCTAATGAAATAGTAAAAGATCCTGTACTAAGCGAGCTAAAAACGTTCAGACAATAGGAAAGTTAAAATGTTACCAGTGTAAATCTTTCTGTGAATTATAAAATGGTTTTTAGATATAAATGTGACCTAGAATGTACGTATAGCGGCTTCAGCAAATATGTAATTCTAAAGTGGAAAAAGTGAGTGTCTTGTCCAAGGCTGGCACCAGCTCCTAGCGAATCTGAGCAAGAGCCAGGGACCACTGTGCCTGTGGAGCCCACTCCACCCCTGTCTATCCTACAGATAGGCCATCAATATTTTGGTGGGAGTACAAAACCCAGCACCCCACTGATCAGCTCTTACCAGAGCCGTCTGGTAGCTCTCAAGTGCTGCTGTAACACAAGCAATTCTGCCAAAACTGTAGTGTCTTAAGGCCCCGTCACACACAGCGATAATGCCAGCGAGATCGCTGATTTTGTGACGCCACAGCGATCTCGCCAGCAACATTGCTGTGTGTGACGGGGATCAGTAACCGACCCCCCGCCGGGTATCGCTGATCGCGCTCCATTGTCCTGGGCCGTTTTTTGATCGTTGGTCTCCTGCTGGCCAGCACGCATCGCTGCGTGTGGCAGCGAGAGACCAGCGATCAGCGACGCTGGACGCTGGTTTCCAAGGTAAACAGCGGGTATCTAAGAGCTGCACGGCTCTTAGATACCCTCTGTTTACCTTGGAAACCAGCTTGCTCGCTGGTCCTGATCGCTGGTGAGTCTGTCTATGTGACAGCTCACCAGCGATCAGCTAACTCGTTGGTGGGATCGCTGGGACATTGATACGTGTGATACGCCTTTACTTGTGATCTTTCCTGATGAAGAAGCCATTTGTACTTTGAACTCGTCGAATAACCATTTCGTTTTATATCCTGGGATATATGTCTCATTAACTGTCAGCAAGCGCAGAAACCATCCACAAACCTCTCCTTCCATCCTTTGAATACTATACTGTCCACAGCTGGGTACTGCAGATTTACTCACTAACCAAATAAATGGGGGATGGATCTGCAGTACTCGGCCGCAGCCACTATACAAATTGTGTAGCTGTTGTCTTCTGGCAGCATCCAAGAATTGGTGTCTGCTGCCATTAACAACTGATTGGTGAGGGTGCCTAAAATAATGAAAGGCCATGAATAAAAAAAATGGTTGTTACCTTTAAACCTGTATTTTATGGACTCATAGACTTATACATAGTTAAACCCTCAACCATTTATTATCAGTTAGGGGAAAAAAGGAATACATGTGTACCTCTGATTTATATAAACTACTGCAATAAAACAGCAATAAAATTTCAATTTCCTCAATTATGTTTTATTTAAGTTCATTTAAGATGCAGTGGATTTCTATCGCACATTCATATAATTCACAATGGTATTAGCTCATTGCTTGCAATATATAAATTACAGTTCCATAAAATATTAGTTAGTTGACTTATGACCCTAATTTGTATTAAACAAAGAAATATTATGAACATATTAATTAGGAAATGTAACTCCTTCAGTTCATTATCACCTGTGTATCCATTATTTCTACAATGATAATCATTATTTTTGTCTTGTCCCATTAATTAGGGGGTCAGGATATTTTTATGACTGAGGAGCAAAAAAAATATTACAATGCTATGAAGAAGCTGGGGTCGAAAAAGCCTCAAAAACCAATTCCAAGGCCACAGGTAAAAATATTATTACTATTTTTTAATATTGATAGAAAATATTAGACATGCAAAAACAGAAACAGGAACATGCAATTTAATACAGGAAAATGATACATTGAAAAAAATATATACTGGAAAAATTGTGGGAACTTTAGTAATACCATCAAGAGATTTCTCGACTTACGATACAGCAGAAATTGATCAAAATGGTAAAATTCTAAATTTATTTTCTACTCAAAAATGTCCATTCCTTTATACAACTCATGGTAAGGGTCACGAGTGGGTCCCCTTTACTTTATGACTATGATCTAATAAGGCATATGAATAAAGCTGTCCTGATGCCTTCTCTAAATGACGGTCTATTGATTGTGTGCTGGCTCTTGACACTAATAGGGTTATTCTCAAGTAGTCTCTTGAAAGCTGTCCAGTCTCTCACTTCCTGGTTTCTGGCAGGGTGAGTGCTCATCCTTGAGTGACAGTTCTGGTAATTAGCAGAGTTGTAGTATTTGTAGAGGTATAAAGCTCAGCACAAGTTCTGCTGTAAGGCTGGAAAGATGTATATCTTTGTACCGTGTTAGCCAGTAGATAGAAAAATATTCAGAATTGAGAGTCCTCAGTGGTTGATACCTTTTAATGGCTAACTGAAAAGATGGTAACACATTGCAAGCTTTCGAGACTACTCAGGTCTCTTCATCAGGCATAGACTAATACAAAATCTGAAGAGTCACATATTTATGCACAATACAGCACAGAAAAAATCCAATAGATGAGACAAGTGACGTGAAGCAGAATTATGATTATGGGAGAGGGAGAAACATAAATATTGGAACAGTTCATAGATAAGGAGTCCGGATGTTTTATTGTCCTCTGATTGGGGTCTCCTAATGTGTTGTGATGTCCCCACAAGGTCTTAGGAGCAAATTCCTTAATTGATGTAAAAAGACATAAATCTATGCGACACATTCATTCCAGCATTGAGAGTGTCAAAGGTTGTCATAAATTTATACTTACAGACTCTTCTCTTTCTCTGAGATGTGAAGTTACCTTTCAATACCAGTAATTTCATATCCCTGGTGTTGTGGTCCATTATACAAAAATGTTTTGCCTCAGGTAGATCCATTCTTTTTTCTCTTATTGTGTGACAATGAGCATTCATCCTTGTTCTAAGCTTTTGCCCTGTCTCCCCCACATACAGACCCCCAATTGGACATTTAGTACAAATAATTAAGTACTCCACATTAGATGTAATGCAGCTGAAAGTACCTGGGATCTTGTAGTCCTGATGTGAATTGGGGATCTTCATCTTGTCTGTGGTTATCATAGATGGACAGGTTTTACATTTTTTCTGGTTGCAAGGAAAGGTTCCTGTAAGGCTTGTTTCACACTTGCGTTGGGCAGAGCTGCGGAGGGCTGCGTAGTTCCTCCGTTAAGCCCCGCCCACTGCTGCACCTCTTCCATTCAGCTCCGCCTATGCCGGCATGTGTCCTGCGTAGCTATCTTTAACATTGGGTATGCAGGCCATGGGAGTGTATGCGGATGCCTCAGCATGCATTGTTTTGACGCTGCATCAAACGCAACATGTTGCATTTTGTTGCAGTTGGCGCAGCGTTAAAACGAGCTGAATGGAATAGGTGCGGCAGTGGGTGGGGCTTAATGGAGGAACTACGCAGCCATCCGCAGCTCTGCCCAACGCAAGTGTGAAACCAGCCTAACACATTCAGCTATCAGTGGCTTGTTCTGGAATCTCCACTGCTATCACTGTTTTTACATATACAGATAACCAAGCAAGCACATGTTCAGGACAGTGAGAGCCGCTATTAGGAGCACTGCTCTTGAAGCGGATGATGGTGTGGCCTGCTGATTTTGCAAGATTTATAACAGTAGCTTATCAGGAACAGTGAGGGAGGTGAAAAACTAACTGCTGTATAAAAATCGATGGGCTGGAGAGAGTTGACTGTGATGTAAGGAGTTATCCCCTTTCCTGGGAAGTAACTACTGCAGACAGTTGGCCAAACTCTGGACAGGCACCCGTGGCTGAGCTTCATTGAAAACAGCTGTACAGTATGTAAGATAAAAGCTCTCATTGCAGGGGCATGACAGCAGATAGAAAAAAAGTAAATTGCAAACTTACTTATTTTCATGTTGTCCAACTAATTAATTAAATTTAGTAACATGAGAATACCCTAATTCCCTAATTCTGTACTTCTTTTCAATCCTAACATTTTATCCCAAATGTTTAATACTTTATTCCATAACTGAAGTCTTTTTTTCCCCTGCAGAACAAATTTCAAGGATTTTTCTTTGATGTTGTAACCAAGCAAGCTTTCGACATTACCATTATGGTGCTTATATGTCTTAACATGGTTACCATGATGGTGGAAACAGATGAGCAGTCTGAGGACATTGAGCATTTGTTGTACAATATCAACTTGGCATTTGTGGTCATTTTCTCTAGTGAATGTGTTTTTAAAATCCTGGCTCTCAGGTACTACTACTTCACAATTGGGTGGAACATCTTTGACTTTGTGGTGGTCATTCTTTCAATTGTTGGTAAGTATCTAAATTCTTTTGGCAAATCATATATCGATTTATAGTATGGCATATTTTACTACAACTACTAGGCAGTTTACATTGACTGACTTAGGGCTTCATCATCATCATCATTATTATTAAGCCTTGCATTATTATCGCCGTCCTCATTGTTGCTCACTGCTTAAATTCTCTATCAGTATGTCTTTACAGTGTGGGAAGAAACCGGAGAATCCGGAGGAAACCCACACAGCTAGAACATACAAACTGCAGATGTTGTTCTTGGGATTTGAACCCAGGATCCCAGTGCTGCAAGGTTGCAATGCTAACCACTGAGCCACTGTACTGCCCATCTGCTATCATCATTGTGCAAGCAGCATAGTTTTAGAGGTTCACTGTGGGGGTAGCATACTGGGTTTGGGGCACACTTTTGTTGGCATCATACCTTTTATCTGAATTAGTCAAAGATTTTTATTCTTTGTTATTGCATATTTAAATAAGGCTATTGGGTCAAATGCTCTTTACTGCTCTTATATATTATATTATTCCAATATTTTATTCTAAGATCTATTACCATATATACTCGTGTATAAGCCGACCCGAGTATAAGCCGACCCCTAATTTTGCCACAAAAAATTGGGAAAACTTATTGACTCGAGTATAAGCCGAGGGTGGGAAATGCAACATGCTCCATATTAATATATGCCCCATATAATAATGCTGCACAAAGGTTATTGGTGGCCCATAACATTCTCCATATATGCCCCATATAATAATGCTGCTGCTGCTGCTGCGATTTAAGAAAAAAAATGACATACCTCTCCTCATCCTTATGGCATGGCTGGCTCACCCTCCCCCAGTGCTACTCACCCTCCGGCTCTGCTACATCTCAGTCCCAGCGTCTGTATCTCCCTTCCTGTCTTCTTCCTGTGCTGTCACATGGTACCGCTCATTAAAGTCATTAATAAGTGGCTCCACCCCTATGAGAGTGGAGACATGTCCATATTCATGACTTTAATGAGCGGTACCATGTGACCGCACAGGAAGAAGACAGGAAGGGAGATACCAGACGCCGGGACTGAGATGTAGCAGAGCCGGATATGCAGACACCAGGAGGGTGAATATCATGTTTCCTGCAACTCTCCCTCGCTGGCTTTCAGGTATATGACTTGTGTATAAGCCGAGAGGGTCTTTTTCAGACCAAAAAAGGGTCTGAAAAACTCGGCTTATACACGAGTATATACGGTAATTAAAATGTACTTTGTTTGTGGGACAACCCCTTTAAATTTGTTTACATATGAAAAGGTTCAACGTTCTATTTGATAATAAGTAAAAACCTTCCTCAATTGTAGACATTTTAGGTTGGCCTGCTAGCTTTTAATTTCGTCCCTTTGTGTATTTGAGTTTGACATGCCTGTGTTAAAGGAAACGTAGCCCTGGTCCTATTTTTATTGACGCCTGACAACCTGTAGTCTTCTCTTGTATAAATGAGTTATAAAGAGATTTTGTGACCTTTAGCTGCATATGACGTATTTTTATGCCATAGGTCATGGTCCCTGTCTTTTATGCAGGTTCACATGCTGAGCCTGCATCTTTCCCACAAAACAACAGCTGATTTAATCAACTGTCATGTGCCTTTAACAGCCACAGGGTTTTTGTTTTAACAGTATTAATTGTATGGTAAAAATGACTTTTCAACATAATTCTCCAGGTCAGTACAATACAGTGATGCCAAATATATACAGTATAAAAAATTCTAAATTAAATAAAGAAACATTTTTTGCGATTGTTGTAATTTTCTGACATGCATAATGTTTTCATTTTTCAGTAAATTAACTTGGAGGGCTTCTTTTTTGCATGTCAAGTTAACATGTTTATTGATAACATCTTGGGGTAGACCAAGTATTTAACTCCTTATTGCATTTTTTGCAGAGTTGTGGCAGCCAAAAATAATTCAGTTTTTTTCTCGTTACACCATTTAACAAATCGAGATGTTTTTTTTTATTTCGTTAGATCTGAGTTTTATGTATGTGGTAATACCAAATATATCTATTTTTTACATTTCTTTTATTTCTTTATTTATAATGGAGTAAAAAGGGGGGGTGACCCAATTTTTTTTATGTTTTGTATTTTTTTAAGTTTTACAATTGCTCATTTTGCCGTTCTTCTCATCTAATTCTTCTGTTTTCCATTAGCTCTATGACATCACATGATTAAAAACTGCCTAGCTGAATGCTTCTAAGCTCTATGTAGAAACACGAGAGCAAATTTCCCTGTATGACTCATCAGTCACTGCAAAAGTCTATGGCTGGGAGGAGACAGGAATAGCTGGGGGAGAAGTTGAAGATCGGGATGCTAAATACAGGGACAAGAGACTTCCTGTTTCTACAAAGAGCAAGGAGAAGAATTATCTGGGTAGAAAGGCAAAATGGGCAAATTAATGTACACAGTGCTATATAATACGATGATTGCAATATATTAAGAGGATAAAAACTTTGATGGGAGAAAGAGTGCTTCTTTAATTATTTTATAGAGAAAAATGAACTATTTAGTTTCACATGTATGAAACCTAACATTCAGATAATCCCATACATCTACTATGTATGTCTAAGTCAATGCACTTTAATGTTAAGGAGACCACATTACCTTTAAACTTGCACAGCCCAAAAGCACATCTGATAATAATTACAAAAATATCAAAATTATATTCTAATTAACACATCGACACAAACATATAAAGTTGTCCTTAAAACACGTAAATACGACAGACATTTAAAACCAACATAATGTGAAAAAACATAAAATATTGCATAAAGACGAGTATGTGAAAAGCACACGAAACATGCTGGTATCATTTATAACTACTGATATTTTGCATTTTATAGCATTCTTGCGCTTCTGACGGGTTCTCCACCCTATGTTGTTTTTAAGTACCTGTCGTGTCTATTGACGTTAAGGACAGATTGATAATTTTATAATTAAGGTAAACAAGTTTGGTTTGCTTCTGGGCTAAGGGGGTTAGTTGCACTCCTATTTAGAGAGCTGCCAACAATTTGCCAGAAGTGTCAGCACACCCATTACAACATATTGTGACATCATTCACCATCAAGAAAAACAAGATAATGCTTGGGTATATTTCCAGGGTTATGCGCTCTACATAGTCTTAATGTATTACTACAACAAATGAAAATGTCAGGTCATGACACACAAAATACTACATGGTCACTCCGTTGAGTTTCTGAAAAATGAATGTCAAAATAGCTGTGATAAGCCAAGGATAGCAAGAGTGAAAATAATTAAAGGCAACTTGTAAAAAAAAAATGACACTTGTCCAACGTGAGTACGTACAAGCTGTTATTTAGTAGATTAATTTATTATCAATTAATAGTTTGCTTGAACTAATTTTTCCTTTTTTGCTGTTTCTTAGGTATTGTACTTTCAGACATCATCAAAAACTATTTTGTTTCTCCAACTTTGTTCAGGATAATACGATTAGCACGCATTGGACGTGTTCTCCGACTTATCAGAGGAGCGAAAGGAATAAGGACTCTATTATTTGCTTTAATGATGTCCCTCCCTGCTCTTTTTAATATTGGTCTTTTGCTTTTCCTTGTTATGTTCATATATGCCATTTTTGGGATGTCAAACTTTGCATATGTAAAGAAAGAGGCTGGGATTGATGACATGTTTAACTTTGAAACATTTGGAAACAGTATGATCTGCCTTTTCCAAATCACTACGTCAGCTGGATGGGATGGCCTTCTCAGCCCGATATTGAACAGCAAGGAACCTGATTGTGATCCTAATTTGCCCAATCCAGGAAGCACAACTGTAGGAAACTGCGGTAATCCGCCTGTAGGAATTGTCTTCTTTGTCAGTTATATTATCATATCATTTCTTATTGTGGTTAATATGTACATAGCCATCATCTTGGAAAACTTCAGTGTGGCCACAGAGGAAAGTACAGAGCCTTTAAGTGAAGATGACTTTGAGATGTTTTATGAAGTCTGGGAAAAATTTGACCCAGAAGCAACACAGTTCATCGATTACTCTGTCCTTTCCACATTTGCCGACACACTTTCTGAGCCCTTACGTATACCAATACCAAATAGAATTAAACTGATTGCGATGGACTTGCCAATGGTTAGCGGAGATAGGATTCATTGCTTGGATATTTTGTTTGCTTTCACCAAAAGAGTTCTTGGAGAATCTGGAGAGATGGACGCTCTAAAGATACAAATGGAAGAAAAATTTATGGCGGCGAACCCATCTAAAATTTCCTATGAGCCTATTACGACCACTCTAAGGCGCAAACAAGAAGAGGTGTCTGCCTGTATCATCCAAAGAGCCTACAGGAGGCATTTACTTCACCGTTCCATGAGACAAGCCTCATTCCTTTATCGTCACAGGTCATGTGACGATAACATAATTGAAGAAGATGCCCCAGAAAAAGAAGGTCTTATTGCAAACATGATGAATGAAAATTATGGTCGCCGTTTGGACAAAGTAGAGTCTTTGTCTTCGACTTCATTTCCGCCTTCGTACGACAGTGTAACCAGGGACACATGTGACATCACAGTGGAAGACTCTTCCAAAAATGACGAGTCCACAGATTGTAAAATATTTGCAGACAGAGACAGAGAATCGTTTGTATAATCATTTGTTTTTGATCTTGTTTACAGAATGTTACAATGTACAAGTGCACAACCGTTCTGACAGCCTTCATATTCAGTTTATTTGCTAATAAAATGAAATTAACTTTTTAAAGGAACTACTGGGAACGAATGCTTTACAACTGTTGACTCAATCTTGGTCAACGTCGCTTTACATTTCTACATCAAGAATTTATGCACCCTAAAAAGTAATAACAGTGGCGTGGTTATGAGTATGCTAATGTGTAAAAGAGTAATGCAATGTATCTCTATACACAGAAAAAGCCTGACTGTATACATTCATTTATGGTCTTATACTAGTGTGTTTAGTAAAGGTTATATATGACCTTGCATCTAAGTTAAATCCAAATATCACAAGCTGCTGTAGCAAAAATATATACACTTACTGTATATGTCATGAATGGTCTTTCATAAATTTATATTTGATATTTTTTTTACTTAAGAAAAAAAAATCTCTTTTTTCGAAGGGGAAAGCAGATAAGGATTTAAAGATCTGCATTATAAACTCTTAAATGATGTAATATTGAAAAAAAAAATAATAATAAAAAGAAAAAAGAAGAAAAAAAACAAAAAAAAGACAATTATTGGATCGTGCTGCTGAAAATTGTTATAAAACATATGAACTGTTATTACAAGCTGACATGTAATTGCTTGGCATGGGGATGGGATGCTAATAAAGCTTTTTTTTTAAAAAGGGTTAATTAATGCGTACTAAATAACAATTAAACCTTAATTATCGAATGTGTCCAAAATTAAGTGTAGAATTTTCAGTAAATTTAATCATTCTTTCTTTTAGATAATTTTTTTTACTGTACTATTTTTTTGTCTGTTCTTTTTAATGCTTAGCACATATCCCAAAAATTTGGGAAAATGGGTCTCCGGTATCAAGAGTGATTTGGAGAAATAGTGGTCTTGGGGTCCATAGTTGCCAATCAGACTTTAGCCTTGATTCATTCAATAAACTGCACTGGAAAAAAAAAACATGTGGACTCTGGTTGCTATGGAGAACAAGTTTACTTTTTGTAACATGAAGTTCAGTGTAACAACTCAAATATATAGTTGTTTACCCCATGCATGGTTCATTCATCTCTTTCTGACTTTTATGGCTTTTTTTTACTTTAATTCTCAATACCTCCTTTAGAAAACCAGACCTCCCTCAGGGCTTCTTTCAATAGATGAGCTCTCATCTCACCGTTCTACCTGGAACGTCTATGCAATGATACCACCATAGCTTTATCTTTCTTTGCTTTTTTTTCTCATCATGAATTTATCCTCTATGTCTTCTTGTATTCCACTAATCATCAATATATATATATACACAGTCATTATCAATATTCAGCCAAAAAACTGATGGTTGGCATTAACAACCACATTGCTGCATGATATGGTTTCGAACAAAGTTTTGACTTTTCATGTTTTGAGAATTTCTTTAATCGCATGGGAATTCCCTATTTTGGAAATTCTCAAAACATGATATTAGGGATTCCAGAGGTCTGTAGTACAAAAACATTGGTTAAGAAAGAAAATAAAACTTCTGGATACTGATTGTGAAAATTTTTTCTATTAACGCTAGTAGTCATCCCTAAAATCGCAGACTGCTGGCTGACTGCTAACTCTGTGGTTGAATATATCAGAGTTATTAGGAAACATGACAAAAAACAATCAACTTGTTGATGCAATGAATATTATATCAGAACCACTCGTAACACACAGATTAAGCAAAAATTGGCACAATGTTCGACATGGTAGAAGATATGCTTTATCTCATTGTATTGCCTATGTCTACTCACGTACCATGTGCATGTGGCTTTGGCATGGCGGAGTGGACGTGTTACACCTTTTCTGTAGACAATACTTGTTTTATGTGTTTTACAAAGTGAAAAAGCCATTTCCTCCGCTCTGTGAATGAGGCAATAAATTCCATTGTCAATGTCATTTACAGTTTTAAATTGTTTAATGACTGTTTGTGTGACTTCTTGGCATCCAATTATTGTTTTGTTCTAAAAATGTACACAGTTCTTGAATTTATCAATTGCATCTGCTAGCATTACTTTATCGCTAGTTTTCCATTGCCCTTTACTGTAAAGAACCATTTCTATGTTGCACATGAAAGTTCACTTCTGCTCTTAAGTGATGTCCACCTGTCATTGACACAGCACATGTAAGGAAAGTTCTTTGGAGAACTTCTTGTATTGACCTTGAATATACTTGAATAAAATGATCATTCTTTTTTTTACCTCCATGGCTCTTTCTTTTTTACCCACCTGTTAATAAATGTTTTCCTGCTCCTAAATACTTTTTTCTCTTAAAATTATTTACCAACAATCATGATACAATTATATTTCATGTTCTGCTTTATGCTACGTGTAAAATGGAATGTAACATGCAAAGCTCCCACAATTTGAAAGAGCATCTGTCATCAAAATGCTGTTTTAGGAAGATTTCATTTTTTTAAAAAATATATAAAAGACGTAGTATTTACTTTCATGGGTTATTGTCCAATGTACATTGTGTTTCATAATGTCCTCAAGGATACGGTACAACAGTTGACTGATATTTTAGAATGGACTATAACTCAGTTGTGAACATTATTAGTTACAGCATAAGCTACAGCTTATTTAGTAACAGGCAACCCCCCTAGACCCAACACCTACACCCAAAAAACATTTATACAATATACAGAAGAACAAGGCACTAACAGCTAACATTTTGTAAAAAAAAGATATGTAAGACCAACTAAGTACTACCTGAAGAGTTACAGTACCTGCCATTTATATCCATTGATTAGACCAGTGATCTCCAACCTTTCTGACCTTGAGAGCCACATTCAGCTTAGACAGAGGGTCGCGAGCCACATTAAGGACTGAGAGGGGAGCGCGAGCCACATCCAGCTCCCATCTCCTTCAAAGTAGTGTCAACCAAAGCCCTACAGGTACAATGATAACCAAAGCTTTTCCACAGAAATCACTCCAAAGCAGTACACTGAGATCCAGGGGTTCCCACAATACCCCCATTCAGTATTTTCCCATCAAGGATTCCCAACACACTGTCGCATCCAGCTTTGAGCACCTCCTCTAACAGGTAGTACCATCCTCCAGCGTACCATATCTAAAACATCTCTAAACCCCTAAGACCAGTATATGTGCATCCACATCTGCACTTCTGTGCAGGGCTACTCACAAAATTCACCATTTTGAGATGTGCTCATTATACCTGTTTGCTAGACCTGGACCTAATGCACCAAGCTGGCAGACAGTCGCGAGCCAAAATTCATGGGACTGCGAGCTACAGGTTGGGGACCCCTGGATTAGACCAAACAAAGCCCATCATTGATGGTTCCTATAATGATCAATGGACACGTTGCTTGTATGGCCAATGGTGCAACTCCATACTGTTGTATATGGTTGGAGGCATCTACTCCACCTATAATTATTCTGATATCATTACCATGGATTTTATCATTCATAAAAAAATGAAAATAAATATACAAATCAATGACTTGGTGAAAGAATCTATACCCACATTGGTTAGCCAGCATACTAATTCACAAGTCTTTGTCTATATGTATGACTTTTGTAGGTCTTTAACTATCATGGGATTGTTTTCTCATCGTTCATCCACTTTAGCAGCTTTTATGCTGAATAAGTGTTGTTATTGACTCAGCTTTTTGTACCACTTGTGCTTTTGTTTGTGTGATATCGACATGTATATGTGCTATTTGCCTTACAAATGCTTACACTAAAAGATAGTATACGAGAACAAATTTTGTTTAAAAAGTTTTAAAGTTTGTTAGTCAAAAAGAAAAGTATTTTGCAATATCGGTGCAATGCAGTGTGTTAATCTCAACAATCCCTACTAAGGCGTCAAACTTAATGCAAAAAGAAGAAAAAGAGAAGAGATGTAGAGAGCAGATGAAGTAAGGCAGGGATAAATAAGTAAATAGACATTGAGTAGAAATGGATGAACAAGGAGACTATCTGCACTAGTGATGAGCGAGTATACTCATTACTAGAGATTTCCCGAGCATGCTCGGGTGATCGCCGAGTATTTGGATTTGCTTGGAGATTTAGTTTCTGTTGCCCTAGCTGCATGATTTGCGGCTGTTAGCCAGCCTGAATAGATGTGGGGATTGTTTGTTAGGAATTCCACATATGTTTTCTGGCTGTCTAGCAGCCGCAAATCATACAGAAACTAAATCTCCGAGCGCATCCAAGTACTCTGCGACCACTCAAGCATGCTCGGGAAATCTCGGGTAAAGAGTATACTCACTCATCACTAATCTGAACAACTCAGAGTAATAGGAGGGTAGATTAGGCCTTTTAAAAGTAAGTCATAGAGATAAATTGAGGGTTCTCTGTGACGTAAACTGGTTGGTAAATGTGATCCATGGCTCCAAGATGGCATAAAAAGATCTTTGTTGTTTGGAGAGATGAGCAAATAGATTCGATGCAAATCAAATTATAATCCAACTTTAAGAAATTCACAGATCCTGGCAAATTTGCAATTTGATTTATGTGAATTGCCAAAAAATGCTTACTGATGTTTTACACATTGCAGAAGATTGCATTAGTCAAAGACTTACATGATCATGATCCCGTAACGCCTTTCATCTATCAAAGCACATAGTATAGTGAAACCAAAAGGGACTATTGTGCTATATAATGTATATAATCGCCTTGGCTTGGGTATGCAGCAGCCATTTTTAAGGTGATATAGGATAATGAGAGTATGCCAGAGCTCACAGCTCAGCAATAGAGACAGGAATAGAAAACCATAAACCATTGGGCAAATAATCCAGACAGTAATGTCATCATGCACTAGAAAGCAGCAGTAAACCAGCACAATATTTTTACAGGATAAAAATTATGAAATCAGTGTCCGTTAGAGGTCACAAACGGTTTCCGCAAGTCCTAAACTGAGTTTTTGCATTTCTTGTACAATTCTTTTTTGCGAAGTTAAAATATTTTTTTTTTAAATACAAGAAAAATTCCCCAAAATCCAGACATTTAACTTCACAAAGTGTGCTTATAGCACTGTATTTTTTGCACATCTGTTTTACCAGTGAAATTTTATTTCTACATTAGCCACACTAATATAGCACACTGTTGCAGATGCTGATTTTTTGAATGTTTACCTACCTAGCATTTGTTATCATGTAATTTATAGGTAGTAAATTTAATTTTGTAAAAAAAATTAGAAAAAGAAAAAAATTTAACTGTTCATGTCTGTTTTTCCACAGCTATTTTACTAGTTCAATTTGACAACTATATATGCCACATAATAATTGACATCCACTCATTTCAGTCAAAGCAAGATCATGTTACCTCTGTCAGTGACACCATCAGTTTTAGTCAACATTATGCATAGAATGGTTTGTCTGATCCCAAATAAACAAGTGATAAGTTTTAGAGAGTTTTTTAATTTAAAAAACATGAAAAATCTGTCAGTGTGCAGTTATTAAATGGGATGTTAGTTACTACCTGTTACCAACTGTTTCTCCAGTGAGATCACTGTAAACTAAGAAGGCTGTGTTTGTGTTGTAGAGCTTAAAAGGTGTTGGATACAGGGTGAGGAGACCTCAAACTGTTAAACACAGTATTTCACGGCAGTTGGAAGCTTTGCAATTTTATAATTCACTGTGAATCAAATTTTGGATAAATTAAGACAAACCTGGTTAATTTAAGTTTCAAAAACTTAAGATTCAATCATCTTTAGCATTGATTGCTTCAATGCATTCATATATCATATATAATTCTATCCTTAAATGGGATCTCCAGGAACAGAAAAAAAATATTTAAAGGAAAATGTCATTATAACTAGATTCCTAAATATATTTAATTAGCAAAATGCAATTGTTTTCCCAAGGAAGTTACAGTAATCACTATATAATTATAATGTCTGCCGCCTTGTTATACTAGCAGAAGCCTGCCCTAGAATGTTAGGACAGGTGCACGTGAGCATGGGCAGTAGGAAGCTCCATCCCTCCAGGTTTCGTCACTCAGAAACAAGATTCTTGGTGATAGTTTTAGCTTTTTGCTGAGCATGTTATTTATCATGTTGAAGTATCTACTCGAGAGTTCTTTTACTAGCAGGAAGGTTCACCGTATACTCAAAGTGTCACCGATAGAATTGCAGCCCTTGACATATTCGTTGGAGACCTTTGGTATAGTCTGTCGAGGCATTTTGGATAATGTGAAAAAACAATTTTGCCATTGTTCTAGAGATATTTTGTAACCCATATTACTTTCCAATTCTTCTGATATTGCTACTTTAATTTGGAAGTTAAAAATTGAGTCGAGTAATAAAATTAAATTGTGAAGGGATTCAACCATTCTGGGTAGAGATTTGATAAAATTGTTAAATTGGGATAAATGAGGTAGAGATAATTTCTCTTTGAGAATCTCAAGGCATAAAACAATGCAGTGGAGCCTGAACAGAAATAGTGTTGCCTAAGAAAGGAGGTGGCTTCACACCAGTGGAATCATGTAGGCTCTAGACTCGGGGAAACATTGGATTGCTCAGAGCGATGTCAAAGTTTGCAGTTTAAATTTGAAGTGGACAGAACTCAAGAGTTGTATAAAAGTAAAGTGAAAGGAGACTACTTTAAAATTTGTAGCAGAAGAGGGCCTGTTGCCCATAGGAGACCACTAAAGGTAAGAGGCTATCAGTGCCAACTCAAGGGAAGTCCAGTGAAGCATAAAAGAAGAAATTCAATAACCAATGAAATGCTCATGTAACCTCATGCAATTGAAGTACCTTATCTGAGATTGGATTGGTATTCTTCGGGAAATTATTTCCAGTGTTCCTGAGTTTCCCAGGACATAAAATATTCAGGCCCATATGAGCTCACAGCAATTCCATTATCTTACCTTGTTTTTTGGGTTTTCTAGCCACAATCACATTTTGGTCAGTTCATTAACTAAGTAGCAGCAATAATAATAAATGATACTCCACAAATTAAAACTCTAATTTCTACTGGATACCGTGTATGTACAGTAGCCCAGTACAACAAAGTTGTCTCCAAAAGACTTGTAATGTTAAATTTCAACTGCAGTGCATTAAAAAAAGCTGGTTTCGTTTTAAAAAAGGGTTGTATTTTATCTGTATGCCTGCCACGATAAGGAATTGCCTCCGTTAAACTTGTATCAGTCTATCCAGCAAAGTATGCTACAGAAAACAGGAAATACCAGTTTAGCCTGTGTAAACACTGCAATATTTCAGGATTTTTTGTTTTAAAGTCACATTAAAAAAATACCCAACAAAAATAAAATATCTTTAAATAAAGCCCTGATGTTATTGTTATGCTTTTCTTAAATTATACATCCCCTTTAAGTAAAAATGACGGTGTACTGTTATGTCATATGTCTTGTATCTCCCTTTGATGCAGGCTCATGTTTTCCAGCACATGACAGCTGATTTTATCAGCTGACATGTGCCCTTAACAGCCGTGGGTGGAATCGTGATCCACCCACAGCTGTTATCATACTAAAGTCGAAGGAAGATAGGTTGGAATTCCATGTAGCAGGTAGTGGTGCTCATGGAAAGTCAAAGTAAAGGAATCTCTGACAGCGAAGTTTAACATGATCGTGCTGGAAACGCGTTGCTAACTCCTCCCATCAGTGCCTCTTTCACATGATCGCGGAGCGCCAATGGTTTGGCATAACAACCGAGACTATGCAGGGGTTCATAGCTGATGACCATTTCTGCTACACATAAAATAAAATAATAAAAAAATATAAAAAATACACTTACTTGGTAATGCCAAGTTCATAAATGCCAGATCTATCAAAATATAAAAAGAATCCGATCGGTAAACGGCGTAACAAGGAAAAAATTAGAAACGCCAGATTTATGCTTCTTTTGGTCACCGCAACTATGCAAAAAAATGCAATTACAGGCGATCAAAAGATCGTATCTACCCCATAATGGTATCAATAAAAAACGTCAGCTCAGCACAAAAAAAAAGCTCTCACCAAATCCTGAAAAATGCAGATGCAACAGGTCTCGGTAAATGGCACCTTTTTTTTAACGAACTTTGGATTTTTTTTTCACCACTTAAAAAAGAACCTATTCACGTTTTGTTTATGCAAACTCGTAATGACCTTGAGAATTATAATTGGAGGTCAGTTTTAGCATTTAGTGAACACAGTAAAAAAAAATAGCAAAAAAACTATTGTGGAATTGCAGTTTTTTGCAATTTCACCGCAGTTAGAATTTTTTCCCGTTTTCTAGTAAATTAAATGGTAAAATCAATGGTGTTGTTCAAAATTACAACTCGTCCTGCAAAAAATGAGCCCTCACATGGCCAGATTGATGACACAATGAAAAAAGTTATGGCTCTGGGAAGAAGGGGAGCGAAAAACTAAAAAAAAAAATTAAAAAAAATGGCCCAGCGGTGAAGGGGTTAACAAGATAAAATTAGACATGGAACAGAGTTTACTATTCAGCACCGCCATGCGCTCCCCGCTCACATTAGCTGTCTTGCCTCATCATATATTTGATAGAAGCTGCTGTAAGACAAGTTTTGCTTTGAACAACGCTTTGTCTGTAAAGAATGAATGCTTTGTATGTATTGAAATTAAAACTTAATAGAATAAGAACAAAATAAACCAGGAGAACTCTAAAAAAATGTAAGAGATTGCTTTGTAAACAGAATGATTAGTGAGTCTGGTTAAAAGGTAGGCAACGAACGTGGGTGTACGAGATTGTGGGAATAGAACGTGTTCCTTCATTGGCGATTGTATTGTATGTTGCCTGCCGTGTACTTTGTAGTCAATTTAATAATCACCCCAGGTGTTCTGTCAAACAGTGAGATAACTTGGAATATATGTCTTTATGGCTATACACTGTCATTTATGTATATATATAAATATTTGTACATGTGCAAGGTTTAAATGCATAGATGTCCAAAAACTCTAGATTTATCAATATTATGCAAAAATAAAACTTAAACTGTAGCATCTAAAGAATAGTTTGGGTACAGAAGCACTGGCTATATACTATTTTGCATCTGATAATTATTTTTTGCCTTTTCATATGTAGTTGGCTGTGGCTTAGTATTCCAGAAACATGATTCCAAATGCAAGTCAAATGGGCAAATAATATGAACTGAGAAGCCTTGGACTATCAGCCTGGAAGATAAAATATACCATAGAAGGCTATACTGTAATAATGTCTGTGATAGCAAAAAAATGCAACGTTTTCCACATTGGGAATGAAAAATAAACATAATATTGCTTTGACTATACACAGACTTCTAAGGGCCACCATACAAGAACCGAATATAGGCCCCTTGCTTTTGATTATTTCATCATATAGCATCCTCCTAATGTATCTCTAATAATTCCCTAAGCAATCAGAGCCATGAATTTCATTATATCAGTCATTTACATGCATCTAATATACATGTACCATATTTACTTATGGTATATCAAGTAAAAGAAAAATGCCATGCTACAGAATTCTGTAATTGTTACTTAGCACAGCAAAAGTAAATGAACATGTCATGTAAGCTTTTGAGTTACAATTTTTTTGCAAAGGATATCTATCTGCATTGTCGAATGTGTATTATGTTAGGAAATGTTACATCTGTAGACAGTAGGAAGCTACTTTGAAGGTCGCAGTGGGTCATCTAATTTATTTGTCACAGGTTTACCGCAACAGAGAGGAGCCAGAAGACAGCAGCGTTTGATTTCTCCTACAGCGTTTAGAAGCACTTCACCTTCATATTAAGCAGTGCTGTTTTTTTAGTAGTGCAGGGGTTAATGTGCTCAGGTGAAAGCTGTTGGAAGCTTTCCTGCATTAAGGCTCTCAGCTGTTCACTGTTAGCCACTCCCATCTCCTATATAATCTGGGCCCTGGCAAGCACTTATTGTCAGAGTAGCTTATGCTGCATGGTCAGAAATGGTGGTTTATGGTTGTTGTTTGAGAAGGCGTTTAGTGGATTTATCCAAGACTGTTGTGAGGTTTTGGATGTGCGGTAATCCCCTTCTTCTGCTACTTTGGTTTTTCACCATCCTCCACTCCATGGTGTATTCCTGTGTTGTTTGTGTGAGTATATTTGTATGATTGGTATTTTCCTTTATCCCTCTTTGTATTACCTTGTTAGTCTGTTACTGTATTACGGTACACTACTACTCCCCTCTTCCCTGGGTGGGAGAAGGGTACAGACTGAGGGTGGATTCGGAAGCATAGGCAAGGTACATGGCCCCAAAGTCTTCACCATCAGAAGTAATCTAGGGAACAGGACGAGCTAGGGCACCCCTAACGTTAGGGACCGGGAAGGAGCCCCTGGTCCTGTAACACCTGACAACAGAGTCATGACATTACTGGTCCTGTGTAGCTGCACAAATTGTACTTATGATGTTTCCAACCTCAAATGACTATATGAAACTGTGCAGTAAATTTTAGGGTCATTCTATGTCAAGTGGACCAGTGGTCCCCACTCGACCTTCTCCGATTTTGCTGAAAATTTATAAGGATGTACATGTATGTTTGAAAAGAGATTCTGCAAATTTTTAGGGCCAGATCTCAAATACATTGGGCACTGTTGACCTTTCACTGGAGGTTCCACCAAGCCTGCGGCTTCAGCTAAGAAACTTAGCTGTGCAAACTTTGGCACATAGCCATTAGAGTTCTATACTGGCTATGATGCTGAAATCTGGCATACTAGCTCACCTTTTGCTGCTAAACACGATAAAATTATTACCGGCTATGATAAAACAATATTTCAGCCGCAATTTTGTGTCAAAGTAGCTTGTAAAACGTGTCGCATAAAATTTATGCCAAACTTTGCCCATATATAACTCAAGACCAAAAACCAATAGTAACTGGTGCTTTGCCCTGTACACCAAACATCTACATGACTTTGCATTGCTGCAATATCACGGTCAAAGCATATGTATTTGTGGAAATATTCACACCCACATATGATGAAAAACGTTAAAAATCTGAATTTTACCTATATTTAGGTCAAATTTCTCAAAAAGGGTACCCCTAAAGTATATTAATTCTGATATCATTATAAAGAGCACATTTTTCTGTACAAGGATCATTGTTTTTTTTTTTAAGTCTCTCAGTTTAAGAAAAGAAAAATGCCATTGAACATGGTGTTATTTATACGCGTAATGCATTGATTTTGTGTTTGATTTTCAGATTCTTATCACATGTTACAGAGTTGTATTGTTGCTAGCAATGTCTATTATAATCAAAAACCTATAAACCTTTTTATTTATGAAAAGTTATTGACTATTGTTACATTTTAATGTATATATTATTTATTTTTTAGCGATGGAGAATGAAATTGATGAAGAATCAGCCCAGTGCTCTATCGGCCTTGCGAACAATTCGAAGTGCCACCTTAAGACATTCACCCATAGCAAGGATGAGTTGAAATTGTTTACAAGCTTTGGATTGGATGAACAGAAATTGCTGCGTCGACGAGTGGGACTAAATTTTGACGAACATTCACAAATCTGTTTACACCATGAAGCTTCATTCTTGACCAAATATGAGCATTTGCAAAAATCGTGTTGCAATCCTTTTGGGAAGAAAGGTCATAACACCAAAAAGAATTTGCGAGCTATCAATTTGTTAGCAGCTGACCAGTTGAACGAATTTACAAAGAATGATGTGAAGCCTCGCCAGAAGATGTGTGCATCATGTCGAAAAGAATTTGCTAACAGGAAAAAATCAGCTGATCCAGTTTCCTCTGAATCAGATCCATATGGAATGGAATGTTCTACTGAAAGTCTAAATTCAAGCTTAACATCCATTGGCATCTCTCCTCGGAAATATCCACGGGTAAGCCAGCGGGATTCACTTGGATATGCAAGGAGAAAGATAAGCCAGGTGCAAAATGCATTTTCTAGCAAGATTGCTTCAATTGGAGGGCTTGAGCCGAAAGACATTGAGCAAACAAAAACAGCACAGTGCAAAATGTGTCTGGATTACAATCACCTTTTGGCAGATTTGAAGCAAAAGCTGCAGGTGTCCAGTCGGGCAGAAAAGGTCCAACTCTTGACATTGGCACCTAAAAGCTGGTCCATTAAGGCTATATCAGACGAATTCGGTGTCTCTGAACGAATGGTCAAACAAGCTCGAAAGCTTAAATGTGAACATGGGATCTTAGCCTTACCTAGAATCAAGTGTGGCAAGAAAGTTTCTGAGGAAGTGAAGAAAAAGGTGCAGGCATTTTTTGAGGATGATGAATTCAGTCGAATGTGCCCTGGTAAAAAAGACTATGTATCAGTGCGAATAGCAGGAGAAAAAAAGCAGATGCGAAAGCGACTATTACTGAGCAATATGAGGGAAATGTTTGTTGCCTATCGGAATGGCCCTGAAATTGGATTTTCCAAGTTTTGTGAGCTTCGGCCAAAGTGGTGCGTAACCGTTGGATCTGCTGGAACACATTCCGTTTGTGTTTGTACACTTCACCAAAATGTCAAACTAATGCTTGCAGCATGCCCAATCAATGATGACTACTAAGAGCTCATATGCAAAATGGTCTGGGGAATTGAATCCAAGGACTGTATGCTTGGCCGTTGTGATAAATTCCCGGGTCCTGAAGTTTTAAAAGAATTTCTAGTCAATGTGTTTGTCAACAGTGACCCTGAAGATATTATTGAGTTCAAACAATGGATTCACACTGATCGAGACACGCTTGATACCAAACAACTGACTGTAGAAGATTTCATTGAAGAATTGGTTTTGAAAATTTCTAAACTTTGTAGCCATCACTACATCGCTAAGCATCAAAGTTGCTATCTGAAATCGTTGAAGGAAAATCTGAGACCTGGAGAGCTTGTGATCCTTATGGACTTTGCTGAAAATTACTCATTTATTGTTCAAGATGCCATTCAAGGTTTCCACTGGGAAAATAGTCAAGCTACAGTACACCCATTTGTAATTTGCTTCAAGGAGTTAAATGGTGAAGCTGCGCAGAACATCAGCTTGTGCATAATCAGTGATTGCTCACGACATGACACAGTTGCAGTCCACACTTTCTTAACAGTAATTGTGGAGTATCTCAAGACTCTCATCTATGGGATTCGTCATATCCACTACTTCAGCAATGGATCTGCAGCCCAGTACAAAAATTTAAAAAATTTTCTCAACTTGTGCCACCACAATGCTGATTTCAATATCAGCGCTGAATGGAATTTTTTTGGGACCAGTCATGGAAAGTCGCCCTGTGATGGGATTGGAGGGACAGCAAAGAGGTTGGCAGCTCGTGCCAGTCTTCAATGCCCAACTGAAAACCAAATACTGACCCCAGTGGATTTATTCAACTTTTGCAACGAGCAACTACATGGAATCAAGTTTTTTTTTGTTCCAAAAGAAAAAATTGACGAAATACGGGTAGTTCAAGAGGAAAGGTTCAAAGATGGACATAAAATTGCTGGAACAAGAGAAAATCACCAGTTTGTGCCAATTGATGACAAAAAGATTCGCATTTCAAGGTTGTCAAATGACCCATCATCTTTCATTGCCCATGTAGATAGATCTGTCAGATCAGAAATGCCTTTTGTGCCAATTGCAAACCTCCAGCCAGGGCAATACATTGCCTGCATTTACGATAAGACCTGGTGGATTGGAAATATTTCTGAGATTTCAGTCGACGACCATGATGCATTAATAAATTTTATGCATCCTCATGGACCAGCTAGCTTCTTTCACTGGCCTGTGAGAAATGATACATGCTGGATTCCCAAGCAGTCAATCATTACAATAATTCCAGCACCAGCTGCAACAGCAATGGGCCGACAATACAGCTTCTCTGAACCGATTATGTTGCAAATTCAGCAACAATTCCAGACCACTTAGACTGAATATTATGGCTTGGGAACCAACAAAAGATACCCAATATTAGGCTTGGGATCCTAGGCAAAGACACCCACCCTCAGGCTTCGGAACCTGCGAAAAAGAGACCGCCCGCAGCTGGCCTTGCACGGCTATCAACCATGGCTCCTAGGCGATGGGGCTGCCAATTGTCGAAAGACAGCATTATTACAATTCTTAATAGGATTATAATACCAATTCTTAGGGAATTGGTTGTGGTATAACCACCATGGACCAACGCAAGGGTTTGAATAGTGCAGTTACCATTCATTGCGTATTAATAAATAACACCATGTTCAGTGGCATTTTTCTTTTCTTAAACTGAGAGACTCCAAAAAAAAAAAACAATGATCCTTGTAGAGAAAAATGTGCTCTTTCTAATGATATCAGAATTAATATATTTTAGGGGTACCCTTTTTGAGAAATTTGACCTAAAAATAGGTAAAATTCTTTTTTTTTAAGTTTTTCATCATATGTGGGTGTGAATATTTCCACAAATACATATGCTTTGACTGTGACATTGCAGCAATGCAAAGTCATGTAGATGTTTGGTGTACAGGGCAAAGCACCAGTTACTATTGGTTTTTGGTCTTGAGTTATATATGGGCAAAGTTAGGCATAAATTTTATGTGACGCGTTTTTCAAGCTACTTTGACACAAAGTTGCGGCCGAAATATTGTTTTGTCATAGCCGGTAATAATTTTATCGTGTTTAGCAGCAAAAGTTGAGCTAGTATGCCAAATTTCAGCATCATAGCCAGTATAGAACTCTAATGGCTATGTGCCAAAGTTTGCAAAATCCTCTTAGTTGAAGCCGCAGGCTTGGTGGAACCTCCAGTGAAAGGTCAACAGTGCCCAATGTATTTGAGATCTGGCCCTAAAAATTTACAGAACCTCTTTTCAAACATACATGTACATCCTTATAAATTTTCAACAAAATCGGAGAAGGTCGAGTGGGGACGATTTTTAAAACTGGTCCACTTGACATGGAATGACCCAAGTAAGGAAGTGATAAATTTCTAATTATCCACCAATCTGTAGTTCTCTTTTTGTAGATTATTTGTGAATGATCAGGACCTATTCAATCACTAAAAAGCTAGTCTTCAATAACAACATAACTGAAAACAGAGGAGGAGTAAAGCATGGTGATTTCAGACTTACCCATATGCTCAGTCATGGAAAATCAATCTATGCCACTTCTGACAATGAGTTATGTGTATGTTACCTCCAGAAGCCGTGGGGCTTTGGATGGCATACTGTTTTGAAGGTAGTCTATGGTTGCTCCACATAGCAACACTCACGATTGAATGAGATAATTCTAAAAAAGAAAAAATTTGATGAAATGACTAGTTGGATATGTAGTATCCTGTCAACCATATATTGAATGGGTTGCACTGACGAGTTCAGTTGCTTTCAACATAGCAAAGATTTGTCTTTAGAAATTGTATAGTTGTATTAATACTAAATCTTTTCCTACTCCAGAGAATTTGGAGTGTTGGATGGTCTGTAAAGGTTGATCTTCTGGACAACGACAGTTATGTTGCTAGGCTTCTGTTGATTGGGGAACCCCTTTCATTTGGCACAACTTTTCTCAAACACTGTGAGATACAATGCCTTGAAAAAATCTAAGGGTCTTTCACATGGAGTTTATTTATGTGAAACAAAAAAAATACAAAAAATGTATTTTTTTCATTTAAAGATCCACAGCAAAATCCACACAAAAAACATACCCTAACATGTCAGATCAAGTCTTCCACAATCCACAGACTAATGCCTTGGCTGATGAAACCATCTTCATGTTATAAAATAGAATCAATGGATGCTTGAAATCTGTCATTTCAAACAACCAAGCTGGAGGTACACAATCAAAGCTCAAAATGTAATTATAGATACTTTTAGGCCTCTATCTTCTTTACATTTATTGAATTTGTGGTAAAAGACAATTGAGATAGTGAAATATGACCAGCAATTTTTTCTTTTAATGTCCACATCAGAATTTTAGGTAGTCATACTGAACCCTGGAAAATGAGAGCTAAAATGAGGTGTAGCATATTTGCCTGGACTCACTATTACTATCTCTGCACTTGCCACTAGGTGGCATGGCACTGGCAACATGGTTTATTTTGAACCCTTGTTTTGCTAGTTCTTGTGTTCCTCTAGCCAATTTTATTGTCTCTCTTCAGTGAGGTCATTAGTCTCATGCAATTACTTTAGTTTAAACCTCCATCAGTGAATCCCTGGCTGGCAGTTACAGTTTTTTTGAGCTCTCATTATCTCCTTTTTTCAGCTCCTGTGATTCTAGTAAATATTCCTGATTTCAGACCCCTGCTCATTTAATACCATAATTTCCCTCGGGATCAATAAAGTGTATCGTATTGTATTTACTGAACATATTTCTGTATGATGACTTTGTCCCTAACAATCCCTCCTGGTTCTAACCTGGTTATATGACCACGCCTGCCAGAAAGCTCTTCTGCAAGCAGCTACTTCAATGACTTGGGTCTCAACCCATGGTTCCTACTTAAGTCCACATATAGGGGTTAAAGGATGGAGGCCAGGACTCCTTTGGGAACTGATAATTGGAGTAGGTGTAAGGAGGAAGACCGGGCCGCGGGTAACCATGCGAAGCCGGGTCCGGAACTGTGGAGGCTGCATCCCTTGTTTCCCGGGGAAAGGTAAAAAGGACCGGACAGGTGCTCTGACCCAAAAGTTTGGGGCGTGGTTAGAAGTGAAAGCGCGCGCTGCGTCGGGGAGTTTCCCACCAGCTGTGAGAGGGGCAAGGTGCGTGCGCAGCCGGACCGAGACTAAATTTGGCCGGACATATGCCAAGACACTGAAGGAGCCTGCCACAGTAACAGGGAGAGAATCGGGAACCCTCTTCAGCTGAGCGACGCACGTAAGCTTAAGAGCCAAAGCAGGATGCAGGACTGTTTGTGGCTGCCCACACTGCCGGACATTGCCACACCGTTCGACCAGGACTCTAACAGTATTGTGGCCTTGCCTGCGTTGGCCACAGCCAATTATGGACTAGGCGCCCAGTGGATGGTACCGGACATTGACCACTGCCGCCAGAAAATAGATCACCATTACCAGCAGGACCATCTTGGACAGGCACCGTGCAAGCTTTTGATGCTACTGACTATCAAGCAGTATCTACAGTTGGAGAAACTTCTGACGCAATAAGTGTACAAAAGAACTGCCGTTACCTTGCTCATTCCCTCTGCATATTATTTACACCTGAACTGTTTATTCCCTCGTTTAACCATTCATCTCCCTGTGAGGAGTTAACCCCCTGTTTAATTAAAACTGTTAAAATTGTTAACCCTTGCTCTACCTCCTGTCCGTCACTGCATCCGGCAACCTGCTTACACTTGGCGTAGTCGGCAAGATGCAGTCCACGGGCGCAGAGGTGGCAGACCAAGCGGTCAGGGGTGCCAAAAGAGTCAGTATACCGCTGGGGGCAATGTGGAGTAACCTCCCAAAATTTACAGGGAGCAACACTCTGTTGGGGGACTGGACTGAGCGGGAGGACAGCGATTCAGACTGAAGCGCCCACCAGATAGGCGCAGAAGTGGGTGTTGGACGTGTGGAAGAATGGGACACCTGTCAAAAAGTTGCTTTGCAAGAGACAGCCAATGGTGAAGATTCGCTCACCCTTCTGAAGGTCATGCTCACTAGAGAAAGCGCTGCACCTGGGAGAAATGGTACGGTGAGAGGAGGGGAACCTCACCCACAGCAAGGCAGAGCCATGGAATCAGACACTGAGAAGTGAGGGAGAAGAAGTCGACTGTCTACAGTGAGATGCCTGTCCTGCTCAATCACATGGAGGCGAATCGGGTAGAATGCCAAATTGGATCCAATGGTCCCGTCTGTGAGGATCAACCCAAAGGGGAAGAAGGGGCGTCTACCCGAATAGTCCACCATAGTATGTCGTGTCCCTGCCTGTTACAAACCCCTGAACGAAAGGAGAATGTGCCAAGTCTCCCTGAAACGCTCACTCCTATGGTCTCCGATTGTGATGAGGAAGAACCACTTGCCTCATTCTCTTAAATGGATAGTTTGTCGCCCCCCAGTCCAAAGGAAGTACGTAGGCCTGAAACTCCAGAGATAGCTGGTCCATTGAACTCTGATGGAATCCCATCCTCTACAACCCAACCTGACTCTACCACTCAACCTGAAGTTCTGAGTACTCCTAACGAGAAAATTCAAGAGGTGCCTCAAAGTACTCAGTGTGGACCATGCTGGTGTCCCCCCAATGGAGTATATGCAGAACCATTCCCTTTGGCAAAACGAAGTGCAAGAGAGGCGGAAAAGCATGCAAAAATTGTGGGCATCTGCCCCACCTCTGAAGAGTATAAAGGAGCACGAAGAGGTCTCGCCCATGGAATGATGAGTTAAAGGAGAGGAGGAGTGTAAGGAGGAAGACCGGGCTGCGGGTACCTGTCCAGAGTCAGATCCAGAACTGTTGCGGCTGCGTCCCTTGTTTCCTGGGGGGAAGGCAAAAAGGTGCTCTGACCTGGAAGCTGTGGGTGCAGTTAAAAGTGAAAGCGCATGCAGCATCGGGGAGTTTCCCGCCAGCCATGAGAGAGGCAAGGTGCATGTGCAGCATGCTCCGCGAAGTGCGCAGCCAGGCCGAGACAAAACAGGGCAGCCATATGTCAGGACGCTGCCGGAGCCTGCCGCAGTAACAGGGAGAGAGCTGGGAGACCTGTTCAGCTGATCGCCGCAAGTAAGCTTAAGAGCCAGGGCAGGGTGCTGGACTGTTTGTTGCTGCCCACATTGCCGGACGTTGCCACACTGTTCGACAAGGACCCGGACAGTATTGTGGCCTTGCCTGCGTTGGCCACCGCCACTTATGGACTAGGGGCCCAATGGAAGGTACCGGACACCGACCACTGCCGCCAGAAAATAGACCACCGTTACCAGCAGGACCATCTTGGACAGGCACCGCGACAGCTGTTGTTGGTGCTACTGACTTTCAAGCAGCATCTACAGTCGGAGAAACTTCTGACATGATAAGTGTACAAAAGAACTGCTGATATCTTGCTCATTCCCTCTGCATATTATTTACACTTGAACTGTTTATTCCCTCGTTAAACCATTCATCTCCCTACGAGAAGCTAACCCCCTGTTTAATTAAAACTGTTAAAATTGTAAACCCTTGCTCTGCCTCCTGTCCATCACTGCATCCAGCAACCTGCTTACACTGGCAATGCAAAGCCTGTCCGTGCGCTTGGTGACATCAGACAGAACCACGTTACAGGATGATGGACGATAACTGTGGCTAAATAAAATTGTATCGTAAATTTCAAGTCTTTTTTGTAGTAGACATCTGAGAAATCTAAATTAGACACAAGCTGACACTTGACAAGTGCAGTGAATTCTTTTCACAGCAGCTGTTTACTTCACATCTATGAATCTTTCTCAGATTCGCGTTTGGAATGAACTCTTACATATGTGTTGCATGGTGCACATGGTAGTAATCTGCATGACCTTTTACATTGTTAGGACCATATTTAATTAGAAGAATGTTGAAAACATATGGTCGCAGACTCACAGGCATATCTCATAGGCGGCAGATAAAAGTCAGTTCTACTTTCGACCCTTCTTCTGGTCTTTCCCATGAAATGTTGTTTAGTAATAGAATAATAATTCACTAATTCACACTTCTGTTTTGCCAGGCAAAGCAAGACAGCATGATACCATACATAGAAAATTCAGAATTTCATCTAAACCCTAGAGGCAAACCATAATCTCATAAACAGTGTGATAGCATATTTTTTGCTTTATTCTAGCATTAAAATATATTAGACAAAAACATAAGGGGCGTTCCAGCTGATAAAATTTCTTGCTTTATTGAAAAAATTAAAATAGTACAGCGGCTTACTCCTCAAGAGTAGATGGATGTGCTATCAGTGCCTCATAGCACATCCATCTACTCTTGAGGAGTAAGCCGCTGTACTATTTTAATTTTTTTAATAAAGCAAGAAATTTTATCAGCTGGAATGCCCCTCATGTTTTTGTCTACTATCAACTAGAGTTGGGCCCAGATGAGGTTCCGTGCTGTGGCTGTGGTTGGTGAGCTGGCTAGAGCTTTTTTAGCCCATTTTATCTTCTTCTATGTGTGCAATTAAAATATATTGCATACAAAATATTTTTAATATCAAGATTTTGTGCAGGTCAGTCATTTTTTCTTATACCAAACTCTTTAAAGAGGTTGTCCACTCACCTAACTCAGTTATTGTTTGCCATAAATGCCTAATGCCCCTAGAACATTCCTATATAACTTTTCTGCAAATTTTACTGTTTTATGCCTTTTTGATTCACTTTCTATCCCTTCACCAACTCTGTTGCTCACAGCCATTGCTTCTTCTGCTAGCTTCCAAATACACTTCCCACTGAGTCTTGTGCTCTCCTGCAAGCCAGCAGTGAGCAATCCCCTGTACCTACACCTCTTCCACTCCACTTCCAGGTAAATCTTGCTACTATCACACAGCATGATCTCTTGCAGAGAACAGGCGAGTTATTGTTAACAGTGAATAGAATTAACACAAAGCACCAGAGCACCAGCCTTGGCAATAAAGTTCATCTCTTAAGCCCCCGTCACACATAGCTGAGTCAAAAGTTTGTGAAGCAACAGTGATCTCACCAGCGAGATCACGGTGTGTGACACTTACCAGCGACCGGCCCCCCTGCCGGTTATCGCTGATCATCCTGGAATGGCCAGGACATTTTTTTGATTGCTGGTCTCCCGCTGGCCAGCATGCATCGCTGCGTGTGACAGGCGGGAGACCAGTGATCAGCAAGCAGGAGCTGGTAACTAAGGTAAACAGAGGGTTTCTAAGCGGCGTGCAGCGCTTAGAAACCCGATGTGTACCTTAGTTACCAGCGCGCTGGTGCAGGGAGCTGGTAACCAGGGTACACATCGGGTTTCTAAGTGACGCGCGCCGCTCAAAAACCCGATGTGTACCTTGGTTACCAGCTCCCTGCACCAGCGAGCTGGTAACTAAGGTACATAGTGGGTAACTAAGCGACCTTCTATCTCCTCCCCAAGACACATAAGAATATGCAGACCCCCCCAGGGAGACCTATAATGTCGGGACGGGGGGGCTATCTGGAGTGCGTTAATAAGCGGTTGGACTCGGTACTCCAACCATTAGTTGAGGATTTACCTTCATATCTTTAAGATACAAACCACCTTGGATGGCGACACTATTTTATGCACTATGGACGTGGAATCATTATATACTAACATCCGTCATGAGGATGGCTTACGGGCCACAGAATTTTTTCTATCCATGTCCGATGTCTCCTTGGGTTTCAGGACCCTGGTTTTAGAGGTACTAGAGTTTGCTCTGACTCATAATTTTTTCCTCTTCAGGGGGTCCTTCTTCCTGCAGCTCCAGGGGACAGCTATGGGGGCGGCCTATGCGCCTTCATACGCTAATCTGTTCCTGGGGCTGTGGGAGAGGGACCTTCTGATGTCAGATTGACTATCATCTATGGAGCGCGTCCTCTTGTGGATGCGCCACATAGATGACATTCTCTTGATCTGGCAAGGGGACAGGACATCACTCGAGAGATTCATTGGGAATCTAAATGATGGCGATCGCAATATACACTCACTGGCCACTTTATTAGGTACACATGTCCAACTGTGTGTTAAGACTTAATTTCTAATCAGCCAATCACATGGCGGCAACTCAGTGCATTTAGGCATGTAGACATGGTCAAGACAATCTCCTGCAGTTCAAACCGAGCATCAGTATGGGGAAGAAAGGTGATTTGAGTGCCTTTGAACGTGGCATGATTGTTGGTGCCAGAAGGGCTGGTCTGAGAATTTCAGAAACTGCTGATCTACTGGGATTTTCACGCACAACCATCTCTAGGGTTTACAGAGAATGGTCCGAAAAAGAAAAAAAATCCAGTGAGCGGCAGTTCTGTGGCCGGAAATGCCATGTTGATGCCAGAGGTCAGAGGAGAATGGGCAGACTGGTTCGAGCTGATAGAAAGGCAACAGTGACTCAAATTGCCACCCGTTACAACCAAGGTAGGCAGAAGAGCATCTCTGAACGCACAGTGCGTCGAACTTTGAGGCAGATGGGCTACAGCAGCAGAAGACCACACTGGGTACCACTCCTCTCAGCTAAGAACAGGAAACTGAGGCTACAATTTGCACAAGCTCATCGAAATTGGACAGTAGAAGATTGGAAAAACGTTGCCTGGTCTGATGAGTCTCGATTTCTGCTGCGACATTCGGATGGTAGGGTCAGAATTTGGCGTAAACAACATGAAAGCATGGATCCATCCTGCCTTGTATCAACGGTTCAGGCTGGTGGTGGTGGTGTCATGGTGTGGGGAATTTTTTCTGGGCACTCTTTGGGCCCCTTGGTACCAATTGAGCATCGTTGCAACGCCACAGCCTACCTGAGTATTGTTGCTGACCATGTCCATCCCTTTATGACCACAATGTACCCAACATCTGATGGCTACTTTCAGCAGGATAATGTACTCAAATGGCCTCCTCAGTCACCAGATCTCAATCCAATAGAGCATCTTTGGGATGTGGTGGAACGGGAGATTCGCATCAGGGATGTGCAGCCGACAAATCTGCGCCAACTGTGTGATGCCATCATGTCAATATGGTCCAAAATCTCTGAGGAATGCTTCCAGCACCTTGTTGAATCTCTGCCACAAAGAATTGAGGCAGTTCTGAAGGCAGTGTTGTCACTGTTTTTAATTTTTAATTTTGTTTTAACATTGGTTGTTGTTTCAAATTATTTTTAGATTCTTATTGTACGCGCTTGGACGGGATTTGATACACACAATTCTATCTACATTGGCAACGTTTTTCCAATCTTCTACTGTCCAATTTCGATGAGCTTGTGCAAATTGTAGCCTCAGTTTCCTGTTCTTAGCTGAGAGGAGTGGTACCCAGTGTGGTCTTCTGCTGCTGTAGCCCATCTGCCTCAAAGTTCGACGCACTGTGCGTTCAGAGATGCTCTTCTGCCTACCTTGGTTGTAACGGGTGGCAATTTGAGTCACTGTTGCCTTTCTATCAGCTCGAACCAGTCTGCCCATTCTCCTCTGACCTCTGGCATCAACATGGCATTTCCGGCCACAGAACTGCCGCTCACTGGATTTTTTTTCTTTTTCGGACCATTCTCTGTAAACCCTAGAGATGGTTGTGCGTGAAAATCCCAGTAGATCAGCAGTTTCTGAAATTCTCAGACCAGCCCTTCTGGCACCAACAATCATGCCACGTTCAAAGGCACTCAAATCACCTTTCTTCCCCATACTGATGCTCGGTTTGAACTGCAGGAGATTGTCTTGACCATGTCTACATGCCTAAATGCACTGAGTTGCCGCCATGTGATTGGCTGATTAGAAATTAAGTCTTAACACACAGTTGGACAGGTGTACCTAATAAAGTGGCCAGTGAGTGTATATATATTCTGTATACTGCCATACTATGCAAATTATGGCCTTTTTTATGATGTGTCCCTGTTATTAATATATGAAATATATGTCATTAATACACATACTTGATGTGACACTGTTTTATACATATTTTGCATACTATGGTTTTTTCTTTGATGTACTTTGTGTTGTATGCCATCTAACAATTTCATTCTATATTCTTGATATATATATGTAATACTGTGCTTGGTCATCATTGTTATCGTTGCCCATATGTAAGCCCTTACATTTTGACATACGGTATATGTGTAATATTATGCCTGGTCATCATTGCCATTGTTGCCCATATGTAAGCTCTTATGGGGTTAATGTGTTATGATCATTTCCATCTCCTCTCCCTTAAGTCGTCCCTTCCTGTAGTAATGATATATATGGCCATGACAGCGTCCCTGTACGCGTGTGCACCATGCCCCGGCGTGTATGGTGACCCCGGCGTCTCTATGCGGGTGGGGGACACCGGGGTTAACACCCGATGCCTCCCACTGCATGACGCGGCGTGCACCTTGTGTCCTGGGTTGCTATGGTGACGCACGTGTCACTTCCGGTACGCGTCAGTGGCCTTCCGGTCCGGCGCTATTTTAACTTGAGCACTCCCATCACAGTCACGCCCCCTGACGAAGGAACCTCGCTCCAAAATGCGCGAAAAATGGGGAGACGCGCCGCCAGCATGCCTGACAGCACCAGTGCCCACACAGGTATATACCGCGACTTTTTGTCTCTTCCTCCCCCCCGGTTATGTTCTGTGGGAGGTCATTATGTACTTTTACATGTGGTGGTAGCGCATTTCTCACATATAGCCATATGCTTTGATAAGTTTATCCTGGGTGATACCATGCGGACTATGGATGTTGTGATGGTCACATTCCGAGACAGGTGGTGATGATTACATCACCCTTCTAGCCCCTGACTTTGCTCAGCACTATTACTATGTACAATTAGTTCTATTATTTTGGAAGTGCCATTTCAATTCTATATGGGCACCTGTAAAGGACAGTCTCATGGGCTAACTAATTAATTTTCAGTATCTGCATCATGGGTATTATCATGTGTTTGAGAATGCATATATAAATATTACTAGATACTATACCAATGTGGCACATGAATTCTACATTTGCTGTTTGATGCAACTTTTGATATACAGTATTTATAGTGTTCGGTGTGATTCTGTCAGGTCCGGCGCGTCTTTTAGCACTGTTGCACTTTATTTTCCCCTGCACATGCTCCCTCATTTTTTCCTGTTCAGTCCGTGATCTTTAATAAAGTTATTTTCTATTGCATTATTTGGATCTGGAAGTCGTGATTTGTGTGGTTTTCCACACCCCTGTTCTATGTTAAATATAGCGACTGATCTGTAATTGTCCAGTATTTAAACAGCATATGTTCTATGGATATTTATTTACAGCATGCTGTTACGTACCTTCGCTGTGATATTAAGGACATCGGTCACTAGAAGGACCAAACAGTGCGAAACGATTGCGAGGGAGATGTCACTCCTGTGCTGCTTTTGATGAATCCACAATAGTTTCCAATGGATAAAAATGTATTAATTAAACAGGTTTACAGGGTCAACGCGTTTCGAGGTTGCGCAGGACCTCTTCATCAGGACAAAAACCTGGTGTGACTGTCAGGAATGGTTGCACTTTTATACTGTATTCTTTTGAAAAAAAATGCCAAACTGGGCACATGACAGTCTCAAAATTCCGCAGTGTCACGGGACGAATGTTAGTTGTAGAACTAAAATAACACTTAATAACTTATTACTCAATATCATCTATATTACACACCTAAATAAAAATGAAAAATAAAATATCAATGATAAACTGTATTAAAATAAAATTGAAAGCATTGGAAAAAATAGATTGTGAATATACAGTAAATGTGCCTGTATAACAGGGGGGAAAAGAACTCAAAAGGCAGCACATACAGGCTATAAAGCCCAAATCATGACATGGACCACTGTGCTATTGCAGTGTTGCTTTTTTTTTGACCGGAGAAACAAACAGGGAACTGCTGCATTGTAACCTATATATCTATTTCTACTTTACAAAATGTCTGGTAAAGCCGACTTTGCTCATACATTTTCCTTCAAACACGAAGGCACGAATCTCCAGATAGGATGCCTGAAGAACAAAACTCAGGATTGGAAAGGAAGAAGTCCAAAGGATTGGCAAGGCGCAAGATGATGAGGGAGAAGACATGAATCTCATCTGGAATCCCAAATCTAATCTGGAAGCCCAAAACAATAAATTCAGGAATGCCAAATTCACACAGGACTGGGCATGGATTCATGGCCTAAGAAGATGCACCACCATAATAATTTGATGATATATTTATAGTAGTCATCGATTGGTCATCTGTAGGGATGAGCGAACATGCTCGGTGATACTCGGTTATCACTCAAGTATCACAGTGCTAGGATGTGCTCATTACTCGGCGAGCAATGGGTGGTGTGCGATGTAAAACTTGAATCCCTGCCCCACATCTTTAGCCCCTGTTATGCAGCCAATAAGGTAATTTGCCACTGAAACACAGTTTTAGCACAAACGATTTGGAGTAGCTAATTGGTCCTCCAGGCTGCAACACTGTATTAGCCGACAGAGTTAAAAGTTTTGTAGACCTCTAACGTATCAGGAAAAATGGCAATATGTGGGAGTAACCACTCAAGAATTCTATTCAGACTAATGCCACCACTTTTGTACTATAGAAAGGCTATATATTAAAACAATTTTATAATTAAGCAAAAACTTTATTATATAAGTCACACAGTGAAAAGATGACAGTACAAAAAAAGCCCCTTAAAAAAACCTTAAAAACAGTTATGGCAGCGTGGTTCATACATATATAAAATAACAGGCATGTGTAACTTATGTTACTGTATATATTATTACATCAATTGTGTCTCATACAAAGATAAATGACCATATTAAATTATTACAAGTCGAGGCAAACGCGCGTTGGGGTACTGGGCAGTGTGGTTCCACTCACTAAAATGACACATGGTCTGTATTAATGAGCTCTGTTTAGTTGGTATTTATCTGCTGCTCAATAGTGCATGGTGGTTACTGCCTTAGAGCTGGAAAGCGATATATAGCAGCATAATCTTTTGGTTCTTTCAACTGATTCCATTGCCTTGTAATTATTTAATATGATAATGTATCTTTGTATGAGACACAATTGATGTAATAATAAATAACATACGTTATACACGCCTGTTATTTTTTATATATATGAACCACGCTGCCGTAACTGTTTTCAAAGGTTTTTTAAGGGGCTTTTTTTATACTGTCATGTTTTCACTGTGTGACTTAAATAATAAAAATGTCTCCTTAATTATGAAATTATTTCAATATATATTCTTTCTATTGTACTAAAGTGGTGGTATTAGTCTGAACAGAATGCAACACTATATTAGGCCTAACGATTTTCAAGTGGAAACCTGGCCATCTGATTTACCACTGAAATACAGTGTTAGAACAAACGATTTGCAGTAGCAAGTGGGGCTTCCGGAAACTGCCGCACAGTTTTTGCACAATCTACTTCAATGCTGGAAGATCGATTTCACACAGGACAAGTTCACTTTTAGCATCAGCACTAGTGCAGAAGTGACCTCTCTGCACTGTAACACTGAGCAAATTGCGCCAGCAAAACAAGGCGTCTGTTTTTTATATGACCAGGGACATGTGACTTTGGCAACCAATCACAGAAGACCATGGGTCATGGCGTTGTGGATGGTTTCCGCACCCTGATTGTTTTCCGGCTTCGACACACATAAAGTTAAGGGAAGAAAAAAAAAGCACTGTAACGTCTCCACGTGCTCCTCTGTCCTAAACACACCTCCTCCCCTCATCAAACACGTACCCCCCGCTCATCAAATACCACCACTATTGTAGCAAAAGTAATAACAAAAGCAGTAAGGAAAAGCGATGATTTACCAAACTGCAACCGACTTTTGCCCACTTTGAGTAAAAATGCTTGTGAAAGCAAACACGAATCCGAATGTGCTACAGTCATGTCGAATTTGAGATTGGCGAAGGTTTTCCGAACATGGTCGCTCATCTCTATTCAGAAGTAGTTAAAGGCTAATTCCCAATTATAGTAAATTTTCCCTAATCCAGAAGATATGGATTAACTCAGTAATCACTGGGGCTGATAGAACTCTCAGCAATATCAAAAACAGGGACTGGATTCTGGGTAAATGGAGCAGAAGTGCTCAAGCTCAACCTCCACTCCATTAATTGTCCATTGGACTGCTGAAGGAAGCTGATCACAACACTTGTCAATTTCCAGAAGCCCCATAGTCAATGGATGGAGCAGAGGTCGAGCATGCACACCTCTACTTTATAAAAGACGGGCCTGTTCCCAGATTCTTGAGGTCTATTCTTAGTCTCAGGAGTCAGTGATCACTAAATTATTCTATGGAGAGGGGTTAACTTACTATCTTGGAAAAAACTGCCAGATTATATAATTGGAAGAGTATTAACTGATAAATAGCAAAAAATCCACAAATAACAGGTGATTGCTATCAGAATGGTTGGTTTCTATGAGAAAGTAAGTGCAAATTTCAATGTATGTCTCAATAGCCCAAAACAGCCATACTTTTTAAATGAAGGTAGCTGAGAACTGCAAAATATATTCCAGTAGTTAAAGGGTCATTGTCAAATGGAGTTTAAAAGATTGTTAAGCTGAATAACTTGATGTAGAGGTTTTGTACATATGTTGTATACTTTTTACACTTTGGCTGATTTAATTGCACCTTGCATTCACTGTAGGCCCGCATATACTGTGAGTACATTATAATGAAATATATAATGATTTTTTTTATAAACATGGCACAATAGTTCTCTGATTGCCACAGTTACAATATAATGATATCTCCCCAGTGTCATATATTTCTTTTTCCTTAGTAAGGTGAAGAATACCGTAATCTAGGAACATTTTTTTTCCCTAGATAATATTGTATAAAATAACAAGAGCTTAATGCTCTGAACTGTTCAAGGGTGTTTGTAACATTTATGCTGGAGTTTGTCCAGAAAAGAATACTCCAAAAGAGAAAATGTAACCCACGGGAAATCTCATTACAAGAAAATATATCGACTTGAACCTTAGTATCAAATCAATTAAACTTCACAAAACAGCAAGCAAAACATGCAGTTGTCCAACAGTTATAAAGGAACTGGCTTGGAAATATTTAGTTGATATTGTCAACCAGCTGGAGTAGATCACATTAGATCTTCACATGAATGACCGGAAAATGGTTAAGAAATAAAAGTTTATTGAACCCAGCCAAATTAATGCAATAACTTCTTAAACCTCCACGAAGTCTCTAGAAGTAGGGAAGATGATCTCTTGGGATCACAGCAGTTTTGTCTTTCACTATTTAGGCATCTTGCTTAGACATTCGGGTTTTGCAAACCGCTCATGTATTTTTCAAAGCATCTGCTTTATTTTATTTCAAAGGGTGCTATATCCAGATAGTTTTAGAAGGAAGAACTATCCTGAAGCATTCTACTGGCACTGTTTATCAAGGAGCAATCTGTTGGCGCTGTTTATCAGGGAGTCCCTCTGCAAACACTGTGGGACTCTCTGTAGCCATTGCATATGTAGAGTAGTCTCCTGGTAATATCAGTGTAAGACTGTCTTCTGTCGAGTGCAAGATTAACTTTTTGGGCCCCCGGAAGAATGTTGTTTTAATATTAAATTGATTTGATATTGAAATAAATGTACAGTCAGCGAGCTGGCCTGGTATTGGAGGCCAACAGAACTCCGATGTGAACAGAAAGCGGCACTGAAATGATGTTTCAGCTGTTGTTGGGTATATTTGAGAAATCACAAGTAGTTGAGGAGGGACATCAATTCGATCAGACATAGCAACTGTGAGATTGGTCAGAACGGGGAACAGGAAGGAGGTAAGTGGCCCTGAGTTCTCACTGACTCTAGATCATAATAAAGCATGAGTGGAAGCCTCTCACACTGAGCTGGAACTTCTACCTCTGAATGGGTTCTGGGGAGGTGCGTGCAACATCCAGGTGCAAGTCGTGATGTCATGTATTGTGACCTCTTGCAAGCTTTCACATAACCCTCCTGGGTTTCTTCAGAGCTGGGCGTCCTGGCTCAGTTTGAGAGGCTTGTTGATTTCAGTGCAAGTGGTGGGGATCACAAACTGCAATGAGGATCAGATGGGTGATGGTGAGGAGCGCAGGGACTGGAGAGGTAAGCGTTAAACTGAGTACAAGAATTATTTTTATTTTTTTTTACATATAACAGATTATCATGCTCTGGGTTCTGGAGAGATAAGGGGCTTCTCTACAAAACAAATTTCTCAGGAAAAACCATGCAAACAGGAGAATTAATATTTAGCCTGATTTGCTCATCTCTAATATGCAGGGCCGTCTTCAGATTCTGTATGGAGGTAGACCTCCATACAGAATTTTGGGTACCACATAGTCCCTCATTATGGGTACTACATAGTCCTCCATACAGAATTATGGGCATGCACAGTCCTCCATACAGTATTATGGGCACCGCACAGTCCTCCATACAGTATTATGGGCCCCATATATTGCTCCATACAGAACAATGCCCCCATATATTGCTCCATACAGTATATAGTGGCCCCAAATATTGCTCCATAAAGTATAATGGCCCCCTATATATTACTCCATACAGGATAATGGCCCCATATATTGCTCCATACAGTATAATAGGTCCTAATATTACTCAACACATTATAATGGGCCCCAAATAGTGCTCCATACAATATAATGGCCCCACAAAGTGCTCAATACAGTATAGTGGCCCCATTTATTGCTCCAAGCAGAATAATTGGCCCCATATATTGCTCCATATAGTATAATGGCCCCACATATTGTTCCATACAGTATAAGTGTGAGATAGCAGGTACGCGGGATGCAGTGATGAGCAGGAGGCAGAGCAAGAGTTAAACAGTTTATTTACAGGGGATACTCCAAGCAGTGAGAGAATGAGTAATGAGGGGAGTAAAACTGAGTATTATATCAGGGTAAGAACAAATATTTATGAAATGGGTAAACTTAGCAGTCTTATGGTTTCCGGGATGTGAAAGCTTGAAATCCCACGGTGGCGCAGCAAGTAACGCGTGAAATCTCTGGCGTGGTCCTGAAGAAAGTTGAAGCACTGTCTCCTGATGAAAGCGGTGTATCCTGGCTCTCCTAGGTGAGGTACTGAGAAGTAGGTGATGTGGCATCTTCTGTGGTACCGCCGGAGCGTGACTCTGCTCAGCGGCGGAGGCGGGGGTGAAGCTACCTGGCTCTGTATGATTCAGACTTAGGCTGCGCACCCACAGCAATCAGCGGAACAGTGTGAGATGGATTATCTGTGACAGGGGTGAGCGGGCACACAGCTACATGTTGCTCACAGTCAGTGTGCACATAGGCTGGGGAACTACAGCACGGGCCTGGACTGTAGCGTCGCTTCACAGAGTGTGAATCGACTTTCTCCTGCTGCACACTCTATCTTCCCGCCAAGTCCCCCACTTTCCAGCGCACCATTCCTTTTATGCCTGACACGCCCCCTTCTGTAGAGTGCAAAGGTCTGTCCGGGTCAGTATAATGGGCTACATATATTGCTCCATATAGTATAATGAGCCCCATATATTGCTCCACATAGTATGTAATGACCCCATATAATGCTCTATGCAGTATAATGGCCCCATATAATGCTCCATACAGTATAATGGGCCCCATATATTGCTCCATACAGTATAATAGCCCTATATATTACTCCATACAGTATTTAATGGCCCCATATGTTATTCCATACAGCATATACTAGCCTCTATATAATGCTTCATACAGTATAATGAGTCCCATATAATGATCATTACAGTATAATGGGCCCCATACATAAAAAAATACCTCTCCCGTTCCCCGCAGGTCTGGTCTCTTCAGCATCTTCTGACTCTCTGCATTGCTCTATAGAGACCTGCTGCAGTGATGTCGTCGCGCCCTCTGCCCTGAGACGTCACAGAGAGTCAGAAGATTGCGACGCTGAAGACACTGGAACGAAGTGAGGTGAGTATTTGAGGGGGGCCGTGGCAGCGCTGACTCCAGGCTCCCTTGACTCTTGGGCTCCATAGTGTGCTGGTGTTCCAGATGCCGAGTGGGCACCCTGTTTGTCCAGGGCCCAGGCACTCGCCTGGGTGCGCCGGGTGGTGAATCTGGCCCTGCTAATATGTATGCCAGAACCATAACGCTGATTTACCACTGTAAAAGGTATGAAAATCTACTTGCTAAACTGGGATGTGATGTCATAGCTGTTGGTGAAGCCTGTTTCGCCAGGCAGATGGACATTAGCCCAGTTTCACAACTGATGTTTCACGATTTTGGAAAATAGTGCTGGGCAAATAAAATCTGAAAGTGTTAAAATTTGCGTAGAACAATAAATTTCAGTAAAAATTGGATCCTTCGCAGATTGACCTGCTCACTTTAGGTCCTTGCACAACATTTCTATAGAAGTACGTTCAGGACTTGGATTTGGCTATTCTAAAACTAACTTATTTCTTCTTTATTCTTTCTGCTGTAGAACGACTTGTGTAATAGTGTGACAGAAGCTGTCATGTTCATCTCCCCCCTAGTTCTTATGTCTTTGTTCATACAATTAATGTGTGGTAATGTAAATGATGTTTAGGTATACCTCTCTAATAATAATGGGGCTGTTATATTGTAAATAGGTTTTACATCTAATTTTATGTGTTTTGATATTGTTACAAGATTAGAGAAAGATGTAAAAGATAGGATAAGAGGGCAGCTATAAATTAGGATAGTGTTGGGTTTCGTATAGTGGGGCACTATAGAGTCAGGAAACTAGGGTGTCAGTATAAGAATAGCTAAAGTAGGGACATTTCAAGTTGGGAGGGGTTAGAGATGGGTGTAGTGTAGTGTAGTATAGTGTAGAGACTTCCTGATTAGGATCAGAGATAGAGAGATAGCATGATGAGACAGAGTACAGAAAGCCAAGGAGCTAGAGAGCACAAGAGGAGTATGGAACAGTACAGGGAAGCAGCATGCGAACAGACGCTACCAATATCAATGGTCCTTCAGGAAATATCCGGGGCCTACAGCCCGAATTAGGCAGAACTATGAGTGCTTCTTTCTTCTTCCAAGGGAAGCCGGACAGGAGATTGACTGAAGTTAGCGGGTCTAAGAGTACGGGAGCTGCAGGAGCGGAAGGTGGGTTTCCGGGACCAGAGTTGACAGAGAATGCAGGGAGAGCTCAAAGAATTCAAATGGATATGTACTGTTCTGCATCTGTACCAAAACCTCTGTTATCAAGTTATCAAGTAAAGTTGAACTGTTGAAAATGAACACAGAGTCTGGAGTAGTTTGTGTGAAACCTGAATCTGGAACCAGGAATACAGGACCAGAAGGAATCCCGGAGCCTAATGTGAGTGTTCTGCTTTTCACATATCACTCACACCAGACGGAACATTACAGTTGCTTTGCGGGGTGCCAGGGTATGCCGACACAGCAACCCCTCACCCTGACTACTACCCTTGCCACCTCACATTTGTCTTGCTGCATGACCCAACTTTTCGTGAGATTCAGCACATGAATAGATGACCTGACATTTTCCTTTAGAATTTGTTAATAAAAGTCAGAATTCATTATTCAATGAATTATGGCAATCTTTCCTAACCCAGATGCAGGATAACAGGTCCAAACCATGATACTACCACCACCACTGTGCTTCACAGATGGTATGATGTTTTTGATGGTGTAATGCATTGTTTTTCTTTCTGTAAGATACAAATTCTCATGTAAATCATGTAAATCAAAAAGCTCAATTTTGATCTCAACCATCCACAAAACATTGCTCTGGTAGCCTTCTGGCTTGTCCAGGTGATTTTTACTAAACTGTCAATGGAAAGTAATGTCCTTTTTGGAGTGCAGTGGCTTTCTCTTTGCAATCTGCTTCGCACACTGTAGTTGTTCAGTCTCCTCCGGATGGTGAACTCATGAACATTAACTATAGTTAATGTGAGAGTAGCTTTAGCTGCTTAGAGGTTATATTTGATTCCTTTGTAATCTCCCGGACTATAATACCGCCTTGCTCTTTGTTGGTCGACCATTCCTGGGAAAGGTATAATAGTCTTCAATTTCCTCATTTCATCATACTTTTGCCACTCACAAACATGTCTTATTGGATTATTTTCCTCAATATTTTTTTTTACAAAGGCCAATATTTTTTATTCATTTGTTTGATTTTCTTTATCTATATTTAGGACTAGTGAAAAAAATCAGATTTCAAGCACCACATTATCTGTATATGTGAAATCTAGTGACAGATCTGTTTTAAGTGTGTAACGAATTGCATTTAGAGATGAGCAGATCTTTTGAAATTCAAATTTGATGAATTTGATGAATTTTCCCCAAAAATTCCAATTGTGGTGAGTAAATTTGAGCGAACTTCAGTACTGAAAAGCTTGTAATTGCTCATAAAATACATGTCAGGAAGAGAAGAGAGAGAGTACTATGCTGAGAATAAGAGCTTGAAGAGACTCTGTCAGCTGGATTAAGTCCTATAAACTAAAGGCCATAATGGCTCTGTGACGCAGATTAATACAATAGCTGATGTAACGTAAAATAGCTGATGGTTTCACTCAATGGCTGATGAATACTTACCTTATGAAGTTTTCATAAAATTACATCTTCTGTGCTTCGGGGTGGGACATGGGGGCAGGGTCTTCTTCTGGTTCTCTTCTCCCCCACCAGCCTTCTCTGCTTCTTGTACAGGTCTCTGATTACTCAATAACCTGCCTCCTTTTTAAAATTCCATGCTACTGTTATCATTTTGTAGGAGGTGTGTACGCAGTGTGAGTCGGCGTCCTATGTGCAGGACTTCAATAAAATGGCGCCGGAGGCAGATCGAGATTTCGGCTCAATACATTTTTCACTGAGCACACAAGACATCATCTTATGAAAACTTCATAAGGTGAGTATTCATTGGCCACTGAGCAGATCCCTTTACATCAGGTATCATATTAATCAGCATCAAAGTGCCATTATGGCCATGCCATTAGTTTATAGGGTTAAATCCTGCTGATAAGTTCTCTTTAAACTTTGCAAGCGACAAAGAAAGGACCCCACAGACTTAAAAAGCTTACACTTCAAAGGCGAGAGAGGACCCCAGTGGACAAAAGAGCTTACGATTTACAGAAGAAAGAGGTTTACCCAGTTACTCTGAAGATACAAAATGACTAAAGGGCCCGTCACACTAAGCGATATCGCTAGCAATATCGCTATAATGTCACTGTTTTTTGTGACGTAGTAGCGATATTGCTAGCGATATCGCTATGTCTGATACTTACCTCCGACCGGCTCCCCCACTGGTTATCGCTGATCGCGCGAGAACGTCCTGGACTGTTTCTCGTCGTCAGCTTCCTGCTGGGCTTCCTGTGGCGCCGACGAGCGACGCGTGGACGCGAGCGGGAGGACGTCAGGATCGCCGCGTCTGACAGGTAAGTAGCGACCCCCGACTGCTGCGATGTCGCTGGTGAGATCTGCCTGTGTGACAGCTCACTAGCGACCACTTAGCGATGCACCAGCGATCCTGACCGCGACATATCGCTAGTCGGGATCGCTGGTGCATCGCTAAGTGTGACAGTACCTTTATCTTCAGTTGTATTATATATCTATGGCTTTTTCAATATATAATGTTTTTAATAATGTTTTTCTTGTTTATTTTCTAGCTTAGTCTCGAGCCTAAAAATATATGCAGAGTTAATTGCAACGATGGATTAAAAATTACTCAAAGTTTCAGTCTAGGATCTGACCGCACATTATAACTTCTGCCATATATGTAGCCAGAAGTCTTTGACTCAGCTACAGCATGACTGTGAAAGCCTCTATCAATACCAGTGTCTGGAGAATAAAGGATACCATTACTTAATTCATGGGGCTCCAGCTGTCTCTCTCTCTCTTTGGAAAAGACAGTCAAGAATTTCAGCTACGCTCTATGCTAGGAAAAGGAATTGTCAGTACTGATACATTAGACATCAGCCTAATGAGTGATCAGTTTTGTGACCATTTTAGGGTAAAGTATGCTAACACCTCCATCAAATTGGAAGTCATGTAATAAAGGTGAGTAGGAGGAGGTGATTGCATAAAAAATGGTTGCAAGTCACTCGTGACATTTATTTATGTACATTTTACCTTTTGCACTAGAATAAGTGAAAATTTAATCAGAACATTTTAAGAACAAAAACTAATAGCAAAATAATATAATATGTATATACGCCAAAAAAAAGAGCATGAACCGCACCTCCAAAAATCATAAGTTGATCTAATGCCGCTAAGCAAAAATTTATATAACTGAACATGAGGTTCTTAGTTTAACGTTCTGATCAGACTGTATGAAGCCCACTGTCATGTCACGGCAAACCTCGTAGTGGGTCCTACCGCCCTAGCGGAGCGGAGCCGTGCGCGGACGTCACAGTGGCAATGCACCAGCAGAGCAGATGGTCCAGGGTCACCAGACTGCACCGCTCCACCAGCGCAAAACCACAGCAACAATGGCTGCCACACAGCACCAACACCAAATGAAAGGTGCGATGGCACTGTGGCGGTGGTCGGCGCACAGCTCCACTCCGTTAGGGCGGTAAGACCTGCTACGAGGTTTGCCATGACGTGGTAGTGGGCTTCATACAGTCTGATCAGAATGTTAAACTAAGAACCTCATGTTCAATTACATAATTTTGCCGAGAGGCATTAGATCATTGTATGATTTTTGGAGGTGCTGTCCTCTCTTTTTTTCAGATTATTATATGTATGCTCAGAAAGATTATCAGAAGAGTTCCAGAATTATATAAATATATAGGTAACAAAAATAAGATGCCAATATATCTACAAATGTAAAAACTTGGCATGTACTGAGAGATAGTAATATGCCCTCAGGGCTCAGAGGTCTTCCAGTCTTGTCCCCCAAAAATAAAAAAAATACTGGCTAAGAAAACCAGAAATTCAAGAATCCAGAGGGCCAATGAGGATAATTGGACCACTGGACAATGGAAAAATATTGCCTGGTCAGATGAATCCATATTTACAGTATTAGCAATATGCAGATGGGAGGAACATAATAATAAATTATTTTCAGATGTGAACAGTTCAGGCGGGTGGAGTGTGGGAAATAGTTTTTTACTAAACTTTGGGTCCTTTGATACCTGTGAATGGATATTTGGACAATAAGGTACAGTGGGTAATTATCCTTTTTTTTATTTATCCAGTACCTTTTGGACATTTATACTGTAAGAGGCCAGTAATGGACAATCTCTTTAAGATATTGATAACCCATCCATGAGATATGCCATAAATGTCTGACTGCTGCCACCCCACTTATTAACTATATTGAGAACTGACGGTAGCTCCATACTCTGTGTAATGGCCTTATATTGCAGATCACCGGTTATTCACTTAGTATTGTTTACTCCTGGTCGCCGCCAGACCCGAAAACAGCTGATCACTGGTGGAGCGGGAGTCAGCCTGCCACCGTTCCGATATTCATTCTTTATTTTTCCCCTTAACTTTAGGTATTTTGATTCTGACAATCAATCAGGGCACAGAAACCATGCAAAATGTCATGACAAAAAGTCTTCTGTGATTGGCTGCCGACGTCACATTTCCCAGTCCATATAAAAAGAGGACATCTTGTTTTGCTGGAGCCATTTGCTCAGTGTCACAGTGCAGAGAGGCCATTCCTGCTACCTGCTGCTGCTTCTGAAACTGAACTTGTCAGTTAGCTAGATAGGCTCCTGTCCTGTGTGAAATCGATCTTCCAGCATCTAACTAGATCCAGCAAAAAAAGTGTGTCTCAGGAGGCCCCATTTGCTAATCCAAATCGTTTGTGATAAATCTGTGTTTCAGTGAGAAATCAGAAGGCCAGATTTCCACTTCAAAATTGTTAGGCCTAATATTGGGGTGCAGCCAGGAGGCCCAGTTACCTAATCCAAATCGTTTGTGATAAAACTGTTTCAGTGAGAACTCAGAAGGCCAGATTTAGGGTATGTGCACACGCTGCGGTTTTGCTGCGGTTTTGCTGCGGTTTTGGCCCTGCAGAACTGCAGCAGTTCTGCAGACATGGTACTTTACCATGTTAGCCTATGGGTTTTCAAAACCGCAGTGCTCACGCTGCGGTTTTTTACCTGCGGAAAAGCTGCGGTTTTTTTTCCGCAGCATGTCAATTGTTTCTGCGGATTCTGCTGCGGTTTGCCACCTATTCCATTGTCCTGGTGTCAAACCGCAGGGCAAAACCGCAGGCCAAACCGCAGCAAAACCGCAGGTCACTTTACCTGCGGTTTTACCTGCGGTTCCGTGGGAAAAAACCCGCAGGTGAATCTGCAGTGTGTGCACATACCCTTACACTTAAAATTCGTTAGGTATAACAGTGTTGTTCAGGTACACTGTCTAAGAAAATAAATAGTGATTTTTCATTTAGTGACAGGTGACTGACAAATGTGAGCCTAAGGTTGTGAAACAGAGGGGAAGGATACATACAACATGAGTAGGGAAAAAGCGAGGTTGTGGTGGAAGGGGGAATAGGCTTGGTGTTCAACGTGTATATGGGTTAGGTGTTAATGTTAATTAAAGCTCAACTGAACAAATACCGTCTCATCCTATGTAAAGATCACTGACAACATATGTTACTGCACAGGCTACTCAACTCCATTTCTTTGAAAACCACACAGTACAATGTTCAGAGGTGACATCCCAATCACACTTGTTTCCCCCCCCCCCCCGAGTCAAAAATTTCCAAACACCCTACTAACTGTGGGGAACTACAGATGGCCACTCTGCAAAGCTGTTCAAACATTCTATTCCTTGGGCATCAGAGGTCTGCTTTGAAGAATCACAGAATCCAGAGGGGAAAAGCATCTGCAATGATGCACAACATTTTTTGATGGTGTATCCGGGGCCAGACAAAGTAGGGTCCGAACAGAATCCAGACCCTAGTCATCAGATGTTAACCACCAGGGGTAGAGGTGATCCTGATGAGACTCAAAAGCGCATGCAGACTGTATTTTGGTGTTAGGGTAGGGAGAAGAGGAGGCTGACTCTCAGGGTGAGGAGAGTGAAAACAGAGAGGATGACAGGTTCTAGATCAAACTTGGTGTGAACCCAGAGGTATGCAGCTGAGTAGCTCAGCAAAGGAGGCTGTGGAGGAGGAAGATGAGAAAGTTATGTTGCGGCTTCCCACATAGACACGAAGTGATGCAACCACCACAAGCACTACATCCTCAACCCCAACTTTGGCTGTGGCCAGCACTAGACTAGTGTGCAGTTTGCAGGGGCGGTAAAGGTTGCCAGCCTGAGCCTTTTTTGAGACTGCAAAGGATGACCCAACTCACAATATCTGCCAAATTTGCAAAAAAAACTCAGTAGAGGCAAAAAATGCAATAATTTGACAACTACATGTATGAACCGGCACTTGCGCAATCAACATGCCTTAGTGTGGGAATCTCACTGTGCTAAAATGCGTACTAGCGGACCTCATCAACCATCAGAAATCCCATCAACTCCATCTGCTGCTTCTTCCTCCACCGTCAGCATGCCAAATGTTCTCACACAGGTCTCCGGCCGCAGAAACTACACTTGTTTACCCCCTACAGTCAGGGTGAGTGAGAGCCTGTTAACTGTTACGGAAGTGGACATGATTGCTGTTTTTGTGTCACCTAGCACAACACATATTTGTCAATCCACCATAACATCTTCGCCTGCACCTCACTCACAGTCCAGCAGTTTGTCCTGTTCTCTGTATGCCGCCCTCTCTCCCAGCACAGCAGCAAGCCCTATGTCCCACAGTTGTGGTCACGTAAAAAAAAGTTTCCTCCTACACATGACAAAGCTAAGAGCTTGTGACCCGCCCCGGAGGCAGTAGGGTACTAGGTGCCGGGCCCGTTGATTTCAATGGGAGATGTCACAGTGGCAGTGACCCGGTCCGTGGCCTCAGGAAGTCAATGTAAAAAGGGTAGAGTGATGGGGATAAAGTTATTGAGATGATTTGTGACGCCACCTGTGGTGCTCGGCAATGAAGGGGTTAAGCCGACGCTGCGGCAGATCCTCTGGGACAGATGGTATAAGGCAGCAAGATGTAATAGCTCCCCACAGGTAGAGCTGTAGTCCCAGGGCAGTAGTAATAGGTGTTGAGGAAGAGGGTGCAGTGTTAGGCATAGAGAGGTAGCAGTGCTGAAGGGGTTGCAGGAAGAAGGCAATGACACAACAGGGTACAGTTTCCTTTACCTTTACTGTGCTTTGTCGGTGCAGTTCAGGATCCAGATCACAGCTGGAACAGGAGTTGATTAGCCTAGAAGCAACTTAGGAATCCCTCTATGCAGATGGGTTGTGTAGTCTCGTTCCTAGCGCTTATCTGAGGTACTTGCAGTACTGAGTTACACTGAAGTCCCCCTTGCTTGCTCTCTTTAGAACGTCCCTCGTATGGCAGGCAGCCATAGCCTTCTATCCCTTCTGGCTCACACACGTTACTGCTTTTCCTCCGAGTCTTAGTTGGGAACAGAGCATTTACAGTCTTCTGTTCCTTCGGTTTCTGCTGCAGGACCATCAGCATCCATACAACTTCGGATACCGGACTCCGAACCATGCGCTTGAAGCCAGAAGTGGGCCTGAATTCCCCTCAATCCTTCAGCTCCTCTTTTCCACATCCACACACTTTGCCCTCCTCACAGAACTGACTTAACTCCCCTTTCCGGCCGCCAGAGAGCAGCTCCTCCCCCAATTTGGTTCAGGGCTCCCCCTGCTGGCCTGGAGTGGGAACTGTGCTGTGTGTTGTATTTAACTGATAGAGAGACCCTTCGTTGCTTCCAAGCATGATCACCCTCCCTAAGAGGAAGGTAATGCCACTGTGGTGACCATACTCCTGGGGGCGCCACACTTGAACTCCACCATCTCCACGAAAATGCTGCCTTTTCACCTAGTGGATACAGACCATATCGGAAAGTTGATGGTCATCGCAGTCCCCCAGTACCAGGTGCCCTTTTGCTATAGCTCTTACTGAATAAGCTGCAGAGGGAACCTGGTCAGCTGTCCGGCGCCGCAGCTGCATGTGTTGCGGCTGTTTCACTGTAACAATGTGACATGTAGAATGTAGAAATTCGGAATGTAGAAATACCCTATATATGGCTGTACAATACTGCTTGGCCATACAAAGAGACTTTGGAGGGACTGAGTGCAATTTTCCAATAACGCTCCATCCCTCCTGTGTCTCACTATATGGCTAAGCTGTAATGTACAGCCATATATAAGATATTTCTACATTCAGCAGAAATTTCTGGACAAATTTTGGTTTCCCAGTGTGAAAATGTAAAATCTGGGGCTAAAGCAAAATTTTGGTTGTAAAAATGTAATTATTTTTTCTTCATTGCCCAATGATATAAAATTCTGTGATCCACTTGTGGTGTCAATATGATCACTGTACCCCTTGGTGAATTCATTGATAGGTGTCACTTGTAAAATGGTGTCTCTTATAGAGGTGTTCTGCTGTTCTGTCACCTCAGGGGCTCTTCCAGTGTGACATGATACGCTCAAACTAGTCCAGCAAAATGTGAACTCTAATATGGCGCTTCTTCCCTTCTGAGCTGTGCCTCAAAAGTAGTTGTCTACAACATATGGGGTATCTGTGTGCTCAGGAGAAATTGAACACCAAATTTTAGGGTCCATTTTCTCTTGTTAGCCTTGTGAAAATAAAACATTGGGACTAAAATAACATTTTTTGTGGGAAAAAGGTGTTTTATATTTATTTATTTTCACGGATCAATGCTATAAACTTCTGTGAAGCACCTGGGGGTTCAAGGTGCTCAACACACATCTATATAAGTTCCCTGGGGATTCTAGTTTCCAAAATGGTGTCACTCGTGGGGGGTTCCACTCCTTAGGCTCCACTAATTATTCCAGCAAATTTTGCATTTAAAAAGTCAAATGGTGCTCCTTCCCTTCCAAGCTGTGCTGTGCACCCAAACAGTAGGTTTCCCCCCTATATGGGATATCAGCATGTTCAGGAGAAATTGCACAGCAAATTTTGGGGTCTATTTTTTCCTGTTACCCTTGCGAAAAAAAATTGGGGTCTAAAGTAAAATTTATGTGACAAAGTTAAATGTTCATTTTTTTCCCTCCACATTCCAAAAATTTCTGTGAAGCACCTGAAGGGTAAATAAGCTGCTTGAATCTGGTTTTGAGCACCTTGAGTGGTGAAGTTTTTAGAATGGTGTCATTTTTGGGTGTTTTCTGTCATATATGCCCCTCAAAGTCAGTTCAAATGTAATGTGGTCATTAAAAAAAAAAGTTTTGTAAATTTTGTTGGAAAAATGAGAAATCGCTGGTCAACTTTTAACCCTTCTAACTTTCTAACAAAACAAAATATGTTTGAAAAATTGTGCTGACATTTGGAAAATGTTATTTATTAACTATTTTATGTGACATAACTCTCTGATTTCAGTGCATAAAAATTAAAAGTTTGAAAATTAAAACTTTTCCAACTTTGCACCAAATTTAAGTTTTTTTTCACAAATAAATGTAAGTTATACAAACTTCACCACTATCATGAAGTAGAATATGTCATGAGAAATAATCTCAGAATCAGTGGGATTCATTGAAGCGTTCCAGAGTTATTACCACATAAAGTGACACTGGTCAGAATTGTAAAATTTGGCCTGGTTGTGAAAATGAAAACAGCCTTGGGGGAAGAGGGTACGGGGTAATGGTATTGCAGCCCCTGAGGCCTTTCTGAAAAGGTGTGTGTATATACTGACAGACCATGGTAGTTGTGGTTGATGACAGCTGTGATTTGTCAAAATCTGATAGACACCTCTCCATTACTAACCACAGAGCTTGGTGCCAACTATGATTTTTGACAAATCACAGCTGTCATCAACTCCAACTACCGTTACCCTGATTGCCAGCAAACAGTGACAATCGGGAAGAGCCGGGCAAAGGGCCAGAATAGTCACATCTAATGGATGTGCCAATTCTGAGGTGGTTGCGGGCTGGTAATTTTAGGCTGGGAAGACCCCAATAGTCATGCACCTTCCCAGCTTGATACTATCAGCCTGCAGCTGTCTGCTTTACCTTTGCTGTCCCCTGTCTATCTGTCTACATTTATCTGCCCCCACATATGTCCCCTCCAATCTGCTCCCCTTATCTGTCCCCCCAAAAAATCTGTCCCCTCTAATCTTCCCCTCCATCTGTCCCCCCAAATCTGTTGCACCCATCTATCCCCCAATCTTTCCCCTCTATCTGCCCCCCTAATCTGTACTCACTCTATCTTCCCCAAGCTATCCCCTCGAAATCTGTCCTCCTAATCTATCCCGCGTAATCTTTCCACCTCTATTTTTCCTCTATTCCCCTCTGTCCCCTCAAAAAATGTTTCCACTTATCTGTCCCTCTCAATCTGTGCACCCGTACAGTGGAGGAAATAAGTATTTGATCCATTGCTGATTTTGTAAGTTTGCTCACTGACAAAGACATGAACAGTCTATAATTTTAAGGGTAGGTTAATTTTATCATTGAGAGAGAAAATATAAAAAATAAAATCCTGAAAATTACATTGTATAAATTATACAAATTTATTTGCATTTTGCTGTGAGAAATAAGTATTTGATACCCTACCAACCATTAAGAGTTCTGTCTTCTACAGACCAGGTAGACACTCCTAATCAACTCGTCACCTGCATTAAAGACAGCTGTCTTATGTAGTCACCTTTATGAAAGACTCCTGTCTACAGACTCAATTAATCACTCAGACTCTAACCTCTGCAACATGGGCAAGACCAAAGAGCTTTATAAGGATGTCAGGGACAAGATCATAGACCTGAACAAAGCTGGAAAGGGCTAGAAAATCATAAGTAAGATGCTGAGCAAGAAGGAGACAACTGTTGGTGCAATAGTAATAAAATGGAAGAAATACAAAATGATTGTCAATCAACATTGATGTGGCACACCATGCAAAATCTCACCTCGTGGGGTATCCTTGATCATGAGGAAGGTGAGAGATCAGTCTAAAACTACATGGGAGGAACTTGTTAATGATCTCAAGGCAGCTGGGATCACAGTCACCAAGAAAAACAGTGTCTGCAAAGTCCCCCTGCTCAAGAAGACACATATGCAGGCCCATCTGAAGTTTGCCAATGAACACCTGGATGATTCTGTGAGTGATTGGGAGAAGGTGCAGTGGTCATATGAGACAAAAATTGAGGTCTTTGACACTAGCTCAACTCACCCTGTTTGGAGGAAGAGAAATGTTGCCTATGACCGAAAAAACACCTTCCCCACTGTCAAGCATGGAAGTGGAAACATTATGTTTTGGGGGTGTTTCTCTGCTAAGGGCACAGGACATCTTCACTGCATCTGTGGTTTTCTCCCTCATATGGGGTATCGGCATATTACACAATAAATTTTGGGGTCCACTTTTTCCTGTTACCCTTGTCAAAATGAAAAAAATTGGATTTGAATTTAATTTTTTATGAAAAAAAGATATATGTTATTTTTTTTCAAATAATTCCCGCGAAACACCTAAAAGGTTAATTAACTTATTGAATATGGTTTTGAGCACCATAAGGGGTGCAGTTTTAAGAATGGTGTCACTTTTAGGTATCTTCTATCATATAGACCCCTCAAAGTGACTTGAAATGTGATGTGGTCCCTAAAAAGATGGTTTTGTAAATTTTGCTGGAAAAATGAAAAATCGCTGGTCAACTTTTAACCCTTATAAATTCCTAATAAAAAAAAATTGTTTCCAAAATTGTGCTGATGTAAAGTAGGCATGTGAGAAATGGTATTTATTAACTATTTTGTGTAACATATTTCTGTGATTAAAGGGCATGAAAATTCAAACTTGGAAATTTGCGAAATTACAAATAAACGCAAGTCATACCTAAGAAATTTTACCACTATCATGAAGCACAATATGTCTTGAAAAATCTATCTCAAAATTACAGGGATCCGTTGGAGCCTTCCAGAGTTATTACCTCATAAAGTGACAGTGGTCAGAATTGTAAAAATTGGTCATTAACATGCAAACCACACTCGGGGGTAAAGGGGTTAATTTAAACTTAAATTCAAAGCTGTAAATGCTGGCCCAGACCCTGATAGCTTTTGTGTGGCACATGGCTGTCTGCTGCTGTTCCATTATCAAATTTCTACTGTGGGTCAATTGATGCCATTTTTCCTGGTAGCTATCTCTTTCATGTGTGTTGCCTCAATTTGGCAGGGCTTTCAGAGCACCAGACCTACACCTGTCACTCATCCACCTGTTATTGATCAATGTTTAAGCTAGAAATGCTGGTGCAAGCCCTGTTCCAGGCCCTGTCTCATGCATTCATGCTGCGCAATTATACTATTTGTTCTCTGGGTCAATTGATGCCACTTTTCCTGGTGTCTGCCCCTAATTTGATCTGTTTTGGCAACTTTTTGGCCCCCTGCAGGTGCTGTCTATGCGTTTGGTTTTGTCTTCAATTGAATTCAATGGGGATTGGATATGTTCGACGAACTGTTCGGAGAAATGTTCTGTGAACATCTGGATGTTCGCCAATCCGAACCTTGAAAAGTTTGCTCATTTCTAGTGGCGAGGTGTGGGTTTATGACATTGAGACAGGGGGAGACAGGGCAAAAGCTTAGAACAAGGATGAATGCTCATTGTCACACAATAAGAGAAAAAAGAATTGATCTACCTGTGGCAAAACATTTTTGTATGATGGACCACAACACCATGGATATGAAATTACTGGTATTGAAAAGTAACTTCACATCTCAGAGAGAGAGAAGAGTCTGTGAGTATAAATTTATGACGACCTTTGACACTCTCAATGCTGGAATGAATGTGTCGCATGGATTTATGTCTTTTTACATCAATTAAGGAATTTGCTCCTAAGACCCTGCGGGGGCATCACAACACATTAGGAGTCCCCAATCAGAGGACAATAAAACATCCGGACTCCTTATCTATGAACTGGTCGAATATTTATGTTTCTCCCTCTCCCATAATCATTTCTGCTTCACGTCACTTGTCTTATCTATTGCATTTTTTCTGTGCTGTATTGTGCATAAATATGTGACTCTTCAGATTTTGTATTAGTCTATGCCTGATGAAGAGACCTGAGTAGTCTCGAAAGCTTGCAATGTGTTACCATCTTTTCAGTTAGCAATTAAAAGGTATCAACCACTGAGGACTCTCAATTCTGGATATTTTTCTATCTACTGGCTAACACGGTACAAAGATATACATCTTTCCTGTATGACATTGACCATAAGCACAAAAAAAGGTGACACCCCAATAGATTCATGCTGACAATTATTAGTGGCAAATTCAACAAGAGACAGAAAAAAGGAACACTGTTCCTGATTTTCAAAAACAAGACAACGTAAATACTGCCCCAGATTCTGATTAACACATTCCATTTGCCCATTAGACTGAGGCTATGTGCACACGTAGCGGAACTCTCGCGGAAGTTACAGCGAGAATTCCAGAATTCCATTCCGCGGGAAAATCGTATTTTAAATTCCCGCGATTTTCCCATGGAAAAACTAGCAATTTGCAAGTGTAATTAGCTTGCAGAATGCTAGCGTTTTCCAAGTGATATGTAGCATCGCTTCAAGAACTGATTGACAGGTCGGTCACACTCGTCAAACATAGTGTTTGACGAGTGTGACCAACTTTTTACTATTGAGGCTGCCTATGCAGCATCAGTAGAAAAAGATCTAATGTTAAAAATAATTAAAAAAATAAAAAATGGTGTTATATTCACATCCCGCGCAGCCTTCCCGGGCACCAGCGATGCTTCCGTTCCCAGTAATGCCTTGCGAGACCTTTGATGACGTCGCGGTCTCGCGATAATGTAGCGGTCTCGCGAGGAATAGGGACTGCTACATTTTCGCAAGACCGTGACGTCATCAAATGTCTCGCAAGGCATTACTGGGAACGGAAGCATCGCTGAGGCCCGGGAAGGCTGCGCGGGACACCGGAAGGTGAATATAACACCATTTTTTTTGTTTTTATTCTATTTTACAGGGATATGATACCCACAGCCCGAAGGACAATCTCCTCTCCTCCGGACCATGGGTACCATCCGCAAATGTTCTGCTTACTTTTCGCATGGTGGGCACAGCTACATGCGGGAAGTAAACGGAACAATGCAATCCTATGGGTGCGGGATCGCCGCAATTCCACAAATTAATAAGCATGCTGCGTATTTTTCCGCGATGTGATTCCGCCGGGGGAAAATCCGCAGCATTAGCACAGCATTGCGGAATCCCATAGGATTGCATGGGATGCTGTTTCTTGCGTTTTCGCGGCAAAATCTCACGTTAAAAAACGCCGCGAAAACGCAAAAAAAGCGACGTGTGAACGCAGCCTGAGGGTGGAAAGCCTCTATCTGAGACGATATTAGAAGGAACATATGGAGTTTATCAATGTCCCGAAAAAACATGTGAGCAAGGCAATAAAATGTGTCATTTTAGAAAACCAACAATAACCAAATTTTCATATTACCAGCAGAAGAGTGCAAATCAGTGATATAGTCCATAGAAATGTCTGTCCATGGTAGAGTGGGAATACTCAAAGGCTGCTAACACCCTGAAGGATGAGAATGCAATCCCTTGGAACGTGCACAGGTGGCACAAGCAGAAACATAGGCTACCACATCCCCTTGAATGTTAGGTAACCAAATGCGACGCAATATGAGATCAAGTGTCCCTTTAACTCCAGGATGACCAATAAGTACAGAATCATGATGTTTTTCCCAGACCTTAAGATTAAGATTCAGGGGAACAAACGATTTGTCCCTCAGAATCCCAGACGGCGCACTATATTGAGCTTTTGCAATCTCAGACTCCACATCTGTACAAAGTGCTGACACCACCACTCCCTTCTGAATGATAGGCACAAGTTCTTCACAGGATTTTCCCCCCAGGAAAGCTAGACAAAGCATTGGCCTTTATGTTTTCAGAACCAGGGCGAAAGGTAACAAAGAAATTAAACCTTATTGATAAACAACGACCAACAAGCTTGTCTCGGTGTAAATTGTTTTGCAGACTCAAGGTAGAAAAGTTTATTATGATATGTTTCACTGTAAGGGTACCGTTACACTTAGCGATGCACCAGCGATCCTGACAACGATATGACTCGGTCAGGATCACTGGTGCAAACAGGCAGATCTCACCTGCACATAGCAGTGGTCGGTGGTCACTACCTACCTGTCAGACAAGGCGATGAAGACGTCCTCCCGCCCGCGTCCACGCATCGCTCGTCGGCGCCAGCAGGAAGCCCATCAGGAAGCGGCCAACAAGAAACGGCCCAGGACGTTCTCGCGCGACCAGCGATGAGCAGCGGGGGAGCCGGTCAGAGGCAAGTATCACACACAGTGATATCGCTAGCAATATCGCTGCTGCGTCACAAAACCTGTGATGTTATAGCGATATTGCTAGCGATATCGCTTAGTGTAATGGGCCCTTAACAGTGTGGATATCTCCCTCCAAAAAGTGATACCACTCCTCAACCCTAGTTTGATGGCGAGTAATTCCCTATTACCAATATCATAATTGTGTTCAGCTGACTAGAGTTTCTTAGAGAAAAAGGCACATGGATAACTCTTACCAAGAGACGTTCTCTGAGATAATACCGCTCACACACTCAGATGCATCAACCTCCACCATAAAAGGCTGAGACACATCCGGCTGTATTAATACAGGAGCCAATGAAAAACATTCTTTAAGACAGTTAAATGCACACAAAGCATCCTCAGACATCTTGAGAAATCTGTACCCTTTTTAGTCATGTCGGTAAGAGGCCGTGTACGGCAGAATTTTTTAAAATAAATTTTCTGTAATAATTTGCAAAACCCAAAAAAGTTGTAGTGCCCTAAGGTTTCCAGGACGGTTCCATTTTACTATAGCCTGTAATTTAGTGGGAACCATCCGAAAACCTGCAGCAGAAATCACATAATGCAAAAAAGGTAGTTACTGTATGGCAACACACACTTCTCAAGTTTAGTATACAATATATTCTCTCGGAGAACACGCAGTACCAGCCTGACATGTTCTAAATGGGACTCATAATCCTGTGAGTATATAAAAATGTCATCAAGGTAACAAAATATCACAAACCTCCCTACAAGATGAGAGAACCCATCATCATGGATTACAGTTGGCGCATTGGTAAGACCGAAAGGCATCACAAGGTTTTTGATGTGCCCCTCAGGTTTGTTAAAGGTCGTTTTCCACTCACCCCCCTGTTTGACCGGGATCAGATTATAAGCCCCCCTCAGGTCAAATTTCAAGAACCATTTAGTTCGGGAAATCTGATTAAATGGGTCCGGAATGAATGGGGAGGGTACGGATCCTGAACCGTTATTTAATTGAGCTCCCGGAAGTCGAGGCACGGCTGTAACTGTTCATCCATTTTTAGAAAGAAGAAGACGGCCTAATACAAGTATGTTTTTTAGCTAGACTCTCAATTATATACATGTTGAGAGATAATCTCTCTATACCAGATAAATTGTAAAGTTTGCACTTGGGCAATTTTCCTCCAAGAATCAACGAATCAACCTCATAGTACAGTCATAAGGCCTATGGGGTGGTAACTCCTGACATTCTTTCTCTGAGAATACATCACAAAAAATCAGAGAGAGGACTAGAAAGGCACAAGGAAGGTAACTGTAGAAATACAGGTTCCTAAACAATTGTCCTTTCAATACGGGCTCCATTTGGTTATCTCCTGAGTCTGCCAATCAATAGTGGGATTATGGAGGGCCAACCAAGGAAACCCCAACACTACTTCTGCAGGGAGACACCTGAGGATGTAGCACGATATATTCTTCGAATGAATGCTTCATGGACCCGTAGAAGCGCTAAGCAAGCGCGAAATGGACATAGTCCGTCAGGCTCTCTCATCTGCATCAATCCTCTGCTACCTGCACTCCGCACTTTAATATGGTTTGATGTCATGTTTTACCATGGAATAAAATTGCACGTCAAGAAGGATCTCAGTGAATGCACTATTCTTTCAATTTCTTATGATTAAACAAATAAATCACTTTAGATCAAATCAAGCCAGACATGTCACTCGAAGCAAGGATCACCAAGCTATGACTTGCCTACTTTGGACACATCATACGAAGAGAGCAATCACTGAAGAACAACATCATGGTCTTAAGAATAGAAGGAACAAGGGGAAGAGGAAGTGCTGCAACCTAATAGCTTGAAACTATCAAAATAAAGGCAGAGAAGACCCTGGTTGATCTATCCAGACTTCCTACAGATCATTCATCCATCAAGTTGCCATGGCTTTAACGGCAGACGGCGGCTACATAGAAAAAACTCTCATTAATCATAGGTTAATGAAGAAGATTTTGGTATCACTAACCAGTCACCCTTTGGTATGTTTCAAGACTGGAGTAAAGTGCACCAAATTTATCATCAAATTTTGTGCATGTGTGATCTGTCTGCGTGACATAAAATTGATTCTACTGTATATATTATTTTGTTGCAGCTGGCTTTGCCACTTTTTCTCAGCTTTTTAAGAAATGGAAAAAAGTTTCAAAATTTTAGTGCAATTATTGCTTGTAAGAAATTGTATTAACTTTTAGAAAACTTACATAGAGGAAATTACAAATTTCCCCCTTTGCCTCTACGCCAAAAAAATAAAAATAGGCAGCAAACTGAAAGGACATTACAGCATAGCATTTTCATCAACTAGATTTATAAAAATTCTGTCACTTTATGATCTCATCAGAATTGATTTCATAAAGGTCACGGCCAATACACACTTTGCAAAAATGCTATTCAAGATATTCAAAGTCTACTAATTATTAATGAAGAGACTAGCTTCCATTATACGTGAGAGTCTAATCTTTGGGGTTTTCTATGTATATCTACAGCTGCAATGAAATACAAAAGATTATTAAATAACTTCATGAAAATACATTTAAAGTTGTGCCATTTCCATGAGGCGCGTACATTTATTTTTAAATTAATCTTTCGTTTCTGCCTCTAAATTGAAATTTTTCTCCGCCTATGCGTTATTTTTATACATTAGTTACTGCATGTCTTTCAAACAGAATATTGAATTTTGCAACTACAGTAACTACTATTTGAAATCGTAGCTGCTTGACACTTTGGCCCCTAATGTCCAATTTGAATAAAGCACTTACTGTAATAGCCACTTTGTAATAAAATATGTGTATGTACCTTTTGTTAATTATTTATTTTTCCCATACAGCTACAGCATAATTATTGGGCTTCCTGTAAGCAAATTGATGTTTGATTTCTCTGTCTGCCACAGAAATGCAAACCAAAAATTCCTTTCTGCCTAATTTGTATTACTGGTGCACCTGTTGTTGACCATGGCGAATTTCGGAAGCTTTAAACTCAGTGAACTGGAACTTAAAAGTGCTGTGTTAGATCAGCATGGGAAGTTCAGTCAACTTGTCCTATTTGCGGAATGGTGTAAGAGAGCTTGGTATGAGCATGTCAGGTTGTTTTGCAAGGGCTAGATGCCGGGAAGAACACTTGGATGTGTTGAAAGCATCCGTTACTTTAGAATTCCACTCTAATCCCATCAGCTCTGCCTGCTCTAGAGCAGCATTAACAAGCATGAAATACTCAGATTTACAGTTATCATATTAGACACTAAATTGAATTAGTAGGTAATGCCTATGAATGTTCTTAATGCATATGGATTAATTCTCAACTGCATGTAGCAATTCTAATTGGTATGTTACATTATATTGTGTTACATAGAGAGCAAAAAGGATTGGGAAACAATGCTTAGAATTTTAACAAGATGCTTTAAAGCACCACTCCAGAATTTTTTTTATCTTACTGCTGGAGTGATGCTTCAAATCTAAATCCCCTGCCCCCTGTCTTATACTCACCTTCCAGTGTCATTATCTGTTATCATCGCTGCTCCTATTGGACTCCGACAGTTTGTAACCTGCCAGCTGCTCCAGTGTTTCGTGGAGTGAGCAGGAGGCCAAAACTTAATACAAGGCTATGAGAGCCTCATTCCAGCCTCATTATGGCTCTTATAGACTTGCATTGAGAGCTTGTGATGTAGCTTCTGATTTCTGGACAGTCACAAGATGGAACTGGAGGACTCCCCCCCCCCCCGCTGGATTGGTGCTTTAACCCCTTTCTGACGTTGGGCATAAATTTACGCCGATGTCGGACTCCCTTTGATGTGGGCTCTGGCGGTGAGCCCACATCTTTCCCGGGACATCTCAGCTGTTTTGAATAGCTGACATGTGCCCAGAATAGTCAAGGGTGGAATTGTGATCCACCCGTGGATATTAACCCATTAAATGCCGCTGTCAAATGCTGACAGTTGCTCGTTACTCACGCTTCTGGCCATCGGGCCGGAAACCTAACCACCAGTGACCCCTGTCTGGTGAACATGGGTCACCGGTGGGTTGGCATGACACTTACCATGTTTTTTCTGCCTGTTTTTGCAGCCCCAATGCATTTCTATGGGGCCACAAAAACGGGCCGCAAAAAATCAACGGAGCGCCATACGCCGTATGGCAGTGAGGGCTGTCTTTACGGCTGTGAAAAAATATTGAGCTTGCTCGATATTTTTCACAGCTTACGGACACGGCCTCCATTGAAAATGAATGGGACTGCAAAAACAACGGAAGATTGCCCAGTGTGTTGATTTTGCGGTACACCATGAACACCGTATTTGCGGAACACCATATTTGAGCTAGGACACTCCCATGTACTTCCTGTTTTGTTCACTCCATGCCTGAAGCACAAATTGCTGAAGCACAAAAGATGGATGTAGAAAATAAAGTACAAAATATGGACATAGAAAAGATTATAGCTCTTGTATGGGTGCTTCAAAGAAATCCCCCCCATGGTGTAGAGGAGTGTAGGAAATGCAGCAGGATATGGGGCATCGTGGCAAAAGAGGGGTTGCATTGAGGACAAAAGAGGGATTGCATTGAGTGCAAAAGAGAAGTTGCATAGAGTGCAAAAGAGGCGTTGCATAGAAGACAAAGGAGGGGTTGCATAGAGGGCAAAAGAGGGGTTGCATAGAGTGCAAAAGAGGTGTGTGCAGACTGAAAAAGAGGGATGGCGGTCATTTTATTTCCGTGTTGTTTGCTTTTCCAAAATATGCTATTTCTGATCACCCCCTTTTTTTGCTTCAGGATCATCCCTGCATATGGGATTCCTGGCGTTACTGCTATCATAACCGGGCCATGAAAGAGCTTGGAGGATGTTTGCAAAACCCTGATATCAAACTGGCAACAGGCGAATTGCAAAGAGCAAGAAACTCTATGTAAGTATTTTGCATATGTCATTTTTTTTTCTTTTTGTAAATTTAAAAAGTGTGAAATTGAGTTTGATGTTTTGTCTTACAATACAGTAAATTCAATTAAGCAAAAGAGGGCGTCAGTGCGGGACCAATTTATGCGGCAAATACAGGAACAAGCTGAAGGAACAAGCTGAGAAGGAGGGTTCTGACAAGGCTCCCGGAAAGGAGAAGAAGCCGTATAAATACACAAAAGTTCTGCAATTTCTCCTCCCTGTTAGTGTGTTGAGCGAGTAAGTATATATACATATGTATTTGTCCTCCATGTTGATGTTTTTTGTCTAGCTTCTATAATTCTGTTCTCATTTGCAGCAATGAAGAAACTGTTCTGACGGAGTCAGGCCAATTGCCGCAGAAGTCATCCGGCAGCGGCGAAAGTTCCACAGTTGATGATTCTGCAGCCCACATAACACCGCAGATAAGCAGTTCTCGTAGCCGTGCAAAGCGTAAAGCTGCTGCTGCTACTCCAGCGCTTGAACTGTTGCCTCGTTCTGATATTTCTGAAGAAATTCTTTGGTTTTTCAGAAAAAAAACAAGAAGGGCAAGAGGATGAACTCATAAATAATTTTAAGCACTTTTTTTGCGCTGTGCTCCCGGAAAATAAACAAAGCTGCATCAGCATGATCAACAGCGTAATTTATATATGTAGTCAGGAACCACATCCTATAGATTTGGAGGAGGCTATAGATGGATTAAAACAGGAAACTAGATGCAGAGTCCGTGACTCTTTCATGCTGGCGCAGTCTACTGATCAGCAGACACAGTCTTCCGGGGACACAGTGGTGATTCCAGGTTCTCCTTCTTTGGTCACCAGCCCTCAATGTTCGGAACCATCTGAGACGGGGATGCTTGACCTTGACATTCCCAAATTTATGAACTTGTGATTGTTTTTTTTTAATTTATTTATTTATTTGTAAAAAAGGTGGGTGGGGGAAAATTGAATCCTTTTTTATTTTTTTTTTATGTTTCTCTAGTTTATATTTTTTGGGGTTCAAAAACTGTTATGCTAAATAACTTATTTTCCCCCCAAAAAATTTGGGAAAATAAAAATTGCAAAACACACGTTGTGAAAATGTTTTTTTTTATTGGCAGATGATGACTTTAATAACCTTTTCAACACACTGGGTCACAAATCATAACTGTTATAATGAGACATTAGAAAGAATATTACAGGTTGCATAGCCTCTTTACTGATTATACATAGACGTATGATCAGTAAAGATTGGCTACCAACCGTATTAACATCCTTTAGCCCACAAGCCAGCGTCAAGGCTCCTCATTGTGTTGTGGGTCCCTAACCTAACTAAAGAACGTGAATAATCTAAACTAACTCTAAACTAACTATTTTACATTGTTTTGCAAACTTTGGATCCTAATAATCATTTTGGGAAATCGCCACCTGCTGTCAGGAGACAGATCCCTGGGAAGACACAAAATACTCTGCAAAATCCTCTCGAATTCCAATTGCGGCTGCAGAAGGGCATCCACAATTAACTTGCTGATCCAAGGTGTTGACGGTATTGTCCAGTGGAGTTTCCACAGAAAGCAAGTTGTCTTCAGAAAGTAAGTGGTCTTGGTTACCTTCAGGACAACGAACAAAGTTGTGTAACACCACACACGCCTTTACAATATTAGTTGCACTCTCAGGTCCTACTTCCATGCAGTTCATGAGTACACGCCACTTTCCCAACAGGATCCCAAAGGCACACTCAACGTACCTTCGTGCTCTTGTGAGTTTATAATTAAAGATCCTTTTGTGTGAATTTAAAGATCTCTGGGGAAAAGGCTGCATTACATTTGGGGAGAGTCCAAATCCTTCATCAGCAACCAGGACATATGGAAATTTGTGGTTGGTGTACTCTGGTAATGCAGCAGGTTCAGGGACATTCAATTGATTGTTCTTCAATTTATATTCAAATCGAGAGCTACTCCAGATCCGTGCATCAAATGCTCTCTCATAAGCCCTAATGCTGACCATCACAAAATTAAAATTGTTGTCAGCAATAGCCATCAGTACAACCGAAAAATAAGGTTTATAATTGAAAAATTTGGAGCCAGAGAAGGCTGTTTTTTTAACCCGGATGTGTTTCCCACCCAGCGCACCTATACGGTGTGGAAAATGTGCATTTTTTGGCAGTCTGCTGCTATAGATAGCCAGTCTTCCTGCTTTGGTGGAGCTAACACAATTTCCTTTAGGCGCTCCCATAATGCCAAACAGGTATGCGCAACGATCTTGGACACTGTAGTAATCCCTAACAGCAACTCAAAATGAAGTGCCGAGAAAGAGTTGCCTGTTGCAAGGAATCTGTTATAAAAAAAGGGGGAGATAAATATTAGTAATCTAGTATGAAACATTAAGCCTAAATTTGTTATTTAAAATTAGTTTGGCCTTACCTTAATGTCACAATAAGCCGGAGAAATGCAGCGACGCATTCTGGTATCCTTGAATTTAATCCAGGGCCGCACCTCTGACAACAGCAAATCAAAAGTTGCCATGAACATTTGGCAGTATTCAAAGAATTTCTCCGGGTGCTGACGCATGTCACTGTACAGCGTATGGAAATGACCCTTCCACGAACGCTGTGACAGAATTGGGTGCACCCACAGCCTCTTTGGCGCAAGAGCAGCTGCTGCTGCTGCTGCTCTCCGCTCATGCTCTAAATGCTGGTTAAGCAACCAACACAGAATAACATCATCATCAAAATGCCTCGACATGTTCAGAAAAACTGAAATCCAAAGTTTACAACAAAGGACACAGACCTCTTCACACTGCGAAGATCAGAAGAAAATGGCACTGGAGAAAGGGCGGATTCTTATTCCTTGCCAATTTCCTGTTTTTTTGTTTTTTTTATTGACAACTTCCCCTTTTTTTTTTAGCTCTACTTTACAAACCAGAAATATGGCGATCTGAGAAGATTTTTGCGGCCCGTTTTTGTGAAAGACCGTGTAAATTATGGCAATACAGCCCGCATAAACTGCCTGTAAAAAGGGCCTCCAAAAAACGGTAAGTGTAAAACCACCCTAAGTATGTGCAGGAGACGGTATATAATACTTACTGTATATAACAATGAGCCTTTGAGGGTCTGCAAACATAGAATATTCAAATTTCAAAGAAATCTATCTCTACTGATAGAAGAAAACTAAAAATAATTAAAAAATATGACAAATTTAGCTCTTTACTAAGAAAATGATTTCCACTATCAATCAATTATTTTAATTCACTAAAGCAGAAAACATTAGATAATTAATTATTATAATTGCATTAATTGTCTGTACTAGAGAACTAATGGGGCAGATTTATTAATACTGACTTAAAATTAGACAGTTTAGAATATGATGGTCCATGCTACTATAGAATTTTGGATAATTAGACCTGTGAAAACTCAGACTTCAGGCTTGGATTTCAGAAAGGCAGATTTTAAGGGACTCATAAAGAGGATAGGAGGAATCCAATGGCTGGATGTCCTTAAGGACAAAAATGTGCAGGAAGGATGGGAAATTTAGAAAAATTGGATTCTCAGTGCATAATTCTTAACAATCCCTAAAAGAGGGAAGAAGAGTAAGCATTTAAGGAAACAAGGAAAGATGAACACAGAAATTAAACACATGCTAAAAAGGAAGAAAGAAATATTTATCAATTGGAAAGAGGAGAGCATATCTAAAGATTATAATGCTGTCTGCAGAACCTGCAGGGCACAATTCAGATTATCTAAAGCTGACAGTGAATTAAGGCTTGTAAGAGATGTCAAAAGCAATAAGTAAGGATTTTAGGGGTATGTCAAAAGTAAAAGAAAAGTCAAAGATGCTATAGGATTTTTACAGGATGAAAATGGTAAAGTAGTAAAAAATTATGTGGAGCAGGCCGAACTTTTAAATTCTTATTTTGCATCTATTTTCTCTCAGAAAGTAAATGTAACATCAACTGACCTGCACTGTACTATCAAAGGAATAGAAGAATCCATACTATCTATAAACAAAAAGACAGTGAGGGAACATTTAACTAACCTAACTTAATTCAAGTCTCGAGGTCCAGATGAATTACATCCTAGGGTACTGAAGGAGATAGCAGTGGAAATTATTGAACCACTCTCCATAGTCTTTGAAAATTCTTGAACTATAGGAACCAAGAAGACATAAGAAGAGCCAATGTTGTCCCTATCTTCAAAAAGGGGAAGATGTATCCAGGGAACTATAGGTCGGTGAGTCTGACTTTTATACCAGGAAAGATCTTTGAACAAATTGTTAATCAACATGTATGCAAGAACTTGGATAAGAATGAAGTGATTAACCAGAGCCAGCATTGGGTTTGTAACTAATAAGTCTTGTCAGACTAACTTAATTTCCTTCTATGACAGAATCACTGACTGGGTGGTTTAGGGAAACACAGTAACTATATACTATCTTGAAAGCATTTGACAAAGTATCTCATACCATCCTTATTAAAAAAAATTGACCAACTGGAATGGACAAGGCTACTTTTCGATGGATTCATAACTGGCTTAGTGATTGGACACAAATAGTGGTCATAAATGTTTGCACATCTAGTTGGAAGAATGTCTCAAGTAGGGTACCACAGAGTTCTGTCCTGGGCCCTGTGTTGTTCAACATCTTAATCAATTATTTAGATGAAGGAATTGAGGGAAAACTGATTCAATTTGCTGATGACACAAAGTTAGGAGGGATAGCTAATACTAGAGAAGAAAGAGAGAATTCAAAACTATCTAAACAAAGTGGAACTGTGGGCAGCAACTATCAGATGGGTTTTAACACGTAGAAAGGCAAAGTTCTATGTCTGGGCAATAAAAATGAAAAATGCATATATAGAGAATGGGAGGAATAGGTCTAAGCAACAGCACATGTGAAAAAGACTTGGGTATACTATTAGGTCACAGACTGAACATGAGTCAAAAGTGTGATGCAGCAAAAAACACAATTCTGGGATGCATTACCAGAAGCATGCAGGCTAGATCCCATGAAGTAATTATCTCCCTCTACTCCTCTGTGGTTATACCTCATCTGGAATACTGTGCACAGTTCTGGGCACCACATTTAAAAAAAGACATGAACAAACTAGAACAAATTCAGAGAAGAGCGACCAGAATGGTGACAGGTCTGCAAACAATGTCCTATGAGGAATGTTTAGAAGATTTGGAAATGTTTAGCTTGCAAAACAGAAGACAGACAGGAGACTTAACCACTTCATGAAGGAGCCCTTTTTTGTTTTTGCATTTCTGTTTTTCAATCCCCTTCTTCCCAGAGCCATAACTTTTTTCCGTCATTATGGCAATATGAGGGCTTGTTTTTTTGCAGGACGAGTTGTACTTTTGAACGTCATCATTGGTTTTACCATTCCATGTATTCGAAAATGGGAAAAAAAATCCAATCCAATTGTGGTGAAATTGTAAAAAAGTGCAACTCCACAACTGTTTTTTGGATTTTTTTACCGTGTTCATTAAATGCTAAACTGACCAGCCATTATGATTCTCCAGGTCATTATGAGTTCGTAGACACCAACATGTCTAGGTTCTTTTTTATTTAAGTAGTGAAAAAAATCCAAACTTTGTTAAAAAAAAGAACAAATTGCGCCATTTTCCCGAGACCTGAAGTGTGATTTGTGATCTTTCGTGATCTGTGGCTGGGTGATGGCTTATTTTTTGCTTGCCAAGCTGACGTTTTCAATGATACCATTTTGGTGTAGATACGATCTTTTGATTGCCCGTTACTGCATTTTAATGCAATGCCGCGGCGACCAGAAAAAAGGAATTATGGGTAGAGTTGAGCGATACCGTCCGATACTTCAAAGTATCGGATCGGAATGGATCGGCCGATCTTTAAAAAAAGTATCGGTATCGCCGATTCCGATACCGGAAGTCCCATTCAAGTCTATGGGACTTCCGGTATCGGAATAAGAAAAACCCTGTTTTTGCCTTGTACAGCCTCTCTGGGGTCTGTACGGGCCTTTCGGGGGGCTGTGCCGGCCTGCCAGGGGGTCTGTGCAGGCTCCGGTGGTCTGTGCCGGCCTGCCGGGGGGCTGTGCCGGCCTGCCGGTGGTCTGTGCAGGCTCCGGTGGTCTGTGCCGGCCTGCCGGGGGGCTGTGCCGGCCTGCCGGTGGTCTGTGCAGGCTCCGGGGGGCTGTGCCGGCCTGCCGGGGGGCTGTGCCGGCCTGCCGGTGGTCTGTGCAGGCTTCGGGGGTCTGTGCAGGCATCGTCCGATGGGACTACAAGTCCCATCGGGCGATGCCTGCTACCATGACAGTGATTGACACATTAGCCAATGATGGGACAGTAGTAGTCCCATCATCCAGCTAATGTGTTAAATGTTAAAAAAAAAAAAAAAAAAATACTACATACATACTACATGCATGCTACATACATACTACATGCTACATACATACTACATGCTACATACATACTACATGCATGCTACATACATACTACATGCTACATACAAACTACATATATACTACATGCATGCTACATACATACTACATGCTACATACATACTACATGCTACATACATACTACATACATACTACATACATACTACATACATGCTACATACATGCTACATACATACTGCATGCTACATACATACTACATACATACTACATGCATGCTACATGCCTGCTACATACATACTACATACATACTACATGCATGCTACATACATACTACATGCATGCTACATGCATGCTACAAACATACTACATGCTACATACATACCACATACATACTACATACATACTACATACATACTACATATATACTACATGCATGCTACATACATACCACATACATACTACATACATGCTACATGCTACATACATACTACATATATACTACATGCATGCTACATACATACTACATATATACTACATGCATGCTACATACATACTGCATGCTACATGCATGCTACATACATACTACATACATACTACATGCTACATACATACCACATATATACTACATACAATACATTCATACAATACATACATAGACATACAGTACATATAACATAGAGTAACATACTTACCAATACTTGTCACATTGTTCCCTGAAGCCATTGTCTCTTCTGGAATAAATATTAACATAACAAACCACAAAAATACTCACCCACGATCCGAAGCAGTCCACGAGTGTGTCCCACGACGATCTTGGGTAGAGAACTGCAGCATCAGCTGATGCTGCCGTTCTCTACGGGCTGCAGGAATCCAATGACGGAAGGTAGGTATCCTTCCGCACTGTATTCCTCCGCCACTTAAAAAAAAAAAAAGTCCCTAGTCTCACTTTATGCCATTGCTGTGTGGGAATTTCCCACGCAGCAATGGCATAAAGTGAGACTAGGGACTTTTTTTTTTTAAGTGGCGGAGGAATACAGTGCGGAAGGATACCTACCTTCCGTCATTGGATTCCTGCGGCCCGTAGAGAACGGCAGCATCATCTGATGCTGCAGTTCTCTACCCAAGATCGTCGTGGGACACACTCGTGGACTGCTTCGGATCGTGGGTGAGTATTTTTGTGGTTTGTTATGTTAATATTTATTCCGGAAAAGACAATGGCTTCGGGGAACAATGTGACAAGTATTGGTAAGTATGTTACTCTATGTTATATGTACTGTATGTCTATGTATGTATTGTATGAATGTATTGTATGTATGTAGTATATATGTGGTATGTATGTAGCATGTAGTATGTATGTAGTATGTATGTAGCATGCATGTAGCATGAAGTATGTATGTAGCATGCATGTAGTATATATGTAGTATGTATGTAGCATGCATGTAGTATATATGTAGTATGTATGTAGCATGTAGCATGTATGTAGTATGTATGTGGTATGTATGTAGCATGCATGTAGTGTATATGTAGTATGTATGTAGTATGTATGTAGTATGTATGTGGTATGTATGTAGCATGTAGTATGCATGTAGCATGCATGTAGCATGCATGTAGTATGTATGTAGCATGCATGTAGTATGTATGTAGTATGTATGTAGTATGTATGTAGCATGCATGTAGTATGTATGTAGTATGTATGTAGTATATATGTAGTATGTATGTAGCATGTAGTATGTATGTAGCATGCATGTAGTATATATGTAGTATGTAGCATGTAGTATGTATGTAGTATGTATGTGGTATGTATGTAGCATGTAGTATGTATGTAGCATGCATGTAGTATATATGTAGTATGTATGTAGCATGCATGTAGTATATATGTAGTATGTATGTAGCATGTAGCATGTATGTAGTATGTATGTGGTATGTATGTAGCATGCATGTAGTATATATGTAGTATGTATGTAGTATGTATGTAGTATGTATGTGGTATGTATGTAGCATGTAGTATGCATGTAGCATGCATGTAGCATGCATGTAGCATGCATGTAGTATGTATGTAGCATGCATGTAGTATGTATGTAGTATGTATGTAGTATGTATGTAGCATGCATGTAGTATGTGTGTAGTATGTATGTAGTATATATGTAGTATGTATGTAGCATGTAGTATGTATGTAGCATGCATGTAGTATATATGTAGTATGTAGCATGTAGTATGTATGTAGTATGTATGTGGTATGTATGTAACATGTAGTATGTATGTAGCATGCATGTAGCATGCATGTAGTATGTATGTAACATGCATGTAGTATGTATGTATGTAGTATGTATGTAGTATGTATGTAGTATGTATGTAGCATGCAGTATGTATGTAGCATGTATGTAGCATGTATGTAGTATGTATGTAGTATATATGTAGTATGTATGTAGCATGTAGTATGTATGTAGCATGTAGTATGTATGTAGCATGCATGTAGTATATATGTAGTATGTATGTAGCATGTAGTATGTATGTAGCATGCATGTAGTATATATGTAGTATGTATGTAGCATGTAGTATGTATGTAGCATGTAGTATGTATGTAGCATGCATGTAGTATGTATGTAGTATGTATGTAGCATGTAGTATGTATGTAGCATGTAGTATGTATGTAGCATGCATGTAGTATATATGTAGTATGTATGTAGCATGTAGTATGTATGTAGCATGCATGTAGTATATATGTAGTATGTATGTAGCATGTAGTATGTATGTAGCATGTAGTATGTATGTAGCATGCATGTAGTATGTATGTAGCATGCATGTAGTATGTATGTAGTATGTATGTAGTATTTTTTTTTTTTTTTTTTAACATTTAACACATTAGCCGGATGATGGGACTACTACTGTCCCATCATTGGCTAATGTGTCAATCACTGTCATGGTAGCAGGCATCGCCTGATGGGACTTGTAGTCCCATCGGACGATGCTTGCACAGACCCCCGGACATCAGCACAGCCCCCCGGCAGGCTGGCACAGCCCCCCGGCAGGCCGGTACAGACCCCCACAGGGTGCACAGACCACCGGCAGGCCGGCACAGCCCCCCGGCAGGCCGGTACAGACCCCCACAGGGTGCACAGACCACCGGCAGGCCGGCACAGCCCCCCGGCAGGCCGGTACAGACCCCCACAGGGTGCACAGACCACCGGCAGGCCGGCACAGCCCCCCGGCAGGCCGGTACAGACCCCGGGCAGTCCACACAGCCCCCCGGCAGGCCGGCAGAGACCCCCGGAAGGCCCGAAATGACGGCGCATCATGATGCGCACACACCGCGCATCATGATGACGTCAGGCTGTCAATCAACTTTGAACTTCAGATTCCGATGCCGAATTCCGCTATTGAAAAAATATCGGAAGTCGGTATCGGAATTCCGATACAGCAAGTATCGGCCGATACCCGATACTTGCGGTATCGGAATGCTCAACACTAATTATGGGGTTTTGACTTTTCTTTCACTACACCAATTATTTTTGTAGCTTGATAGATCGAGCAATTCTGAACATGGCGATGCTAAATATGTGTATGTTTGATTTTTTTTATAGTTTTATTTTGAATGGGGCGAAAGGGGGGTGATTTAAACTCTGATCGGCTCTGCTACATACAGGCGATGATCAGATCTCCCGTATATAGCAGAATTGTTCACTTGCTATAAGCGCCGACCACTGGGCGGCGCTCATAGCAATCTGGCTATGACAACCATAGAGGTCTGCTGGAGACCTCTGGCTATCATGCCAACCCACCAGTGACCGGCGGTCACCGAAGGGCGGGATTTCCATCCCCCTGGCCGGAAGTGTGTGTTAAATGCAGCTATCAGAGTTTGATGGGTTGAAACTGAAAAGAAGACGATACAGATTAGATATTAGAAAACATTTTTAGACAGTGAAGGTAATCAACAAGTGGAACAGGCTGCCACAAGAGGTGGTGAGTTCTCCTTCAATGGAAGTCTTCAAACAGAGGCTGGACAGACATCTGTCTGGGATAATTTAGTGAATCCTGCATTGAGCAGGGGATTGGACACAATGACTCTGGAGGTCCATTTCAACTCTAACATTTTATGGTTCTATGATCTTTCAGGATATATTCAGTACATCTTTAGACACATTTGTCTAACTTTATTCTACAGCCTAGCTCATAGCTCCCAAGTATCCCGGATTTGGCGGGACAGTCCCGTTTTTGATTGCATGTCCCGCTGTCCCGGGCGGTAGCTTATTTTTCCCGCATTTCACTGAGCCGCCACGCCCCCCCAGACAGACCCACCGGCCACCGCAGCCGCACAGTGATGAATCCCAGTGCAGATCGCTGGATTCCTCAGTGCGCACAGGACATGTGATGAGGTCACAGGAGGGGAGGAGTCAGGGGTCACATGATCAGGGGCGTCCGATGCCCCAGGAGCCGTGTGTGTACAGGGTGTGCGGAGCAGAGTCGCACATGTACGAGGTGTACGGAACAGAGTCGCACGTGTACGAGGTGTACGGAGCAGAGCCGCATGTGTACAAGGTGTACGTAGCAGAGTCGCAGGTGTACGGAGCAGTGCCGCACATGTACGAGGTGTACGGAGCAGAGTCACACATGTACGAGGTGTATGGAGCAGAGTTGCATGTGTACGAGGTGTACAGAGCAGAGCCGTGTGTACGAGGTGGATGGAGCAGAGCCACATGTGTACAAGGTGTACGGAGCGGAGCCGCACATGTATGATATAGAAGGTTTGCGCATGTACGAGGTGTGCGGAGCAGAGCTGCATGTGTACGAGGTGTGCGGAGCAGAGCCACATGTGTACGGGGTGTACGGAGCAGAGTGGCACGTGTACAAGGTGTACGGAGCAGAGCCGCACGTGTATGAGGTGTACGGAGCAGAACCACATGTGTACGGGGTGTACGGAGCAGAGTCGCACGTGTGAGGGGTGTACGGAGCAGAGCCACGTCTGTATGAGGTGTACGGAGCAGAGCCGCATGTGTACGAAGTGTACAGAGCAGAGTCGCATATGTACGAGGTGTACGGAGCGGAGCCATGTGTGTACGAGGTGTACAGAGCAGAGCCGCACATGTACGAGGTGTATGAAGCAGAGCCGCACATGTACGAGGTGTGCGTAGCGGAGCCATGTGTACGAGGTGTACGTAGCGGAGCCATGTGTACGAGGTGTATGGAGCAGAGCCACGTGTGTATGAGGTGTACGGAGCAGAGCCGTACGTGTACGAAGTGTGCGGAGCAGAGCCGCACGTGTACGAGGTGTACGTAGCAGAGCCGCGTGTGTACAAGGTGTAGGAGCAGAATCGCACGTGTACGAGGTGTACGTAGAGGAGCCGCATGTGTACGAGGTGTACGGAGCGGAGCCGTGTGTGTACAGGGTGTGCGGAGCAGAGTCGCACATGTACGAGGTGTACGGAGCAGAGTCGCACGTGTACAAGGTGTACGGAGCAGAGCCGCATGTGTACAAGGTGTACGGAGCAGAGTCGCAGGTGTACGAGGTGTACGGAGCAGTGCCGCACATGTGCGAGGTGTACGAAGCAGAGTCACACATGTACGAGGTGTATGGAGCAGAGTTGCATGTGTACGAGGTGTACAGAGCGGAGCCGTGTGTACGAGGTGGATGGAGCAGAGCCACATGTGTACAAGGTGTACGGAGCGGAGCCGCACATGTATGATATAGAAGGTTTGCGCATGTAAGAGGTGTGCGGAGCAGAGCTGCATGTGTACGAGGTGTGCGGAGCAGAGCCACATGTGTACGGGGTGTATGGAGCAGAGTGGCACGTGTACAAGGTGTACGGAGCAGAGCCGCACGTGTATGAGGTGTACGGAGCAGAACCACATGTGTACGGGGTGTACGGAGCAGAGTTGCACGTGTGCGGGGTGTACGGAGCAGAGCCACGTCTGTATGAGGTGTACGGAGCAGAGCCGCATGTGTACGAAGTGTACAGAGCAGAGTCGCATATGTATGAGGTGTACGGAGCGGAGCCATGTGTGTACGAGGTGTACAGAGCAGAGCCGCACATGTACGAGGTGTATGAAGCAGAGCCGCACATGTACGAGGTGTGTGGAGTGGAGCCATGTGTGCAAAGAGTGGAGCCGCATGTATTCGAGGTGTACGGAGGGGAGCCGTGTGTGTAGGAGGTGTAAGGAGCGGAGCCGTGTTTGTACAAGGTGTACGGAACGGAGCCCTGTGTGTACAAAGTGTACAGAGCTGAGCCGTGTGTTTATGGAGCAGAGCCACATATGTACGAGGTGTATGGAGCAGAACAGCGTGTGTACGAAGTGTATGGAACAAAGCCGCATGTGTACAAGGTTTACGGAGTGAAGTCATGTGTGCACAAGGTTTTACAGAGCGTGGCCGCGTGTGTACAAGGTGTAAGGAGCAGAGCCGCATGTGTACGAGGTTTACCGAGTGGAGCCGTGTATGTGCGAGGTGTCTGCAGCAGAACCATGTGTGTACGAGGCCTACAAAGCAGAACCGTGGGTGTATGAGGTGTCCCGGATCCAGCGGGACAGTCTTGATTTTGATAGTCTGCCCCGGCCGGGAGCTTACTTTTCCCACAGACACAGGAGTACAAGGCGGAGCCCCAAAGAGAACTTTAAAATTCACAAGTGACATTCCACCAGAAGCGACGTGCTAGAAGCTTTCCGGAAATGGGGTAATTTCAAGAGGAGATTGTGACGGAACCATGGAGGCACTTCAGGGAATGCTTTAGATCCATCACCATGTCCTCCTCCGATAGCGTGGACAGCAGGATAACCTTGGACTCAGGGATGCCGGCCATGTGAGTGGATCATGATATGTCCTGCACCGGGAGGCTCAGGGGGGCATTACAATGGGAGCCGGGCTGCTATAGTATCTTTATAGAATCTTTCTTTCTCACTCTGTTTCTTTCTTTCTCTCTAATCTTTCTTTCTTTCATCTGTATCTTTCTTTCTCTCTATTCTTTCTTTCCCCTCTTCCTTTCTCTCTCTCTGTTCTTTCTTTCTTTCCCCTCTTTCTTTTTCTCTCTAATCTTTCTCTCTGTTCTTTCCTCTTTCTTCTTTCTTTCCCCTCTTCCTTTATCGCTCTCTCTGTTCTTTCTTTTGCTATGTTCTTTCTTTCTCTGTTCTTTCTTTCCCCTCTTTCTTTCTCTCTCTAATCTTTCTTTCTCTCTCTATGTTCTTTCCTATCTTTCTCTTTCCGTTCTTTCTTTCTGTTCTTTCTCTCTCTCTGTTCTTTTTCTTTTTCTTTCTCTCTCTCTGTACCATCTTTCTTTCCCATCTCTCTCTGTTCTTTCTTTCATTCCCCTCTTTCTTTCTCTCTGTTCTTTATTTCTTTCCTCTCTCTCTCTCTGTTCTTTCTTTTCCTCAGTACCAGTCAGTGTGCCCATAGTACCAGCCACTGTGGCCTCAGTACCAGTCAGTGTGATCAGCAGTGCTAAATGGGTGTGTATTGGGCATGGACATGGGTGTGGCTAGTTGTGAAATGGGTGTGGTTGGGGCATGGCCTAAAATTTGCTCAGCGCGCCACAGCCTCTTTCCCTTTTTCAAAAGTTGGGAGGTATGCTAGCTTACTTTAGATTATTTTTTTTGCAAAAATGTTGATGTAATTTCATGCCTCATAAATAGAGATGAGCAAAGCTGAACTGTAAGAAAGTGAGAGAGAGGAAGGGAGAGAGAGGGATTGAGAGCTAGGGGGCTGCCTCATTTGGCAGCGCCCTAGCTCTTGCTACAACCATTTTACAGCATCAAAGTTCATATCCCCCTTGACTTCTATGGGGTTCGGGTCCAAGTTTGGACTAAAATTCGGTGAAACCCAAACATCCACGAGTCTGCTCATCCCTACTCATAAACCATTTCCTTTTTCCAAGACTTTCCTATTTACGTGTAAACATTCCAGTGTATGTGTGGGAGCTGCAGTCAGTTTTTCTTAATGATCCAAACTGTATCCATAACTCTAATAAAGTCCTTGTTAGGGAAGCTTAATTTTCCCTGCTGTATTATGCCATTGGACCATGTGTTCTCCAGGCGTTTGACAGTTCACTCATTTTGTTCACATTAACCAGGAAATGAGAGCTGAATTAGGAATTTGGGATTCATTTTTGGAAAAGTACAATGGGTGTACGTTGTGGATGGAGAAAGTGGTGTCTAATAGTTGTTTGCAGCTAAACATGAATGTTGCAGGATATTGTGTCTGGGAGATTGGCAGCATCAGCTGTAGCGCAGAAATTGGCAGTGTTAGCCTTTTTGTTCAAATTGCAAGGTGTTAGTGATGTGAAAGGATTTTTTGGGGAAACAGGCATTTAAGGGTTTTTGCAGGGGTGTGTAGTCATGACAAAAGGAGGCCTGTATCCATCAAATTGTTTGAAAGGATGTTTGGTTGTTTGGGGTTGATTTATTTTTCAAAATATGAGGTGCAGTTGTTTTCAATAGCCTTTTATTTTTGCCTTTTATTGTGTTTTTCATATCAGTGTGTTGGTTAGACTTTTAAAGTTGGTTGATGGGGGATGAATGATGAGTGACCTGTGTTTGTTAGAGGACAGGGTGAAATTTTTTTACAGAGTTCAAAAACGAATCATGATGGTCACGATAAACTGGTAGTGTTGTATGTGATTCCTGGGCATGTGGTGTACCTTGTTATGGGAGCAAGACATTTTCTGGGCATTAGAGATGGTTATCCAGGTTCATGCTTAAGGATGGTTCCACATTTTGGTGAGAAGCCTGCAGAATATGAGGATTAAATAGTTTGCTGTATCGGAAGTTGGGAATTGTCGCGTTTTCATTCCTATGTTTGCCCTCACTTGGTGGCGATATGAAGGGCTGGTAGATCATATGTGGTAGTATGGTATTACCAGTGTTGTGATTGTTTTTGTTTCACTATAGGCTAGTATGGATCCTGGGGCATACTTATTTGTTGTGGGGTGTGTTGATGGCAGATATTCATTCTGATGGCTGGAAGGTTGGGCAGGATAGGTCCAAGGTGTCAATCAAGTGGATCAGAAACCGTGATATGACTTGGGGGCTCAGGAGTAATGAGTGGGAAACAAAGTGTGTTGTCAGAATTCTTGGCGTGTAGAGACCAGCGCCGCCTCTGCAAGTGACATCACTCGCTGGCCTATGAATGCCGAGTATTATGACAACACAAACTAGTAATGCAGTCTGTTGCCGGCTCATTACTGCTGAGCTGAGCCGGCGAGAGAGGGCACTGTCATTGTGCACATGGCACACTGCACATCGCACACAGGGACTAGTTCAACCCAGGAAATAAAGTTCACTGATGACGCTTCGTTTCAGAAAGTGGGCAGGGGCTGCGTTAGTGACTACAGCCTCTGCCCCCTGATCCTGCTTTTTTTGAGCATGTACTGAGATTTTCTAACAAAGCATCATCAAAAAGGAAGTAGGAAAAAAAGAAAAGTAGTTAGAGAAGGATATGGAATTTTTTAATTCAAGTATATTAGAAAGTAGTTTAGATTAAATAGGTAGATATTTAGGATGAAACTTAACTTCTATTTTGGACCACCCCTTTAAATCTGGCTTGGTTGTCTTTTCCTAAAGTTCTAAAAGCACTGGCTAAGTATATAGGCAACAATGTCAACAATTTTATCCTTACTTTACAGCATAGCCATCTTGATACAAATTAAATAGACAGCTGTTTACCTGTCCGATGTCGAATACACAAATGTAAAGTGGTTTGATTTATTTTGTGTACAGTATGTCTTCTGTGTATGGAGAACCATGAGTATATTTTGGCTGAACTGCCTACCTTGATCTATTAATTAGATGGCATAGTGATACATATTCTGCTAGGAAACCTGAGAAATAACATCCTGGGAGAGAAACTAGATCTGTTACCGAGACCTAAAGAGCTTAACATGTCTCTGACTAAGGAGTCAAGGAATTTGTGAGCCTCCTCCATCTGTAGAATGTAGAAAGAGGTTAGAACATTTAAAGGTTAGCAACGTTGTTTTATAACTCGTCAAGACCTGCATTAGTTCAAATCAGCCCCCAATTATTCAAGGAACTAAAAACTTTGAAACCCGAAACCCTGCAGCTTATTAAATATCAAGTTTAAATATTATATAATAAATAATTGAAATTTACATAAAAAAATCACAATATTTATATTAGGGCTAGTACAGTTATGTAAGAGCATAAATCTAAATGTGACAACAAAGAATTTCCCTTTAAGTCTTCCTAGTTGTCCTCTGTAAATCATAAAACTATGCAAGTGAGATGATATCTACTGGCAAGTGTGGATCTTTGCTATAGTTGACTAGCTTGAAGTGTATGCGCAGAATGCATCTCAAGTGCTGCTGATTAGATTGCAGCTTGAGAGTGTAATACTGAGAATGCACGCTGCAGCTTATCAACAACTTCAGAAACTTTCCAGACCATTGAGCATGACACACTGATCTGAACCAGGCGACAGGTCATTGTGATACAAACAAGTTTTCTGCCAAAAAAAATTTGATATTACATGTAATTTTAACCATTACCATGGCAAAAAGAATATCTAAGGTAATATCATAAATAATGCATACAGTACAGTATTTAAGCCATGCAGCATGTTTTGATAATACAGAACAGATGATAATAAGGGTGTCAGATATTGTGGAGCCCCTTTAAATGTAATACAGGATGTAGTAGTCTTTGGTGGCAGGGTCACTGGGAGGTAATAAGCTTGTTACTTAGTCTCACATGAAGCAATGAGCTTGGTGGTTACAACAGTCTTTCTACAGGCAGCAGATTGACTTATACAAGGATTGGTACTTGTAACACTTTACTGATACTTGTACCAGTTAATCTGTTAAACAGCCCTACATCCAAAATTACAGTCTATATGTCAATCTATGCAATCCAGCATATATTCAGAGTGTTTGTTATAATCCCTTTCCCGGGGACATCCTAGCAGCAATGTCCTGCAGATGTATACAGTAGCTTGTGTGACTCTTTGCACACCTTTCACAATCTTGTTCTATCTGTTAGCTGTTACTCACCTGTTCTGGCTCCAGTGCTGGGCATTGTGTCCTCCTTCAGTGTTGTGTCCTCCCATGATGTCACATTGAATATTCAGGTGATAAATGTCCACACCAATATTATGGATTTCATCTGGTTTAACCTTCTGACAAACCCAACTCTGGTATACTGGTGGGCACTCAGCGCTGAAATCTGTGCCGTTACCAGGACTGCTACTACATATCATTAGTTAACTTTGTTTTCCCGCTGGATACTATGCAGTTTATTCTGTGGCAAAACAAGCTCTGCTATACCAAATCTATTCTGCTGTGCCAGCTATTCATTGAATTGATTGGTTAAACATGATAAACCGCTGTGCAAGCACAACAATGCAGTTGTCTACTGATTCACCTGTTATATTGAACATATATCTGCTTCTACAGCTACCATTATTCCAGTTCCATTATTGTTGTTTCAACTGGTCAACTCAACTGCACCAATTCCCCCTGTCTGTGCTGCATGAGAATTGCTCTCTTGAAGAAACTTTTGAAGATCCAACTCATCAAGTGTGGCCTATCAGTAACAGTTCCTCATATTTAGGTATCAGTCTCAACCATCTCTGGTGTGGACCTCCTATTTGCACTTCTCTGGTGTAGTTACTCATCGCCCCTCTTGGGCAGCTAACTCTGAGTCCTCGACTCCTCACAAATCAGGAAGATGCACTCTTTAGTGAGGAATACGATTGATTTCTCCCCTTTGTTGCGGCAATGATTGCCTCCTTCTAGGGGTGGTACTATCATGTAGGCGGACTGACCTATTCCAGTTGGGACAAAGAACACCAAATGTAGTGCTGGCTAAACTTTTATGAAACGATTGCAACAAAAAGAAAAAATAACACTGTATATAGTCTAATGCAAGAAGAGAAAAGATTAGCAACGGTAAAATGAATAATATAAAAAAATAACAGTCTGTACTTTCTCTAGGTAAATAGAAAATAGCATAACTAATAATGTATGAGGTCTCATAAGTAAGATTTGCTGACCTAAGTATTATACTATGTAAGTTTGTTGCATATGTTGACAATATCTGTTAAAAAATGCATACATGGTCCTGACAGCCCTCAGTTCAGTAGACCAGAAAAATGCAAAGTGGATAATGGTGATCTCTTTTTTAGCATTTCCATTAGTGTAATATTCATAGTTAATTATGAATGGATATTTCACACTATTTCACACAAACACTGATTAAAAAAGGTAAAGCAATTGCATAATTAAAGGAGGTTTCAAGTGAAATTAAGACATCTTTATCTGCAAAATATGTGGTATCTTGTTGGTCAGTGAGGCTCAACAGCCAGCACCCACACCAATCAAAGAACCTTTATTCCTATTAGCATAAAGTGGCAGTGTGCATTCTCAACTGCCATTTTGCTTGGGACTGCAGAATGCTGCACTCAGCTTTTTACAGCAACCGCATACAGGATGAATGGAGCAATGGTTGGGAATGTGCACTGTTGCTGGATTCTAATGGTGATTAGGGGATAAAAAATATTCTTTTCCATCAATCAGTGTGGATTTCAGCGGTTGGACAACCACAGTCAATGAGTTATCACCCATCCTGCAGATAACCCCTTTAACATATCTTGATTGCTTCATAAATAAAATAAGAGTTAATTTACATGTTGAATTCATCCATGTGTAGCAGAAAATGTCCACACAGAATAACGAGAATGCTGCGGATTTTGATATCACTAGCATGCTCATTATGCTGCAGAAGTGCCGTGGATTTTCATCAAAGATTTAACCCACTCGGTGTATAAAATGAAATCTGCAGTGAATCCAGGGAACAAAACAATCCACAAGTTAAATGTGCAGATTTTGCTTAGGAATTACCAACACATTCACTGAGATATGAAGAAGCGAAACATGCGTTGGGGTGTTTGCTCAGATGGCCTCCTGTCTCCCTGCTTCTCTGTAGCCACAGATATTATCATGTACTTAATTGATATTTTGCTATCATGTGATTGGAAATCGAATCCTTGTAATATTCCTATATACCTTATACTCTGTTTTTCCTATTGAGTTTCAATTCTATTTTATGAGCAGGTGATTTTTGCAGGGGTCTTCTGTAATGCTTCTTTTAAGGGGGGTTACATATTATCTTGTTGCGGTTTTCTTGTTTACTGAATTATTGTTTTTGTGTATACTTGTCCATCAATAAAGTGTATATTTTGCTATGTAACATTAAGTGTGATTCATTTTTTTTAAGCTAGATTACAGGTTTACACGTTTGCATATTTTGCTGGCTCATTTTGAAGCTGTTTTTGGTAGATTGTAGGTAATACTAGCTGAAGAGCCCGGCGCTGCCCGGGCATAGTAACTAACTGTGGTTAGTTATAGCAAATTATAATTATCCTCCATCCCATAGTCCCATGCCCATATACCCATCATACATATCCACGATCCCATAGGCCCGTGCCCATATACCCATCATACATATCCTCCATCCCATAGTCGAGTGCCCATATACCCATCACACATCCTCCATCCCATAGTCCCATACCCATATACCCATCACACATCCTCCATTCCATAGTCCCGTGCCCATATACCCATCATACATATCCTCCATCCCATAGTCCCGTGCCCATATACCCATCATACATATCCTCCATCCCATAGTCCCGTGCCCATATACCCATCATACATATCCGCCATCCCATAGTCTCGTGCCCATATACCCGTCACTCATATCCTCCATCCCATAGTCCAGTGCCCATATATCCATCACACATCCTCCATCCCATAGTCCCGTGCCCATATACCCGTCATACATATCCTCCATCCCATAGTCCCATGCCCATATACCCATCATACATATCTTCCATCCCATAGTCCCGTGCCCATATACCCATCATACATATCCGCCATCCCATAGTCCCGTGCCCATATACCCATCATTCATATCCTCCATCCCATAGTCCAGTGCCCATATATCCATCACACATCCTCCATCCCATAGTCCCGTGCCCTTATACCCGTCATACATATCCTCCATCCCTTAGTCCAGTGCCCATATACCCATCACACATCCTCCATCCCATAGTCAACCAGTATGACATCATAATGAGCGGTGGGGCTTGCAACCTATGATGATATCAGCATCACCATGGCAACCATTATGACATCATAATGAGGGGTGGGGCTTGATACACACACACACTTTTTCCCCATTATGTAGATAGGGGCAAAATTGTTTGGTGAATTGGAACACGTGGGGTTAAAATTTCGTCTCACAACATAGCCAAGGACACTCTCGGGGTCCAGACGTGTGACTGTGCCAAATTTTGTGGCTGTAGCTGCGACAGTGCGGATGCCAATCCCTGACATACACATATACATATGTACATACATACATACATACACACACTTGAGCTTTATATATTAGATATGTTTGCAGTCACGGTTAAACAAAAAAGTGTAAGATATAAAGAAAATGAAGGTCACTGAGGTCCCAATACAACAAAGCAATTACGGGTAACACTTGAAAAGCTGCAACATTTTTGTGCAATATGGAGCTGCACAAAAAATGTGCTACTTTTGGTGTTTCCCGTTTTTTCCAACTCCTCCAAAATTGGTAGAACTGGGGCAGCACAGAATGTCCTGCTCATCAAATTCATGACAAACTATTAATTGGATTTATACCACAAATCAAGACTGTCATGAACAACTTCGGTTTTGATGAATTGGGGACTGAGTGTCTTGGCCCGATCACTGTGGACAGTGGGTATGTAAGTGGTCACAACATTGGTGTGGTCCTTTAAACTCAATAACACCTTCCAGCATTATGATGGCACAGTGACAGACCCATGTATGACAGATTTAGCTTGAAACATGTTTTTAGAATGAGGCAGGCAATTCTAATAGTTTCTCCAAGAGGGCACAAGCTTAGTGATGACATAACGACATATACTTGTTAGTTACACACCACAATTAAGGCATGGAGTTATACAATAACAGGAACAGACTTTGAGCTTGTCGGTTACACTATTTGGAGGCATACAACTTGGTGGTTATAAAAATCCAAAGCAATAATCTGTTTGGCTCAAATGGCAACCGATTACTGCAGAAAAGGAACACAGCCCAGCAACTTGGGGTTTCGAGTCTCTTAGCACACACCTTGTAGAATATCACTCTCAGAATTGACAGCCACTTCTGTTTTCACTGTCTCAGGTCACAGTCCCCCTTCAGATACAGGCTTCTATCACCATCTTAGGCTGCACTATCTCACCACTGACAGTGTCAGCTCAGGCTGGTGTGGTCCACAGCTGCATCCACGGATCCCCATAAACTTAACCTGCAAAATCAGATGTGTGAATAAACCTATTCTACTCTTTTAGTCTGAATACTGTCCAACAAAAAAATGAACAGCACTCAGATTTGTCAATCAGATGTGTGAATGAAACCTTAGTAACAATTTTTTTTCTACCATAGAAACTACTAATTTTTGTACTTTTTGTAGCCATTCTCTCTGTCTAAGGCTATGTGCACACGTTGCAGATTCACCTTCGGGTTTTTCCGTGCGGATCCGCAGGTAAAACCACAGGTAAAGTGACCAGTGGATTAGCCTGTGGTTTTGCCCTGCGGTTTCACACCTCTACTATGTTAAAGGTGTGAAACCGCTGCGGAATCCGCCCAAACAATTGACATGCTGCGGTTTGTAAACCGCAGCAAATCCGCACGGAAAAAACCGCAGCGTGAGCACAGCGGTTTTGAAATGCCATTGGATAACATGGTACTGTACCAGGTCTGCAGAACTGCTGCATTTCCGCAGGGCCAAAACCGTTGCGGAAACGCAGCAGAATCCGCAACGTGTGCACATAGCCTAATTGGTGGGGAGTTATGTTGTGAGTTCATTTTCCCATTCACTACTGAGGCCCGATGAACTCCCTCTTCTGGTAAGGAAAGGTAGTGAGATTGATTATCAGGCACCTGAGCCTAATGATGATGACTGGCTGAGTGGAGTTACGGACTGGATATAAGGCTGCCGACGCCCTCCTGCCCTGCGGGTGATTTCTCTGTGGGATCCTTGGAGACCAGTCTGAATTCCTGCTCTTCTAAAGCTAAGTTTTTCTGCGCTGCTTTTTGCATTTGTGCTTTGACCTTGTTTGCTTTGTTTTTCTGGATTTCTGCCATTCCCTGCTGGGGTGAGCTGAATTCCTTTAGCTCTGTCTTCTGAAAATACCAGAGTGCTGATATAGTTTTGAAGCCTAGCTGCTTCAGGGTCTTTTTCCATATCAGCTGTTGGCTTATGTCTTTGATAGGGTTTTTGGCAGATTGCAGACAGCAACCGTCCTTTCCTGTCCTGTTTAGTTTAGCTTGGGCCCCATCGTTTGCTCAGCCTTTCTTTCTGTCTGTGTGAGTGTTTTTTCATCTTGCTTCACTGTCATTATATATTGGGGGCTGCCTTTTACTTTGGGGTTCTGCTCTGGGGCAGTTTAGATTTCCTTTTCTGTCTTTAGGCTATTTAGCTCTCTGGCTGTGATCGAGGGGTCTAGGGCACCATAGGAACCCCCCACGGCTACTGCTAGTTGTGTTGATAGGTTCAGGGGTCTGCAATCTGATAGTTGCCAACTTCTCTGGTTTTCTGGACGTAGCTTCTATTTTTGTGTCTGCCTCCTACGGTGACTCATTCATAACAGAATCACCCGCCATACCGCAGATCCTAGGGTACTCAATAGCAGGAAAGAATTGTAAAAAAAAAAAAAAAGTGTGTATATTTTTTCCTTTATATCTCTGAGGCCGTAGGGGGAATTTTTTTTTCTCACAATGGAGATAAAGCAATTGTCTGATCGTGTGGAGCAGCTCGCTGCGGAAGTGCGGGGAATTTCCGCCTACCTTGCTCATTCACATGCTGCTGAACCAAAGATTCCTACACCTGATGTATTTTTTGGGGATCGGTCTAAATTTTTGAATTTCAAAAATAATTGTAAATTATTTTTTGCCTTGAAACCTAACTCGTCAGGGAGGTCCGCGCAGCAGGTTAAAATTGTCATCTCTTTGCTGCGTGGCGATCCCCAGGATTAGGCGTTTTCTTTGAAACCAGATGATCCTATTCTGACTAATGTGAACGCATTTTTTCAAGCCTTGGGGTTGTTGTATGACGAACCTAATGCCATTGATCAGGCTGAAAAGACCCTGCTGGCATTGAACCAGGGTCGGGATTCTGCAGAATTGTACTGTCAAAAATTCCGAAAGTGGGCGGTACTTACTACCTGGAATGATAATGCCTTGGCTGCTCTCTTTCGGAAGTGTTTGTCAGAAGCCGTAAAAGATACTATGGTGGGATTTCCTGTTCCCTCTGGTCTTGACGATTCTATGTCATTAGCCATTCAGGTTGATCGGCGTTTGCGCGAACGCAAAACTGCATGAGAGGTGTTGCCACCTGTTGAACAAATGTCTGAACCTATGCAATGTGATAGAGTTTTGTCCAGAGAGCAGCGTCAGGAGTTCAGAAGGCGTAATAAGTTGTGTTTTTTCTGTGGAGATGCCTCGCATATTATTTCTGTCTGTCCTAAACGAGAGAAACGCTTTGCACACCCGTTTTCTGTTGGTGGTGTTCAACCTAAGTTTCTTTTGGCTATTACTCTGATCTGCTCCCTGTCCACATTTTCTGCCAAGGCTTTTGTGGATTCGGGAGCAGCCCTAAACCTAATGGACTTGGATTTTGCTAAACGTTGTGGATTTCCGATGACACCTCTGCAGACGCCTATCCCTTTGAGGGGGATTGATGCTACTCCTTTGGCTAAAAATAAACCTCAGTTTTGGACCCAGGTGGTAATGCGGGTCGCCCCAGACCATCAAGAAAATTGCAGATTTTTGGTGTTGCATAATCTGCATGTTACTATTGTTCTGGGGTTTCCCTGGTTACAAATTCATAATCCAGTTTTGGATTGGAAATCTGTGTCTGTGGTGAGTTGGGGTTGTCGGTGTGCCTTTAGTGAGGCTCCGGTGTTTTCCACCTCTCCTCAGTCGCATGATGTTCCTGATTATTTGGCGGACTTTTATGATGTATTTAGTGAGAATGAGTCTGCGTCTCTGCCTCCTCATAGGAGTTATGACTGTGCAATTGAACTGAGCCCGGGGTGTAAATTTCCCAAGGGTCGGCTCTTCAATTTATCTGTACCCGAGCACAAGGCTATGCGATCCTATATTAAGGAGGCGTTGGAGAAGGGTCATATTAGACCATCCTCGTCACCCTTAGGTGCCGGTTTTTTTTTTGTAGCCAAAAAGGATGGATCATTAAGACCTTGTATTGATTATCGTGCCCTCAACAAAATTACTGTTCAATATCAGTATCCGTTACCCCTGATTTCGGATCTATTCTCTAGAGTTAAAGGTGCTTGCTGGTTTACCAAGCTTGACCTCAGGGGGGCGTATAATCTTATTCGCATTAAGCAGGGGGATGAATGGAAGACGGCGTTTAATACTCCGGAGGGACATTTTGAGTACCTGGTGATGCCTTTTGGGCTCACTAATGCCCCTTCTGTCTTCCAGTGCTTCATGAACGATATTTTCTGAGATTTTGTCGATAAATTTTTGATTATCTATCTGGATGATATTTTGATATTCTCCAAGGATTGGGATTCTCATGTGGAACATATACGGACTGTGTTCCGGATCTTGAGGGAGAATTCCCTGTATGTCAAAGGATCTAAATGCCTTTTTGGAGTACAGAGGATTTCTTTTTTGGGATTTATTTTGTCTCCATCAACTATTGAAATGGACCCGGCCAAGGTACAGGCCATTTACGATTGGGTTCAGCCCACTTCTTTGAAGGCCCTCCAGAAGTTTTTGGGTTTTGCTAATTTTTATCGGAAATTTATAGCAAAATTTTCTAGTATTGCCAAGCCATTGACTGATTTGACTAAGAAGGGTGCTGATGTGTTAAATTGGTCTCCGGAGGCTGTTTCTTCCTTTCAGGAGCTGAAGCGAAGATTCACCTCCGCCCCGGTTTTGCGGCAACCTGATGTCTCACTTCCGTTCCAGGCAGAGGTGGATGCTTCTGAGATTGGTGCAGGAGCTGTTTTGTCCCAAAAGGATCCTGTAACATCTAAAATGAATCCCTGTGCTTTCTTTTCCCGTAAGTGCTCTCCATCTGAACGTAACTATGATGTGGGGAATCGGGAACTGTTGGCCATGAAATGGGCATTTGAGGAGTGGAAACATTGGTTGGAGGGAGCTAAGTATCAAGTCGTGGTCCTCACTGACCACAAGAATTTGATTTACCTAGAGTCGGCTAAGCGCTTGAACCCTAGACAGGCTAGGTGGGCCTTGTTTTTTACACGTTTTGATTTTGTGGTTTCTTTTCTTCCTGGAACTAAGAATGTCAAGGCAGATGCCCTCTCTAGGAGCTTCTTTGCTGATTCTCCTGTGGTGACCAAGCCTGCTACCATCTTAGGCGAAGGGGTAGTTCTTTCTGCCATCTCGCCCGATTTGAGACGTGCTCTGGAAGAGTTCCAGGAGGACAAACCTGAGCGTTGTCCCAGTGGAAAGTTGTATGTTCCTGACCAGTGGAAGAAGAGAGTGATGTCTGAAGTTCATTGCTCTGCTTTGGCTGGTCATCCAGGTATTTTTGGTACTAGAGATCTTGTGAGTCGGTCCTTTTGGTGGCCCTCCTTGTCTCGTGATGTCAGGAATTTTGTGCAGTCCTGTGGGACGTGCTCCCGGTCTAAATCGTGTTCTCGCTCTAGTGGGTTGTTGATGCCTTTGCCTGTCCCCAAGAGGCCATGGACCCATATTTCAATGGATTTCATCTCTGATATGCCTGTCTCTCAAAGGATGACTGTTATTTGGGTGATTTGTGATAGGTTCTCTAAGATGGTTCATCTTGTACCACTCCCTAAGTTGCCGTCTTCCTCTGAGTTGGTGCCCCTGTTTTTTCAACAGGTGGTTCGCTTGCACGGGATTCCTGAGAACATTGTATCTGACAGAGGAGTTCCGTTTGTGTCTAGATTTTGGAGAACTTTCTGTTCCAAGTTGGGAATTCAGTTGTCCTTCTCCTCTGCTTTTCACCCTCAGACCAATGGGCAGACAGAGAGAACAAACGACCTTGGAGTCATATTTGAGATGCTTTATTTCCGCTGATCAGGATGATTGGGTTTCATTTTTGCCGTTGGCCGAATTTGCTTTAAATAATAGAGCTAGTTCTGCCACTTTGATGTCACCTTTTCTTTTGTAACTTTGGGTTTCATCCTCGATTCTCTTCAGGGCAGGTGGAGCCTGCTATGAAGGTGCCTTCTCCTAAGTTTAAGCCTAGATTTATTGGACCTTACAAGATTTTGGAGATTATTAATCCGGTCTCTTTTCGTTTGGCTCTTCCTGTCACATTTAAAATCCATAATGTGTTTCATAAGTCCTTGTTGAAGAGGTTTGTTGAACCTGCTGTTCCGGGGGTGGCACCTGCAGACCCTGTATTGGTTGAAGGTAACATGGAATATGAGGTAGAGAAAGTACTGGATTCTCGTCGGGCGAGACGGAGACTCCAGTATTTGGTTAAGTGGAAGGGTTATGGTCAGGAGGATAATTCCTGGGTCTCTGCCTCTGATATTCATGCCAAAAGATTGGTGCTTGCCTTCCATCGGGCTCACCCTGATCGCCCTGGTTGCGTGGTTGAGGGTTCGGTGACCCCTCCTCAAGGGGGAGGTACTGTTGTGAGTTCATTTTCCCCTTCACTACTGAGGCCCGATGAACTCCCTCTTCTGGTAAGGAAAGGTAGTGAGCCTGATTATCAGGCACCTGAGCCTAATGATGATGACTGGCTGAGTGGAGTTACGGACTGGATATAAGGCTGCCGACGCCCTCCTGCCCTGCGGGTGATTTCTCTGTGGGATCCTTGGAGACCAGTCTGAATTCCTGCTCTTCTAAAGCTAAGTTTTTCTGCGCTGCTTTTTGCATTTGTGCTTTGACCTTGTTTGCTTTGTTTTTCTGGATTTCTGCCATTCCCTGCTGGGGTGAGCTGAATTCCTTTAGCTCTGTCTTCTGAAAATACCAGAGTGCTGATATAGTTTTGAAGCCTAGCTGCTTCAGGGTCTTTTTCCATATCAGCTGTTGGCTTATGTCTTTGATAGGGTTTTTGGCAGATTGCAGACAGCAACCGTCCTTTCCTGTCCTGTTTAGTTTAGCTTGGGCCCCATCGTTTGCTCAGCCTATCTTTCTGTCTGTGTGAGTGTTTTTTCATCTTGCTTCACTGTCATTATATATTGGGGGCTGCCTTTTACATTGGGGTTCTGCTCTGGGGCAGTTTAGATTTCCTTTTCTGTCTTTAGGCTATTTAGCTCTCCGGCTGTGATCGAGGGGTCCAGGGCACCGTAGGAACCCCCCACGGCTACTGCTAGTTGTGTTGATAGGTTCAGGGGTCTGCAATCTGATAGTTGCCAACTTCTCTGGTTTTCTGGACGTAGCTTCTATTTTTGTGTCTGCCTCCTACGGTGACTCATTCATAACAGATTTACAAACTAGGGAGACCCCTCTTTTAACACCCTGTGATCTAATTTTCTAAATTATACAACCACGTTTTATAAACATGTAAGGCTGCTTTCACATTTGCGCGCAGCGTTTGATCCGCATAGATCCGCATGCGTCATGCGTACATATATTTAACATGTTGTATGCAGGGACATGCGTTTGCATGCATTCACTTGCGGATCGTTTTGCGGTCTGCGGCGGTGTCCGGCAAACTCAACACATTGCATTTTTTGAGGCATCAAAAATCCGTCAAATATGCGCAGGCATGTTCATGTGGATGAGTGCGTAAAAAAATGCATTACTGACTATGGGAATGCATGTGTACACAAGGACATGCATACGTATGCGTTCAATACGATGTGTTATTCAAAATACATATAGAAGTCCCATGAGACACAACAATTTTTGTCTGATGTCATATTCAACGCATGCGCATAAACAATGCAAACGCATGCAAAAACACATACAAACGCATGCACACGCATGCGTAAGATGATGCACATATAAACGCTGCATAAACATGTGTTTTGCATATGTTTTTGCATGTGTTTGCAGATGTGGATGATACGCTGCAGACTCAAATGCTAATGTGAACCTAGCCTTATCAATTCTGGGTTTTGGGATGCAGAAGCGTAAAAGTCTCTTTCTACTATACCTACTTAGCCAGAAAACAAAAGTTTAATTGATTGGACTATTGTTCATTTCAAGAACACATTGATTTACAATTTCATTAAAAATAAAGTATTTTTTTAAATATTGATATTGGAAATTTAGTTAAATTTTGCTTCAGTGCCTTGTAGGTGATTTTACTAGTTTTGAGCAGAAATATTTAATTTCCGCTCCTACAATTTACATAGGAGTTAAATACACAATACTTTATCGGCTTTGCACCCTGCGAGCAACAGGTGCCTTGCAATTAGAGTTAGCTGTTCAAAAAAGATTAAACACATTAAGTTTATTTCAGCACTTGTCTTACGGTCACAGCTGCTAGCCTGAAAGCAAATTTGTGGTCAGGACCCTGCTTATCGAATTCAGTGTTCACAATGTGCTAAAGAGTGAATCAGTTTGGGAATTAGCAGCACTGTTGGCCAGACTTGTTCTTTGCTTTCCCAGATTTTCTTTGTTTTAATGTGGTTTAAATGGATATGTTATTACTTGGACAATTGCTTCCCTTAAAGGCCAATGCTGAGCGCTAATTAATTAAAAACAATGGGGTATACGTAGGCAAACTCTTTTGGTTTTAATACATTACCCATGATGCTGCTTAGCAACTCAAGACATTCCGAGTCCATGATCAAGAAATCTGGGTCTCGTTTGTTTTGAGTTGTAGGAAATTTTGCAACCACTTTCATAAAGGAGTTAGCCAGTGTTAGAAAAAAAAAGTTTGTCTAATGTAAAAATATTGTCCATTACAGGACGACCAGCATCCCCTCTAATAAAATGCGCAGATGCAGGCAGCAGTGTTTCAGTTCCACACTTCTGTTGATACTAAGGTGCAAAACAAAAGGGGGATCTGTCAGCATGGTAGCATGGTAGTGTTACGGATCTGCAACACAGGACTAGGGAAGAAAGGGGAAAACTGACCCTGCACTATGACTAGGCTTATACCCTACGATGGAGTGGGCAACCCATTCCTTGCGAATAGACCCACCGACGATTCTAGGTTAATCTCAAGCGAAGGCCTATAGATAGGGGGAGGGGGGTCCCTGAAAGATCTAAGGACTGGGTACAAAAACGGGTCACCTGCTAATAGAAAACAAAGAGAAGGCTTCAGAAACAAACTGAAAACAGAAACTAAGACTAGCAGAACCAGAGGTCCCAGCACTGCATAAATTACACACAAAGAAGGCAAAGCACCAAGCCAGAACTCCGGATTAACACTGTTGTCCAGCAAGGACTGGGAGGCAGGTGCTGGGTAATAAAGAGTGATACAATCACCTGACTCAAGACAAACCCAGCACCAGAGGAAAAGACCAGCAGCCAGAACACCACAAAAAATTGTGGATAGTCACAAACTAAACAGATTCTAACAGGTAGCAAATGTAATCACTACAAGAGTAGCTGTACTAAATGGTATTAAAACAACTCTATAAAAAAAAAACACAAATAATAAAAAAAGTCTTTGAAATCTCCTGACTTTTTTCTTTATATAAATTGAATGAAGCAAAGACATTTTGGCTTATTGACACATTCACAGGTACTGATACATAAGAATGATTATGCCAGAATTATGAATTGCCTTGAAAAAGGGAAAATGTTTTGCACATGTGGAGCTGTGAAAATTTTTTTTCAACTTGCCATTTTCACTCCAGCTTCACCCAGCTCTGTCAAAATGGGCAAAATTAAAGCGCAACATGGGCTGGAGTAAGCTTTGTGGCAACGGGCACGGAAGAGCACTCCAATTGTCAGATTCTCTTGATTCAATTGATAGTGAAAGAGATAGGTAGAGAGATAGATAGATTTTAACCCAAGAGAGACATGTTTAGGACGTTAGTACCCATCAGAGAAGTGAGACTTTTGCATGGTTGATGGGCACACATGAATTGGCCAATTTATGCGCTAAGAACCTCCATTTTTTGTAAGTATTTGTTTTGTAAGTACATTTTATTCAGCAACAATCAAGTTTAGATCTCATGTTTGCATATACCTTGGTCCTTACAGAGTGCATCTGTGCAACTTTTTTTGCAGATAGATAGATCATAGATAGGTAGATAGATCATAGATAGGTTGATAGATAGGAGAGGTAGCAGCAGGAGTGCCAGTGTGATTGATCAGTGATACAGTGTAGATGGCTGCTTTCCAGGCTCCTTTCTACTGTCAGAGAGGGTTTTCAGCGTGACTGATGGCCTTGTCACACCCAAACAGACCAGATTGTCCTTTGCTAGTGTGGGAAACCTTACATTTTTCTAAATAAATTAGGCATGTGTCAGTGCCAATTTTCATTCACCTACAACTATTGCCAATTATTAAATTGGCTCTAACATCTGCGCACCTATCCATTGTGTTCTGTTGCCATTGAAGCCAATGCCCCTTGCCTAGATTCTCCTACCTACCATGTTATAGCTAACCTGTAGCATGTGTGCCAGGGCTGTCAGTGATGGTCCTACCCAACCAGCAGACATTGCCTGCCTCTTCATATTCTATACCTTTCGGCTGCCGAAGGACACTTTGATATCTCCTGTCTGCCCAGTGTGTTCTGTTGTTATACAGTACAGTTCTGCAGCTGTTGGGACATCCAGTGCTGGCCCTACAGAGCCAGACATCTCCTTGCCTGTCCCATCAAATTCCATACTGCGCAGTTGTTGACACTGACACTGTTACTGCAAATAGAGAGCTACCCACGTCTCCAGCTTGTCCATTGTTGTATAGCTATACTGTATTGGTGATGGGTATCCTACCTCGCACAGGTTAAGTGAACCTGAAATTGCTCCCAAAAAGTGATAACTTTAGCATAGCTCTATTTCTGCTCAATTTTTAAACAGCAATTCTATTGCTGCTCTCAAAATAGATATAATTTTAGGATGGCTTGTTTAAAAAAAAGACAAAAAATGTTGCACTCTGTAGTGCTAAAGCATGTCAATGTGAAATATATGAAATATGATTAGCAATACTGCTTTCGGATATTAGGAAAAAATGAGACGCTTAGAACATACTTTGGCCAATTCATGCATGCCCATCAACCAATGACAAGGCAGTCTCAAATCTGATGAGCCCTAACGTGTCTAATGTGAATATCTCTCTAAGACTGAAATCTGAATTCCTGGTAGATGTGAATACCTCTCTTCCAAGTCTGAATTGGACAAATTATGTGCTGCTAAGCGTCTCATTATTTCCTAGTATCCAGAAGCAGTATTGCTATTCATATTTCATATATTTCCCATTGACATGCTTTAGCACTACACGGTGCAACTTTTTTGTTTATTGTATATAGATATGCCTGCTCCTAGTTGGCATCTGTTCACATTAGCTTGGAAGTGCCAGTCAGTCTTTTTTTCATAGTATACTAGCTTTTTGACAGAGCACTCCGTCCTACAACATGCAGTGGATTTTAATTGTAGCAGGGTCCTATCTACACATAAAATCAGACTTGGAAGAGAGGTATTCACTAGAGTTGAGTGACTTTGGTCGGATCGGGTTTCATGAAACAAAATTTGTTTCAGATGAAACTGGTCCGACTAGGGCAAAAAAAGTCGGAGTTTCGGCCGAAACCCGACCCAATGCAAGTCAATGGGGAATAAAAGTCGGCATTGAGTGGATGAATGTCATCCGCTCAATGCCGACTTTTATCTCCCATTGACTTGCATTGGGGTCCGGTTTCGGACGAGACTCCTACTTTTTTTGCCCTAGTCGGACCAGTTTCATCTGAAACAAATTTTGTTTTATGAAACCCGATCCGACCAAAGTCGCTCAACTCTAGTATTCACATCTACCTAGGAATTCAGACTGAAGTCTTAGAGAGGTATTCAAATTAGACATGTTAGGACCCATCAGTTTTGAGACCACCTTGTCATTGGTTGATGGAAATGCATAAATTGGCCAAATTCTGTGCTAAGCGTCTCATTTTTCCTACTAACGAGAAGCAGTATGACTATTCAGTTTTCATGTATTTCACATTGACATGCTTTAACACTACAGACTGCAACTTTTTTGGTTTATTGTATATGGAGGTAGCTGCTCCTAGTGGGCATCTGTTCACATTAGCTTGGAAGTGCAAGTCAGTCTTTTTGTCAAAAAAAGAGACATCGATTTCTCTTTTTCTAAACAACAAAACATATGCTGATCTTGAAATAGGAATGCTTGTTAAAAAGCGATAGCATGTTTATTTAACAAACAGCAAACCCATTGCTGCTTGCCCAATAGGGATAATTTTTGGACCAGTAGTTAGCAAAACATTGTGGCTTATTCCATGTACACTGTGTATAAACACTGGATTGGTCACCATCTGCTCCTTGAAAAGGATAATTTTTGAACCATTCTTACATTTTGAAAAGGATAAAAAGTCTGTCAGTGTGTTATTAAACAGGCTGTTTTCCTGAAGCCATATATAGCATATTGAGATCACTTTCACATTACTAAGTGTGTGTTTATGTTAAAGGCTTGAAAGGCATTCAAAACAGTCCTAGGAGACCCACGACTTTTATGGACAATTGTTGGCTTTACTGTATTTGTGAGTTGTAGAGAATCAATTTGCTGCAAATCAACATTTTTTGTATTAGAGAAAAATTCACCCAGATCATGTAGTACGTGTGCCGACTGGAGGGTAGTCCCTTTCGGCTGCAGAACAGACTGGAGACAGACGCAGGAATCCATTCAATCAGGTCCACTTTATTGGGTGTCTTCTTTGATATCCACAGTAATACGACAGCTTCTGTACATTGGCCCGGGTACCTATCACCTCCTCCTACTCCTGTTGGCGATGACCCTCTGGGTTCTTTCACTGTGGCTGCCATTAGGCCCACGGCCACAGCGCTTCCCCCAGCTGAGTCTGACCGCTGTAACACTTACTACCCCTTTGGTGCCCAGATGTCTGTCAGAGCCACCCCCTGACTGTCCGTCTCTCTCCACTGTCTTCTCCTGAGCTCTGCTGTCTTCTATCTTCTCCTGAGCTCTTCTGTCCTCTGTTGCTCCCTGAGAGAGATCTCTGTACCCAGGGACTTTCCTTCCTTTTATCCTCATTCCTGGGAATTCCCCTCCTTAGTCCCTGTAACTCCGCCCACCATGACTTGGCGTATCCTAGCTTCAGCTTCTGTTAGGTTCCTCTTCTCACTATCCCAATGTCTCCATCTAGTGGCCAAAATTCAATACTACACAGTCTCTCACTATTTCTAGCTGTTGTCCCACCCATATACATTCAAGTCATAATAAAGCATTGTACACATCACCTTTTACATTTACTTTCCTCAATCAGACAGGTCCACGTATCAGTTCACCCTCCTACAATCATACAGTATACAGGAACCATTTCAATTGTGTCCTTTTCAAAAGCTCTAGAATTGGAATGACAATGATTATGGCTGTGAGCTCTAGCAGTTCAATGTAGTCATAAGGGCACTGAAGAATTTACAAATTAATACTGAAGAGCAGGAAAGCTGTGCACTATTCTCTCTTCCCTCTGCAGCAAGTCACAGATTCAGAAATAAGGCATGTGGCAGAGGGTAAAAACACACTAGCATGTGCCTGTTTATAATTACAATCAGATATAAGAGAGCAATACACACGTAGATTCCCATGAGATTCTGAAGCCGACACTGTCACTAGATTCATTCTACCCATCAATCAGGGCCTAGCTGTGCGATTGCAGCCAGACATACAATTGTACTCAAAAGTTTTCATACCTCGGCAGAATTTTTGCTTTCTTGGCCTTTTTTCAGAGAATATGAATAATAACACCAAAACTTCTTCTCCACTCATGGTTAGTGGTTGGGTGAAGCCATTTATTGTCAAATACTGTATTTTCTCTTCTTAAATAATAATGACAACCCAAAACATCCAAATGACCCTGATCAAAAGGCCCACCATCTTTCCCTCTCACTGTGACCCGACCAGCCTCCTCCACTTGAGGGAAAAAGAACCATGGAAACCAATGCCTCTTCTGAGCCCTAAGCCCTGGACCAGGATCTGCTGTAAACTTCAGATGTGTCCACATGCTCTTTGGGAGACTTTAAACTGATAGGACACTTCGCTGACCTTGACCCTGTCACTCCTAACACTGTCTGAGACATCTTTGAAACTAAAAATGTTTTCCTCTTTTTATCTGATCAAACCCCTCCCAATATGTGGACTATTCCCGATATTTTAACTATATCTGACCCTGAATGCTGCTAAACTGTATTCTTATGTCTTGTAATGGTTCCCCTAATGGTCAGCCCTCCCCTCATTTACTGGGGATATCTTTGAGGTAAACCTCCAGGAAACCGAGACACAAACTGGCCATAAGGATAAGATTCAGATTTATATATACAGTATGTATATATATATATATATATATACTAGCTGAAGAGCCCGGCGTTACCTGGGCATAGTAACCAACTGTGGTTAGTTATAACAAATTATAATGATTATATTGCGCATAAAAACATTTCACATCATATATTCAACACTACAGATTTGCAACACAAATTAACCAAACGATAACCCAAGTATCCTCTCCTGTGTGATACTTTCTGCTGAGCTGTGTATCTAATCCTATCCTGTGTGATACTGACTGCTGAGCCGTGTATCTAATCCTATCCTGTGTGATACTGACTGCTGAGCCGTGCATCTAACACTATTCTGTGTGATACTGTCTGCTGCGCCGTGTATCTAATAGATGATAACACCATAGAAATGATAAGAATAATAGGCCTCAGTTACCACAACTGTCTACAAAGAAACTGTTGCTGATAACAACCAATCACAGCTCATTTTTCATCCTTTAAACAGCTCTGGGACAGCGTGGCGAGCTTCGAGTGGCGACTTTTGTGTTTAGACTTTTATGTGGCGAGGTTGGTGTATGTGTGGTGAAATGTGTGCTGAGGGTGGTATATGTGTTGAAGCACATGGTAGTGTGTGGCGCATTTTGTGTGTGTGTTCATATCCCCGTGTGTGGTGAGTATCCCATGTCAGGGCCCCACCTTAGCAACTGTATGGTATATACTCTTTGGCGCCATCGCTCTCATTCTTTAAGTCCCCCTTGTTCACATCTGGCAGCTGTCATTTTGCCTCCAACACTTTTCCTTTCACTTTTCCCCATTATGTAGATAGGGGCAAAATTGTTTGGTGAATTGGAACGCGCAGGGTTAAAATTTCGCCTCACAACATAGCCTATGATGCTCTCGGGGTCCAGACGTGTGACTGTGCCAAATTTTGTGGCTGTAGCTACAACGGTGCAGATGCCAATCCCGGACATACATACACATATACAAACATACTGTGACGACTCCTGGAGTGGACCCTCTGGGTCGTAGCACCAACCCTCCCAGGGCGAGCTGACCTACTGAAGCCCACCCCCTATACAGGGAGTGTAAGGGGCAAGCCCCAGGAAGTGAGGTACCACGACTGCTGGCACCAGGCGGCTGACTCGCAGGAGACACGAGTGAGTGAGTGTGTCTGCAGGAACGTGTAAAGTGTGGGCACAGGAACATGTGGTATACAGCGACTTCGTACGTCCGGGTGTGAGTAAAGCAGGATGCATGCAAAGGAGCATGTCAGAGCACTGAGTCAGGCAGCAGGTGTGCCAGGAGGTGTAACAGAGTACAGGAGTAGGGTGTGTGCCAGAGGGCACAACTGAGCATAAGACAGAGTACAGGATTGGAACGTGTGTCAGGAGGCACAACTGAGTATAAGACAAGGCACAGGGTCCGAGTGTGGGCCAGGAGGCACAACTGAGTATAAGACAGAGCACAGGATCAGAGGGGGTGCCAGGAGGCACAACTGAGCATAGGACAGAGCAAAGGATTAGCGTGTGTGCCAGGAGGCACAGCTGAGTGTAAGACAGAGCACAGGATCAGAGTGTGTGCCAAGAGGCACAGGTGAGTGTAAGACAGAGCACAGGATCAGAGAGTGTGCCAAGAGGCACAGCTGAGTGTAAGACAGAGCACAGGATCAGAGTGTGTGCCAAGAGGCACAGGTGAGTGTAAGACAGAGCACAGGATCAGAGTGTGTGCCAGGAGGCTCAACTGAGTATGAGACAGAGTACAGGGTCAGAGCGTGTGCCAAGAGGCACAACAGAGTGCAAGGCAGAGGACCCGAATGAAGCCCCGGAAGTATTTTACTGTGTTCCGGGGTTTAGTTAACCGGCGCATGCGCAGTCCGGCTTTTTGGCTTTGCCCGCAGTTGGGCAAAGCATACTGCGCGTGCGCTAGCTATGAATGCTTAGCGCACGCGCAAAAAATGGCGTACACCTACTCCAATTCAGCAATAACCTGCGAACGTCAGGCAAGGATGGGGAGGCGGCACACATCGGGAACACCGCCCATCGGACCGGACTGACCTCGTTTTCATCGCCCGCCAAAGGGTAGGTGACAGATTCCCTTTAAGTTTGTTTCTCAATGGATTTGTACAGATTATGGGTGACATTAAAGGTGGAAAAAAAATTTAAATTATTTTTTGTGGTATGGTATGACTTTTTTACATTACAAAAACCTGGCATTTTATCAGGGGTGTGTAAACTTTATTTACCCACTGCATGTCCGAAACATGCCAGCCGTTATGGAGTAAAAATAAAATTTAAGCGTGTAAATAGTAACATTTATCATTAGGCTATGTGCCCACGTTAGCATTTTTTAACGCTTAGAAAACCGGACTCCTTCCCAGAAACCGCACGTTTTATTTCCGCTCGTTTTTTGCGCGATTTTCGCACAAAAAACGTGCGTTTTTTCCGTGCGGTTACAGGGAACATAGGAAATGGCTAAAAACGCGCAGCTATGTGGAAAATAATGAGTATGCTGCGTTTTTAGCCGCTAAGCGTTTTGTAAGCGTTTAAAAACGCATGCATTGGCACAAAAAGCCAAAAATGCATGCAATTTAATGGGAAGCTTCTTTCAAGCGTTTCTGCAGTGTCTGATCCAGCGGAAACGCTTAAAAAAACGCAACGTGGGCACACAGCCTTACAACTGTTTTCAAGTACATTTGGAAATAGTAATTGGTTTCATTTTGATTTGTGCCCATGTGTCGTGAAGTATGTCCATCGCAGTTTGCCAGCTCTCACAACTCTAATGTTAATGTCTCCCAATAAATCTTGTTCTTAACATTTTAAGATAATCCTCTACATCCACTAATGTTCCTGCCTCTTGGATTGGAAACTTAGGGTGTAAAAATTAATTCCAGACTCTGCAGGATATGGAAGCCTGATAGTCTCCAGAATATCTAAGGGTTTTATGTGCATGCCAGCCATACAAGGTTGCTGTAGCAACTATATTACGCTTTGACTGAACCATTCCGATTAAATCACATAACAGCCAGGAGTTCAGTTTCTTCCAAGGTTTTTCGCACTGCTCTGCTTTCTTACAAATCATTTTATTGCTGACTTCTTCTCAGAAGACTCTTTTTTTAATGTGAATTTGGTAAAAAATTGTAAGACAGCTGACTAAAGATGAGTGAATGTAAAGAGAATCGAATTTGGCAACTCATTCAACTTTGACCTGGGAATTCGATTTGCATTGAAGTTATTCGATGTGATCTAAATGTTCCTTATTTTATTCTCTAGACTTCAAAGCATAATAAAAGTAGGATGTAAAGCAAAAAAAAAATTAATACTTACAACTCACCTGTCTGGTCACTCCTGCAGATCACCACTCTGTACTTTTATCTGCTTCCACACATCCCTCTTCAGCCTGCTTCACTCTGACTAGGCCTAACGTCACTGCACACCAAGCCATCACAATGCACATCGTGACGTCTCCACATTATAATGTGCACTGCTAAATGCCCAGATAGTGATACACAACCTCAAATAATCATATGAGGAAAGGCGGTTTACATTGCAAAATTTTTTATTTAAAGATAAATCTTTATTTAAAAAAATGTAAAAATTCAAAGCTGTGGAACAGAAAGGTAGTGCACCGGCACTGGGAATACATTTTAAGATGACAGTATACTTAATGTCCAGTATAATTTTCAATATGAAACTTAACAAGTCATGAACAAATGGTAAAATAGAATAGTATAATTACTACATATATACATAGAGACTTTCTTTTAGACTGTAGGAAGACAGTGTCATAATATGTGAGAACTATGTGGTAGTTTAGATAAAGTGCAAATGCAAAGTAGTCAGACGTAGGGATTGGAGCAATTTCTCTCTTAATGAGAGGTGTATAGTATGATGGTCCCATCTCTCTCAGTCTATACATTCTGTGTAAACATTGCAGAGTATTTTTAACAGTGTTCAGCAAGTGCCTTATAGAACTTTGTATTTAAACAGAGGAAAGATATGATGCTTCATATAATCCAAAGAAATAGTACTCACAAGGTGACTGGTGCAAAAGTTCCTAGGTGCTGTCCACTCCTACCCCAACAACGCCATTTCTCAACACCCAGATAGTAGCTTCTTCTGGCACAAAGTGAAGCAGGCCGAAGAGCAGGTATAGGGAAGGCAAAAAGAAGAGGCACGTAAGACCAGACATAAGACTGAATGGTAAGATGAGTATTCATTTTTTTTTACCTTTTTGCAGGCTGTCTATGATTCAGCAAAATGGTGACCATTGCAAAAAATTCAGATTCTGGAGAAAATTTTTCAAATTTTTTTTGCATTTGTTTTCTCGGTGTTCACCCAGGAGGCTTAATAATTATATAATTTTACTGCACTGATTATTACAAATGATATTACGGAAAGCAAGGTCCTCTCTTCTGTAGTGTGTAAGATCTTATGGCCAGCTGGGTCCTCTCTCTCTCTCCTGCAGTGTATAAGCTGTTATGGTCAGTGGGATCCTTTCTCTCTCTCTTCTGCAATGTGTAAGCTCCTATTGTCAGTGGGATCCTCTCTCTCTCTCTTCTGTAGTGTGTTATCTCTTATGGTCAGTGGGGTCCTCTCTTTCCTGTAGTATGTAAGCTCTTATGGGTAGGTGGGATCTCTCTCAAAATCTTGCTATACATAACCCCATTTGTCCTCTCTTCAATATGGTGCAGTCATCCTGTTCCCTTTGCAGAAAAGCTCCTACAAAGTATGATGTTTCCCCACCATGCTTCATGGTTGGCATGGTGTTCTTGGGGTTGTACTCATCCTTTTTCTTCCTCCAAACACAGCGAGTAAAGTTGATACCAAAAAGTTCTATTTTGGTCTCATTTGACCACTTGCCATTCTCTCATGCCTCCTCTGGACCATCCAGATGGTCATTGTGCAGGTCTACAATTTTGACGCTGGTGTCCTTAGACAGCTCTTTGGTCTTGGACATGGTGGAGAGGTTGAAGTGTGATTTAGTGTGTGGACAGGTGTCTTTTCTACAGGAAACAAGTTCAAACAGCTGCAATTAACACAGGTAATGAGTGCAAAGTAGGAGGGTTTCTTAAAGAAAAACTAACAGTTCTGTGAGAGCCATAATTCTTAATTTGCAAAATCGACAGTGTATGTAATACTTAGTTTTCCAACTGTATGGAATTTAGAAGAAATCCCGGGATAATTGACCCATCTCCAGAATTCTAGTACACATCACTTATGATATGTAAGCCGTTTAGGTCTTTTTTAACACTTATATTAAAGAATCCCTATCTGAAGATAGTTTGTAAGGTTGCTTTTAAAGTGGTGCCAATACAAATATTAAAAATAAATGTCATATTTCAGCAAAGAGTAGAACAAAATCTAGAGTGCAAAAGAGCAAACTATATCCACAGGTAATTGCGATGTGGAATCCTCTTTCCTACATGGGGTCATTGTAGTGGTATTTTCTATTATACAGGGTGGGCCATTTATATGGAAACACCTAAATAAAATGGGAATGGTTGGTGATATCAACCTACGGTTTGTGACTAGAGTTGAGCGACTTTTGGTTTTTTAGGGTCGCGTTTCGTTTCGTGAAACCCGACTTTTCCAAAAGTCGGGTCGAGCAAGATCGTCCGATTATAGGGAAAAGTCGGGGTCGTCCCGAAACACGAAACCCAATGTAAGTCAATGGGAAATAAAAGTCAGCAGTGAGAGGAGGACAGGAAACACACCAACAGTGCCCATTTGAATGCCAAAAGCATCAATTCTTCTTACTTAAGCTTGTCAACCTTAATTAACTTCATAATACAAGTTACGCACTGAAAAATGGAGGTTATTTGGCTACAGACTGTGGGGGGGGAGGGCTGGCTCCAGGTTTTCATGTGCCCTGGGCGAAAGAGCGCCCCTTTAACACATACCACAACTCATCATGCTCCGATACGGCAGAGAAATAGCGGTATAGTACAATGAAAAATACCTCACTTTTTACATCTCATGACGAGGCCCATCTATTTCTCCATACAGAATCATTGGTCCCATATAATGTTTGAAACAGTATATGATGAGCTACACATAATGCTACAGTATATGTTGGTCCCCATGGATGAAGCTCTACTGTCTTATGGGCCCAAATAATGCTCCAAACATAATGGGCCCCATTTCTAATGCTCTAGTGTATAATGGGCCCTGTAAATGCTGCTCCAGTGTCTGATGTCCACCTTTGGAATGTTCCAGTGTATGGTGGGCCCCATCTATCATTCTCAGACGGTGTTAGGCCCAGTATGGATTGCACGTGATTGCACAAAGGTTAGAAAGGGTACCGTATCCCAAGATAACATGTATGGATAGCGTACACATTCAAAATATATGTCTCAGGAGGCAGGCTCAGACGGTGTTAGGCCCAGTATGGATTGCACGTGATTGCACAAAGGTTAGAAAGGGTACCGTATCCCCAGATAACATGTATGGATAGCGTACACATTCAAAATATATGTCTCAGGAGGCATGCTCAGACGGTGTTAGGCCCAGTATGGATTGCACGTGATTGCACAAAGGTTAGAAAGGGTAACGTATCCCCAGATAACATGTATGGATAGCGTACACATTCAAAATATATGTCTATACATCAGGAGGCAGGCTCAGACGGTGTTAGGCCCAGTATGGATTGCACGTGATTGCACAAAGGTTAGAAAGGGTACCGTTTCCCCGGATAACATGTATGGATAGCGTACACATTCAAAATATATGTCTCAGGAGGCAGGCTCAGACGGTGTTAGGCCCAGTATGGATTGCACGTGATTGCACAAAGGTTAGAAAGGGTACCGTATCCCCGGATAACATGTATGGATAGCGTACACATTCAAAATATATGTCTCAGGAGGCAGGCTCAGACGGTGTTATGCCCAGTATGGATTGCACGTGATTGCACAAAGGTTAGAAAGGGTACCGTATCCCCAGATAACATGTATGGATAGCGTACACATTCAAAATATATGTCTATACATCAGGAGGCAGGCTCAGACGGTGTTAGGCCCAGTATGGATTGCACGTGATTGCACAAAGGTTAGAAAGGGTACCGTATCCCCGGATAACATGTATGGATAGCGTACACATTCAAAATATATGTCTATACATCAGGAGGCAGGCTCAGATGGTGTCAGGCACAGTATGGATTTGACGGCCCAGATTACACAGCGGAGGAGCAGGGAGAGGTAAAGATTGCAAATGCTGGGGCCCTGCCCAAGCAAGGGGGGCCCACTCGTGGGCGTCGGTACTGGCACTGGGCCCCTCATAGTACAGCGGTGTGTCTGACGGCGGGTGTGCACCACCACCGTCAGAGACACTTGATTGCACTATGAGGGACCCTGTGCCAGTGCCCACGCCCAAGAGTCGGCCTACCCACCTGCCCAGGGCAACGGCACTCGCACGGTGTCGTGCGCTAGGTGGTGACCCCGGCCATGGGGAGGGGGCAGCACAGTTAGGGAGTTTTAGAAAGTGGCATATGTTGATGTTGGACATTCAGCTGATGCAAAAGGCGAAATAGGTGAAGTACCAGGAAGAGGTGGACCAAAGCAAGCCATTTTTCTGTCACCCTATGTGTCATCAGGGGAAGGTGGGACAAAATCCTTGGAAACCCATGCGTGGTTCATTTTAATGAAGGTTAGATCATCCACATTTTGGGTTGACAGACGGGTCCTTTTTTCTGTCAGGATTGATCCAGCTGCACTGAAGACTCTTTCCGATAGCACACTTGCAGCTGGGCAAGGGAGCTCCTGTAAGGCATATTGGGCCAATTCAGGCCAGGTGTCCAGTTTAGCGGCCCAATAGTCAAAGGGGAATGACCTGTGTGGGAGAACATTGATATGGGAGGAAAAGTAGTTTGTAACCATAGTTGACAACTGCTGTCTCCTGTCACTTTCCATCGATGCAGTATTACAAGTTGTGTGAGCGGTATTTGAAAAATCAGTCCACAACATTGTCATGAAACCCCTCCAACGCCACTTCTGCTGTGTGCACCACAAACACCTCTGCCAAGCTGCCCCCGGCCCGTACGGCTCGTGTGAGAACCATCACCGCTGCTGTGTGCTGGGAATGCCTCAAGCAACCGATTTACCAGAGTTGCTTGTTTATTAGCCAATATTAGGTCAAGGTTCTCCTGTGGCATGATGTTTTGTAATTTGCCTTTATAGCGTGGATCCAGGATGCTGGCCAACCAGTAGTCGTCATCGTTCATCATTTTGGCAATGCGGGGGTCCCTTTTTAGGATCCGCAAGGCATAATCTGACATGTGGGCCAATGTTCCCGGTGTCAATGATGCACTGCGAGTGCTGGGTGGAGGAGCACTTTCTGGCAAATCCACATCCCTCCAGTCACGCACAAACCCTGTACCAGACCTTGCCACGCCAACATTTTCACTTGCCCCACGAGATGCATCCTCCTCCCCTAAGTAATCATCCCCATCATCATCCTCCTCCTCCTCTTCTTCCTCCACCTCGTCCAGGAGAGGTCCCTGAGCAGACAATGGCTGAATGTCATCAAGGATTCCCTCCTCCTCTTCCTCCTCATCAACATTGGCTGCAGACGCCTGCTCCTTAAGGTGCGTCAAAGTTTGCATGAGCAGACGCATAAGTGGGATGCTCATGCTTAGGATGGCGTCGTCTGCGCTTACCAGCCGTGTGCATTCCTCAAAACACTGAAGGACTTTACAAAGGTCTTTCAGCTTCGACCACTGCACACCTGTCAACTCCATGTCTGCTCTCAAAGTGCCTGGCCGTGTATCCTCCCACAAATGCATTATGGCCTGCCTCTGCTCGCACAGCCGCTCCACCATGTGCAGGGTGGAGTTCCACCTTGTTGCAATGTCGATAATAAGGCAGTGGTTGGGAAGGTGGAGCAATCGCTGCAGCTTCTGCATACGAACGGAGTGTACAGGCGACCGGCGGATGTGCGCGCACAGTCTTCGCACCTTCTGGAGCAGGGCTGTTAACTCCGGATAATTTTTGAGGAAGCACTGCACCACCAGGTTCAAGGTGTGAGCCAAGCAAGGTATGTGGCTGAGTTTTGAAAGGGCTATGGCTGCCACAAAATTACGGCCGTTATCACTAACTACCTTGCCTGCCTCAAGATGTACACTGCCCAGCCATGACTCAGTTTGTCGCTTCAAGTACTCGGCCAGCACCTCGGCGGTGTGTCTGTCGCCCAAACACATCATCTGCAACACAGCCTGCTGACGCTTTCCACTAGCTGCTCGATAGGGGGACACATCGTGTGCAACAGTGGCAGCTGCAGATGGAGTGCTCGTACGACTGCGCTCTGTGGACGAGCTTTCGCTTCTGGAGGAGGAGGAGGAGGAGGGTCGAACGCCTACAGCCAACTGTTTCCTATACCGTGGGCTAGGCAGCACTGTCCCACCACCGCTGTCCCCTGTGGACCCTGCATCCACCACATTAACCCAGTGCGCAGTGATTGACACGTAACGGCCCTGGCCATGCCGACTGGACCATGCATCAGTTGTGAGGTGCACCTTTCCGCTCACTGACTGCTTGAGTGCATGGACAATGCGGTCTTTCACATGATGGTGGAGGGCTGGGATGGCTTTGCGAGAGAAGAAGTGGCGACTGGGTAGGTCATAGCGTGGTACTGCATAGGCCATGAGTTCGCAGAAAGCTGTGCTTTCCACCAACCGAAAGGGCATCATCTCAAACGAGATTAGTTTGGCAATGTGGGCGTTCAAACCCAGTGTACGCGGATGAGAGACTGAGTACTTTCTTGACCTACTCATAGTGTCTGGGAGGGTGAGCTGGACTTGAGAGCTGCATATGGTGGAAGTAGCGGTGGACAGGGCGGACTGAGAGAGGGTTGATGATGGTGATGGAGTTGGTGTTCTTTCTGATGGCCTAGAATCAGTCTTTCGTTGATATAACAGTGGGATTCCCTGACTGCTGTGGTCTTGCAACGACACCTCAACATTTGCTGCTGTGCTAACCGGTGGGCTTACAGTGGGGGAAACAATGTAGCGTTGCTGACTACCTTCGTTGTGATCAGTTGTACATGTGGCACTTGAGGTTTGGTGTTGTGTCCACGCTTGCAAGTGCATGCTGGTTAAATGTCTAAGCATGCAACTGGTATTCAAATTTTTCAGATTTTTCCCTCGGCTAAAGGTCTTTGCGCACTTCTTACAGATAACCTTGGCCTGATCATGAGGATTTTGTTCAAAAAAGTGCCACACTGCACTCTTCCTACTTTGGCAGACATTTTGCGGCCTAGCACGCTGTGATCTTTTGACCCTCTGGACAAGCTGTCCAGCAACTCTTTTGATGTTTGGAACCTGTCTTTGGAGTGCTCCGGGCCTGCCAGATAACAGCTGTTGCGATGTCGATGTCTGCTGTGGATGCTCCTAATCTGAGCTATTGGAAGCAGCACCCTCTTCCCCCAATGGATGCCAATCTGGGTCAACAACTGGGTCATCCATCACCTCCTCTTCTATGTCATGTGCACCTTCCTCTGTGTCACCGTGTATGGTGGTATAGTGTGCGGGAAGGGGCACCTGAGTCTCATCAGGGTCAGAATCTGGCTCTGTACACTGCGAGGACAATGTAGTGCTCTGAGTGAATGTACCAGCAGAATCATCCATCAGCGGCTGTGCATCAGTGCACTCCATGTCAGATTCATCTTGGCCTGGGTAATTCACCATTTCACTTGATAATCCAGGCATGGTATCTGAAAACAGCTCCATGGAGTAATCAGTAGTATGGCCTGCGTCATCCTTCAATCTTGGTTGGGGTGAAGGACACAAGGAAAGGTGTGGTTCATGAACATGAGCCTCCAATGACGACTCAGTGCTTTTACTTTTTACAAACTGAAGAAGAGGAGGCGATAGAGCTGGAGGCTGAGTCAGCAATGTAAGACAAAACTTTTTCCTGATGCTCTGGCTTTAAAAGCGGTTTGCCAACTCCTAGAAAACTAAGCGTTCGAGGCCTTATGTAGCCAGACGATGACGCAGGGTCAGCACCTCCTGCATTCGGTCCTATTTTGCTCTTGCCACTACCATCAGATCCACCACCAACACCATCATTACCAGCTGCCAACCCCCGCCCAATTCCACGGCCTCTTCCACCAGCCTTCCTCATTTTTGGTAGAAATGTAGACAAAATCCAACAAACTATATAGTAATGTAAAACAAGGTACAAGGTGTCTATAGGACAGGGGAGATTTTGAATTTCTGCAGACACTTGTGGACACTGGACACTTTTGGATTGTGTGAGGCCCACTGATATCTGAGCGCTATGTGACAGGCTCGATGGCACAGCTGTGACCAAAGTGACTAGAGGATAAGGGAGATTTTGAATCTCTGCACACACTTTTGGACACTGGATGGACACTTTTGGATTGTGTGAGGCCCACTGATATCTGAGCGCTATGTGACAGGCTCGATGGCACAGCTGTGACCAAAGTGACTAGAGGATAAGGGAGATTTTGAATCTCTGCACACACTTTTGGACACTGGATGGACACTTTTGGATTGTGTGAGGCCCACTGATATCTGAGCGCTATGTGACAGGCTCGATGGCACAGCTGTGACCAAAGTGACTAGAGGGTAAGGGAGATTTTGAATCTCTGCACACACTTTTGGACACTGGATGGACACTTTTGGATTGTGTGAGGCCCACTGATATCTGAGCGCTATGTGACAGGCTCGATGGCACAGCTGTGACCAAAGTGACTAGAGGATAAGGGAGATTTTGAATCTCTGCACACACTTTTGGACACTGGACACTTTTGGATTGTGTGAGGCCCACTGATATCTGAGCGCTATGTGACAGGCTCGATGGCACAGCTGTGACCAAAGTGACTAGAGGATAAGGGAGATTTTGAATCTCTGCACACACTTTTGGACACTGGATGGACACTTTTGGATTGTGTGAGGCCCACTGATATCTGAGCGCTATGTGACAGGCCCGATGGCACAGCTGTGACCAAAGTGACTAGAGGATAAGGGAGATTTTGAATCTCTGCACACACTTTTGGACACTGGACACTTTTGGATTGTGTGAGGCCCACTGATATCTGAGCGCTATGTGACAGGCTCGATGGCACAGCTGTGACCAAAGTGACTAGAGGATAAGGGAGATTTTGAATCTCTGCACACACTTTTGGACACTGGATGGACACTTTTGGATTGTGTGAGGCCCACTGATATCTGAGCGCTATGTGACAGGCTCGATGGCACAGCTGTGACCAAAGTGACTAGAGGATAAGGGAGATTTTGAATCTCTGCACACACTTTTGGACACTGGATGGACACTTTTGGATTGTGTGAGGCCCACTGATATCTGAGCGCTATGTGACAGGCTCGATGGCACAGCTGTGACCAAAGTGACTAGAGGATAAGGGAGATTTTGAATCTCTGCACACACTTTTGGACACTGGACACTTTTGGATTGTGTGAGGCCCAATGAATATCTGAGCGCTATGTGACAGGCTCGATGGCACAGCTGTGACCAAAGTGACTAGAGGATAAGGGAGATTTTGAATCTCTGCACACACTTTTGGACACTGGATGGACACTTTTGGATTGTGTGAGGCCCACTGATATCTGAGCGCTATGTGACAGGCTCGATGGCACAGCTGTGACCAAAGTGACTAGAGGATAAGGGAGATTTTGAATCTCTGCACACACTTTTGGACACTGGATGGACACTTTTGGATTGTGTGAGGCCCACTGATATCTGAGCGCTATGTGACAGGCTCGATGGCACAGCTGTGACCAAAGTGACTAGAGGATAAGGGAGATTTTGAATCTCTGCACACACTTTTGGACACTGGACACTTTTGGATTGTGTGAGGCCCAATGAATATCTGAGCGCTATGTGACAGGCTCGATGGCACAGCTGTGACAAAAGTGACTAGAGGATAAGGGAGATTTTGAATCTCTGCACACACTTTTGGACACTGGATGGACACTTTTGGATTGTGTGAGGCCCACTGATATCTGAGCGCTATGTGACAGGCTCGATGGCACAGCTGTGACCAAAGTCACTAGAGCATAAGGGAGATTTTGAATCTCTGCACACACTTTTGGACACTGGACACTTTTGGATTGTGTGAGGCCCACTGATATCTGAGCGCTATGTGACAGACTCGATGGCACAGCTGTGACCAAAGTGACTAGAGGATAAGGGAGATTTTGAATCTCTGCACACACTTTTGGACACTGGACACTTTTGGATTGTGTGAGGCCCACTGATATCTGAGCGCTATGTGACAGGCTCGATGGCACAGCTGTGACCAAAGTGACTAGAGGATAAGGGAGATTTTGAATCTCTGCACACACTTTTGGACACTGGATGGACACTTTTGGATTGTGTGAGACCCACTGATATCTGAGCGCTATGTGACAGGCTCGATGGCACAGCTGTGACCAAAGTGACTAGAGGATAAGGGAGATTTTGAATCTCTGCACACACTTTTGGACACTGGACACTTTTGGATTGTGTGAGGCCCAATGAATATCTGAGCGCTATGTGACAGGCTCGATGGCACAGCTGTGACAAAAGTGACTAGAGGATAAGGGAGATTGGATTGCTTTTAAAAAAGCAGTTTGCGGAGCAGTGGGTAAACAGCAATGCAGGAATGTCAGGAAGCCTTAGAAGGCAGCCCAACAACCAACACCACTGATACACCACTATATAGCCTCCCCTTGCACTGCACACACAGTGACTGGTGTGTTGTGCAGGCCAAATTGCTAGCAGCAGAAGCAGTTTTTTTGTCTTCTCAGCAGGACAAAAAAAAAAAATTGGGATTGCTTTTAAAAAAGCAGTTTGCGGAGCAGTGGGTAAACAGCAATGCAGGAATGTCAGGAAGCCTTAGAAGGCAGCCCAACAACCAACACCACTGATACACCACTATATAGCCTCCCCTTGCACTGCACACACAGTGACTGGTGTGTTGTGCAGGCCAAATCGCTAGCAGCAGAAGCAGTTTTTTTGTCTTCTTCCCTGCCTAACGCTCTCCCTACAGAATCAGCAGCAACCTCTCCCTATACTAAGATCGGCAGAAGTAAGATGGCGGTCGGCGTGCACGCCCTTTTATACCCCCTGTGACGCCCACCAAAGCAAGCCAATCACTTGCATGCCCTTCTGAAAGATGGTGGTGACCCGTGCCTATGTCATCACGTTGCCCACAGCGTCCGTGGATCCTGATTGGCTGAAAAAGAGCGCAAAACAAACTTTTGAAACGCGACTTTGGCGCGTAAGTCGCCGACCTCGTGGCCGACCTCATCCTAGGGTCGGGTTTCGTTTCATGAAACCTGACTTTGCCAAAAGTCGGCGACTTTTGAATTTTTTCGACTCGTTTCGCTCAACTCTATTTGTGACACATTAGAATATAGGAGGGGGAAAACTTTTCAAGATGGGAAGAGGGTCATGTGACACATCAAACATTGAGAATTTCACAAGAAAAACAATGGTGTGCTAGGTTTTAACATAACTTTATTCTTTCATCAGTTATTTACAAGTTTATGACCACTTTTAAAATGTGTTCAAAGTGCTGCCCATAGTGTTGGATTGTCAATGCAACCCTCTTCTCCCACTCTTGACTCTTCCCATTGAAAAAAATAAAGTTGGATCCAAATGGCCGACTTCAAAATGGCCGCCATGGTCACCACCCATCTTGAAAAATTTCCCCCTCCCATATACTAATGTGCCACAAATGGGAATTGATATCACCAACCATTCCCTAAGGTGCATCCATATAAATGACCCACCCAGTATAATAGCACAGACCCTCATCAAACCAAATATGGTGGTTGACAATCAGCTTTGGAAACCAAATTATCTCTAGTCCAAAATGGATAACTTTTGTTCTAGGCCATGCTAAGACAGAAAAAAAGACTCAATCATATTTGACATTTGGCATAATCTAGAGCTGATTGAATTTTTTGAAATTCAAATTTGCAGTTTTTTTTCCTCAAAAAAATTATATTTGCAACAAATGAATTCTCTGTGAATCTTAATACTGCAAAGCCTCTAATAGCCCGGAAAAGACATGTATAACACTCTGTTAGTAATGTCAAAGTGACCTCAACATATATGGCTATGGTTGATAACTGAAGGTAACTAACAGCCCGCTTACTAACACAAAACACAGAGACTTTTCATACTTTTAAAAATTAAAAAAACTGTCCAAAATTATCCCTGTTAGTCTTTTGTGATTAGGCACACCACTCTGTTGTTGCTTGTCAGTCCATGAGATTGACTGAAGTTTCCTGCATGGGGACCAATTCAAAGTTTACCTGCCTAGGATTATGGTCTATGTTCTGCCCATTTTGTGCAGCAAGATATTTTAAATGCTGTTTCAGCTATGGCCATTAGGTGTCATAGTTGCCTTTTTCTTTCTTATTCATGTGTTTGGAATCTTCTGTTTCCCTAAATGGTTAGCTGTTCAGAACCGCCCCTTATTCCTTCCCGGGTTTGCAGCATGTAACCACTTCTGCCAGACTTCTGATGAGCTCACATGTGCTCAGCTCCCTGCAAAACCACTGCTTATAACAAGCGGATTCCGTTAAGGTTTGATGCATTTATGTAAAATATGCTATGCATCTGTATTAGCTTGCCATAATACATGCCTCATGATGTTTGAAATGCATGTTCAGCTCCTGTAATTTTATTACACTGCATGTTAGTTATATGCATCCTCTGGTCAGTGAATGGAAAGCTGGCAGCCATGAGTTGCTTTAGATATCTCTTTCTCTTTTACTGCTGTGTATGTTGTATTGCTCAGCTTGTATATAATGCATGCTACCGATATAACAGCATCCTGTATCATTGCTACTGTTGTGATAGTACCCTGTATTGCTGTGATATTGTCTTTCAGTACTGACATGCTGCATTATCTGTTTCTTATTGTTTTTACCTGAATCATCCATAACTGTGTACAACAATCTCTGAATCATCTACAACTTTGTACAACAACCACTGATCTCATCTTCTACTGTGTTCTACTATACCATCTGTTATCATCTCCCATTGTTGTCCATATCATCCCAATAAATAATAGACTTAAGCACCCATACAGTCTTGTTACTGGGAGTGGATGAAAGGTTTAACGGTACGCTGGAATCCACACAGCGTCATACGTGGAGGAAGGCAGAACAGTCTACATTAAGCCTATTTTATCATGCATTTTATAAATGATGTTCGCATTAGTCCTGCGCATGTTAATGACATCCATTCTTGAGACACTGTGGTATGTGTCCTATCAACTTTAGATGGTACTTTTCATGGGAAACATGGTGTCTAGACACAGAAAACACAGAATTGGAGTTCTTCAACTTGAGTTATCTCCCTCTCCACCTATGCAACTTAGTGCCAACAAATGACACTGCTGAATGAAGATATCTATAATATAATTCTATACATCACTCTGTGAGAGTTGTGGTGCGGATCCAGTCCATAACATAAATGTTCCTGATGAAGGTCTGGAACTTAGGACCGAAACAGCAAATATATTGTGCAATTGGATTGTCTGAATAGAATGTTTTCACTATGCCATATTCAACCCGAAGTGCCAAGTTTTTCTCTATTTATGTTACTGTAGAATGAAGAACTTGTATTGCAGACTTGTAATGTTATAGCACAAAATTCCCAATTCATAATTTGGACAGTTAGATCTCATCACCAGTCCAAAAAGAGAAGGAAGCACCAGCTCAAAGACAAACAATGCCACAGGAGAAAAAGAGAGCCAATAGTGTCTTAAGATAAAAATCAAATTTTATTTTTAAATAATTAATAGTCATAGTATATATTTAAATATCAGTACACAAAATAACAGTGACAATGCAGAAAAGGAGACTATCCCCAGGTGCCGCGTTGCCTCTTAAACAGATAAGAAACATAACGCATAGTAATAGTAAGCAGAGTAAGCCAGAGCAATAAGTGTTAAATCAGAGAAAGTAATAGCAAAGGTAGCGCTGAACACACCAAGCGTTTAGTGGTATCAAGTAAATCAGTGGCTCAGAATGAGATAGAACAAGTTGTCGGGCTTACCAAGGAGAGGCAGCGGGCACTAGGTGGAGGGTGTGAGGCTCCCCGACGCGCGTTTCGCGGCCATGCAGAGCCGCTTTCTCAAGGGGAAGTAAAGCAAGAGTCTGAGCAGTACCTTCAAGTAACCCCGTGAACTGGGTCACATGATTGCATGTGACCAATAGCGGTGATCCAAGCGGCGCATGCGTGGTGCGCCGAGGATGCCCCATGTACATCAAAGGCGTCACGTGCACGGCGTCCGCCACAGGGATTAACTCTGTATGCGGCGCACATGACGTAAAGACGCCCCGACGCAGACAGGGCCCCGACGGAAGCACTGCCATGCGCACCGTCCCCGCCATTAAATAGAGGGCCATGAAATAAGGAGATGTGTAGGGAAGGAGGGGAAAGAGAGGAGGGAAAGTGTGAGCGAGCTCATATTAAATACAAAATAGAATGCATATGTAGCAGCAATACATTATAGAGAAAATAATACATATATAGGTAACTGCTATACAAAGACAATTGTGTCATACAAAAACGTCATTAATGATAACAGCTGATACAGATGAATCAGTATTTCCACAGAAGATTATAAATAAACTGTCTGTGTCCTCCATGTTGGAAAATCCACAATCCCTTCTATTCAGATGGTAAATTTCAAAATCCCACCGGAGCTAGATGAATGGAACTGATAGAACATCAACAAAATCACTAGTAAGATAGAAACAAAAATAACATAAAAATTAAAACATATTAAAAAATAAATTAAAAACACACACATCCTCCAAGTCAGGGATAGAATGGTGTGGATGGGAATAGCAGGGGGAATAAAAAGGATGCCGCAAGGGTTAATGAGGTTTAAAGGAATGGGGCAAAACTTAGGGACTTGTTCAGACAATTAGGTCTGGCTTACTCTGCTTACTATTACTATGCGTTATGTTTCTTATCTGTTTAAGGGGCAACGCGTCACCTGGGAATAGTCTCCTTTTCTGCATTGTCACTGGTATTTTGTGTACTGATATTTAAATATATACTATGACTATTAATTATTTAAAAATAAAATTTGATTTTTATCTTAAGACACTATTGGCTCTCTTTTTCTCCTGTGGCATTGATTGTCTTTGAGCTGGTGCTTCCTTCTCTTTTTGGACTGGTGATGAGATCTAACTGTCCAAATTATGTATTGGGAATTTTGTGCTATAATAAGTTTCTCTGTGTTTCTCACAGTTTTTTCCGTTCCAAAAATGGATTTTCGCGCCCGTTATGGCACTTGGCGCACTCAAATTAATAATGGGAAGGTTTGGCGAATACCTGTTCCAGGGAGTTCATGACCCTCCTCAAGCAGATGAATCATGAATCTTTGACATCTATTGAGGCTCAAATTGATGGTTTACAAATAATCTTAAGAAGGGACATGACCAGTGATTCCCTAAAGAAACTTAATGATGATATTGATGTAGAGATGCAGAAATGGGTCACGGATGTACAGACCACTAAAACCAAAAAGTTCAAAAGGGATATACAGGATAAGCAAACGGGTAGAGTGTATAGATGGCGGAATCCATCTGGTTGCTCCCGTTCCCGACTCAGGAACGAATCATGCTCACGCTCAAGATCCACCTCTACAAGATCCAACAGATCCAATTATGAGGAGAATATTGTACCTATGAAATCGCAAGTTGGAGGCGCCATGGCTGCGGAGTCCTCTAGTAAAAGGATTGTGACTAAGAACTCTGGCACTACAACATCTCAGTCCAATTCTCAAGGGGGACTCCAGGTAGTCAATCTTTCCTCCCATACACTCACCTTTTCCCAGTTGGAAGTTCTGGCTAAGGGCCTGACCTTTGTACCTACTAATCATTTTAATTATTTCACAGCCCTAAAGGATCTCCATCTTTTCTCGCACAAACTGGTACTAAAGAAACTCTATAGTAGAAAACAGACATTTGAATTTATGACCGAGGTTGAGAGACAGGTACTTCATGATTTGGAGGACCTCCTGGATGAACAGAATACACCACAGGCAAGTAAATTTCCTTCTCATGTTCTTCCAAAATCTACTAGGTTTCCCCCCTTGTCTCTGAGCTCCATTGTAGAAATCTTTACAAAATTAGTTAGTGATGACTTTAAGAAACTTTCCACTAGACGCAAATTTGACAATCTAACATATAAACAGCGCCAAGCCATTGGAGAATTGCAATCATGGAAAGATGTAATCAAACCAGCAGACAAGGGGGGGAACATAGTAATTTGGCCTTGTTCAAAATATGAGAAGGAGGTCTTCCGACAGTTAAGAGATTCTAACACCTACTCTAAGCTGTCTTTCAACCCCATGTCTTCCTTTTTGCGCGAGTTACAGACAATCTTGATGAGGGCTGTGGACAATAATATAATTACTAAAAAGGTCTTTGATGGCTTTATGGTCAGGTCTCCCAGAGCTCCAACATTTTACCTATTACCAAAAATCCTCAAGGACGCCCTTGACCCACCAGGGCGCCCTATCGTGTCAGGTATTGGAGGTATCTGTGATCTCACGTGCCAATTTATCGATTACTATCTCAAACCTATGGTAGAGACCTTACCCTCCTATATCCGCGACACGACAGACGTCCTATCACGAGTCGACGGTGTCCTTGTGGATCCCCATGCGTTTTTGGTTACAGCTGATGTCGAGAGCTTGTACACTTGCATCGATCATTCCCAGGGCCTGGATGCGGTTCGCCTCTTCCTGGTGCCCTCCGACCTGGACGGCCCTTTGTGTGAGCTGATCATCGAGCTGGTGAGTTACATCCTCACCCACAACTTCTTTGTCTTCAAGGACGTCTTCTATTTACAGAGGCGTGGCACAGCCATGGGCGCGGCCTCTGCGCCCTCGTACGCTAATCTCTTCCTGGGAGCCTGAGAGAGATCCATTTTTGGCGACGGGGGCCCGCAGGCCACTTCCCATGTGCTGTGCTGGTACCGCTATATTGATGACATACTGTTTTTGTGGGATGGGGGGGCACACCAGCTCGAGGACTTCATGAGGACGCTCAATGAAAATAACTTCAACATACGACTCACATATACCGTACTTCTAACAATTCTATGGTTGATTTCCTGGACGTCTATCTGGAGGTCAACACTGATCGACGCATCCAGACGAATGTCTTCAGGAAACCAACGTCAGTCAATTCATTGTTACATGTGTCCTGAGCACATGATCCGGCCACCATTAGGGGTGACATCAGATTCGAGGCACAGGCTTCGGACCTTAAGGATCGATTCCACGCACGCGGCTATAGCCGCAGGTGCGTGAAAACTGGGTATGACCGGGCAAGAAAAACAACTCGCAATCACCTGTTGAATTCCACAAAAAGATGTACCAGGGTGGATTTTGAAGGCCCCATAAGGTTTATTTCCACCTTCAACCATGAGTGGGAAAATATGCGTGCCATTCTCAAAAAGCACTGGCCCATTTTGGAATCTGATCCGGCCTTGGGGTCTGCCCTAGGAAGTTTTCCCAGTATGACATCTAGGAGATCTAAAAACCTTGGGGATCTCCTAGTAAGAAGCCACTACATTCCGGCTCCTAATACCTTTGCTGTTACTTTCTCTGATTTAACACTTATTGTCATTGTAGCAGACATAGCCCTGCACACACACCTGCACACAGATGCCTGCACACACACACAACCCCCGGCAGGCTCGCACAGATCCCCGGCAGTCCGCACAGTCCCCCGGCAGGCCCGTACAGACCCCCGGCAGGCCCGCACAGACCCCCGGCAGGCCCGTACAGACCCCCGGCAGACCCACACAGACCCCCGAGAGGCCCGTACAGACCTTGCACACACAGACACGCACAGTGTCCGCCCACGCACCACCCACACTCTTCCCCCCTCCCGAACTGGATGTGCAAGTAAAGAAAGGGTTTTTTTTATTCCGATATTTCTGTCCCATTGACTTGAATGGGGTTTCCGGTATTGGAATCGGCGATACCCGATACTTTTTGGGTATCGGTCCGATCCAATCCGATCCGATATTTCTCAATATCGGAAAGTATCGCTCAACACTAGTAATAGGTAAAATGTTGGAGCTCTGGGAGACCTGACCATAAGGCCATCAAAGACCTTTTTAGTAATTATATTATTGTCCACAGCCCTCATCAAGATTGTCTGTAACTCACGCAAAAGGATGAGACGAATCTACTCCACAGACATCAGATTTGAGGCACAGGCTTCAGACCTTAAGGACCGATTCCACGCACGCGGCTATAGCCGCAGGTGCGTGAAAACTGGGTATGACCGGGCAAGAAAAACACCTCGCAATCACCTGTTGAATTCCACAAAAAGACGTACCAGGGTGGATTTTGAAGGCCCCATAAGGTTTATTTCCACCTTTAACCATGAGTGGGAAAATATGCGTGCCATTCTCAAAAAGCACTGGCCCATTTTGGAATCTGATCCGGCCTTGGGGTCTGCCCTAGGAGGTTTTCCCAATATGACATCTAGGAGATCTAAAAACCTTGGGGACCTCCTAGTAAGAAGTCACTACATTCCAGCTCCTAATACCTATTTGGGTACTTATACCCCACAGGTCGGCTCCTTCCCATGTGGTCACTGTCTGGCTTGCGCCAATGTCCTGCGCTGCTCCACGTTCTCCTCCGCAGATGGCTCTAGAAATTTTTCCATCAGACAACGTATTTCTTGTGTGACCACTAACGTTATATATTATGCCACCTGCCCATGCCCCAAAATCTACGTTGGTCTCACTACTAGGGAGCTCCGGGTTAGGGTTCGGGAGCATGTGTGGGATATTAGCGCAGCCAGAACAGTGACTGACATTAGAGAACTAAAAGCGATCCCTCGGCACTTTAAGGCCCATCACAATTGTGATGTTAAGTTACTTAGCGTTAGGGGGATTGAGGCCCTCCACTTTGGGATTAGAGGTGGTGATAATAAAATACTCCTTTCCCAAATTGAAGCCAGGTAGATTGTGCTTCTCGATGCAGTTACACCTAATGGTCTGAACGAGTCCCTAAGTTTTGCCCCATTCCTTTAAAACTCATTAACCCTTGCGGTGTCCTTTTTATTCCCCCTGCTATTCCCATCCACACCATTCTATCCCTGACTTGGAGGATGTGTGTGTTTTTAATTTATTTTTTAATATGTTTTGAGTTTTATGTCATTTTTGTTTTTATCTTACTAGTGATTTTCTTGATGTTCCATCAGTTCTATTCATCTAGCTCCGGTGGGATTTTGAAATTAACCATCTGAATAGAAGGGATTGTGGATTTTCCAACATGGAGGACACAGACAGTTTATTTATAATCTTCTGTGGAAATACTAATTCATCTGTATCAGCTGTTATCATTAATGACATTTTTGTATGACAGAATTGTCTTTGTATAGCAGTCACCTATATATGTATTCTTTTCTCTAGAATGTATTGCTGCTACATATGTATTCTATTTTGTATTTAATATGAGCTCGCTCACACTTTCCCTCCTCTCTTTCCCCTCCTTCCCTACACATTTCCTTATTTCATGGCCCTCTATTTAATGGCGGTGACGGTGCGCATGGCAGTGCTTCCGTCGGGGCCCTGTCTGCATCGGGGCGTCTTTACTTCACGTGCGCTGCACACAGGATTAATCCCTGTGGCGGAGGCGGTGCACGTGACGCCTTTGATGTACATGGGTCGTCCTCGGCGCACCGCACATGCTCCGCTTGGATCACCGCTATTGGTCACATGCAATCATGTGACCCAGTTCACGGGGTTACTTGAAGGTCCTGCTCGGACTCTTGCTTTACTTCCCCTCGAGAAAGCGACTCTGCGTGGCCACGAAACGCGCGTCGGGGAGCCTCACACCCTCCACCTAGTGCCCGCTGCCTCTCCTTGGTAAGCCCGACAACTTGTTCTATCTCATACTGAGCCGCTGATTTACTTGATACCACTAAACGCTCGGTGTGTTCAGCGCTACCTTTGCTGTTACTTTATCTGATTTAACACTTATTGCTCTAGCTTACTCTGCTTACTATTACTATGCGTTATGTTTCTTATCTGTTTAAGAGGCAATGCGGCACCTGGGGATAGTCTGCTTTTCTGCATTGTCACTGGTATTTTGTGTACTGATATTTAAATATATACTATGACTATTAATTAATTAAAAATAAAATTTGATTTTTATCTTAAGACACTATTGGCTCTCTTTTTCTCCTGTGGCATAGACTTGCAATGTTGTAGCTGTATAACCGACAATAGGTACTCCATCACCAGGAGAATTAGCCATTATTCATGTAAATGAAATTCCATTTAAACATGAAATCCTTGAAGAAGATGATGTCTTCTTAAGTTAATTCTTTAAAGTTGGCCTATCAGCAGGATTGTGCTGAGTAACATAGAGACACTTTCAGGTTGGCGCTGTTATATTGATTAAAATGATACCTTGGTTGATGAAATCCATCTTGTGGTTGTTGTTTAATCTTTATTTTCAGATTTCAGTTAATGAGATGCTAATGCTTCGGGGTGGCCTATGGAGTGGGGGGTTATGTGGTGCTCTGCTTACATATTCATCTATATAGGCTTGTGACAGGTTACTGGTTCTTCAGTGACCAGTCACCTATTTTACATACTGAATATAATATGTTTTGAAAAAAAATTCACAAAAAATTCACATTCATCATCCAGGCGCTTTAGCATGATCGTATGTATAATTATTTTATTTTGTGATATACTTTACAATTGATTACAATGTTGTACCCTATTGCTCTTGGAGTCTTGTTTATACTTTTATGAATTTTGCCTATTTTGTCCGCTAATAAAAATTGGCATTTTAACCATTATATTCTGTATTTCTCCTTCTTTAAAGCTATGCTTTGGAGTGGTTTTTCATATGTGACTTTTGGGCACTCAATTGGTGCCTAGTCTCAGATTAATATATTACTGGGTTTTGTTTGGTTACGTCATTGGCATTTGTATCCTCGTAAGGGTATGTGCACACATTGCGGATTTGGCCCTGCGGGTCCGTAGCAGTTTTCCAAGGGATGTACAGAACCATGTTATCCTATGGAAAACAAAAACTGCTGTGCAGATGCTGCGGAAAATTCCGCGTGGAAACGCAGGGGTTTATTTTCCGCAGCATGTCAATTCTTTGTGCGGATTCCGCAGCATTTTTACACCTATTCCATTATAGGAATCCGCAATTGTAAAAATGCAGACCAAATCCACAGGAAATCCACAGGTTAAATGCAGGCATTTTGACCTGCGGATTCTGCAGATTCCGCACGGAAAAATCCGCACACAAATCCGCAACATGTGCACATACCCTAAAGATGCCGCTTATAAAAATTTGCCATTTGTCATGTTATTTAACCCATATGCTGAACATCTGTTTATAATAAAATGCCAGTTTTTCTTTACCTGCCCTAGACAAAATGTAACAAAAATTTATACAGTATATAAAAAAAAATCATAAGTAATCCCAAATGATACCAATTAAGATGTCAATCTATCCTATGAAAGTAAGCATTCAAATAGCTGTGTGGGCAAAAAAAAATAAAAATAAACAGTTATTGCTCTCAGATTATGATTTATGAAGACTAGAGTTGAGCGACTTTGGTCGGATCGGGTTTTGTGAAACTGGTCCGACTAGGGCAAAAAAAGTCGGAGTTTTGTCTGAAACCCGACCCCAATGTAAGTCAATGGGAAATAAAAGTCGGCATTGAGAGGATGACATTCATCCACTCAATGCCGACTTTTACTCCACATTGACTTGCATTGGGGTCGGGTTTCAGACAAAACTCCGACTTTTTTTTGCCCTAGTCGGACCAGTTTCATCCGACTCAAATTTTGTTTCATTCGGGTTTCACGAAACCCGATCCGACCAAAGTCGCTCAACTCTACTGACCACCATTGTATAAGGTATGATAATCGGCTATGGGGAAAAAATAAACAATGCATACGACCTTGACTCCAATTGGATATCCTCAAAAGTAGTTTAAAATTGGCCTGGGGTTTGGTGATGTCTGAGCAAAGGATTTAAAAGGTCCGGCACTCCATATGTTAGTTTGCTAAAGCCTCAGACCCAGTCTGGTTAGGTGAAACATGTCTGTGAGGCTATAAGTTATTCTTAATTACAGTAGCTTTAGTAGTCTTGTACATACTACTTATCATACTTACCCTCACAGTGCTATACTAGCTAATGGACTGCAGCCATTTTTCTAAGTAGGATAAATAATAGCCGATATGGTAGTGATACCTATAACATTGGAATCTAATAGAACACAGCATTAATGCAATACCACTTTAATGTTTTTAAATAATAGTTTAGACAGTGTATTTTAATCAAACTTAATAAAAGTCAAGTTTTAATCACAATACCTTAAATTGGGTTTATTTACCCCCTGAGTAATTTGTTATTACGGTAGTATGTGCACATAATGACACTTAGACACCGGCGGCCCCAAATATTTGCAATTCGAAGACGCTTTAAGACATGTCAGCAGATTTTGTTTTAAAATGTCTTCTTTATGCATCTTTTCAGTCATTTCTGCATGCTTTTTGCGTTGTTTTTGCTGTAAGTTAAAAAGAGGATCAAAATACTGAACATATACACAGCAAGTCGCTTGTTGTTTTTACATGGCATTGCATAAGTTCATTCTTTTTAATGTTTGCTAATCGTTTTTTCATGTGGGTTATGGAGTGGACGTATCTGAAAAAAGATGTAGTCTGTACATACCCTAAGGGCCATGGCAAAAGTATTCGGCACATAATGTTGAACCAAGTAAAGACACAGTTCATTCTTAGTCTATTCCACCATGTCGCATTGTACTACATTGTGGAAATTATGCAACTATATTGCAATGATGGCTGTGGAGACATGAGGATCAGTGGGGTGCTTTCATCTGATGGCCCGGCTGTCTTAAGAAAGACCACATGCACCATGACTCATCCCACTTAACGGCCATTCTCCTTTTCCCTTGGGCAGAATACTACTTACACACACATGGTGAGGGTAAAACAGTGTGGCAATAATTTATTAAACCACCAAACAGACAATAACATTTGGAACAGTCCCAGAAAATAGCCTATATCGTGTAAATTGCAGAGTCTCACCTTTCCACTGGCTTGCTGGGATTAAAATATCTGTGACTTCGAGGCTTCCAGGCCCAACTACCCCCATAAGTGGCACACTGCTTTTGGTGGACATCTACAGGGAGAAGGTAACAAACATTTTCATGAGGCCAGGTGACCCAACCTGGCTTCTCCTGATGTCTCCATGGAATCAGTGATGGTTAATGGAGCAGAAATGTATTCCACCAGCTAGGGCCGTGGTCCCTTAAACTGGCATCTGTATAATGTAAAATCTGTATTCCTTTTGATGAAGCCATGGTGTCTTGGCTGTTGTTCAGTAAAGTCTCCTGCAAAAGGATATAGATCCTTTTTTATACCCAAATCTGTGGTTCAGGTCATCATCTGCAGTTTAGGGGGAAGATGATATGAGATTACTTCTCATTATTTGAGTATTTAATCAATCTGCAGTTTGTCCTCCACTATTTTGCAGGTCAACAAGCTACATAGACTAATACAATGGGTAATCCACATATTAGCAAACATCGATTGTTCAATGACCCTGCGTCCCTGTCCTCCAAAGATAGCAGACAATAACCTGTAGGAGCTAATATAACAGGTAAGCAGCAGCCATTCAACAATTCACAAACATTCAAGAATCAACGTTCAAACTCTTATTAACAATAGTCTGTGTATTTTTGACCTACTGAAAATATACGTCTGGCATAATTAAGATTAAATGCTGTCAGGTCACAATGACACATGTACAAAAGCTATGACCACACCATCATATTCAGTTGGCACTTGTATTCATAATTAATACCAAACTGTAAAGGATTAAAGAAAACTCAGATCATTACTAGGTTAAAAACTTCAAATCAGGTTTATTAGTAAGATTTTCAGTTTTTTACTTTATAAGAAAAAACTTAAACAATAAAAATGTCATATATTGCAAAATATGTGGAGTGCAAAAAAGCTGCTTCAGGAACAGTCATATTTCACTAATGATTTTTGTAAAGAAAATCAATCAAGTCATGCGATTGCAAAAAAGCATAAAAAACAAACAAGAATAACTAGTGCACTAGGGAGAGAACACATTTGCCCATAATGTTCCAGTTGCAAATTCTGCAGATTCTTGTAGTGAAAATGAAGCTTTTATAGAAATAGTTTTCAGAACAATGGCTGGTAAATGCCAGCTTTCCTGTTCAAGCCTAGGGTAATGATTAGCAGCCCTCCCTATATTTTCCTCAAACATTTCAAGGTAGAAATAGAAGGGGTGTGTATCTACATTTGAAGCGCACGGTCTTTCTGGTAAGAAAAGCTCAGTGTGACATTAAAATTCTGCATTTTATTTTGAAATGTAATGTACATAGCACAAAAGCACAAATTGTGTTTCTCCGTCTCTCAGGGCTTCCTTTCTAAAGCACAAAAAACAAAGACTCATAGGTTGATATACACACAAAAGTATAATTTAATCAATGTTTAATATGTATATTTGTGTTATGTACAATACTTTGTAAGATTCCAACTTATTTGTTATATCTGTGGAAGTTCTGATGGGAACTGTTGCGGACACAGCAATGGAGGGTGCAGACTTAGCCTTAGTTCCCTGGTACTTGTGTCTGAGGGAGCCCAAAAAGCCAATAAGAAGAACAAATCATTATTAATGACATGCCATCTCTTGTCAACTCAATGTATTGCTTACTTTCTCAAAATTTCAAGGAGACTCTCACAAAGAGGGGAGACCTTCCAGACTCCAGAAAGAGTGAAACTCCCGAGCCCTGCTAAAAGCAAACTAATCAAGACTAGAGATGAGCGAATATTTCAATGTTTGTTTCGGCTCACGATCGCCAAATTTGCTATATTCGCCGATTTAATCGTCGATTAAATCACCAAATATAGCTGAACATACATAGCACAAAAGCCGGTGTCTCCCACGCTGTGGGAAACACCGGCATAGTGCTTCTGATCGGCGGTGAAATCATCACCGCCGGTCAAAGAGCCGTGGTTCCCACGCTGTCAGATGACAGTGTGAGGGCTCAGCTGTGATCGGACGTACAAAGTTTGCCTCCAGTGTCTGGTGTAAGCTGATAGGACTACAGCTCCCTTCATCCGACACCTGCTGCCACTAATAACAGTGAGAGCAGGAGCCTCAGATGGAAGTATTCATCAACCGCTCCTGTGCTGTAAATAATTTAAAAAATCTGAGTTTGTTCTCCTGTGTTTTTTGATAACCAACAAGGCAAAACTCACAGCTGGGGGCTGCAACCCTCAGCTGTCAGCTTCAGCAAGGCTGGATATTAAATATAGAGAGGTCCCCATGCTGTATTTTGAATTACTTAAATAAATAATTTTAAAAAAAGGCGTGGGTTCCCTCCCATTTTTGACAACCAGCCTTGCTAAAGCTCAAAGCTGGGGGCTGGTATTCTCAGGCTGGTATGGGCCTATGGATATAGGCTCCCCCAGCCTAAAAATAGCAGCCCACAGCTGCCTAAAAAAGGCTCATCTATTGGATGTGCCAATTCTGACACTTTACCCGGCTCTTCCAACTTGTCCTGTAGTGATGGCAAGTGGGGCTCATATTTGTGGGGTTGATGTCACCTTTGTATTGTCAGGTTACATCAAGCCCACGGATTAGTAATGGATAAGTGTCTATAAGATATCTACCCATTACTAATCCTATAGTTGTATGGTAAATTAACACAGCCAGAATAAAGTCCTTTATTAGAAATAAGGCAAAACATAGTTTTCCATTTTATATAAAAATAATACTCACCTAATGCATATTTCTATGGAAGCCCTTGTTCTCCTGTAATAAAACAAAAATAAAAAAACAACAATATACCATAATTGTCTGTCATTCTGTCCCACACCATAATCCATGTCTGAGGGATTAATAGTTTTCAATCTGGACGGTGCCAAAATGTGACCGTCCAGGCTGAGAACCACTTGTGAATGAGCTGCTGTGAGCGCAGCCTGAGTGACTAGCGGTGACGTAATTGAGGTTAACTCAGGTCACTGAGGCTACATTCCTAGCAGGGCTGAACTGCCGTGACCTCATCACTGTGGGAAAGTTAGTGATGAGGTCACAGCAGTTCAAGCTCAATGACTTCACAGCAGATCACCGTGAGAATTTCTCACCGTGATGAACTTACTTCACCTTTCCCATAGCGTTCACGCCGACGTCATATAGGTGAAGTGAGTTCATTGGCCGTGAACTCGCCGGACTTTCTCATGCTCGCGATGCCCTCAGACAGGGAATAGCAGTGTCTACTGGATGACAGGCTGCATGGTTGCATCATGCAGCCTTCCATCTAGATGTAGCAGAGCTAGATCCTTCATTGGACAAATGGATTAAAGGCATCTCTGCAGAAAGGTAAGAAATATTGTTGCTGGTTTTTTACCTCTTTTGCAGATGAAGAGAGCATTGGGGGAATAGGTGAGGTCGCAAATATGGTTTAATTAATAATATTAAAGGAGTCTGTGGCTATCTTTCAATTAAAGGACTTTTTTCTGGGTGTCTGTGTTTTCTTACAATGTGACTATAGGGTTAGTAATGGGGGTGTCTTACTGACACATCTCCATTACTAACTTCGGGGCTTGATGTCACCTGACAATACAAAGGTGACATCAACCCAGGCAAATTTGCACACCTCAGATGGATGTATGAGACTGCAGTATAAATATAGCTATTAATAGATAATATTTCCCTGCTCAGAACAATTTGCAGGGTTAAAAGCAAAAAGAATATTATTAGCACTGAGAATGGATTTTTATATCAGTTGCAGACTGCAGCATAAAGGATGTGCATTTCACCCTATCCTGTCCTACACGATCCTTTCAGCACAATCTCTCCTTAAATGCTGCTAAGTATTAATATATATTATCATTAACCCTAAGAAGGGCTGTTCTTTTACATCACAGAAATATAAATGTGGTTGAATCCCTAGCTTATTATTAGCTAACACTAATAATAACATTGCAATCACTTTATATTTTGTTGCAGCATAACTGTGTAGCACCTTTAATTGATCTTTTTAGGGTGTTCTTAATACAGACTCCAGACTTTTATTGGCAGAATTTCACATTAATAATAAAATGGCTAATTCTTTAGTGGTTCTTTATGTACCATATTACAGACGGGTGGATTAGACTTCAACATTATACTGTAGTGTTGTGGTCAGTCATACTGTTAAGGGCCTGTCACACTAAGCGATATCGCTAGCAATATCACTATAATGTCACTGGTTTTTGTGACGTAGCAGCGATATTGCTAGCGATATCGCTATGTGTGATACTCACCTCCGACCGCTCCCCTGCTGGTTATCGCTGATCGCGCGAGAACGTCCTGGACCATTTCTCACCGTCAGCTTCCTGCTGGGCTTCCTGCTGTGGAAACGAGCGACGCGTGGACGCGGGCGGGAGGACGCAGGATCGCCTGGTGTGACAGGTAAGTAGCGACCCCCGACCCCTGCGATGTCGCTGGTGAGATCTGTCTGTTTGGCAGCTCACTTAGCGATGCACCAGCGATCCTGACCGCGTCATATCGCTGGTCGGGATCGCTGGTGCATCGCTAAGTGTGACAGCACCTTTATGGCCATTTGTGCCTTTTAAGAGTTTTTAACATGTCTTTGTTTTGGCTTGTTATTCTATTATATTTATTCTCGTTAGGTGACCTTGTTTTTGCATAACTTCTTTTTCCATGCTTTTTCTTTATTGGAGTTTTATTAACACATGGATACCAAATGTAGTTACTTTATAAATTTATTTTTCCCTTCTTTATTTTTAATGATGGAAAAGAAGGGTGACCTGAATTTTTATACAATTTTTAAAAACTTTTTTTTGGTATTTTTAGTTTTATTAGAAGACTTAAATCTGCAATTGTTTGATCTCTTATACTGTATACTGCTATACCTCTGCAATATACTATAATAATATTGTGTCACAGTGGAGGTGGGGTGATGGTAGCCAATCTTTGCTGTCATTGATGTGTGCGTCATTTAAAGTCTGCTGTCAGAGATTGAAAGTGGCATTTAGATGGGGTTCACCCGCTGGGGCGACAGCATCCGCAGTGTAGACGGCCTGTGCATACATTGATACCCGGCGAGTAAACCTGCAGTCCAATGGTTCAACAATCGCGTGCAGTTGGCAGCCACATGTCCTGGCCCTTAACACCGCAAGCACCTGATAGCAGCGGCACTACTAGTCCACAAGACTGGTTTAGGGGAAACTGGTCTCATGCCACCCTCACTCCGGGTTACTCCCTCAGTATGGGCTCGAGTCTGACTCACTCCAGCAAAGAGTCATGTCGGTTGACCATCTCCTTCTGACAGGTTCCCTTTAAGGGACCTGCTTTCAAAAGATTAGAATTTATGATTGATTATGAATGAAACAAAATGTAAACTTAATTAGTTTTGATGAGAAACCTTTCACTTTTTATAAAAAAATAAAAATAAAAACAACAAGGTGATACACATAAAGTCCAGTAAGCACAGATACACGCTTCCTTGCTGTGTATGGAATATAGTATATCTGTAAGAATTAATCTGCTTGCCTGGAGAATTGCTGCAGCGCAAAAAAAGCCTTGGAGATGAGTGTAAAGGGTTGGGAATGTTAAGTATTATAGTCTTAGAATATGGAGAGCATGGATGGAATAATAGACACAGATGAGGGAGATGCAGGAAGTTGCAATACTCGAGAGCTCTGAGATTGTCAGGATTTTCTTGTCCTGTGGATTTACCACTAGTGGCTGGTATTGTTCACTTTGCTAAATTGTTCTGCAATTCCACTCCTTATCACTGGAGGCTGTTATTGTGTTTCTGCAGTCGCCCTTTTCCAATATGACCAATACTGAACCTGTGAGAGCCATCTTGTTTCTGTTTTGGGCCTACTTAAAGTCACAGGGAACATTCACTCTTTGCTTGAAAATTGTGTCCTGCAGTAGTATAGTTCCAGTCTCCAGCTACTGAACTGTCTTAGGCTGGGTTCACATTTGCGGTTGTGTCCGCAGCGTTTCTGACGCATACATCCACATGTGTCATGTTTTCCTATCTTTAACGTTGTGGACGCAGCGCTTGTATGCGTTCGACCGCGTTTGCTTACGCATGTGTCATTTTTGGTTGTGCGGGGGTGCGGCTACCGCAACATGTTGCAATTTTGGAGGCGGCAAATTGCTGCCTCCAAATGCATGGGGACGCTTGCAGAAGGAATGCGTCTAAACAACGCATTACAGTCTATACGAACGCATGCGTACGCAAGCACATGCGTATGCTTTGCGTTTGCATATGCAAAAATTCACATAAGACACGCCCATTGGGCATGGCTTGTGTACATTCAAAAATTTGCCGGGAAAATAGCACTTTTCAATCGTCCGAAACTACAATCGCATGCATACGTTTGCATGCGTTTTTGCATGTGTTTGCGGTTGCACACGATATGCAGCGTACTCAACCACAAATGTGAACCTAGCCTTACCCAAACTGTTCTTATCCATCTCTCGATTGTGTCTACAATTCCCATTGCTATGTCTAAGAATTTCTACCACCGTTTCATGTACCCTGTTTGTGCTCCTCCGGCCATCAGATTTCAGCTGTTCCACGAGTATCATAACAGGAATTCGTCATTTGAAACACAGACATCCCATAGACATCAAGTCTTTGGATAAGCTGTACATGATCTGCAGAATAATGTTGCTCAGCAGGCAGAACAGATCCTCCAGTTACAAACTCAAGGTATAGCTTTGGCCCCTCCGCCTACCCTTCCACTCCCACCTTTCAGGTTAGGCGGAGATTGTGACAAATATTACAGAATTATCAACCAATGCAGATAAAACTTCACTGTACACCCAGCTCACTTCCCTACTGATGGATCGAAAGTGCTGTTTATCATTATGCTACTGACACATAAAGCTGTGGCCAGGGCCAGCCCCCTTATTGAAACTCAAAATGCTAAGCTTGATGACTTTTAAGCCTTCTTAGCAGCCATGAGCCAGGTATTTGATAATCCTATTTGTAACTTCAGCTACATTGATGGCTCTATGTAAGGGTATGAAATCTGTCTCGGAATGTGCCACAGAATTTAAGCAGTGGGTGATTGATACTGAAAGGAATAATGCTGCAAAATGATCTTTTTTGAAGAATAGACTCAGAAGCTCACTTAAAGATGAACTAACTTGGGCTGAAACTCCCATAAAACTTGATGACTCCATTCACCATTTTATTTGAATTGACACCTGACTATCAGAGAGAAAAGTGAAGAAGTGGAATTCAACCTGGTTCTGTAACAATAAAGTAAACCAAAAAGAAACTAAAACCCTTTACAATTTAACTTTTAATTACTAAAATTGTTAAGAGAAATGAATTCATAATTTGTTTAAAAGATAAAGAAAAAGTAGCACCTCCCAAACCCTTTAGATAGGGGAATATTGTATAAATATTAGGAGACAGGGAGTTAGACAAAGTGGGATGTAGCAATCCTCCACTGGCCCTAATGGGTCCCTTTTAAACTGATAGCCTACCTGACAGCGGAGGTTGGCACCTTAAAATTCAATATGGCCCCCTTACTCAATAATATTATTAATTAAAAGTTAGCAAGGAAAATCCCAGTGTGTAGCCAGCGCTCCTGTATAGAGATTCTCAAAGATTTTATATATAAATGTCTGCTCTATTGAGGTGATAAAAAATTACAGGACAAAGAGTTTCGACTCCTACACCCTGGAGTCTTTTTCAGGTCGTTAAAAAATAAATAATATGAAAAGATCAACCACACTCTATTTTTATACAATTAAAAGTTACATTTGCTTTATCAATTTTTAGTCATTTATCTGGATGATTTACTATTCTTTTCTAATTCTGCAGAGAAACCACAATCATCTGAAAACTGTATTGGAGTGTAACAAATGAACTCTAGCAAGATTCAAGCTATCACTGAGTGGCCAATCCTAAGAAATGTGAAAGAGGTTTTTGAGCTTTGCTAATTATTAAAAAAATTTCAGGTATAATTTCACTAATCACGAGAGTTGACTGAATTTGTTTGGGTTCCTTCTTATTCAGCAAGCTGTAGCTGCATGTGTCGTGGCTGTGTCACAGTCATAGCACATGTATGAAGAGCCCAACAAACAGGCTCTCCATGTATGTGCTGTGACCGTGACACAGCTGCGACACATGCAGCTTCGGCGCCGAGGAACCAGGAATTCGGGTTCCCTCTGCATCTTATTCGGTAAGCGCTACCGCTTGCCAAATAAGAGGGAACCCAAACAAATTCGGTCAACTCTACTAATTACCCAATTAACAAAGAAGGCCATACTGTTTGCTTGGTCTCCTCAAGCAGAAGATGCCTTTTCTTGTCTGAAGAAGAAGTTCACTATAGCTTCTGTACTGAGTCGTGCTAATCCTGAACATGCCTTTATTGTAGACATGGATGCTTCTGACTGTGCAGTTGGGGTCATTCTATCGTAAAGATCGGGAATAAAAGACTTGTTACATTCTTGTGCTTATTTTTATGATATGGGGAGCAAGGAGCTCCTTGCTTTCAATGTTGCTTTCAAGGAATGGATACATAACCTAGAGAGAGCAGCTCAACAAATTGTTGTTCTAACTGACCATCGCAACTGCAACTTTGAATTTGTCAGATCTGCCAAGTGTTTGTCCCCTCACCAAGTGTGATGAAGTCTTTTTCTTAATTGATTTAAATTTGTTATCTCTCACAGACTAGGTTCCTATAATGGTAGGCTGATGCTTTCTGTAGAATGTTCTGCAAAGATTCCTCTCCAACAGAATCTCTAACAACTATTCTGTCTGAGTCCAACTTCCTAGGGACGATCCATAACAAAGACTTGCTTGAAGATATATTAAACGCATGCAAGACAGATCCAATTCTTCTACACCTGCCAGATGATAAATCTCTTACCTTTCAAGATAAAGTATGGACTCATAATCATTGCAGCTACATTCCTGAAACTGTGGGACAAAATATATTAAAACTGATTCATGACTCCAAGTTCAAGGGCTCAAGGGAATTCAGAATACTCAAGAATTTGTGTCGCTCTTATTTTGGTCAAAGTATAAGAAATGTATTGTTGCTAGTTAAAATGTACTTACAAAAATGATCTTGCAAAAATTAAGATTCTTAGCTCATAAATTAGGTAATTCATGTGTGCCCATCAATCATGGCAAGGTGACACTTCTCTGATGAGTAACTACTCTGATACTTATCATACATGCCTCTCCTTGGCTATAAGTCTACATTATAAATGGGCAGGTAGGAACCAGCATTGATTTAAAGCACCCTTGGGTTGATGGGAGGAGTGCAGAGTCAGAAAAGGAAGCAGTCACAATATCCAATAATAGACTACAGAAACCAGAAAACTTGGCCAGCACTTCCATATAGGTTAAAGTGTAGGTGCAAGCTGCAATGACTACACAATGTGCAAAAAAAAGCACAGCAGCACTCTAAGGGCTAAAGTATATCCAAACACTGGATACATGAGATCTGAAATGTATTGTTGTTAGATAAAATGTACTTACAAAAATAAGCTTGCAAAATAGCGCATAGATTGGCCAATTCATGTGTGCCCATCCATCACGGCAAGATGACACTTCTCTGATGGGTAACTACTCTGATCCTGTTTGGAACTACTTAAAGCCACATGGAACATTCACTCATTGCTTGATTATTGTGTCTGGCAATAGTATAGTTCCAGTCACCAGGTCCAGAACTGTCTTGACCAGATCGTTCTTATTCATCTGCAGATTGTGTACACAACTCTCACTTCTATGTCCAAAGCTTGCTCATGCTCCTCCAGCCATTGGATTCCAGCTGTTCCACCAGTATCATAACATTGAGATTGATATTTTAAAATTGAAATTTGAAGTTCATGAGCAACCAGTGCAATTACTGGCATGCAGGATGTAGGCGTCACTGTATCAGCTGGAGAGAAAGATGAGCATGTCTGCTGCGTTCAGGATAAATGGCAGAAGGTAGTGTTTAGTGGGGGGGGACTCATTAGTAGTGACTTGCAGCATTTAAAACAAGAATGAATCAGAACAAAAATAAGAATTTTGGCTGCATCAACAGTACAAAAAGGGCAGATTCTCAACATATATTTCAGGTGCAGTTGGCATGAGTGTTCTATATTGGATAACGGAAGTAAAAATATCTTAATAAAAGATAGTCCCAAGACATTAGGAATGCTAACTAGGAGTTTAAATTGATTAAAATGACTAAATCTGCAAAAAATTTTTGTTATCCTGATTGAATGTGTGTTTGTGTGTGGAAAGGAGCTGGGATTTTCTGGAATCTGAAAGAAGGTTTCAGTAAAAAGAGTATGTTTAGAGAATGGAAAGCCACATAGCAAAATGAAAGTATCAGGCTTCGGTAGGTAAGTAGAAGGTGAAACACAAAAAGTTGAGTTTGTTTTAGTTTCAAATGAAAATACGCGATGGTGTTAGAAAGAGCTGACAAACAAACTATAGGGTAGATCACAAAAATAATTCTCATTAAAGGGTTTTTCTCAATTTATGAAATTGCTTTAATTAGACAATGTGAAAATAAACGATTTTGCAATCCACTTGCTTTTTCTATCTGCTGTAATTCTCCTGCAATGAAAGCTTTTATTATACTGTATGTGTGTACAGCTTATTTCCATGGATTTTGACAATTAGTATCCTCCCAGACTACGGCCAAGTGTGCTCAGTATTTTCTTTTCAGGAAAGGAGTTAACTTTTACATCTCAGCCACCTTTCACCAGCACACAGATTTCTATACAGAAGTTAACTATTAATCTCCCTTCCCTTGGTGTCAGCTCCTGACAAGCTGCTCTTATCAGTTGGGTGTAAAACAAATTTCCCCCCTCAAATTCCCCAGCATCACATCTCTCACTGTCTTGAGCTGTGTGCTTGTCAAATTCACTGGTATCTCTATAGGCAAATACAGTGATAGCATTGTACACTCCAGAACAATCCATTGATAGTTGAATGGATTATCTGCTGAGTTTTATAGTTCTACCAATAAAACAGGTCTGCTCAAGGAGGAGTGCCCGCCCTGCCAGGAAGTAAAGAGTCCACAGAGTTGTGAGCTCCTAAAGAGATGACTTGTGAACAACCCTTTAACCTAAGAGTAAAACTTTTAAAAAACATATTGTGCATTGAAATAGTCTTAAGTAGAGTTGAGCGAAACGGGTCGAAAAATTTCAAAAGTCGCCGACTTTTAGTAAAGTCGGGTTTCATGAAATGAAACCCGACCCTAGGGTGAGGTCGGCCACGAGCTCGGCGACTTTAGCGCCAAAGTCGCGTTTCAAAAGTTTGTTTTCCGCCCTTTTTCAGCCAATCAGGATTCACGGACACTGTGGGCAACGTGAATAAGTCGAGGACATGTTCCGTTCTTACAGACCTACACCTTCTAGTTTTGTCTGCTTTTCAAACAGTTAAGTATATTTGCTGTTTAATCACATTCAAAACTATAGAGAGACAGCGTGTGTCAGTCCGTATACTTAAAAAACACGGAGCTTGACAATTTTACGGACACCGGACAGCGGTGTACGTGCACGCTCCTCTCTCAGTACCGTGTAACGGCTGTTATCACGGCCACAGCGAAGCTATCTGTGTGTCACTCTGTAAGAATAAGTCGAGGACATGTTCCGTTCTTACAGACCTACACTCTAGGGAGATTCCTATTCTGCCCAATTCCATATACACCTTGTAGTTTGTCATACACTAGCCAATTTCTGCCTGTGACATAGCGGTGTGATATTCACTGGGCCTCACACAATCCAACAGTGTCCACAAGTGTGTTCACAAGTTGAAGATCACGAAAAGCACTTCTGAGCAACCGCGCTGCTACAGTGACACGAATTCTTCAGAAATCCATATAAATCTTTCAAGTTCTTTATTGAATGTACTACAAAATCTACGCGTTTCGAGGAGACAAACCGCACCTCTTCTTCAGGTTACAGTACAGACCCATAAAGGGTGAGTACTTCAGAGTACTTTTTTCATTTTCATTGATTTATACCAGGTGAAGCCCTATGTCTGCGCCCTCTCCCTTGTTTTTCCCACAAGTGTGTTCAGAAATTCTACATCTCCCCTGTCCTATAGTGACATTTTTCACACCTGCGACATTGAGCCTGTGACATAGCGGTGTGATATTAACTGGGCCTCACACAACAGTGTCCACAAGTGTGTTCAAAAATTCTACATCTCCCCTGTCCTATTGTGACATTTTTCACACCTGCGACATTGAGCCGGTGACATAGCGGTGTGATATTAACTGGGCCTCACACAACAGTGTCCACAAGTGTGTTCAGAAATTCTACATCTCCCCTGTCCTATAGTGACATTTTTCACACCTGCGACATTGAGCCTGTGACATAGCGGTGTGATATTAACTGGGCCTCACACAATCCAACAGTGTCCACAAGTGTGTTCAGAAATTCTACGTCTCCCCTGTCCTATATACACCTTGTACCTTGTTTTACATTACTATATAGTTTGTGGGATTTTGTGTACATTTTTACCAAAAATGAGGAAGACTGGTGGAAGAGGCCGTGGAATTGGGCGGGGGTTGCCAGCTGGTAATGATGGTGTTGGTGGTGGATCTGATGGTAGTGGCAAAAGCAAAATAGGACCGAATGCAGGAGGTGTTGAGCCTGCGTCATCGTCTGGCTCCACAAGGCCTCGAAGGCTTAGTTTTCTAGGAGTTGGCAAACCGCTTTTAAAGCCAGAGCATCAGGAAAAAGTTTTGGCTTACATTGCTGACTCAGCTTCCAGCTCTATCGCCTCCTCTTCTGAAGTTGTAAAAAATAAAAGCACTGAGTCGTCATTGGAGGGTCATGTTCATGAACCACACCTTTCCTTGTGTCCTTCACCCCAACCAAGATTGAAGGATGACGCAGGCCATACAACTGATTACTCCATGGAGCTGTTTTCACATACCATGCCTGGGTTATCAAGTGAAATGGTGAATTACCCAGGCCACGATGAATCTGACATGGAGTGCACTGATGCACAGCCACTGATAGATGATTCTGCTGGTACATTCAGTCAGAGCACTACATTGTCCTCGCAGTGTAATGAGCCAGATTCTGACCCTGATGAGACTCAGGTGCCCCTTCCCGCATACTATACCACCATACACGGTGACACAGAGGAAGGTGCACATGACATTGAAGAGGAGGTGATGGATGACCCAGTTGTTGACCCAGATTGGCATCCATTGGGGGAAGAGGGTGTTGCTTCCAATAGCTCAGATGAGGAGGAGGAGCATCCACAGCAGATATCGACATCGCAACAGCTGTTATCTGGCAGGCTTGGAGCACTCCAAAGACAGGTTCCAAACATCAAAAGAGTTGCTGGACAGCTTGTCCAGACGGTCAAAATAGCACAGCGTGCTAGGCCGCAAAATGTCTTCCAAAGTAGGAAGAGTGCAGTGTGGCACTTTTTTGAACAAAATCCTCATGATCATGCCAAGGTTATCTGTAAGAAGTGCGCAAAGACCTTTAGCCGAGGGAAAAATCTGAAAAATTTGAATACCAGTTGCATGCTTAGACATTTAACCAGCATGCACTTGCAAGCGTGGACACAACACCAAACCTCAAGTACCACATGTGCAACTGATCACAAAGAAGGTAGTCAGCAATGCTACATTGTTTCCCCCACTGTAAGCCCAGTGGTTAGCACAGCAGCAAATGTTGAGGTGTCGTTGCAAGGCCAAAGCAGTCAGGGAATCCCACTGTTATATCAACGAAAGACTGAATCTAGGCCATCAGAAAGAACACCAACTCCATCACCATCATCAACCCTCTCTCAGTCCGCCCTGTCCACCTCTAGTTCCACGATATGCAGCTCTCAAGTCCCGCTTACCCTCCCAGAGACTATGAGTAGGTCAAGAAAGTACTCAGTCTCTCATCCGCGTACACTGGGTTTGAACACCCACATTGTCAAACTAATCTCGTTAGAGATGATGCCCTATCGGTTGGTGGAAAGCGCAGCTTTCCGCGAACTCATGGCCTATGCAGTACCACGCTATGACCTACCCAGTCGCCACTTCTTCTCTCGCAAAGCCATCCCAGCCCTCCACCATCATGTGAAAGACCGCATTGTCCATGCACTCAAGCAGTCAGTGAGTGGAAAGGTGCACCTCACAACAGATGCATGGTCCACTCGGCATGGCCAGGGCCGTTACGTGTCCATCACTGCGCACTGGGTTAATGTGGTGGATGCAGGGTCCACAGGGGACAGCGGTGGTGGGACAGTGCTGCCTAGCCCACGGTATAGGAAACAGTTGGCTGTAGGCGTTCGACCCTCCTCCTCCTCCAGAAGCGAAAGCTCGTCCACAGAGCGCAGTCGTACGAGCACTCCATCTGCAGCTGCCACTGTTGCACATGAGGTGTCCCCCTATCGAGCAGCTAGTGGAAAGCGTCAGCAGGCTGTGTTGCAGATGATGTGTTTGGGCGACAGACACACCGCGGAGGTGCTGGCCGAGTACTTTCAGCGACAAACTGGGTCATGGCTGGGCAGTATATATCTTGAGGCAGGCAAGGTTGCTAGTGATAACAGCCATAATTTTGTGGCAGCCATAGCCCTTTCAAAACTCAGCCACATACCTTGCTTGGCTCACACCTTGAACCTGGTGGTGCAGTGCTTCCTCAACAATTATCCGGAGTTAACAGCCCTACTCCAGAAGGTGCGAAGACTGTGCGCACACATCCGCCGGTCGCCTGTACACTCCATTCGTATGCAGAAGCTGCAGCGATTGCTCCACCTTCCCAACCACCGCCTCATTATCGACATTGCAACAAGGTGGAACTCCACCCTGCACATGGTTGAGCGGCTGTGCGAACAGAGGCAGGCCATAATGCATTTGTGGGAGGATACACTGCCAGGCACTTTGAGAGTAGACATGGAGTTGACAGGTGTGCAGTGGTCGAAGCTGAAAGACCTCTGTAAAGTCCTTCAGTGTTTTGAGGAATGCACAAGGCTGGTAAGCGCAGACGACGCCATCCTAAGCATGAGCATCCCACTTATGCGTCTGCTCATGCAAACTTTGACGCACCTTAAGGAGCAGGCGTCTGCAGCCAATGTTGACGAGGAGGAAGAGGAGGAGGGAATCGTTGATGACATTCAGCCATTGTCTGCTCAGGGACCTATCCTGGACGAGGTGGAGGAAGATGAGGAGGAGGAGGATGATGATGGGGATGATTACTTAGGGGAGGAGGATGCATCTCGTGGGGCAAGTGAAAATGTTGGCGTGGCAAGGTATGGTACAGGGTTTGTACGTGACTGGAGGGATGTGGATTTGCCAGAAAGTGCTCCTCCAACCAGCACTCGCAGTGCATCATTGACACCGGGAACATTGGCCCACATGTCAGATTATGCCTTGCAGATCCTAAAAAGGGACCCCACATTGCCAAAATGATGAACGATGACGACTACTGGTTGGCCAGCATCCTGGATCCACGCTATAAAGGCAAATTACAAAACATCATTCCACACGAGAACCTTGACCTAATATTGGCTAATAAACAAGCAACTCTGGTAAACCAGTTGGTTGAGGCATTCCCAGCACACAGCAGCGGTGATGGTTCTCACACGAGCCGTACGGGCCGGGGGCAGCTTGGCAGAGGTGTTCGTGGTGCACACAGCAGAAGTGGTGTTGGAGACAGGGGTTTCATGACAATGTTGTGGACTGATTTTTCAAGTACCGCTCACACAACTGGTAATACTGCATCGATGGAAAGTGACAGGAGACAGCAGTTGTCAACTATGGTTACAAACTACTTTTCCTCCCATATCGATGTTCTCCCGCACAGGTCATTCCCCTTTGACTATTGGGCCACTAAACTGGACCCCTGACCTGAATTGGCACAATATGCCTTACAGGAGCTCGTTTGCCCAGCTGCAAGTGTGCTATCGGAAAGAGTCTTCAGTGCAGCTGGATCAATCCTGACAGAAAAAAGGACCCGTCTGTCAACCCAAAATGTGGATGATCTAACCTTCATTAAAATGAACCATGCATGGGTTTCCAAGGATTTTGTCCCACCTTCCCCTGATGACGCATAGGGTGACAGAAAAATGGCTTGCTTTGGTCCTCCTCTTCCTGGGACTTGAACAATTTCGCCTTTTGCATCAGCTGAATGTCCAACATCAACATATGCCACTTTCTAAAACTCCCTAACTGTGCTGCCTCCCCCCCCCATGGCCAGGGTTACCACCTAGCGCACGAATCCTTGCGAGTGCCGTTGCAGTGGACAGGTGGGTAGGCCGACTTGGGTGCGGGCACTGGCACAGGGTCCCTCATAGTGCAATCAAGTGTCTCTGACGGTGGTGGTGCACACCCGCCGTCAGACACACCGCTGTACTATGAGGGGCCCAGTGCCAGTACCGACGCCCACGAGTGGGCCCCCCTTGCTTGGGCAGGGCCCCAGCAATTGCAATCTTTACCTCTCCCTGCTCCTCCGCTGTGTAGTCTGGGCCGTCAAATCCATACTGTGCCTGACACCGTCTGAGCCTGCCTCCTGATGTATAGACATATATTTTGAATGTGTACACTAATGTCATGGTCACTGTGTGTCTGGGCGCAGGTGTTACCGCAAGGCGAACCCATAACTCACGTGACCCTGGATACAGCGCCTCCAGTGGGGCGAATTTAAATAATAATACGTGCAGGTGGATACGCCGCCTCCACCTGGCGAATTTAGGTATTACACGTTATACATACAATATCTGGAAACACCGCCTCCAGTAAGGCGCATTTAAATAATAAAGGGGGGAACCTGGGTAACTATAACAATGGTGGGCCCTGCGATAGGGAAAAGGGAATTGGAGACCTCCTTAGCTCCCCTGAGCCAGTGTCCCTGCACTCCTAACGTTCCCTATGCCGGTTTCGCACCGGGCGCCGCACGCGTACCTCAACGCCCTAGCTCGCCCTGACCCTAAACCCTCACTAGGGAATAGGTCGGTGCGGAAACTAATCCCACCACTGCACTAATAACACACATGAGGAAAGAGACAATACAGGGGAAACACCACTTAGCTTTGCTCTGTTGCGTGCGCTCCCAGCAACAGAGCCCTCCACCTGAGTGCATCTTCTCCTCCACCCGATCCATCACCATAACAGGATCCTTCACCTTAGTGCAGCCTTGGAGCAGAGTCCACCACCAGTTGCAACTGCTTAGAACCAGAGTCCCAAGGATGAGTTCAGTTGCTGACACGAAGTCGAGCATGCTTGAGTCCAGCTCAGCGGCCAAGTCCCACATGGTGAGTGCCACTCTCCATATTCGCCACTCCACCAGCCCATGCAGACACTTCCCGCTGACACCATCACTGCGACTCCACCACGCCATGCCAGCCCTTCGTCCAGACACCATAGCTGAAACACATCCCCCCTGGCTAAGCTGCACAGGACTCCTCACCAGCTCCATCCTTCATCCAGGCTCTCCAAAACCAGAGTGAACACAAACTCACAATATCACAGGCAGTGATTGCACACCTCTAGCACACCTTTATAGGGTGTCACACCTAATACCTAATTAAGTGCACAAAAACCCAAAGTGCAATACCACAACCACCACCGGGGACAGTCAAAACACCTTTGAACTTAACCAAAGTAAAAAAAGTTCACTTTGTGCTTTTAATACCGCCAGATCCAACACTGGATCATGACACTATGCTATCCATACATGTTATCCGGGATACGGTACCCTTTCTCACCTTTGTGCAATCACGTGTAATCCATACTGGGCCTGACACCGTCTGAGCCTGCCTCCTGATGTATAGACATATATTTTGAATGTGTACACTATGCTATCCATACATGTTATCCGGGGATACGGTACCCTTTCTCACCTTTGTGCAATCACGTGTAATCCATACTGGGCCTGACACCGTTTGAGCCTGCCTCCTGATCTATAGACATATATTTTGAATGTGTACACTATGCTATCCATACATGTTATCCGGGGATACGGTACCCTTTCTCACCTTTGTGCAATCATGTGTAATCCATACTGGGCCTGACACCGTCTGAGCCTGCCTCCTGATGTATAGACATATATTTTGAATGTGTACACTATGCTATCCATACATGTTATCCGGGGATACGGTACCCTTTCTCACCTTTGTGCAATCACGTGTAATCCATACTGGGCCTGACACCGTCTGAGCCTGCCTCCTGATCTATAGACATATATTTTGAATGTGTGCACTATGCTATCCATACATGTTATCCGGGGATACGGTACCCTTTCTCACCTTTGTGCAATAACGTGTAATCCATACTGGGCCTGAGAACGGCTGGCGAGCTGTTAAGCAAGCTACAGCACCTGTGGTTTGCACACGTAAGTTTTTCATTTTTTCAGGAATGACGGTTAGGCCTAATTCCGGAACTGTGGTTGACCTGCACTTACTGGGAAATCATCGTTCGCGGGTAATAATTGTAATCACAGATCCCCATCACTAACGTTGTTCAGCGGGTTATCTGCACCTGTAAGCGACAAGCGCTGGCCTTTTCAGTGTAGTGCACATGCAGCCATGGACATGTAAGGGCATGACACACCAGTTATTGGCCAATCTCACGTGCCAGAGCCTCGCGTGTCCCTCTAGTAAGCCGGACTCGGACCGCGGGGCATGACGAATTCTCGTTCGTTAACGGAATTAAGCTTGCAATGTGTGCATCTTTTTTGTTGCTTGATGGTTGAGGTTGCCCGTGTTGAGTCAAATTACGCCATAGGCTCCACTCCTGGTGGTGCCCTTCTGGACATTCCTTTAAGGTTCAGCTTTGCAACCATACTGCCCACGTAAAACAAACACTTTGCCTTCATGAACGCTGTTTGGAGGGTCGTGACTCGTGGGAATAACGCCGCCCAATCAGTTAACCTGCTAGAGAGATCCTTCGTTGCTCCCAAGCATGACATCACACTCCCTAGGAGGAAGGTAATGTCACTGTGGCGACCGTACTCCTGGGGGCGACATAAGTGCACTGATGCCCAGCCACTGCTCGATGAATCTGCTGGTACATTGACCCAGACCACTACATTCCCCTCGCACGCTACACGGCCTGAATCTGACCCTGATGAAGCTCAGGTTACCATTCCCATATACACTTCCATCTTACACGGTGACAAAGAGGAAGCTGCAGATGAAAGTGCAGGTTCGGCCCACCCGCCGTCAGACTCACCAACGTACTATCAGGGGCCCTGTGCCAGTGCCGTCGCCAACGAGTGGGCCCCCCCTGCTTGCTCAGGATCACAGCACTTGCAAGGTTGAAATACTGTGCAGTGAGATGGAAGATGGGGACGACGAGGAGTGCAGACTAGTACAGGGATTCCATAGCAAGGAGACTTATTTCATTGTTTTCAATGTTGGGACAGCAATTTTTGGGGAGCACTATACTCTGGAGAATGATAGATGGGGCCCACCATACACTGTAACATTCCAAAGGTGGACATCAGACACTGGAGCAGCATTTACAGGGCCCATTATACACTAGAGCATTAGAAATGGGGCCCATTATGTTTGGAGCATTATTTGGGCCCATAAGACAGTGGAGCTTCATCCATGGGGACCAACATATACTGTAGCATTATGTGGAGCTCATCATATACTGTTTCAAACATTATATGGGACCAATGATTTTGTATGGAGAAATAGATGGGCCTCGTCATGAGATGTAAAAAGTGAAGTATTTTTCGTTGTACTATACCGCTATTTCTCTGCCGTATCGGAGCATGATGAGTTGTGGTATGTGTTAAAGGGGCGATCTTTCACCCAGGGCACATGAAAACCTGGAGCCAGCCCTACCCCCCCACAACTTTAGCCAAATAACCCCCATTTTTCAGTGAGTAACTTGTATTATGAAGTTAATTAAGCTTGACAAGCTTAAGTAAGAAGAATTGATGCTTTTGGCATTCAAATGGGCACTGTAGGTGTGTTTCCTGTCCTCCTCTCACTGCCGACTTTATTTCCCCATTGACTTACATTGGGTTTCGTGTTTCGGTCGGACCCCGACTTTTCCCTATAGTCGGCCGATTTTGCTCGACCCGACTTTTGGAAAAGTCGGGTTTCATGAAACGAAACTCGACCCTAATAAAGCAAAAGTCGCTCAACTCTAGTCTTAAGACTAACACATATGTGCCTTATATAGTCATTTTAATATCCAAGTTGTATAACGCTTTTATAAGTGAACTGTGGATATTTCTAAGCCCCTTTTTCTGTGATATTTTATTCATATATACCAGATGCTGTAAAAGGCTTGTCTTTTCAATTAGATGCTTCATATGCAGCCTATGGCGTTGTTATAACTCTCCAGTATGGATAAGCAGCGGACCACTGTGCACATGACTGTGCTGTGCATACAACCATTAGGACATACAGAAAAAAACAATATCTAGCAAAAATAAAGAATCACTGCAAGGCAAAACTTCAAGACTTTATATATATATATATATATATATATATATTGTAGGGATTCGCTCTAGTAGGTAATGGCAGGGCTGCAGTAACGAGGCAACACACAGGCTTAACGTCCAATTTCAGTGGTTTAATGTCACGTTGCAAACAGCAGATTAACAGAAAGTAAGGAAAAACATAAATATACTCCAGCTTGGAGAACCACTGGTCCCAGACTCACCCCTTGCATGGGATGGGCTGCCAGGTCCGCGGCATCCGCCAGGTGCCATTCCCAGGGTTGTTGAGAGTCTTGCGCTGCTATAGTCCTGCAGCACGGGGATCCTGTATACAAGTTCAGCCAAGTTCATGTAACTTCCAGACACACTCTCCATGTGCTAAACACCAACCTCCATTACATAGCCCATAACCCCGCCTACAAGTGAGGTAAACACCACATGGGCTGATCACGTGACCATGACATCATCGCCGGTCCTGTTTTTAGGGAAAAACCCAGCCAAACATTAACCTGCTGGGAGAAATGTATCTCCCATCCAGTAAAACACCCTTTACTGTACCACAATATATATATATTTTTTTTTTATTTTATTTTTCTAAAATACATAATTGAAACCTACAATATTAGTTGATACTAAGCCTCCAATTAAAACTACTAAATCTGCAGAAGCATTGCAATATCCTGACTGAACGAGAGTTGAAAGAATGTTTCACTACAAAGAGTATGTTTGGTAGATAAAGAGCACGCAGAACATAGTGACAAGTATACTGTAGATTTATGCACATATTATCACATTAATTTTTAATAGCAATAGTAGTTTATGGTTATTTTGTGAGAAGGAAAATCAAAGTTCACTCTCGAATGTGTCCCTTAGCCAAGCTTAAAATCATGCTGACAAAGCTTTAAGTCTTCCTTCAGTCATTTAAGCTTTTTGTTCCGTTGGACATTTTTTATTAATGGCAAAGGAACGTTCTTCAGAGCAGTTGATTCCTTTCTGTACTAAAAATAATCTTTATAATGGAAGTTCTTTTCTGTAGTGTATTTCTTGAATACAGCCATTCGTCCACAAACTCTTGCTGCCTTTTTACCAGCAATATTATCCTCCAGGCTATTAACAGATAAGACGACCTGCTACTTCCAGCACCGTTCCTGAAAAATCTTAGCCCTTATTCATATGGGCAATGGCCTCCGGTTCAGTAAGATTCTTGTGTTGCCTAGAGAGGGGTCCAAAAAGTTAACAAAAAATAATATTGCCTTGCACAAACAAGAGAAAGATACAAAAAGTTACAAAGGCATTGAATTTTCTGAGAGACACAGCTGGAAGCATAGTCAAAGATAAAGGAAGACCAGCTGCACTACCTGGATGTGGCAGTAAGAGGAAGCTATCGCCAGATTACTGAGGTGTCCAGAAGCCAAAAAACCCTATAAAAGGTCTGCAGTAAAATTTGGTGGCAGCATGCCCTGAGGTTTCAGTTTACATACTAAACGCTGACTGCATACCCGAACTCCAAGATGTACATGTCTACTGAAACAAAAGCACAAGAAAAGTTTGCTCCAGTTTGTTCAAAATCATGTTTACAGTATAAGTCACAGAAGTTCTGAAATTCTGTTCTGTGGAGTGATGAAACAAAACTGAACCTTTTTAAGCTTATTGATCAGCAGTATATTTGGAGAGGGAAGAATGAAGCTTTCGCTAAAAAGAACACCATGAAGCATGGTGGTGGCTTGGTGATGCACTGAGGTTGTTTCCTTCCTCTGGCACTTGAAACCTGCATTATATGGAGGAAAAGAAGGAATCAATACGGGACCAGGAATACCTAGAAGAAAATGCCATGTCTTCTCTGCAGAAATTGAAGCCAGGGCATCGTCGGACCTTCCAACAGGACAATGATCCCAAGCATACTGAAAGTCCACCAAGGCTTGTTTTCAGACCTGGATGGTTCTGGACTGGCCGTCGTCGGTCAATCCATAAACATTTTTTAAAGGAATTTCAACAAGGTGGTTACAGCACACAAACCAAGAATTTTAGTGACCTGGAGGCCATTGCCCATGAGGAATGGGCAAAAAATTTTCAAGAATGCTGCCGAAGAGGAACTACTAAGTACTAAACATATTTGTCATGAAGGGCTTGAATAATTCTGACATTTTATGTTGAATTTGGCACACTCCCTTGTTATATTACCACTGTTGAGTTATTATTTGTTTGATTTGTCAATTGCAAAAACTAGAAAGTTTGCAAATTTACAAATAATTTTGACTGTAACTGGACATTAACATTTATGATTTATTTATCTGAATTTAAATACATGTTTTAAATATTTAGTATTATTATTACTATTATTATATTTTGTGAGTGCAACATTGGAGTACTGGGTTCAATTTCCACCAGAGACATCTATAAGGAGTTTGCATGTTTTCCTTGTGTTTGTATGGGTGTTCTAATACACTCCAAACACGAAATGATAGGGAGTTTAGATGGTACTAAGAGCCATTGTGGACAGTAAGGAAGATGTCTGTACAGTGCTGTGGAATATCATAGCGCTATATAAATGAGTAAAATAAATAACTAAACTTTTATTTTTTTCTTATTATTTTGTGTATAATGGAAAGTTTTGAAAACGTTGCGAATCACTTTAAGAGGATTTGACTTAATCCCTTTAAGAAAAATTGCATTTAAGTGGCTTCCAAACCCCTGCTTTATCCAGTCTAGTTGCCCACATTCACCTCCATTTTATCAGAATGTGCTCACTTGAAGTGCAGATGCAGGCAGTAAAAAAGTCAGCTTAGTACTTGTGTCTCACTAACTCTGAATCATATACCAAGTTTCTAAAAATACATCAAAATCTGAAATTGCCTATGTGTCATGTTTATACTTTTAAAACATTTTTACTGCATATATAATAAAAGGAGATCACTAACGCCTATTTGTACATTTAGGAGCTGATTTATTAAGAATTGCATTGAACATGCCAATATTAATGAAGGGCTTGTTGGAGTTTCATACGTCAAAGAGGTGCTCGCCACTTAAAGGGAGCCTACGTTAGGGTTGGCGGAGTGAACATTATTTTATATTTTATTTAGTGCAATCTGCCAACCTGAAATCCACCGTGCAGAGATGTAACCTGTTGCTAGTGTGAATAATGACGGAACAAAGCAGCGAGCGTTCTGCTAAAACACACTGTGTTAATGCCACACAGTGTGATCAGAACACTGAGTACCAAGCTCTGTTACTTCACAGAGAGGTGCTGTACAAGTATGCTAAGTACTATACCCTGTTAACGTCACAGGGAAGTCAGCACGTGGATTGGGCTTGCTCTGCAACTAACCTGTGCTAACCGCACACACGAATGAAGCAGATGCTGATCCAAGAGTAAGAACTCTTATGACGCTAGGTACAATGCCCTGTTGCTTTCACTGAGAAGTAAAGCATAAGGGTTGAGCTTGCTCTGTAACTGAACTGTGCTAACCACACACATGGACGAAACAGACGCTAAGCCAAGCGGTCAGCTACCCCAGTCCTGAAACTACTGAACCTTTGCCTAACCGGCGCCCTAAGCATGTAGCACATTAGAGACTCAGGTGTTGAGCCATGGGTTTGAAACCGCATCAGTGTGCAACCTGCCTGACAACGTATATGAAACACCTGCTAAGGCCGGGGTACTCGGTACCGGGTTGGTCAGTTCTTAAACGGAATGTCACAGCAGCAGTGACCCGGTCCGTAGCCCTGGGCGTGCAATGAAAAAGATGATAAGGGGATGATAAAGTATATGAAAGATAGTTTACAACGCCACCTGTGGTGTTCGGCAAGTAAAGGTGTTAGCCAGCGCTGCAGATGCAGTCCATTGTGGTAGATGTTAATGCAGCAGAGTTGGTTCAGCTCTCCACAGGTAGAGCTATTCCCCAGGGCAGATTATGGTGTAGGATGATGGTGATGATGGTGTTTGTAGAGCAGGGCAAGTGATGCACCAATAAATTGGAGGACACAGCAAAGTGCAGTCTTCACAAGTTTTACTCACAGTTCGGATGGTAGAAACCACAGCCGGGGGGGGGCTGTGTCCTCTGGGATGGTGGTCCAGACAGCTCTCAGATAGCTTAGGGTGCATGTTGCCAGAGCTCCCTTAGATGTTCCTTTCCTGGCCATGTCACTACGCTGGCTACCGCCTCTCCTGCCCTGCGTCTTCATACACAGTGTCCAGAGCCAGCAGACTCAGATCTTGTCGGGTGACGTTGGTCAAACCCCTGGATGCTATATGTCTGCCTTTTCAACGAATATGTATGGATGTTGCTGCAGCACCGGCAAATACGGCAGCCTCCAGTTTCCTAGCTGAGTCCTTAGTTTCTCCACTAGTTTTGGGGCCAGTCCCTTTACTGCGACCTGGTCCTTCCACCTGGTGAGGACAGGTGGATATGGGCCCCACGGATGGATTCTCACTATCCGTGCCCCTGAGACCTCTTCTTCCTCTCCACTGCTGGAGCCTTTCTTTCTCTCTTGCTTCTCTTTCTCTAGTCTGGGAACAAGCTGCACTCAGTTTCAGCATCCCTTCTAGACTGTCCCTGTTGTCTAATTGCTCTCTGCTTACCACACTATGAATTCTCCCCCTCTAACATCCTCCACCCACACCCTCTACCTAGTGTGACGAGTGTCAGCTTACGCTGAGTCGTTCTTCTTAGAAAGAGTGGACCCTCTGGGCAGTGGCACCCACCCACCTAGGGCGAGCTGACCTAATGAGAACCACCCCCTATACAGGGAGTGTCAGGGGCAAGACCAAGGGGGTGAGCCACCACGGCAGCTGGACCAGACGGCCGGCTCAGAGAAACAAGACAAGGCAAGACAAGTCGTTAATTCAAAGAAACTTCATTAAGGAAGACTTCAAGTACAACAGGTGCAAAACGTGGACACACAGAACATAAGGCAAGGTGCGTGCAAGAGCACGCCGAGGTCCAAGACTTGAGGAACTCTTCAGGGTGCAACAGGAGCTAACGAGAACACACAGAGTTCGTGGAACAGGGTGCGTGCAATGGCATGCCAAGGTCCAAGCATGGAACGTGCAGATGGCTACGGACATCAGCTCCGGACATCAGGCCGCAGTCATCTAGGTCCGGACCTCTGGCAGCGGTTGGCAGGTTATGGAATCCGGCAGGCAAACTAGGGGTCAGAGAAGAGCAAAAGAGACAAAGGCTTTGTGCAAGAGTAGCACGAAAAGGCACAGTGGGAGAACCAGCGTGAGTGCAAGGAAGCACAGAGACCACGGCTGGGAGCACCGGCTGGTGGTACCGACGATGGCAGTTGCAAGCGGGCATGACTAGAGGTGGCACCGCTGCGGGGCCACGCAGCCAGACCACTATAGCACTGGACGGGGCACGACTGGGGCACACAGGCGAGCACGGCTAGAGGCGGCACGGCTGAGGCACACCAGGCAGGCGCAGCCGACCAGGCACATGCACGGAGGCACGGAGCCACAAGGCAGGGCTAGGCAAAGGGTACAGGACAGAGCCACATGCGAGACAGCATGGCAAAGCCTAGTACGAAATGTGCAAGTGCGCACGAAACGACAGGGACAAAGCAAAGAACGAGGCAGAGACCTGCGCATGCGGAGAGCATACCAGGGACAGGGACAGTCTAGCAGTGGAGCGTAGGCCGAAGCCCAGAGCCGGGACAAGGGAGGACCTTGGGACTAGACAGGGTACAGAGCGAGGCCTGCACGTGTAGAGACACGCCAGGCAGAGATTCAGAGCGGAGCCCTGCACGTGTAGAGACACGCCAGGGACAGGGACAGAGACGAAGGCCTGCACGTGTAGGGAGACACGTCAGGGCAGGGTACAGAGACGGAGGCCTGCACGTGTAAGGACACGCCAGGGACAGAGGCAGGGTACCTGAAGCCACAAAGCTGAGCGAGACATGACACGAGGACAGAAACACGGAACAGAATCAGAGCAAACAAGGACTACAAGGCAAAGCAAGGCAAAGACAAAACATGGCACGAAGGACAAACACTAGACAAGACACGAGACAAGAGACTGAATACGAGCACGGAGCGTGTGCAGAGATGCACGACAGAGCAGAGTGCAAGGGCACAGAATAGAGGGAGCGCCCCACAGACCAAGCAGCCATGCAGGAACACAACACAATACTCAGGCCCTGAGCATAGGAAGGGGCGGCCTGATATAGGGCATACCACCTCCTCTTCCAGGTCAGGACCAGGGGAGCACTTCCGGGTTCAGATCCACAGGATAACAGAGTGTAGTCACATGATCAGAGTTCCAGACATGACGAGACGGCTGCAGAATCAGTGCTGAAACCTAGACAGGTCACATGATCAGAGTTCTAGACATGACGAGATGATTACCAAACCAGACAGTGCAGGATCCTAGGAAAGGTCACATGATCAGCGTTCCAGACATGACGAGATGATTGCAGAACCAGACAGTGCAGGATCCAGACAGGGACACCTGATCAGAGATTCTAGACATGACGAGAAGATCACAGAAGACAGAGCAGAAACGCAGGCATCCTGCAGCTCAGACATGAGATGAGTGTGCACACTGCTCTAGGGAATGAGCAAGATAGCTGACAAGATATGCGCATGCACATCGCTCTGGGAGTTCTTGAGAGAAAACAGAGAGGGCAGACATGACAGACATGGCGGACATGACACCTAGGCCCTGAGAAACAGGGCTGTAACTACAACCACCCAAGGGGCCTCAAACTGATGGTAAAAAAATTGTATTTTAATACTTTAATTTCTCATAAAATACCCAGCTCCTATATTATTCGAGTTTAAAGTTAATAAAAATAACGAAAAGATCCATGAAAGTGCAAGCGTAAATGTTTTTTGTTCGTTTATACTTTAAACGGGGAAACGCTATTTCGCTTAGTAACAGGAGCTCTATGGCAGACAGTAGACTGTTAGCTGATCGTGTGGTGTCGCTCCAGGTGGTGACTCAGCCAATAGTTCAGGCAGCGGCCGCAACGCGATGTGTACTGACACTGAGGTCTTGTTTACCCCAACCGCTGAACTGCTCATTGGCCATTGCTCATCGGTCAGCGGCCAGTGAGGGATCGTCAGTGCAGTCTGTGTCGCATATAGTAGTTGCAGTGCGTGTGTAGGGAGATAGTATTTAGTATTACCGTATTTTCTGGCGTATAAGACGACTAGGGGATATAAGACGACCCCCAACTTTTCCAGTTAAAATATAGAGTTTGGAATATACTCGCCGTAAAAGACTACCCCTCTTCTACGGTATGATTCCCATTGTGAACCCCACACAGCCCTTCATACAGTATAATGGCCCCTACATCTCTTCACACTGTATTATGGTGCCCACACAGCCTTAAAGGAACACTGTCACCAGGATTTTGCATCCCATCTGCTAGCCGCATAATGTAGAGATAGAGACCCGGATTCCAGCGATTTACTGAGCTGCTTGCTGTAATTTTAACATAATTACTGTTTTCCCTGCTTCTTATTTAGCAGTAAATGAATGTGCTGGACTATTTGATTAGTCCTACAATGTTAACCTCAAACTGATTGAACAGTGATTTTATGAAAACTACACTGAGCAGCCCAGTAAGTGACACTGGTGACAGTGTCCCTTTAAATCGCCCTCCATAAAGTATAAAGGTTTCCTCATAGTCCTTCAAGTATTATCATCCATAGTCACCCATTAAAATGCACCCCCATAGTCCTCCATATACTATAAACATGGAGAGGGGTGATGTGCCAGCATTGTGTGTAAGGGGGTGGAATATGGGGATTGGGATGTGCCAGCACCGTGAGGGGGTAGGTGACATGGAGAGGTGTTTGTGCCTGTGTCAAGATGGGGGGGGTTGGGGGAGTACAGGGGGCAAACTTTCCTGTCAGACAATGTCATCCGGAGGACAGGAGACCATCCTTCTCTAAGCTTAGACTCATAAAAAACTACTTGAGTAGTAATATGGCTCAAGAAAGACTCAGCAGCTTAGCTTTACTTTCAATTGAGAATGATCGAGCTCAACAGATCAACTTTTACAAAGTAATTGATGAATTCGCTTCTCTGAAAGTTAGGAAACAAATGTTTAAGTAGCTGTTTAAAACTGAACAAATTGGTAAAGTTTAAGTAATGTTATGTTTAAGTGAACAAAGTTTAAATATATACTGTTTAAAACTACTTAATATTTAACATATACAGTTATTTGAAAATTGGGCAATATTTGGAATTATTATTCACCTTATTAATTTTCCAAACATATTCACTGAATATTTAACTTCTAAAACTTTCATCATAAACAGAATCTATTAAGGTCTTGCGGAACGTGGTGAAGCCTGTGTGTTGTATACAACAATGCGTAGCAGGCTTCACCATGTTCCGCACAACCTCTAGTAATTGAAATGTTGAGGGGCCCCACTATGAAGATTTGCCCCTGGGCCCCGAAGTTTATAGTTACGGCACTGCTGAGAAGTCTGGTGTTGGATGTAAGAGAGTGAGTCCTGACAATGCCCCCGCTTCCTTACCTGAGACCTGAGTACCACACCTCTGAATGAAGTGCAGTACCCTGTGGTGACTGAGACAGCAGGGGTGCCACATGTACAGTCTCAGAACTTAAACAGACACACGCAAATGTGCAGACAGAGTGGTAGAGTATCCACACACACACAGCAAAACATAAATGACACTAGCGCGCCCACGTGTCACACTGAGAGCCTTTTATATGCTAGGATTCACCCCAGACACTAATGCCCAGTTGGCCTAGACATCGCCTGCGGGCCAATCCAGAGCTGCCACATCACCCGAGCAGCCAACGTACGCCCACCAATGAGAAGACGCCACATCACGGACATGCTCAGTAAGGTGATCTATGGACTTAGACTCCCGAGCGCAAGGCTGCACCTGCATATCACTGGTTACCATAGACTTGGCTGGAGAGCCAGTAGTAACCAAACAAATACCATGAGCCTGTATAATGTCCATATAATTATTTTATTTGATAATATACATGTATTCAGAAAAAAAAAATCTCTCTCAAAATGGCGCTGCCAGTTAGAGGAAGAAAAAAATGTCTCCATCAAGATGGGGCTGGAATTAAAGCAATGTAGAAAGAAAAAGCCCAGATCCTGGCAGTGATCATGCAGGCACAGCTCCTGTGCCACGCATGATCGCCATGACATACCTATACGTCATGGATCAGTAGCCCTTTCCAGACTATGATGTATGATGTATCAGTACGTCAAAGGTTGTGAAGGGGTTAATGAATTTGGCCCATCTTCTCAGAGGCTTATGCTTCTGTGCACCTTGCAGGAATTGCTATCATGACATGGACTGAAGCAGCATTTTTGGAGTAAGGCTGTGTTCACATTTGCAGTTGTGTCCTCAGTGCTTCTGACGCATACATCCGCATGCGTCGTATTTTCCTATCTTTAACGTTGTGGACGCAGGTACCTGCGTTTGTATGCGTTCAACCGCGTTTTCTTATGCATGCGTCGTTTCGGGGTGTGCGGGGTACGGCTAACGCAACATGTTGCAATTTTGCATACGCATGCGGAAGGAATGCATCTAAATAACGCATTACAGTCTATGGGAACGCATGCATATGCAAGCACATGCGTACGCTTTGCGTTTGCATACACAAGAATTTATATAAGACACGCCCATTGTGCGTGGCTTGTGTAAATTCAAAAATTGGCCGGGAAAATAGCACTGGCCAATCATCCGCAACCGCAAACGCATGCATGCGTTTTTGCATGCGTTTGCAGTTGCGGATGATACGCTGCATACTCAACCACAAATGTGAACCTTACCTAAGAGAAACCGCCACTTTTGCTGAATTTTTTGGTCAGGTATAGCCAAGCCCCAGGACTCCATAGAAACTTTCCAGATAACCCCCATTCTGACAAAGCTAGTTTGAAAACTGTTTTTTGAATAATTCCACAATGCACAAAAAAGAATACAATTTTTGAAACATTTTATGGCAGTTTTCTAGAATAAAAAGTTTGACGAATCGACCACTTAGTATGACCCATGGTTAGCTTGCTGGTATTTTGTTTGCTGTAGAAAGTTTCACATGGATAATTTTAGTTTAATTGTGACAAAATATCAGGGCACGTCAGTTTATTTGGGATGAAGTACACTTATCCCGCTGGAAGGTGAAGGCAATGGTATTTCTGTTTTTTCTGTCCTCCATATACTATAACCTCAAACCAGCAGATGATAAAAGGACAGGAAAGAGCTGTAATAATATGTACCGCTGAGGGTAAAGTTTACAGATTCTTTCTATTTGCTGAAAGCTTTTAAATCCTAAGAATAAACCATAGCGAAACAGCATAAGGAATCTTGTAACTTCCATAATTCTATGGGTTTCTATAAATGACAGGTCTGTCAGCACCTCTGATTTATTGTATTTGGAATTAGCAAGCAAACAAGTACATGCACTTGATTCATGTCATCACATAAGCTTTCACATAAACTAAACAAACTTCAAAGACTCTGATAAGATATGTTCAACCTGCGACTGATAATCAAAGTTCCAGGACAGAATTCTCCATCAAGAGTAGTTATAACTGTAGCCTGACTATAGAAAATAAAAGATGCAGTGATGATTTAGGAGCCTTAGATCTTGAGATCTTTGATGCCATGTGGATCGTATGGGTCATTTTAATAATGGCTTGTCTCTACAGCAGAAGTGGATGCTTTGGATTAAAAATCATTTCAAAATATATTTATCTACATGGCCGTGTCATTATTCTGTACGTGTTCTACATGCAACCTCCGAGTGTTACATAGACATAACACTGCAGTCCATGGGGACTACCCTGTATACCTGTCTTTTAACGTAAAGTATTTTTTTATAGCGGTAGAAAAATATAACATGCCTCATGAGATGCTGTCTTAGCTCTCATTCACACACCAATGTTGCACATATGTATTCTATCCATTTTTCTCACAAACAGAAAATATACTATAATTATAATCTATGGTGTTTTTCACATGTCCGTGTTTTTTCATGGACCGTGTGTCCGTTGAAAACTTAGAGACATGTCAGTTTTTTTCCGGTATCACGGATGAAAAGTGCTAATACAAAACTATGGTTTCATGAAAAACACGGATAGCACACAGATGGCATCCTTATTTAACATTGCAAAGGATAGGAGAAACTTTGAGATTTCATTATTTATTTATCCATTCGGGAAAAACACTGACAAAATATCAAAGCAAAACACTGAACAAAACACTGATGACACCGGTACCATTTATTCACATACATGTTTAACCCCCAAGCCTGTGTGCACCTTCATGACCATTGACCATGCCAAATTTTACAATTCTGACCAGTGTCACTTCATGTGGTAATAATTCTGTAACACTTCAATGTATCCCATGGATTCTGAGATTGTTTTTTGTGACATATTTCACTTCATGACAGTGGAAAAAGTTTTTCGATATGAATTGCGTTTGTGAAAAAACTGGAAATTTGGCACAAATTTAGAACATTTAGAAATTTTCAAACTTTTAGTTTTTATGCTTTTTAAAACAGAGTTACTGTATGTCACACAAAATAGTTAATAAATAACATTTTCCATGTGTCTACCTTACATCAGCACAATTTTTGAAAAATATTTTTTTTTTGTTAGGAAGTTATAAGGGTTAAAAAGTTGACCAGTGATTTCTTATTTTTCCAACAAAATTTACAAACCATTCACATTACATTTGAAGTAACTTTGAGAGGCCCATATGACATAAAATAGCCCAAAAGTGACACCATTCTAAAAAATGCACCCCTCAAGGTACTCACAACCTAGAGTTGAGCGAAACGGGTCGAAAAAATTCAAAAGTCGCCTACTTTTGGCAAAGTCGGGTTTCATGAAACGAAACCCGACCCTAGGAAGAGGTCGGCCACGAGGTCGGCGACTTACGCGCCAAAGTCGCGTTTCAAAAGTTTGTTTTGCGCTCTTTTTCAGCCAATCAGGATCCACGGACACTGTGGGCAACGTGATGACCTAGGCACGGGTCACCACCATCTTTCAGAAGGGCATGCAAGTGATTGGCTTGCTTTGGTGGGCGTCACAGGGGGTATAAAAGGGCGTGCACGCCAACCGCCATCTTACTTCTGCCGATCTTAGTATAGGGAGAGGTTGCTGCTGATTCTGTAGGGAGAGCATTAGGCAGGGAAGAAGACAAAAAAACTGCTTCTGCTGCTAGCGATTTGGCCTGCACAACACACAAGTCACTGTGTGTGCAGTGCAAGGGGAGGCTATATTGTGGTGTATCAGTGGTGTTGGTTGTTGGGCTGCCTTTTAAGGCTTCCTGACACGCTGGCATTGCTGTTTACCCACTGCTCCGCAAACTGCTTTTTTAAAAGCAATCCAATCTCCCTTATCCTCTAGTCACTTTTGTCACAGCTGTGCCATCGAGCCTGTCACATAGCGCTCAGATATCAGTGGGCCTCACACAATCCACAAGTGTCCAGTGTCCAAAAATGTGCGCAGAGATTCAAAATCTCCATTATCCTCTCGTCACTTTGGTCACAGGCAGCTGTGCCATCGAGCGTGTCACATAGCGCTCAGATATCAGTGGGCCTCACACAATCCACAAGTGTCCAGTGTCCAAAAGTGTGCGCAGAGATTCAAAATCTCCATTATCCTCTCGTCACTTTGGTCACAGGCAGCTGTGCCATCGAGCCTGTCACATAGCGCTCAGATATCAGTGGGCCTCACACAATCCACAAGTGTCCAGTGTCCAAAAGTGCGCGCAGAGATTCAAAATCTCCATTATCCTCTCGTCACTTTGGTCACAGGCAGCTGTGCCATCGAGCCTGTCACATAGCGCTCAGATATCAGTGGGCCTCACACAATCCACAAGTGTCCAGTGTCCAAAAGTGTGCGCAGAGATTCAAAATCTCCATTATCCTCTCGTCACTTTGGTCACAGCTGTGCCATCGAGCCTGTCACATAGCGCTCAGATATCAGTGGGCCTCACACAATCCACAAGTGTCCAGTGTCCAAAAGTGTGCGCAGAGATTCAAAATCTCCATTATCCTCTCGTCACTTTGGTCACAGCTGTGCCATCGAGCCTGTCACATAGCGCTCAGATATCAGTGGGCCTCACACAATCCACAAGTGTCCAGTGTCCAAAAGTGTGCGCAGAGATTCAAAATCTCCATTATCCTCTCGTCACTTTGGTCACAGGCAGCTGTGCCATCGAGCGTGTCACATAGCGCTCAGATATCAGTGGGCCTCACACAATCCACAAGTGTCCAGTGTCCAAAAGTGTGCGCAGAGATTCAAAATCTCCATTATCCTCTCGTCACTTTGGTCACAGGCAGCTGTGCCATCGAGCGTGTCACATAGCGCTCAGATATCAGTGGGCCTCACACAATCCACAAGTGTCCAGTGTCCAAAAGTGTGCGCAGAGATTCAAAATCTCCATTATCCTCTCATCACTTTGGTCACAGGCAGCTGTGCCATCGAGCGTGTCACATAGCGCTCAGATATCAGTGGGCCTCACACAATCCACAAGTGTCCAGTGTCCAAAAGTGTGCGCAGAGATTCAAAATCTCCATTATCCTCTCGTCACTTTGGTCACAGGCAGCTGTGCCATCGAGCGTGTCACATAGCGCTCAGATATCAGTGGGCCTCACACAATCCACAAGTGTCCAGTGTCCAAAAGTGTGCGCAGAGATTCAAAATCTCCATTATCCTCTCGTCACTTTGGTCACAGGCAGCTGTGCCATCGAGCGTGTCACATAGCGCTCAGATATTAGTGGGCCTCACACAATCCACAAGTGTCCAGTGTCCAAAAGTGTGCGCAGAGATTCAAAATCTCCATTATCCTCTCGTCACTTTGGTCACAGGCAGCTGTGCCATCGAGCGTGTCACATAGCGCTCAGATATCAGTGGGCCTCACACAATCCACAAGTGTCCAGTGTCCAAAAGTGTGCGCAGAGATTCAAAATCTCCATTATCCTCTCGTCACTTTGGTCACAGGCAGCTGTACCATCGAGCGTGTCACATAGCGCTCAGATATCAGTGGGCCTCACACAATCCACAAGTGTCCAGTGTCCAAAAGTGTGCGCAGAGATTCAAAATCTCCATTATCCTCTCGTCACTTTGGTCACAGGCAGCTGTGCCATCGAGCCTGTCACATAGCGCTCAGATATCAGTGGGCCTCACACAATCCACAAGTGTCCAGTGTCCAAAAGTGTACGCAGAGATTCAAAATCTCCATTATCCTCTCGTCACTTTGGTCACAGGCAGCTGTGCCATCGAGCGTGTCACATAGTGCTCAGATATCAGTGGGCCTCACACAATCTACAAGTGTCCAGTGTCCAAAAGTGTACGCAGAGATTCAAAATCTCCATTATCCTCTCGTCACTTTGGTCACAGGCAGCTGTGCCATCGAGCGTGTCACATAGCGCTCAGATATCAGTGGGCCTCACACAATCCGCAAGTGTCCAGTGTCCAAAAGTGTACGCAGAGATTCAAAATCTCCATTATCCTCTCGTCACTTTGGTCACAGGCAGCTGTGCCATCGAGCGTGTCACATAGCGCTCAGATATCAGTGGGCCTCACACAATCCACAAGTGTCCAGTGTCCAAAAGTGTACGCAGAGATTCAAAATCTCCATTATCCTCTCGTCACTTTGGTCACAGGCAGCTGTGCCATCGAGCGTGTCACATAGCGCTCAGATATCAGTGGGCCTCACACAATCCACAAGTGTCCAGTGTCCAAAAGTGTACGCAGAGATTCAAAATCTCCATTATCCTCTCGTCACTTTGGTCACAGGCAGCTGTGCCATCGAGCGTGTCACATAGCGCTCAGATATCAGTGGGCCTCACACAATCTACAAGTGTCCAGTGTCCAAAAGTGTACGCAGAGATTCAAAATCTCCATTATCCTCTCGTCACTTTGGTCACAGGCAGCTGTGCCATCGAGCGTGTCACATAGCGCTCAGATATCAGTGGGCCTCACACAATCCACAAGTGTCCAGTGTCCAAAAGTGTACGCAGAGATTCAAAATCTCCATTATCCTCTCGTCACTTTGGTCACAGGCAGCTGTGCCATCGAGCGTGTCACATAGCGCTCAGATATCAGTGGGCCTCACACAATCTACAAGTGTCCAGTGTCCAAAAGTGTACGCAGAGATTCAAAATCTCCATTATCCTCTCGTCACTTTGGTCACAGGCAGCTGTGCCATCGAGCGTGTCACATAGCGCTCAGATATCAGTGGGCCTCACACAATCTACAAGTGTCCAGTGTCCAAAAGTGTACGCAGAGATTCAAAATCTCCATTATCCTCTCGTCACTTTGGTCACAGGCAGCTGTGCCATCGAGCGTGTCACATAGCGCTCAGATATCAGTGGGCCTCACACAATCTACAAGTGTCCAGTGTCCAAAAGTGTACGCAGAGATTCAAAATCTCCATTATCCTCTCGTCACTTTGGTCACAGGCAGCTGTGCCATCGAGCGTGTCACATAGCGCTCAGATATCAGTGGGCCTCACACAATCCAAAAGTGTCCACTGTCCACAAGTGTGTGCAGAAATTCTAAATCTCCCCTGTCCTATAGACACCTTGTACCTTGTTTTACATTACTATATAGTTTGTTGGATTTTGTCTACATTTCTACCAAAAATGAGGAAGGCTGGTGGAAGAGGCCGTGGAATTGGGCGGGGGTTGCCAGCTGGTAATGATGGTGTTGGTGGTGGATCTGATGGTAGTGGCAAGAGCAAAATAGGACCGAATGCAGGAGGTGCTGACCCTGCGTCATCGTCTGGCTACATAAGGCCTCGAACGCTTAGTTTTCTAGGAGCTGGCAAACCGCTTTTAAAGGCAGAGCATCAGGAAAAAGTTTTGTCTTACATTGCTGACTCAGCCTCCAGCTCTATCGCCTCCTCTTCTTCAGTTGTAAAAAGTAAAAGCACTGAGTCGTCATTGGAGGCTCATGTTCATGAACCACACCTTTCCTTGTGTCCTTCACCCCAACCAAGATTGAAGGATGACGCAGGCCATACTACTGATTACTCCATGGAGCTGTTTTCACATACCATGCCTGGATTATCAAGTCAAATGGTGAATTACCCAGGCCAAGATGAATCTGACATGGAGTGCACTGATGCACAGCCGCTGATGGATGATTCTGCTGGTACATTCACTCAGAGCACTACATTGTCCTCGCAGTGTACAGAGCCAGATTTTGACCCTGATGAGACTCAGGTGCCCCTTCCCGCACACTATACCACCATACACGGTGACACAGAGAAAGGTGCACATGACATAGAAGAGGAGGTGATGGATGACCCAGTTGTTGACCCAGATTGGCATCCATTGGGGGAAGAGGGTGCTGCTTCCAATAGCTCAGATGAGGAGCATCCACAGCAGACATCGACATCGCAACAGCTGTTATCTGGCAGGCCCGGAGCACTCCAAAGACAGGTTCCAAACATCAAAAGAGTTGCTGGACAGCTTGTCCAGAGGGTCAAAAGATCACAGCGTGCTAGGCCACAAAATGTCTGCCAAAGTAGGAAGAGTGCAGTGTGGCACTTTTTTGAACAAAATCCTCATGATCAGGCCAAGGTTATCTGTAAGAAGTGCGCAAAGACCTTTAGCCGAGGGAAAAATCTGAAAAATTTGAATACCAGTTGCATGCTTAGACATTTAACCAGCATGCACTTGCAAGCGTGGACACAACACCAAACCTCAAGTGCCACATGTGCAACTGATCACAACGAAGGTAGTCAGCAACGCTACATTGTTTCCCCCACTGTAAGCCCACCGGTTAGCACAGCAGCAAATGTTGAGGTGTCGTTGCAAGGCCACAGCAGTCAGGGAATCCCACTGTTATATCAACGAAAGACTGATTCTAGGCCATCAGAAAGAACACCAACTCCATCACCATCATCAACCCTCTCTCAGTCCGCCCTGTCCACCGCTACTTCCACCATATGCAGCTCTCAAGTCCAGCTCACCCTCCCAGACACTATGAGTAGGTCAAGAAAGTACTCAGTCTCTCATCCGCGTACACTGGGTTTGAACGCCCACATTGCCAAACTAATCTCGTTTGAGATGATGCCCTTTCGGTTGGTGGAAAGCACAGCTTTCCGCGAACTCATGGCCTATGCAGTACCACGCTATGACCTACCCAGTTGCCACTTCTTCTCTCGCAAAGCCATCCCAGCCCTCCACCATCATGTGAAAGACCGCATTGTCCATGCACTCAAGCAGTCAGTGAGCGGAAAGGTGCACCTCACAACTGATGCATGGTCCAGTCGGCATGGCCAGGGCCGTTACGTGTCCATCACTGCGCACTGGGTTAATGTGGTGGATGCAGGGTCCACAGGGGACAGCGGTGGTGGGACAGTGCTGCCTAGCCCACGGTATAGGAAACAGTTGGCTGTAGGCGTTCGACCCTCCTCCTCCTCCTCCTCCTCCTCCAGAAGCGAAAGCTCGTCCACAGAGCGCAGTCGTACGAGCACTCCATCTGCAGCTGCCACTGTTGCACACGATGTGTCCCCCTATCGAGCAGCTAGTGGAAAGCGTCAGCAGGCAGTGTTGCAGATGATGTGTTTGGGCGACAGACACACCGCCGAGGTGCTGGCCGAGTACTTGAAGCGACAAACTGAGTCATGGCTGGGAAGTGTACATCTTGAGGCAGGCAAGGTAGTTAGTGATAACGGCTGTAATTTTGTGGCAGCCATAGCCCTTTCAAAACTCAGCCACATACCTTGCTTGGCTCACACCTTGAACCTGGTGGTGCAGTGCTTCCTCAAAAATTATCCGGAGTTAACAGCCCAGCTCCAGAAGGTGCGAAGACTGTGCGCGCACATCCGCCGGTCGCCTGTACACTCCGTTCGTATGCAGAAGCTGCAGCGATTGCTCCACCTTCCCAACCACCGCCTCATTATCGACATTGCAACAAGGTGGAACTCCACCCTGCACATGGTGGAGCAGCTGTGCGAGCAGAGGCAGGCCATAATGCATTTGTGGGAGGATACACGGCCAGGCACTTTGAGAGCAGACATGGAGTTGACAGGCGTGCAGTGGTCGAAGCTGAAAGACCTTTGTAAAGTCCTTCAGTGTTTTGAGGAATGCACACGGCTGGTAAGCGCAGACGACGCCATCCTAAGCATGAGCATCCCACTTATGCGTCTGCTCATGCAAACTTTGACGCACCTTAAGGAGCAGGCGTCTGCAGCCAATGTTGATGAGGAGGAAGAGGAGGAGGGAATCCTTGATGACATTCAGCCATTGTCTGCTCAGGGACCTCTCCTGGACGAGGTGGAGGAAGAAGAGGAGGAGGAGGAGGAGGATGATGGGGATGATTACTTAGGGGAGGAGGATGCATCTCGTGGGGCAAGTGAAAATGTTGGCGTGGCAAGGTCTGGTACAGGGTTTGTGCGTGACTGGAGGGATGTGGATTTGCCAGAAAGTGCTCCTCCACCCAGCACTCGCAGTGCATCATTGACACCGGGAACATTGGCCCACATGTCAGATTATGCCTTGCGGATCCTAAAAAGGGACCCCCGCATTGCCAAAATGATGAACGATGACGACTACTGGTTGGCCAGCATCCTGGATCCACGCTATAAAGGCAAATTACAAAACATCATGCCACAGGAGAACCTTGACCTAATATTGGCTAATAAACAAGCAACTCTGGTAAATCGGTTGCTTGAGGCATTCCCAGCACACAGCAGCGGTGATGGTTCTCACACGAGCCGTACGGGCCGGGGGCAGCTTGGCAGAGGTGTTCGTGGTGCACACAGCAGAAGTGGCGTTGGAGACAGGGGTTTCATGACAATGTTGTGGACTGATTTTTCAAATACCGCTCACACAACTGGTAATACTGCATCGATGGAAAGTGACAGGAGACAGCAGTTGTCAACTATGGTTACAAACTACTTTTCCTCCCATATCGATGTTCTCCCACACAGGTCATTCCCCTTTGACTATTGGGCCGCTAAACTGGACACCTGGCCTGAATTGGCCCAATATGCCTCACAGGAGCTCGCTTGCCCAGCTGCAAGTGTGCTATCGGAAAGAGTCTTCAGTGCAGCTGGATCAATCCTGACAGAAAAAAGGACCCGTCTGTCAACCCAAAATGTGGATGATCTAACCTTCATTAAAATGAACCACGCATGGGTTTCCAAGGATTTTGTCCCACCTTCCCCTGATGACACATAGGGTGACAGAAAAATGGCTTGCTTTGGTCCACCTCTTCCTGGTACTTCACCTATTTCGCCTTTTGCATCAGCTGAATGTCCAACATCAACATATGCCACTTTCTAAAACTCCCTAACTGTGCTGCCTCCCCCCCCATGGCCGGGGTCACCACCTACCGCACGACACCGTGCGAGTGCCGTTGCCCTGGACAGGTGGGTAGGCCGACTCTTGGGCGCGGGCACTGGCACAGGGTCCCTCATAGTGCAATCAAGTGTCTCTGACGGTGGTGGTGCACACCCGCCGTCAGACACACCGCTGTACTATGAGGGGCCCAGTGCCAGTACCGACGCCCACGAGTGGGCCCCCCTTGCTTGGGCAGGGCCCCAGCATTTGCAATCTTTACCTCTCCCTGCTCCTCCGCTGTGTAATCTGGGCCGTCAAATCCATACTGTGCCTGACACCGTCTGAGCCTGCCTCCTGAGACATATATTTTGAATGTGTACGCTATCCATACATGTTATCCAAAGATACGGTACCCTTTCTAACCTTTGTGCAATCACGTGCAATCCATACTGGGCCTAACACCGTCTGAGCCTGCCTCCTGAGACATATATTTTGAATGTGTACGCTATCCATACATGTTATCCGGGGATACGGTACCCTTTCTAACCTTTGTGCAATCACGTGCAATCCATACTGGGCCTAACACCGTCTGAGCCTGCCTCCTGAGACATATTTTGAATGTGTACGCTATCCATACATGTTATCCGGGGATACGGTACCCTTTCTAACCTTTGTGCAATCACGTGCAATCCATACTGTGCCTGACACCGTCTGAGCCTGCCTCCTGAGACATATATTTTGAATGTGTACGCTATCCATACATGTTATCCAGGGATACGGTACCCTTTCTAACCTTTGTGCAATCACGTGCAATCCATACTGGGCCTGACACCGTCTGAGCCTGCCTCCTGAGACATATATTTTGAATGTGTACGCTATCCATACATGTTATCCAGGGATACGGTACCCTTTCTAACCTTTGTGCAATCACGTGCAATCCATACTGGGCGTGAGAACGGCTGGCGAGCTGTTAAGCAAGCTACAGCACCTGTCCAGACAAGTACAGGGATTCCCTAGCGAGGAGACTTATTTGATTGTTTTCAATGTTGGGACAGCAATTTTTGGGGAACACTATACTCTGGAGAATGATAGATGGGGCCCACCATAAACTGGAACATTCCAAAGGTGGACATCAGACACTGGAGCAGCATTTACAGGGCCCATTATACACTAGAGCATTAGAAATGGGGCCCATTATGTTTGGAGCATTATTTGGGCCCATAAGACAGTGGAGCTTCATCCATGGGGACCAACATATACTGTAGCATTATGTGTAGCTAATCATATACTGTTTCAAACATTATATGGGACCAATGATTCTGTATGGAGAAATAGATGGGCCTCGTCATGAGATGTAAAAAGTGAGGCATTTTTCATTGTACTATACCGCTATTTATCTGCCGTATCGGAGCATGATGAGTTGTGGTATGTGTTAAAGGGGCGCTCTTTCGCCCAGGGCACATGAAAACCTGCAGCCAGCCCTCCCCCCCCACAACTTTAGCCAAATAACCCCCATTTTTCAGTGCGTAACTTGTATTATGAAGTTAATTAAGGTTGACAAGCTTAAGTAAGAAGAATTGATGCTTTTGGCATTCAAATGGGCACTGTAGGTGTGTTTCCTGTCCTCCTCTCACTGCCGACTTTTATTCCCCATTGACTTACATTGGGTTTCGTGTTTCGGGACGACCCCGACTTTTCCCTATAATCGGACGATCTTGCTCGACCCGACTTTTGGAAAAGTCGGGTTTCACGAAACGAAACGCGACCCTAAAAAACCAAAAGTCGCTCAACTCTATCACAACCACATTCAAGAAATTTATTAACCCTTCAGGTGCTTCACATGAATTTTTAGAATGTGAAAGGAAAAAATGGATATTTAAATTTTTCACACAAAAAATTTACTTTAGACCCTAATTTTTTTATTTTTGCAAAGGGTAAAAGGAAAAAATGGACCCCAAAATTTGTTGCTCAATTTCTCCTGAGCATGCCGATAACCTTTATGTTGGAGAAAACCACTGTTTGTGCACATGACAGGGCTCGGAAGGGAAGGAGCGCCATTTGACTTTTTGTATACAAAATTTGTAGGAATAATAAGCGGACGCCATGTTGCATTTTGAGACCTCCTGATGTGCCTAAACAGTGGAAACACCCCACAAATGACACCATTTTGGAAACCAGACCCCTCAGGAAACATATCTAGATGTGTGGTGAGCACCTTGAATGCCCAGGTGCTTCACAAAAGTGTAGAGCCATGAAAATAAAAAATGTATTTTAGCCCTAAATTTTGAATTTTCACAAGAGTAACAGGAGAATTTACACTATACAATTTGTTGCTCAATTTCTCCTGAGTATGCCGAAAATAGGGGCATTAAAAAGAATTGGTCACCTAAAAATAATGCTATTAACCTGAAGATATGGGGTTAATCTGCAGGTCGTTAACCCTGTGAACCTGCCTGGGACTGGCACTTAGACCCTCACTGGCAAGAGAAAATGAAATTTATTTCCTCAGCAGCATTACGGTGTCAGTCATGGGGTGGCACTGATGTGGTTCAGTCATCGCTAGAAACTGTAACTGCGCCTCCCACACTGACTGACAGCTCACTCATCACTATGGTCAGCCGTCAGTCAGTGTCGAGAGAGCAGTTACAGCCACTGCTCTCTATATACAGAGCGGCGTCTTAACCCATGCCGTCTCCTCCTATGACTGAAATCGGAATGCTACCATGAAGTTAACTTCTTCCTGGCAGTATGGGTCTGGACAGGACAACTTCAAAATGCTATTAACCTGCTGATTATACCCATATTTGCAGCTTAATAGAATTTTTTCAGGTGACAGGTTCCCTTTAAAGTCTCATCTCTAGTGTTGTACAGAAAATCCCCCAACGCCAGATAGTAAAGCACCCAAACCAAGTGGAGCCACCCCTTTTGGGCAGAGTTTACATAAATCAAGCCCGTTTTCAACCTGGAAAAGCCCAAATTTACAGATCTCAATGCAAAATCTTCAATATTGCCCCAACTTGCTGCACTCATCAGAACAGCTTTAAACTAGAGCATTGTGGGATGGGAAATATACTGCCAGGAAACAGTATGCAGCTAATGAATTCTTTTGCAAACCCTGCTATTAGAAGTGGAAGTAAAGAAGAAAGACAACTAATTCTGAACAAAAATAGAGGAGCTAGAGAAAATGACTACAAACTAAAATGTGTCTATACAAGTGCAGAGATTATGGGAAAAAAACAAGGAGAATTTGAGCTGCTGACACAGGACGAGAGATATGATATCATACGCATAACTGAAACTTGGTGGCATGATACACATAATTGGAATACAAACCTTGAAGGATGCAACTTATTTATTAGAAACAGGCTTAACAATAGGGGAGGAGGTATTGCATTGTATGTTATGAAAACGTAAATCTCCACAGAGATCTAAGCTTCAGAGAATGGTAGTTCTGTAGAAACAGTTTGGATACAAAAGAACAGAAAGGACACTATTGTAAGTGTTTACTATAATCCACCTGGACAGGCTGAAGATATGGATGAACTCTTTTCACATCAGATGTCTGTGTTTTAAAAAAAGTATGACATAGTGATCATGGGAGATTTTAACTATCAATATATTTGTTTGGAATATCTCTCAGCCAAAAGTAATGGGTCCAGAAAATTCTTGTCTTCTCTTGCTGACAACTTTATCTTTCAAAAGGTAGAAGAGAGAACAAGAGGTTCTGCCATCTTGGACCTTATACCAACATGGAAGAAACTGTTGAGGAAGTAAAAGTATCTGGGAATTTTGGAGGCTACCTTTAGTAGTCATTCAAACTCATTTGTGTCAACTTCTGTGCATGTTCTCATGCCAAAATCATCATGGTATGTACACTTTTGATCAGGGTCATTTGGATGTTTTGGGTTGTCATTATGATTTAAAAAGAGAACACAATAATTTGACAAAAAATGGTTTCACCCAACCACTAACCATGAGTGGGGAAAAAGTTTTGTTGTTATCATTTAAATTATCTGAAAAAAGGCCATGAAAGCAAAAATTCTGCCGGGGTATGTAAACTTTTGAGTACAACTGTATCTAAAGAAGAATATAAAGCTGTCTGCAGAGAATGCAGGGCAAGCATTAGAAGACCTGAATCTTGCAAAGGAGACCTAAAGCAATAACAAAGGATTTGGGGGCTCCATCAAAAGAAGAAAAGTAAAAAGTGCTTTAAGATTTTTACAGGATAAAAACGGTGAAGAAGTCAAAAATGACGTTGAGAACACAGAATTCCTATTTTGCACCTGTGTTCTCAGAAAGCAAATATAACATCAACTGATCTAATTGATCTTCACTTAGCTATAAAATGAATAAAATAATCCAAACAATCTATAAACAGAGAAATGGTGAGGAAACACTTAGCTAATTTAAATGAGTTTAAATCTCCTGGTTCAGATGAATTACAGGATAGGATTCTGAAAGAGATAGAAGAAATTGCAGAACCACTAGCCAAAATCTTTGAAAAATCCTGGAGAACAGGACAAATCCCAGAAGATTGGAGAAAGACAAATGTTGTCCCTATCTTCAAAAAAGAAAAGATGAGGGAGCCAGGAAATTACAGACCAGTGAGCCTTAGGCTAGTTTCACACTTGCTTTTTTTTGCAGCGCGTTTTTCCCGCAAAAAAACGCATTGAAAAAACGCATACAAAAGCATACAACTGCTGCGTTTTTTTCAAGCATTTTTATGAGCATGCATGAAAAAAACGCAGCGTTTTTATGCGTTTGTATGCGTTTTTAGTGCGTTTTTACCGCGTTTGCGTTTTTTTTCAACATTAGGTGGCCCCTCACACTAACCCAAACCATGACTTTACTAACCCTAACCCTGACCCTAACCCTAACCCTAACCCTGACCCTAACCCTAACCCTAACCCTGACCCTAACCCTTAACCAAATCATACTTAACCCTAACCCAAACCCTAAACCCTAACTAACCCTAACCCTAACCCTAACCCTGACCCTAACCCTAACCCTAACCCTGACCCTAACCCTAACCCTAACCCTAACCCTTAACCAAACCATACTTAACCCTAATCCTGACCCTAACCCTGACCCTAACCCTTAACAAAACCATACTTAACCCTAACCCTGACCCTAACCCTAACCCTAACCCTAACCCTGACCCTAACCCTAACCCTAACCCTGACCCTAACCCTTAACCAAACCATACTTAACCCTAATCCTGACCCTAACCCTGACCCTAACCCTTAACCAAACCATACTTAACCCTAACCCTGACCCAAACCCCAACCCTAACCCTGACCCTGACCCTAACCCTAACCCTAAACCCCCTTAACTAACCCTAACTCTAACCCAAACCCCTAAATTCCATGGTTAAAAAAAAAAAACGCATATGCAAAAAAACGCATACATGAGCATGCCAGTGCGCACATATGCGCATCCATAGGCTATAATGGCCATTTTTAGTGCAAAACATATGTGCGCATGCGCTTTTTTGCAGGGCCAAAAAATGCAACATGCTGCGTCTGGAAAATACAAACGCACACCCCAAAAAAACGCAGCGCATGAAAATCGCATACATGCGCTTACAAGCGCGCAGGTATGCGCACCCATGTTAAATATAGGGGAAAAAACGCATGCGCACATATGCGTTTTTTTCCAGCGCTAAAAAACGCAAATGTGAAACCAGCCTAACTTCTATATCAGGAAAGATCTTTGAACAAATGATTAAACAGCATGTATGCAAGTATTTGGATAAGAATACAGTAATTAATCAGAGCCAGCATGGGCTTGTAGCAAACAAATCATATCAGACTAATCTAATTTCTTTCTATGGTGGAATCACTTACTGGGTGCATCAGGGAAATGCGGTAGATACAGTATATCTCCACTTTAGCAAAGCATTGATAAAGTATCTCATACTATTCTTATTGAAAAAATGACCAAGTATGGGATTGACAAGGCTTCGGTTAGGTGGATTCATAACTGGCTCAGTGATCGTACTCAAAGAGTGGTAATAAATTGTTGCACATCAAATTGGAAGAGAGTTTCAAGTGGCATACCACAAGGCTCTGTCCTGGTCCCAGTGTCGTGCAACATTTTTATAAATGATATAGATAAGGCAACTGAAGATAAACTAATCAAACTTGCAGACGATGCAAAGCTAGAAAGGATAGCTAACACTAGAGAAGACAGAGAAAGGATTCAGAAGGATCTAGATAAGCTTGAACAATGGGCAGCGACTAATAGAATGGTATTTAAAACAGGGAGAAATGTAAGATTCTACATCTGGGTAAGAAAAATGAATATGACCTCTACAGAATGGGAGGAACAGAACTAAGCAACAGCATGTGTGAAAAAGACTAGGGTATACTAATAGATCGCAGACTGCACGAGTCACCAGTGTGATGCAGCAGTAAAAAAGGCAAACACAGTTCTGGGATGTATTAAGACAAGCATAGAGTCTAGATCATGTGAAGTAATTATCTCCCTCTATTCCTCCTTGTTCAGAGCTCATCTGGAATACTGTGTCCAGTTCTGAGTACCACATTTCAATTTAAAAAATACATCGAAAAATTGGAGCAAGTTCAGAGAAAAGCTACCAGGATGGTGAGCGGACAGCAATCTATATCCTACAAGGAACGGTTAAAGGATTTTGTAATGTTTGGCATGAAAAAAAAGGCTTAGAGGAGACTTAATAACTGTATACAAATATCTGAAGGGATGTCACAGTATAAAGGGATAGTCCTTCTTTTCATTTTCACATATAAACACAAAAACAATGGAATGAAACTGAAAGGGAGAAGATACAGATTAGATATTAGAAAACCATTTTTGACAGTAAAGGTGATCAATGATTGGAACAGGCTGCCATGAGAGGTGGTGCGTTGTCCTTCAATGGAAGTTTTCAAACAGAGGCTGTACACAATGACTCTGGAGGTCCCTTCCAACTCTAACATTCTATGATTCTAACTACCATGGTTCTTTAAAGGAACATTGATAGCTGATTCCTGATCCAGGGGCAGCTTGTATCAGATAATTGTTGCATGATTTTAGTATGAAAAACATACAAAAGCCACTGGGAGACTAATCTTACTGACAGGTCCTGGGTAGCTTGTCTCCTCACATTCTCCTGGACTGACACTTATACTCGCATGTAGAGAGAGATCTGTCACTTAAATAGAGCAGACAGGGAGAAGATACCAGGAACCATCTTGTTCGACTAGTCTTCTAGTGAGGCTTGGTCCCTAGCAGCTTTTAAAGTAAGTTTTTCACTGAAACAGTGAAGCATATGAAGGTCAAATACACCTGTTGGAAATAACACAGCCAGTGTCTGGTACATGCTGACTGAGGTTGGAGCAGCATGTATTAGCGGCCAGGTTCCCATTAGCCTGTCATGTAATTCATCATGCTGCCAAATTTGCATCCTGCCTGCGCTATTGATGTTAAGTATATTTTTCTTTGAAGTGTTCTGGCATTTCACAGAAAATGTGCTTTTTTGAGCCAGTTTGGGACCATAGATGGAGATCAGACAAGTCCAGCACCTCCCATGGCTAGCTCTTCCCAGCACTGATAGAGATGACTGGCAGGTCTCACGTGCACATAGGAAGATCTGTCAAGCACCTGGAATGGAAGATAGAGAAGTCATTAGGGGGTGGTGCTGGACTAGTCTCGTCTCCAGCTGTGAATAATCACAGAATACTTTCTCTTGTCAGAGTGTTTCAGAGAAACACTAATAATGTGCTATATAGTATATATTATATTAATAACATACCCACACAGTATTTGGGCAGCACAATACACCTGAAATTTTTTTTTTTATAATATTGATCTTCACATAGAGTGGCCTTTTGAGCATCTTTAGGCTATAGGGTCCAGATGCCATCGCAATCCCTTCATCCACTGGCAACTATGCATCACTGTAAGACAGAACTGTAGGGATTAATAATTCCTTCACCCACTGGCAACTATGTATCTCTGTAAGGCCGGCTTCACATTTGCGTTCAGCAGAGCTGCGAAGGGCTGCGTAGTTCCTCCGTGAAGCTCTGCCCATTGCCGCACCGCCTCCGTTCAGCTCTGCCTATGTCTGCATGTGGCCTGCGTACCTACTGTATCTTTAACATTGGGTATGCAGGCCATGCAAATGTATACGGATGCCTCCACATGTGTTGCTTTCATGCTGCAGTGAACTGCGTCGAACGCAACATGTTGCATTTTGTTGCGGTCACTGAATGGAGGAGGTGCGGCAGTGGGCGGATCTTCATGGAGGAACTACGCAGCCCTCCGCAGCTCTGCCGAATGCTAGTGTGAAACTAGCCGAAGGCTGACTTGTAGGGATTAATTTAGGCTTGTGTTTCTATTTTGATCATCCATGCTTCCATATTTAACTTACAAAAATAGTTCTTCACCTTTGAAATAATATTCACAAGATTTTAACTTATGTTTACCATTGCCTTAAGCTGTAGTGGTCATTATATACTTTATAGTCACAATAATCTTTATGTTTTTATTCAACATTTTACTTCTTAATCTTTTATTTTACTTTATTTCATTTTTACAGTCTAAAAGCACTAAAACCATATCCCCATATGTGAAAACACTGCTTTGTTTCCCACTTTGTCTTCTGATATCTTCATCAACATAAGCAATGATAAACTTCTCTGGTTATTGAGTTTTTGATGTTTTTTTATGCACTTCCCTCTTTTCTTGATACCTTTGTGAAGTAGATTTGACCCAGCAATTTTTAATGCATTTATTAGTGTACAAATTTATTAGTGTACAATCTCTGAAATTCTGCACTTAAAAAACAAAACATCACAACTTTTTTACATGCATTTTTTCAGTTACTATGTAGCAGCCTGACAGAATAAAAAGCACCAAAAATGCAAATGGTCTTTAAACTCACAGTGAACATGATTTTTATGAAATCATATCAACTTTTGAACTGTTAAAAGATTTACTGACAAAAAATGCAACTACAAGGGAATATGGCCTTAGGCTGGCCATGTACATCTGTACTCACCAACTTTAGCAACACCAGACATCTATCTTATTTGCTTGGTGGGGTGATACAATGTTTGGTAAAAAGAATGATCTATTTGTTGAACTTCAACTCACCTGACACTTTGCTTTCAGATAATAATTTACTTATTTAATGGCCTTTGTCTCAATCTTGAGCCGTAGCGACTTGATGGATGAACAGTCTGTGGAAAGATCGATCTTATGCTACCCTAGATAGGTCCACCAGGGTCTTCTCTGCTATTATTTTGATTGTATCTGGCCATCGGGTTGCTGGTCTTGCTCTTCACCTTCTTCCTTCTATTCTTCCAATCAAGATGTCCTTCTCCAGTGATTGCTCTTTTCTTGTGATGTGCCAAATGTAAACAAGTCGTAACTTGGCAATCCTTGCTTTGAGTGACATGTCTGGCTTAATTTATTCCAAGATTGCTTTTTTGTTCATCTTGCCATCCATGAAATTGATAACATCCTTCTCCAGCACCACATTTTAAAGGCGCTGATTCTTCTTTTGTCTTATTTCTTTATCGTCCAGGATTTGCAGCCATATGTTATTGCAGAAAAGACCAGACTATGTACGAGCCATGTTTACGTCATCAGTGAAATGTTCCTCAATTTGACTACCTCATTCAGTGACTTCATTGTTGATTTGCCCATAGCTATTCTATTGACTGTCATCGCTGCATATTGAGTGATCTGTCATGAACTCATTTTCTGCTCCACCAGTTGAGAGTTCCCCTTCCGTTCTCCCTCTGGTGGTGACAGGAGGTAGTGAGGGTGGTTTAAGTGGTAGTGATCTGCCACCTGATGAGGAAGATAATGATTGGATCTCTTGAGTATCAGACTGGATATAAGACAGCCGACGCCCTATCCTGGTGCTGGTGTTTCAGTCTGCTTCTCAGGTCCTGGACTTCAGCTCTCTTCCAGTCTTCTCAAGTTAAGTTTGTTTTTTTGCTAATGTTCACACTTGCGCTTGTTGGTCAATTCAGTTTTTTGTGTAATCAGCCTGCCCCTGCTGGGGCTATGCTGAATTTCCACTCCTATTTATCAGTATTTGCCAATCTGCTTTTTGTCACTTATTAGATTGGCCTCTTTTTTGCTCTGTCTCAGAATATTTCAGAGTGCTGATATAGGTTTGGAAGTCTAGTGACTTCAGGGTTAATTTTGCTATCAGAAGTGTTGGACAATATTTTTGTAGGTTTTTTTGGCAGAGTGCAGACAGTGTCTTTCCTTTCCTGTCCTTTTTAGTTAGCCGGGCCCCATCGTTTGCTCAGCCTATTTCCTTGCCTTTGTTTGTATTTTCATCGTGTTTCACCATCAATACATGTGGCGGGCTGTCTTTCCTTTGGGGTCTGCTCTGGGGCAGTTAGTTTTCCTCTTTTCCTGCTTTAGGCTTATGTAGCGCTCCGGTTGTGACGAGGCATCTAGGACCATCGTAGGAACGCTCTACGACTGCTGCTAGTTGTGCGGTTAAGATCAGGGCTCTGCAATCTGCATAGTTACCAACTTCTCTGGTTTTCTGAGACTTAGCTTTTTGTATTTTTTTCCCTCCTCGGTTACCCATTCATAACAATGATCATTGATTCGAGCAGGTTGAAGTCCTTTACAATTTCCAGTTCATTGCAGTCCATCTCAAATCAGTCCTGGTCGTACTTCTCAATAGTTTCCTCCAGCAAAAGTTGTTGGCAACGTTTTTCCCTCTCCCAATGCAGAACATGAAGCAAAATTCCCTTGAATACTGGAATGTCAGGTTGTCGAAAGCAGGCTTGGACCACTGGTCCACAGGGTAGAAAGGTGATTTCCTCATTGGACCCCAGTGCAGGAGTCAGCCCATCCCCACCCAATATGAACAGTTGTTAACGTGATATACCTGATTCAATATGAATAGACAAAGGCGGCATCTAATCACTCATTTATCAAACAACCCCATTTTATCATATACAAACATTTGTAAATTTGTGAATGAGGGTAATGTCATATTTGCATGTGGCTTAACAATGGGCACCCAGAGTCAATGTTACTGGTAGGCCTTTGGAACCCAAGTCCTACACTGGTTGGGAGGAATTGCTACCAGCTATACAAATGTATGATTGTTTATGAACATTATTGCTTACGGTTTTGTGGTTCTGGTATATTTACCAGCAAGGAAAGTGTGTCATGCTTGGGACCTCTTCTATTGGTAAAAACAGAGATTTGGTGGCTTTGTCGGACCAAGTCCATCTGTGTATCCATTTGGATGGCAGGAATGTAACTACAAGCATAGCTGGCCACAACTTTTCTTGTGATAACAGCTAATTGGCTGCAGATTCTGAAGCTGGACCAGCAAAACGCTGAGCTGAGACTGGCTTAAACTTAAAAAAAAACAGTTATATTTATATGAGAACCACTTTAGTAAATCATGCTAAAACTAGTATGTATAAATCCCATCATCATCAAAAATGACAATGCAAAATATATTATGTATGCATTATCAACTTTCATAGTGTTTAAAATTGTTTATATATGCGTAATGGTATTTATAGTGCTCCAGTGTTCTGCTATGCTCCAATATTGGAAAAAATCTTTGTTTCGATTTGTAGCCTCTTCCAGTTGTGTTTGTATGCAGAGTATCATCGAATGTAAGACCTTTACCTGCTCCTCTATATAGAGTGGAATATAAAAGTTTGGGCACCACTAGTCAAAATTACTGTTATTGTGAACAGCTAAGCAAGTTGAAGATGAAATGATCTCGAAAAGGCCTAAAGTTAAAGATGATGCATATCCTTTGTATTTTAGACAAACAATACATATAAGTTTTCATCTTTTACTTTTTAAAATTAAAAAAATTAAAATGGGACAATTCAAAAGTTTGGATATCCTGCATGGTTAGTACTTAGCAGCACCTCCTTTTGAAAGCATCACAGCTTGTGAATGCTTTTTGTAGTCAGACAAGAGTCTTTAAATTCTTACATGAGGGATTTTCATCCATTCTTCCTTGGACAATTCTTCCAGTTCTGTGAGATTCCTGGGTCGTCTTGCATGCTCTGCTATTTTGAGGTCTAGCTACAGATTTTCAATGATGTTCAGATCAGGAGACTGTGAGGGCCATAGTAAAACCTTCAGCCTGCGCCTTTTGATGTCGCCTATTGTGGATTTTGATGTGTGTTTTGGATTATTCATTATCCATCCTCTTTTCAACTTCAGCTTTTTTACAGAAGGTGTTATGTTTGCATTAACAATTTGTTGAAATGCCATTGAGTCCATTCTTCTCTCTACCCGTGAAATGTTCTCTGTACCATAGGCTGCAAGTCAACCACAAAGCATGATTGATCCTCCCCCATGCTTAATGATTGTTGAGATGTTCTTTTCCCGAAATTCAGAGGCCTTTTTTCTCCACACATACCTTTGATCATTGTGGCCAAAGACTTCTATTTTAACCTCACCGGTCCACAGGACTTGTTTCCAAAATGCATCAGGCTTGTTTAGATGTTCTTTTGCGTACTTCTACTTCTGAATTTTATGGTGAGGATGCAGGAGAGGTTTTCTTCTTTCTTCTTGCATCACCTGGCCTTTCTTAACGATGATAGTAAACCATAACACTAACCGGCTATTAAGATTTGAAACCTTGGTCAAAGATATTTGAGCACCCAAATCTCCAAGGGTGCCCAAACTTTTGCATTGGCCCATTTCCCTTTTTACAATTTCTAAAATGAAAAAAAAATGACAATATGTATATATTTTTTGGCTAAAATACAAAGGAAATGTGTCATATTTAACTTTAGGCCTTTTAGAAATCATTTCATCTTCAACTTGCTTAACTGTTCACAATAACAGCAATTTTGACCAGGGGTGCCCAAACGTTTAGATGCCAATGTATGTACTGGATTGGATGCCAACTGCAAACAGTGAAGTGCTACATATTTATGGATGACATTTTCGAGCAAGCTTAAGTAGAACACTCAAGGATTTCTCAAAGTACATGACTCTGCTTGGTGTTCATAGGTTTACAAGACAATTGTTCTTATCAACTATTCATTGACACAGCTCTATGATTAAGTCATAATACATTTTGGAATATGAATAGAGATTAAGATAAAGGTACAAATATGAAAAACATGGGACACCACACGTAAGTAGTGGACTATGCCGTATATGGCAACGGCTGCTGCGTAAAGTCACATGAGGCATTTATGAAATAAAAAAGGGCTGAAAATGCAAATCTTGTGTGCAAATAACTGTAGGGCTGAATGATAGGGAGAACAAACAAAACAATGACTAATTCAGCACTTGTATAACCTGTAAAAGCAAATTTTACTTTTAAGGGGGCTTTACACATAGCGATATCGCTAGCAATATCGCTAAAGCGTTACTGATTTTGTGACGCAGCAGCGATATTGCTAGCGATATCGCTACATGTGATACTTACCTCCGACCGGCTCCCCCGCTGGTTATCGTTGATCGCGCGAGATCGGCCTGGTCCATTTCTCGTCATCAGCTTCCTGCTGGCGCCGACGAGCGAGCCATGGATGTGGGCGGAAGATGGACACCCTTGCCGCGTCTGAAAGGTAAGAGCGACCGCAGAGCATCGCTGCGTCGCTAGTGAGATCTGCCTGTTTGGCAGCTCACTAGCAACCATTTAGCGATGCACCAGCGATCCTGACCGGGTCATATCGTGGTCAGGATCGCTGGTGCATTGCTAAAAGTAAAGGGGCCTTTAAAGTCAACACAAAGAAAGGGCCCCGTCACACATAGCGACGCACCAGCGATCCCGACAATGATATGACCTTGTCAGGATCGTTGGTGCATCGCTACATGAACGCTGGTGAGCTGTCAAACAGGCAGCTTCACCAGCGATCAGCACCAGCGACACGCGGGTAAAAAGCGACGCACGTCGCTTAGTTACCCATTGTGTACCTTAGTTACCAGCTTCCTGCACCAGCGCGCTGGTAACTAAGGTACACATCGGGTTTCTAAGCGCTGCGTGGCCCCAAGAGTTCATGTAAAATAGGTGGAATTGAATATGGAATAAAGTTTATGTATATGAGTTTGTGACGCCACCTATGGTATCTGGTCAGAGGTGACCAGCGCTGCAGTGTAGATTCTCTGGGACAGATGGCATGATGAAGCAGAGTTGGTAAAGCTCTCCACAGGCAGAGCTGTAGTCCCAGGGCAGTTGAGGGTAGTTTGGAGATGTAGTGTGGAGTGAAGGATGTAGCAGTGCCGGATTGGTGACGCAGGAAGAAGGCAGATGACACAATTAAATGCTGCTCCAAGACCTTACTTACAGTTCTGGTGCGCACAGATGCCCACTTCAGTGCTGTGTTCTCCAGGTGAGGGGTCCAGCCAACTTCCAGGTAAAATGAAGTACACCCTTCCAGCATTCCTTGTCAGTATGTACCTTTCCTGGCCATCTCCACAATCTTGCTTTCCACTTTCCTTCCTTTCCAGCACCTCACAGTTAACATCCCAGGCCAGCAGCTGCGAATCCTGTCAGACAGCGTGTATAATCCGCTTCTTTGATCCTATATAGCTGCCTTTCTGGTGGGAATAACCATTGTAAGTTGCTGTGGCCCATAAAGTGACCACAACTGTCAGCTTTCTAGTTGAGTTCAATGTCCACTCCACTAGGCTAGGGGCTGAGAACCTTTTGTGACCTGGTTCTTTCTCCACCTGACGTCTGTGAGCGTGGAACGAGCCCCGCAGGGAGTACTCTCCAACCGTGTATCCAGAAGAACCACTTTTCTTTCAGGGAGCTTTCTGTCAAAGCCAATCCGTCCAGCAGCTTCTATTGGTAAGACTAAAACAATTCCCAACAAGAGGAAAAATAGGGTATAAAATATCAAATAAAAAATCTAGTGATTTACAAGCAAAAATATGTCAACCCCAAAATCCACAAAAAATGGACTGAACACTGAGCACTTCCTTCCCCTTCCCTCCCTCTGAGGGTACTCTCCTCAATCCTATAATACTCCTGCTCTCTAGCTAAAACTCCACCCACCTCTCAACACCCTTAATGTACCAAGCAGGGGCCATAAAGGGTGCTCTGCTATTCCACGTGTGTGTGGGATGCTGGTGTGGAATGTGGTCAGGTGTCTCCATCTTACCTGGTGGTGGGACATTACACCTCTGGTTGAGGTGCAGTACCTCTGTAGCAACTGAACCCTCAGGGGCGCCACATTTCATCAAGAGGTGCAGTCTCACCTGCCCCACATCTTCGCTATCTGCGTGCACCATCATCAACACTTCCCTGTCCCTTACTGCATGCCCTTACACATTTTCTAATTCCTAAGTCTCAAGAAACCAAGTTTTGTTGATTAATTGAAACTAATTTTTTTAATTTAATAAAAAATTGTCACCTGTTGCAGGCCAAGCGATTTTTAAAGATTTCAAAACACTGTGATTTTACACAAAGCATGTTAAACTGTTTGGATAACAATAGTTAATTTTTGAAACAAAGACATTTGGTCACCTGTAGCAGGCCAGGCATTTTTAAATGATTTCAAACCACTGTAATTTTACATAATAATAATAATCTTTATATAGCGCTAACATATTCCACAGCGCTTTACAGTTTGCACACATTATCATAACTGTCCCCAATGGAGCTCACAATCTAAATTCCCTATCTTTGGAATGTGGGAGGAAACCAGAGTACCCGGAGGAAACCCACGCAAACACGGGAAGAACATACAAACTCCTTGCAGATGTTGTCCTTGGTGGGATTCAAACCCAGGACCCCAGCTAACCACTGAGCCACCGTGCTGCCCTGCATAAAGCAGGTTAAACTGTATGGATGAGAATAGTCAATTTAAAAAAAAAATGTGGTCAACTGTAACAGGTAAAGCAGTTTTTAAACATTTTAAACTACCGTAATTTTACACAGCACGTTAAACTGTATAGATGATAATAGTCAATTTGTTTGAAAAAAAAATGTGGTCACCTGTGCCAGGCCAAGCAGTTATTAAAAATTAAAACCACAGTAATTTACACAAAATACATTAAACTGTATGGCTGACAATACAGTCAATTTTTTTTCACAGAAAAGGGGTCACCTGCAGCAGCTTTGTATTTAGCAATGCACTGCAAAGCATTAAGCCCTGTCTAGAATCTGTATTTAGCCACTCTCCCTGCTCCAGCTGTTCCTAGGCTAAATGCAGAATGTATTGCAATAGAAACAACAAAGCACAAGATTAGCCCTAAGAAGGACTTTTAGTATGATGGTTCAGCAAAGTATCACCACTAGAGGACACTGATTCCTAAAACTGAGCACACAGGCCTGTACAACTACTCTCTCCATCTAATAAGAATTCTCCCTGAGCTGTGCAATGGATTCAGTGTGCCGAGCGTGGAGGAGCCAGTTCTTTTATAACCTCTAATGTGGTAATGTGGTCATTAGAGATGAGCGAGTATACTCATTGCTCGGGTTTTCCCGAGCATGATCGGGTGTCCTCCGAGTATTTTGACATGCTCGGAGATTTAGTTTTCGTCGTCTCAGCTGCATGACTTGTGACTTGTAGACAGGCTGAATACATGTGGAGATTCCCTAACAAACAGGCATTCCACACATGTATTCAGTCTGTCCAGCAGCCGCAAATCATGCAGCTTAGATGACGAAAACTAAATCTCCGAGCACACCAAAATACTCGAAGGACACCTGAGCATGCTCGGAAAACCAGAGCAACGAGTATACTTGCTAATCACTAGTGGCTAGTCAATCACAGTAATGACACTACCAAGATGGCTATGGCATCACAGTGGCTAGCAGGCAATCACAGCATGCTTATTGGTTGTGTGACAGGCACCAAACATGTGAGGCAAGGATTCGAGTTTTCAATCTGAGCACCAGCCAATGCTTGACGAGTTCTGAGCATATCTGAGCACCCAGATACTCGAGTGATAACCGGGTATCACAGAGCACGTTCGCTCATCACTACTGCAGATACCTCTCCTATCTCTATTTCCTTCTATCAATTGAATCTCTGTGTTATTTGTAAGCTACTACAATCTTCTTCAGTGCTGGTTTTGCACAATACATTACTGTTTGGAGTATTTGTTCAATTTAGGAATTTGCTTTCGTATCTTTGTTGCTGAACTGTGAGCTAGGATGATCTTTTACTATCTCAAATTAATTCAACATGGCTGCTGCATTCCATGTCTTGACTTTTATACAATGTATTTTATGACAAGCTACAAGGTATTGTGGGGAAGCCATCACAGTCACGCTTAATGTCATGTGAGCTTTCTGTGGCTGATGGAGAGTTCTGCAATATGTAGAATGGAAATGATCGTTTTTTTGGCAATTCTGAGAATCAATTTGCAAATTGTTCAACTTTGCCAAGACATGGAAATTTCATAAAATTTATCCAAATCTCGATTTGATCTTCTTAAGTAGCTAGCCAAATTCTAGCATACATAAATACATACCGTATATACTCGAATATAAGCCGAGATTTTCAGCCCATTTTTTGGGGCTGAAAGTCCCCCTCTCGGCTTATATTCGAGTCATATACACCAGGGGGTCAGAGGGGGAGGGGGCGGGGGTGTCAGGTCATACTTACCCGTCCTGGCGCTGTCTCTTCAGCCCCCAGCTTCTCCACGATCTCCCTTCCTACCTTCAGCAGTCACATGTTACCACTCATTAAACTCATGAATATGCACATATTCATGAGTTTTAATGAGCGGTACCACGTGACCTCTGAAGGCAGGAAGGGAGATCGCGGAGAAGCTGGGGGCTGAAGAGACAGTGCCAGGACGGGTAAGTATAGCGATACTCACCTGTCCTGCATCCATGGCTGCTTGTTGCAGTCTGGCACGACCTCTGTTAGTGACGTTCAGACAACAGAGGGCGCGGTGACGTGGTTAGTGCACGCCGCGCCCCCTGCAGTCTGAACGTCGCTGACAGATGACGTGCTAGACAGCAGCAAGCAGCCATGGACACAGGACAGGTGAGTATCTCAGATGCCAGCAGTGACACCGGCACCTGGCCCCAGTGACGGAGAGGTGAGTATGTCTTTTTTTTATTTTTAAATGCAGCAGCAGCGGCAGCACATGGGGCCATAATCTATGGAACATCTTATGGGGCCATAACCTTTATGGAGAAGCATATGGGGCATATTATTCTATGGAGCATCTTTTGGGGCCATTATTAACCTTTGTGCAGCATTATATGGGGTGTATTTTGTATGGAGCATCTTATGGGGCTATCATGAACTGTATGGAACATTATGTGGGGCTCCTGATTCAATATGGAAATTCAAAAACATTTAACCTACTGATGTCTCAATTAATTTTACTTTTATTGGTATCTATTTTTAATTTTTAAATTCACCAGTAGCTGCTGCATTTTCCACCCTACACTTATACTCGAGTCAATAAGTTTTCCCAATTTTTCGTGACAAAATTAGGGAGGTCGGCTTATACTCGAGTATATAGGGTATTATGGCATGTTATAGCATGGTATTACCAAAGTGGCCACACTGTGACTTGAGAGTCAGGCTGGTTTCACATTTGCGTTTTTTAGCGCTGGAAAAAAATGCATACGTGCGCATGCGATTTTTCCCCTATATTTAACATGGGTGCGCATACCTGCGCGCTTGTAAGCGCATGTATGCGATTTTCATGCGCTGCGTTTTTTTGGGGTGTGCGTTGGTATTTTCCAGACGCTGCATGTTGCATTTTTTGGCCCTTGAAAAAATCGCATGCGCACGTATGCGCACGTTTTGCGCTAAAAATGGCCATTATAGCCTATGGATGCGCATACGTGCGCACTGGCATGCGCAGGTATGCGATTTTTTAGCGCTGCGTTTTTTGGGTGGTGTCCACTTTTTATCCTAGTTAGAATCTTCTAAAGTCAAAAAAAAAAAGTCTATATAAAGGAGGTGCCTGCCAAAACTCTGCCACTACTACACTAGACAGATTGAAGAGCAGACATTCAACCAAGAACCCATTATATCAGCAAAGAATGTGAGTATATTACATTATATGCCTGTCCTTTTAAATTATGTATGTACTAATGATTTTTATTATTTTTACATGCAGTATGTCTTCAGAATCTGAGTATTCCCCATCGCGGCAGGAATTGGCGCAAGCAGACCGTGAGGTGATTATTTTCGTGCATCTGGTAAGTATATCTGCTGCTTCTCCAAATCTCTTACGTTTTTTTCAACTTTCAGACATCGTCATCATCATCTGTGGACGGGAATAGTGAGGGCGAAGAGCAGGAGCAGCGAAGCCAAGTCCCGGTGGTGATACGGAATGTAAGTATCAAATGATTTGTAATGTTCTTTATTTTTTTTTTTATCTTCTATTTTTACTCTTTTTTTTGTTTCTTTTTTTGTAACTTTTTAGTCAATTTAAATTTGATTATTCTAATGAATGTGTTTTGTCTAGGTTCCACAACGGGATGAAGACGTCTACCTGGATAATGAGCAGCTCATCAGCCTGGTCCAGGAGCGTTCGCCGTTGTGGGACAGCCGTGACCGGCTGTACAAGGACAATGTGGTGACCCGGCGGCTATGGAATGAGGTGGCCGCAGCGTTGATGGATGGCTGGGACAGCGCCACAGCATCCGCCAAAAAGGCGTTTAGTGAGTATTTCCCTGCTCTGTATTGTGCCGCAGTGACTGTTGTCCTTGACGGCACTGTTGGGTTTCGTGCTAGGCGTATTCTAGCAGGAAACCCAACAGTGTCATCGGGGTCTACAGTGACTGCTTTGAGTATTGTATTGCTACATTGTGCCGCAGTGACTGTTGTCCTTGACGGCACTGTTGGGTTTCGTGCTAGGCGTATTCTAGCAGGAAACCCAACAGTGTCATCGTGGTCTACAGTGACTGCTTTGAGTATTGTATTGCTACATTGTGCCGCAGTGACTGTTGTCCTTGACGGCACTGTTGGGTTTCGTGCTAGGTGTATTCTAGCAGGAAACCCAACAGTGTAATCGGGGTCTACAGTGACTGCTTTGAGTATTGTATTGCTACATTGTGCCGCAGTGACTGTTGTCCTTGATGGCACTGTTGGGTTTCGTGATAGGTGTATTCGAGCAGGAAACCCAACAGTGTCATCGGGGTCTACAGTGACTGCTTTGAGTATTGTATTGCTACATTGTGCCGCAGTGACTGTTGTCCTTGACGGCACTGTTGGGTTTCGTGCTAGGCGTATTCTAGCAGGAAACCCAACAGTGTCATCGGGGTCTACAGTGACTGCTTTGAGTATTGTATTGCTACATTGTGACGCAGTGACTGTTGTCCTTGACGGCACTGTTTTTTTTTATCAACAGTGGACAAAGTCCGAACACGTTGGCGTTCGATCAAGGACCGCTTCAACAGTGATGTTCGTGCTGAGGGCCAGGTTCGCAGTGGATCTGCGTCAAGGACCAGAACTAGATACCGTCACTATCACGCGTTGCAGTTCCTAAGACCGGTCCTTGCCACAAGATCGTAATTATTATACATTTTGGGTTTTTATTTTTATTAATCTGTGTTTTTCTAATCCACAGCTGATGCTTCTTGTAAAGGCATGGTAGTAATGATTTTCCTTTCTTCCACAGCACCTGGAGCAGCACCCTGCAACCTGGCCCTGGAGCGGTCCTTCCTCGGACGTCCTCTGACCCGTCCCAGCCATCCGACAGCCAGGAAGCACCTTGCAGGTCCCACACACACACAGCTGGTGACCAGGAAGCTGGGCCATCAGGTGTTCCCCTGTCCCAGGTCTCTGCCACTGGTTATGCGGGCACTACCCGCCAGCGGCAGAGGGCCTTGGACAGGAATGTCTTGCCCGAGTTTATGCATTTGAGCGAGACATTTAATTCCAGCCTCAAGTCACTGTCCGACAGAGTTGAAAGCGGTTTTGCACTGATGGAACGTGGTTTTAACCACTTTGAACACCGCTTCAATTCTGTAGAACAGCGCCTTGACCGTCTGGAGGCCGACCTCAACAGACCAGCACACCATTTTTTTAGTAAGATTGAAAAGGGCATGGCGGAACACCTTAGTCCTGATCAACAGCTGAATGTGCTGCAGGCCTGCAACAATGCTTTCTTGCAGGCTATGCAGCATAATCGGTACGGTCAGCAGTCAGTGGTGTCCTTTCCACCTGTGCCACCATTGACTCGCTTCACCTCACTACCGACTTGTGCTGCATACCACTGCACGGACACCTCTCTTCAAAGCCAGGACACCCACCGTTACACCACCACAAGTCTGAGTGCAGCTGGTCACTTCACCGACACCACCATGGCAAGCGCTGCTCCTGTCTGCAGCACCACCGCCAATCCCATGCATGCGTGGAGCTCAGCCACCACTAGGCAAACATGGAACAGCCCTGCCGCTACAACAACATGTAGTAGCCCTGCCACCACCACTCTGCAAACCTGGACCATCACTGCCGCCACCAGTCCTCCTGCAAGGACGAGCACTGACAACGAAGAGCAGCAGCAGCCACCTCAGCAGCAGCAGCCACCTCAGCAGCAGCCACCTCAGCAGCAGCCGCCACCTCAGCAGCAGCAGCAACCACCTCAGCAGCAGCAGCCACCTCAGCAGCAGCCGCCACCTCAGCAGCAGCAGCCACCTCAGCAGCAGCCGCCACCTCAGCAGCAGCCGCCACCTCAGCAGCAGCCGCCACCTCAGCAGCAGCCGCCACCTCAGCAGCAGCAGCCATACCAGCAGACGGGGGACCTGCATTCCATATTTGCCCCTAGTTCAAGGCGAAATCAATCAAGGCGGGCATTGGGCCAAAGTCGGTCCAGGCACACAAGCCTACGGCGACATGCCATTACAACTAATGTACCTGAACAGATTTCCTCTCCTACAAGTGTTCCTACTTTAATTCCCTTAACTGGACTACCTTCCCCCACAAGTTTTGTTGCCCCTTCCCCTCAAACACCGTCTTCAACTGCAAGTGTTGCATATTCCCTGCACACCCCCAAATTGAAACCATCTGCCCCCAAACGCCGTAAAAAATAATTTTTAGTTTTATTTTTGTGAGAAAAAATAAATTTACATTTGTGGTTCACCATTAATAAGTTTCATTAATGTTGTTTGCGCCGCTCACACACACTGATGGGTAAATACATGTTAAAAACAAACCCAAGGGCTAGTATAGTCATATGTGAAATAACATGGACTAGTATAGTCATTCCAAGGCCTAGTGTAATAACTCTAGTTTTACCAAATAGAATCTGGTTTCATGAAAAACAAACTGTGGAAACTTGTCTAAAAAATAAGTTTCTTTCTAGTTTCACCAGTTTGTTTTTTGTGAAACAAGATGCTAGTTGTTAAAAATCGAGTTATTACAGTAGGCCTTGGTATGACTATACTAGGCCGTGGTATTTCACATATTACTATACTACTAGCCCCAAGGCCTACTATACTCATATTTGAAATACCACGGCCTAGTATAGTCATTACAAGGCCTAGTGTAATAACTCTAGTTTTACCAAATATAATCTGGTTTCATGAAAAACAAAATGTTGAAACTTGTCTAAAAAATAAGTTTATTTCTAGTTTCACCAGTTTGTTTTTTGTGAAACAAGATGCTAGTTGTTAAAAATCGAGTTATTACAGTAGGCCTTGGTATGACTATACTAGGCCGTGGTATTTCACATATTACTATACTACTAGCACCAAGGCCTACTATACTCATATTTGAAATACCACGGCCTAGTATATTCATTCCAAGGCCTAGTGTAATAACTCTATTTTTACCAAATAGAATCTGGTTTCATGAAAAACAAACTGTTGAAACTTGTCTAAAAAATAAGTTTCTTTCTAGTTTCACCAGTTTGTTTTTTGTGAAACAAGATGCTAGTTGTTAAAAATCGAGTTATTACAGTAGGCCTTGGTATGACTATACTAGGCCGTGGTATTTCACATATTACTATACTACTAGCCCCAAGGCCTACTATACTCATATTTGAAATACCACGGCCTAGTATAGTCATTACAAGGCCTAGTGTAATAACTCTAGTTTTACCAACTAGAATCTATTTTCAAACTGTTGAAACTTGTCAAGTTTTGTGAAACAAGATACTAGTTTGCCAAAATCGAGTAGGCCTTGTGGCCTTGTTATGACTATACTAGGCCGTGGTATTTCACATATGAATATACTAGTAGGCACAAGGCCTAATATACTCATATTTGAAATACCACGGCCTAGTATAGTCATTCCAAGGCCTAGTGTAACTTACTTGTATTCCCCATGGACTTTCATTGGGGTTGGGTTTTGAGGGTTGTGTTTTGAGAAAATCACATACTTTGTTTTAAACTAGTTGCACAATTTTCGATTGAAAAAAAAATGGTTTCATGATTCATGGCCTGCAGCTTTGCTCATTCCAATATATTTCACGCAGACTAGCAATGCTGAATTTTAACTCATATGTGTATTTACCTGCCCAGGTGTGTGAACATAAAAAAATTCAGTTATACATGGGAAGTTTTTTAATTAATTGGAGTTTAAAAAATATAGTGCACTCAGTAATGGTATCAAATAAGGATTTTTATTACCATAAACAACAACATTACACCATTTCATCTTGCCAGTGCACCCGTCCTACATCAGAAATAAAGTAGGCCGCAAATTTGTCCCTCATTTGGCCAACTTCAACGGATGACCTGAGAGTGTGCTGAGTGAATTCAGGCAATGGGTTAGGAGCATCATCGTCCAGTTCAAAGGTCGGGTGCTCTTTAGCCATCACAAAGTTATGTAGAACCACACAGGCCTTCACCACCTCATCGACTGTTTCAAGTTTAAGATTAATGGCCGTGCCCAGAATTCGCCATCTGGAAACAAGAATCCCAAAAGCACACTCGACAGTTCTTCTGGCCCTGGTCAGCCTGTAATTAAATATTTTTTTGGTGTGGTCCAAGTCCCGGCTGGAGTAGGGTTTCAGTAAGTTTCCGCACATTTGAAAAGCCTCATCGCCAACCATTACAAAGGGCAGTGGCGGAGCTTCGGTGTGAGGAAGAGGCCGTGGCATAGGGAAATTAAATTGGTTGCCATACAACCTCCGGCCCATGTCTGAGTTTTTAAAAGCCTGCGAGTCATTACCACGGCCAAATGCTCCAATGTCCACTGCTACAAACATACATCCGGCATCCGCAATTGCAATGAGTACTATTGAAAAGTACTTTTTGTAATTATAGTACTCAGATCCCGTTCTTTGGGGTTTGATGATCTGTATGTGTTTCCCATCAACAGCTCCCAAACAGTTGGGAAAATTGCATACTGTCCAGAATTTGTCAGCAATTTCCATCCACTTTTCAGCGGTGGGCAGGGGCATAAATTCTGGGCAAAGAACATTCCAGAGAGCCCGGCAGGTGTCAGCAACAATTCCAGACAAGGTAGAGATTCCAATACGGTACTGGAAGTGTAGTGAGGATAGGGTTTCTCCAGTCGCCAGGAATCTGTGAACAGACAAAGAAGTAAAATTAATATTTATGTATATTATTTTTAAAAACTATAAAATAAGATATTAGTACATTCACGAAAACTAATTACCCAAGGTTTTGAATACTAAATTTCCAAAAAAAAACATCAGACCACACCCCTTTGTTTTTAAAACATACCGTAATGTCACCAGTAGCCGTTCTTCAGGAGGAATCGCAAGACAGAGCTGTGTGTCCTGTCTCCGGATGGATTGTTGGACACGAGCAAGCAAATCCATGAAACTTTCGTGGGACATCCGGATATAATCATTAAATTTCTCCGGGTTTGCACGTAGCTCGCTGTAGAGGGTGTGGTATGCCCCACGGCTCTCCCGGAGTTCAACAATCGGATGTATCCACATACGCCGCCGTCTTCGCTGCCTCTCTCTCTTCCTTTGTTCATGGCAAGCAACTGCATACGCCTGAGCCATCGCGATGTCCAAATCCAAGTTGAAGTGAAAACTCTTCCAGCGCAGATCCATGGTCACGAGAAGAATCAAGCAAATGTGAAGAATACTGTAGACAAGGTCTATATATATTAACATACCACACCCACAATGAAGTCCCATTGGTCTTGTGTGTTGTTGAATGGTTGTATTTTCTTTTTTGTGGGGTTTTTCCAAAATCTGTAAAAAAACGCAAACGCACAAAAAACGCATACAAACGCGCAAAAACGCTGCGTTTTTTTCCTGCATGCGCATTAAAATGCTGGAAAAAAACGCAGCGTTTGTATGCATTTGTATGCGTTTTTTTAATGCGTTTTTTTGCTGGAAAAACGCGCTGCAAAAAAAAGCAAGTGTGAAACTAGCCTCATATGCAGAAAAATGCAAAAATTGAGATTACTGTAAATTATAAAATAAAAAAGGAGGGTTCCCTAAATTAATAAATGAATAAATAAAACTAAGTTTTGGGACCTGAACTCCACCAGACCACCTATTACTCATAGAGGACATGCAGCAAGAACCATTTATTGGAGAAGAGGCGGCACTGGCACATTGCTCTCTCCACTGATTTATGTATTACGAAGAGAAGCAAGCAAGTGACACCTTTAGACTTCAGTTAGGAAAAACACATTTATGCATATCCAAGGACAGACAAATGATGACTCCTGAGAGTAAGGGTACCGTTACACCTAGCAATGCACCAGCTATCCCGACTAGCGATATGACGCCGTCAGGATTGCTGGTGCATCGATAGGTGGTCGCTAGTGAGCTGCCACACAGGCAGATCTCACCAGTGACATCGCTGGGAACGGGGGTCGCTACTTACCTGTCAGAAGCGGCGATCCTGCGTCCTCCCGCCCGGCTCACGCGTCGCTCGTCGGTGCCACAGGAAGCGCCGCAGGAAGTGGCCGACGAGGAATGGTCCAGGAGCTTCTCGCGCTATCAGCGATAATCAGCGGGGGAGTCGGTCGGAGGTAAGTATCACATGCAGCAATATCGCTAGCAATATCGATGCAACGTCACAAAATCGGTGACTTTACAGCAATATTGCTAGCGATATCGCAGTGTGTAACGGGGGCTTTAAAGAGAACCATCACCATTTGAAGTTTTCTGCTAATGAGATTTTGGTGTATGGTGCACAGGAGCTGGACTGTATAATCAGTCCTCTTCTCCATCTCTGTGATTCCACAGTCCCTCTGCCGGCCTACAGTCTTTTTGCAGGACCCACTGCAGGATAGTCACCATTCACATCTACAGGACCCTATTAACTTGGATTGCTGGGTTCAAGGGTGTAACTTGAAGTTTGTGGGTCAGAATGCAAAAGCTTCAACGTTGCCCACAATTATTGCAAGTCTTTAATAGTAATGATTTTTTCAGATGAGCCAAAGAGACCTTTAGGTCCCCCTTGGCTTCAGGCCGTGGGTGAGATTGCAACCCCAGCATCTATTATAGTTACCCCCAAGCCTGGGTCCCACCAATGTAACTTGTTTTGACAGGAAAAACTAAAGCTACTTTTCCTGTATAAGTATCTGTGATGGAGTGTAAGACACAGATGCAAACACGGCATCATGAACATGTAATTGAAAAGCTTAAAAAAAACAGAAGACAGATCATTTTGGAAAAACATTATTAATTTTTTTGTCATGAACTGAAGTGGATGAAATCATGGCAACTGTCAAGGTACCATGCACTCTTTAAATAAAGATTATCCAGATTTTGTGTTATGACGTGCCTCAATTTGGTCTGTAAATGCAGCTTTAGCAACTATAGTTCTGTGGAGTTTATCTATGGATGAAGAACATCCAAGAAGATTTTACCTAAGTCTTTAAGTGTTCAATATGTAAAAAAAAGTATTTTTTCCCTGTAGTGACATCAAGGTCCAGTGCTCAATTTGAGACAACAAAATTATGACTCGTGCTTTTTTCGGTAAACTTTATGTACATTGTCCAGAAGAACCCGTTTATTAGTAATAAATTATAGGTCTGTAAAAGAAGGAAAAAGATGCGGCACTCACCCAGATTTGCAGTCCAGTGTTTCTTTATTCAACCATTAAAGGTCACACAATAAAGGATGGCCAGATAGCATGAGGCATGTGGGGAAAAAAGACGGACGACAGCCGTTTCGCGTACACAGACGCTTCAACAGGTCCAGGTGTGTAATTACGTGATGTCATTTCCTTAAATAGGTCTATGACTAACAACAGGTGAACATTTAAAAAAACATGAATGGACATTTTCAATTAAAAACAAGTAACATAATTACATCTTTTTGCTGACTGCAGGAACAATCACAACAAGAAATTTTTTCAAAAGGAGTGTATAGAGATCCTTACAAACAATTTTTTTCTTTACAGAAAAAATTTTTCTTGTTTACAAAAGAAATTTTTTTACAAAAAATGTTTTTCTCTCTTTACAAAAAAATAGACAGATCCAACCTATCATTCAGTCCTAAAGGACCCTGCGCTTTAGATTTAATTATCCATCTGGCTTCATGTCTCATCAACAATTTATTATGATTACCACCTTGTGGTGGAAATTTTACAATTTCTAAACCAGCAAAGCATAATAATTCAGGGTTGGAATTGTGTTTTTCTTGCATATGTTTTATTAAGCGCAAAGACCATTTTCCTGTACTAATCGAATGATAATGTTCACGGAATCTGGTTGCAAGTGGTCTAATAGTTTTTCCTATGTAAAAAAGTAAACAAGGACAAAACAAAATATATACCACAAATTTACTTTTACAAGAAATAAAATCTTTTACTCTATGCTGAACGGGTCCGATTTTTAGAGGATTGGAAGTCATATATAAGTGACAGTAATTACAGTTACCGCATTTAAAGTTCCCTTTTAGTGAATTTTTTTGTAACCAGTTTTTATCAAGAGGTAACAAACGATTATGAACTATAAGATCAGCTATATTATTAGTGCGTTTATATGCAAATTGCGGAGCCATAGTACAGATTTCCTGCAAATCTTTATCAGAGCGCAAAACATGTCAATTTTTTCTGATGGCTGTGTGTATAACCCTATCAATGGAACTATGCTTAAAGCTAAAGAAAAATCTCTTTTGTGGATTTATTTCACTATGTTCAACAATATCGATTTTTACATCTAAAAATTCTATATTTTTTTGTCCAAAGCAGGAGGTAAATCGCATGTTATCCACATTGATTTCGCTTAGGTATTTAACGAAATTATCAAAATCATTCTGAGAACCATCCCATATGATGAAAATATCATCCACAAATCTCAGGAAGATGCGGATGTGTTTTAAAAGAGGATTGGAAATATTTGTAATATATTTTTCTTCAAATGCTGCTAGAAACAAATTAGCAAAAACACATGCTACGGGCGTCCCCATAGCGGTACCGGTTTTCTGAAGATACCATTGGTTCAGAAATTTAAATACATTATGAGATAATACAAAGTCCAATCCATCTAAAATAAACGCAATCCAATCAGAACTCTTGTCAGAATTCATCAAAATTTTTTGAATAGCTTCAATAGCATTTTTTGGAGGAATCCGTGTATAAAGGTTCACTACATCAATTGTGGTTAAAGAAAAACTTGACTGCCAATCAAAGTTTTTTAAAATGGAGATAAAACCCCCTGAATCTTTTACGTAGGAAGGAATCTGAGAAAGTAATGGCTTAAGGAGCCAGTCTAAATATTGTGATAACGGCTCTGTCAATGAATTAATGCCCGATATTATGGGGCGACCCGGGGGTTGCGTAATAGATTTATGAATCTTTGGAATGCTGTACCAATGAGCAATCTCTGTGAAATCAGGCATCAAATTTTCAGCTCTCTTTTTGATAAAACGCCATTTTCAACATTTTTTCTCAAAAAAGTTCTCAATTTGTTTTTAAATCTTTCTGTCGGATTGCAATCCAAAGGGACATAGGTCGATCTATCCTCCAATTGGGACAAAGCTTTCTTTATGTAATAATCCCTATCTAAAATAACAATATTTCCTCTTTTATCCACTTTGCGGATTACTACATCATCCCACTTTTGTATATCACGTAAAGCCTTCAACTCCTTATCCAGCAAATTTTTTCTAAGCTTCCACATCTTTTAGTACTAAATCCTGAAATAAATCGATGACATTACCTGGAGAAATTGGGGGCATGTAATTAGATTTTACCCCTCCTGTAAAGGGTTCTACAGAGATTAAAGAATTGGTGTTGCTCACTGACTCATTACTCACTGACGGATCAGCTATGCTCATCAGAGTAACAATACCATTAACATCTATTACGTCAGATGACCGAAACATGAAGCCTAAGGTTCCTATAGTAACAGGATTCTCCTTAATCTGATCACTATTGACTTTGTTCTCATTGACATTAACAAAAGATTTATGTAAATGTAACTTTCTAATTGATATAAAAAGCTCAATTTTAAAGTCCGTTAAATTGAAAGTTTCAGGAAAGCAGAAATTCAGTCCTTTAGATAGCACCGACAGGTGATCTTCTGTTAAAGTTCTCTTAGATAAATTCAGAACTAGTAGATCGTCACACGCACCTATTGCTTCCTCCACATTACTTGTTTGCGTTTTTTCTTGGAATTTCCGATTTCTGCCCCCTCTTCTTGCCTTTTTTCTAAAGGGGCTGACGATCCTGCTGTTTCTTTTGGACAAACTATCATCTCCTCCGTAGCGCTATAATCAGAGTCCGTGATCCAGCCATCAGAATAAACTTTTTTCTTTCTTAATCTCAAAGATCGATTTTTATTATAAAAAGCTCTTTTTTTATTTTTAGAATTCCATGAAAAAAATATGTCCAGTATCAAAATCCATTTTATCCCGCAGAAATGTTTCTTTTTTCTTTTGTTTAGTTTCCATTTGAATGACCACTAATTTCCTTTCTAATTTATTAAAAAAAATTGGTGTTTTGACTTTCACTTAAACGTGAAGATAATTCCTTTTTTGCTTTCTCCAACTGTTCACATAAAACCGCATATTCTTTTTCATTTTGACTTGTGACTAATCTTAATAACTTTTGAGAACAATCCAAATGAATAAGTTCCCATTCTTTCAAAAATTCCATATCATTATTGAACTGTGAAATTTCCTTGAAAACTCGAAGTCCTCTTGGTACTCGTTCACATTCAATGTAAGATTTAAGTGACTTAATAGTCCAAAACAACCGGATTTCCTGAAGCAAGGGAACAGATTTTAGATTCCAGGGTCTTAGTGCTAATGATATGCAACTCTTCTTTGTAATTACAGTCAGCAAAAAATACCCCCGCCTCCTCCTGCCAGCTAACAGTCCTTGTTTAGTTGCACTGTGTTCAGCCTGATCCATAGTGTCTTCAGACAAATCCATGTTGCTATAAATTCACAGGTGAAAACTCAAAAAGCATGGGCCTTGTGCTCAGTTCTCAAAACAAGTATGCAATTCAATTCAAAGAAAGCCCAGATAAACAGCACCAAGGCTCTAATCCACCATCAACAAGTCGAGGATCAATCACAGGCACACAGTGTGTAAAACACTGCTGGGAATAACGGTGCTCCGCATCAGAAAAAACATGCTAAATTTGTAAAAGAAGAAAAAGATGCGGCACTCACCCAGATTTGCAGTGCAGTGTTTCTTTATTCAACCATTAAAGGTCACACAATAAAGGACGGGCAGATAACTTGAGGCATGCGGGGGAAAAAAGACGGACGACAGCCGTTTCGCGGACACAGACGCTTCAACAGGTCCAGGTGTGTAATTACGTGATGTCATTTTCTTAAATAGGTCTATGACTAACAACAGGTGAACATTTAAAACAACATGAATGGACATTTTCAATTAAAGACAAGTAACATAATTACATCTTTATGCTGACTGCAGGAACAATCAGAACAAGAAATTTTTTCAAAAGGAGTGTATAAAGATCCTTACAAACTATTTTTTTTTTTACAGTCTCAGAACTTCATGATCATACCTGGTAGTTTTAGGCTTTCAAGCATTACACTGCGCTTTACATCCAAGCATTAGGAGGAAACTATTATGTTTTGTGATTATCTTGAAGTGCGGTGCACTGTGTTCTTCTCTGAAGTGTACGCAGTGTTACAGCATCTTCAGATCATAGGTGTACACTGTAGATTATAATTTCACTCCTTGTGACTGGTCTAATGAGAGATGAAGCAGAAACGCACATCTGCTTACATCCTCTCAAACCTTTGTGACCTAAGCTCAAACAATACTAGCACAATCAAACAGATGCTGCAGCTTATATTCATAGCGAAGCTTCCTATGGGAGCGTTTAGCAGATGTGTTCTGTTTCAATAATCTTTGTATACAGATTGTTTAATGCAATGTTTGAGGACAGAACTGCCTGCAGTAATTCATAGGCATCAGGCAAATTGCCATTGCAATTATGTGTGCTTCTTTACCCAGATTTAGGCTGTGTGCCAACGTTGCGTTTTTTTTACTCGTTTTTGAAGCGTTTTTCGGGGTCAAACCACTTCAAAAACACTTAAAATAAGCATCCCATTAATTTTAATGCATTTTGACCATTTTGTGCCAATTGATGCGTTTTTTTCCGCATAGGAAACGCGTAGCTGCTATAAACGCAGCATGCTCATTATTTTCCTCTTCAGTCCGCGTTTTTAGCTGTTTCCTATGAGTCCAGAAGACGCGCGGAAAAAAACGCATCAAAAACGTGCGGTTTTTAAGCAAAAAACATGCGGAAAAAGAACGCGCGTTTTCTGGGAAGAAGTCCGGTTTTATATCAGTTTTAAAACGCTAACGTGGGCACATAGCCTTAAAGTATTTTTGATCAGCGTAAACGTATGTAACTTTTTCATTCTGTATCTTAACCCCTTCACCCCCAAGGGTGGTTTGCACGTTCATGACCAGGCCAATTTTTACAATTCTGACCACTGTCCCTTTATGAGGTTATAACTCTGGAACGCTTCAACGGATCTAGGCGATTCTGAGATTGTTTTCTCATGACATATTGTACTTCACTTTAGTGGTAAAAATTTTTCGCTATAACTTGCGTTTATTTATGAAAAAAACAGAAATATGGCAAAAATTTTGAAAATTTTGCAATTTTCAAACTTTGAATTTGTATGCCCTTAAAACAGAGAAATATGTGACACAAAATAGTTACTAAATAACATTTCCCACATGTCTACTTTACAACAGCACAATTTGGGAAACAACATTTTTTTTTGTTAGGAAGTTATAAGGGTTAAAATTTGACAAGCGATTTCTAATTTTTACAACAAAACTTACAAAACCATTTTTTTTAGGGACCACCTCACATTTGAAGTCACTTTGAGGGGTCTATATGGCAGAAAATACCCAAAAGTGACACCATTCTAAAAACTGCACCCCTGAAGCTACTCAAAACTACATTCAAGAAGATTATTAACCCTTCAGGTGCTTCACAGGAGCAGAAGCAACGTGGAAGGAAAAAATGAACATTTAACTTTTTAGTCACAAAAATAATATTTTAGCAACAATTTTTTTATTTTCCCAAGGGTAACAGGAGAAATTGGACCCCAAAAGTTGTTGTCAAATTTGTCCTGAGTACGCTGATACCCAATATATGGGGGGGAACCACTGTTTGGGCACAAGGCAGGGCTCAGAAGGGAAGGAGCCCCGTTTGACTTTTTCAACCTAAAATTGGCTGGAATTGAGATCAGACGCCATGTCGCGTTTGACGAGTGTCTGATGTGCCTAAACAGTGGAAACCCCCCACAAGTGACCCCATTTTGGAAACTAGACCCCCTAAGGAACTTATCTAGATGTGTGGTGACCACTTTGAACCCCCAAGGGCTTCACAGAAGTTTATAACACCCGGGCGTGAAAATAAAAAATCATATTTTTTCCACAAACATGATAATTTAGTCCCCAATATTTTGTTTTCCCAAGGGTAACAGGAGAAATTGGACCCCAAAGGTTGTTGTCAAATTTGTCCTGAGTACGCTGATACCCAATATGTGGGGGGGAACCACTGTTTGGTCACATGGCAGGGCTCAGAAGGGAAGGAGCCCCGTTTGACTTTTTCAACCTAAAATTAGCTGGAATTGAGATCGGACGCCATGTCGCGTTTGACGAGCGTCTGATGTGCCTAAACAGTGGAAACCCCCCACAAGTGACCCCATTTTGGAAACTAGACCCCCTAAGGAACTTATCTAGATGTGTGGTGACCACTTTGAACCCCCAAGGGCTTCACAGAAGTTTATAACACCCGGGCGTGAAAATAAAAAATCATATTTTTTCCACAAACATGATCATTTAGTCCCCAATATTTTGTTTTCCCAAGGGAAACAGGAGAAATTGGACTCCAAAGGTTGTTGTCAAATTTGTCCTGAGTACCCTGATACCCAATATGTGGGGAGGAACCACTGTTTAGGCACATGGCAGGGCTCAGAAGGGAAGGAGCCCGGTTTGACTTTTTCAACCTAAAATTGGCTGGAATTGAGATCGGACGCCATGTCACGTTTGACGAGCATCTGATGTGCCTAAACAGTGGAAACCCCCTACAAGTGACCCCATTTTGGAAACTAGACCCCCTAAGGAACTTATCTAGATGTGTGGTGACCACTTTGAACCCCCAAGGGCTTCACAGAAGTTTATAACACCCGGGCGTGAAAATAAAAAATCATATTTTTTCCACAAACATGATCATTTAGTCCCCAATATTTTGTTTTCCCAAGGGTAACAGGAGAAATTGGACCCCAAAGGTTGTTGTCAAAGTTGTCCTGAGTACGCTGATACCCAATATGTGGGGGGGAACCACTGTTTGGTCACATGGCAGGGCTCAGAAGGGAAGGAGCCCCGTTTGACTTTTTCAACCTAAAATTAGCTGGAATTGAGATCGGACGCCATGTCGCATTTGACGAGCGTCTGATGTGCCTAAACAGTGGAAACCCCCCACAAGTGACCCCATTTTGGAAACTAGACCCCCTAAGGAACTTATCTAGATGTGTGGTGACCACTTTGAACCCCCAAGGGCTTCACAGAAGTTTATAACACCCGGGCGTGAAAATAAAAAATCATATTTTTTCCACAAACATGATCATTTAGTCCCCAATATTTTGTTTTCCCAAGGGTAACAGGAGAAATTGGACCCTAAATGTTCTTGTCAAATTTGTCCTGAGTACGCTGATACCCAATATGTGGGGGGGAACCACTTTTTAGGCACATGGCAGGGCTCAGAAGGGAAGGAGCCCCGTTTGACTTTTTCAACCTAAAATTGGCTGGAATTGAGATCGGACGCCATGTCACGTTTGACGAGCGTCTGATGTGCCTAAACAGTGGAAACCCCCCACAAGTGACCACATTTTGGAAACTAGACCCCCTAAGGAACTTATCTAGATGTGTGGTGAGCACTTTGAACCCCCAAGTGTTTCACTAAAGATTATAATGCCCAGGCGTGAAAATATAAAATCCTGTTTTGTTCCCACATAAATGATCATTTAGTCCCCAATTTTTAATTTTCCCAAGAGTAACAGGAGAAATTGGACCCCAAAAGTTGTTGTCCAATTTGTCCTGAGTACCGTGATACCCCACATGTGGGAGAAAACTACTGTTTGGGCACACGTCAGGGCTCGAAAGGGAAGTAATGACGTTTTGGAAAGCAGACTTTGATGGAATGGTCTGCAGGCGTCATGTTCCATTTGCAGAGCCCTTGATGTTCCTAAACAGTAGAAACCCCCCATAAGTGACCACATTTTGGAAACTAGACCCCCTAAGGAACTTATTTAGATGTGTGGTGAGCACTTTGAACCCCCAAGTGTTTCACTAAAGATTATAATGCCCAGGCGTGAAAATATAAAATCCTGTTTTGTTCCCACATAAATGATCATTTAGTCCCCAATTTTTAATTTTCCCAAGAGTAACAGGAGAAATTGGACCCCAAAAGTTGTTGTCCAATTTGTCCTGAGTACCCTGATACCCCACATGTGGGAGAAAACTACTGTTTGGGCACACGTCAGGGCTCGAAAGGGAAGTAATGACGTTTTGGAAAGCAGACTTTGATGGAATGGTCTGCGGGCGTCATGTTCCATTTGCAGAGCCCTTGATGTTCCTAAACAGTAGAAACCCCCCATAAGTGACCACATTTTGGATACTAGACCCCCTAAGGAACTTATCTAGATGTGTGGTGAGCACTTTGAACCCCCAAGTGTTTCACTAAAGATTATAATGCCCAGGCGTGAAAATATAAAATCCTGTTTTGTTCCCACATAAATGATCATTTAGTCCCCAATTTTTAATTTTCCCAAGAGTAACAGGAGAAATTGGACCCCAAAAGTTGTTGTCCAATTTGTCCTGAGTACCCTGATACCCCACATGTGGGAGAAAACTACTGTTTGAGCACACGTCAGGGCTCGAAAGGGAAGTAATGACGTTTTGGAAAGCAGACTTTGATGGAATGGTCTGCGGGCGTCATGTTCCATTTGCAGAGCCCTTGATGTTCCTAAACAGTAGAAACCCCCCATAAGTGACCCCATTTTGGATACTAGACCCCCTAAGGAACTTATTTAGATGTGTGGTGAGCACTTTGAACCCCCAAGTGTTTCACTAAAGATTATAATGCCCAGGCGTGAAAATATAAAATCCTGTTTTGTTCCCACATAAATGATCATTTAGTCCCCAATTTTTAATTTTCCCAAGAGTAACAGGAGAAATTGGACCCCAAAAGTTGTTGTCCAATTTGTCCTGAGTACCCTGATACCCCACATGTGGGAGAAAACTACTGTTTGGGCACACGTCAGGGCTTGAAAGGGAAGTAATGACGTTTTGGAAAGCAGACTTTGATGGAATGGTCTGCGGGCGTCATGTTCCATTTGCAGAGCCCTTGATGTTCCTAAACAGTAGAAACCCCCCATAAGTGACCCCATTTTGGAAACTAGACCCCCTAAGGAACTTATCTAGATGTTTGGTGAGCACTTTGAACCCCCAAGTGTTTCACTAAAGATTATAATGCCCAGGCGTGAAAATATAAAATCCTGTTTTGTTCCCACATAAATGATCATTTAGTCCCCAATTTTTAATTTTCCCAAGAGTAACAGGAGAAATTGGACCCCAAAAGTCGTTGTCCAATTTGTCCTGGGTACTCTGGTACCCCACATGTGGGAAAAAACTGTTTAGGCACACGTTGGGGCTCGAAAGGGAAGTAGTGTTGTTTTGGAATGCAGACTTTGATGGTCTGCTGGCGTCATGTTCCATTTGCAGAGTCCCTGATGTGCCTAAACAGGAAAAAACCCCACATATGACATCATTTTGGATACTAGACCCCCAATGAACAAATCTAGATGTGCCCCCAACTAATCTAATGTAAATTAGTAGTGCATGGAGGTGTGGTACAATTTGAAGCAATCCTTCATGCACAGGCCAGGTTTTTCGGGGCAGGTGTCGCACTGGTAAATGGTGTCCCTGCGTATTCCTTTTTTGTAACACACTCGACACCTTTTTTGCGGCTTACCTTTTCTTGGGGTTGGCGGGACCACCCCCGGAAAATGCTGACCTGGGACAATACGAGCACCTTCAGTTCCTGAAGTACTGGGGCCCGCTCCTTCCTGAGCGCCAAACATCATGGCCTTAACCACTACCTCCTGGAAATGAAGGTACGCCGTATCACTGGGGCATGCACATTGTGACAGCAGGAATGCGTTGAGCATTGCCATTTGGACGATGTGCACGGCCAGCTTTTTGTACCACACCTTGGCCTTCCTCAATGCATTGTACGGTTGGAGGAGTTGATCGGAGAGATCAACTCCCCCCATTTTTTTGTTGTACCCCACTACACATGTCGGTTTGAGGACCTGTGTAGAGGTACCCCGTACAGTGCAGAGGGTACTGCCATCACCGTGTATGGTGGTCAAGAGATGGACATCTCTCTTGACCTTGTACTTGACCACCAGCAGGTGGTCGCTACATTGGGCTCTGCTCTCACCTTTTCGGAGCATCTGCCCAAGTAGCGTCTTCGGGAGGCCTCTCTGATTTTTGCGGACAGTACCGCAGGCTGCGGTACGTCGCTCAGAGAGGCATTTGTAGAGTGGGATGCTGGTATAAAAGTTATCAGTGTAGAGGTGATAACCTTTATCCAGCAGTGGGTGCACCAAATCCCACACAATTTTCCCACTCACTCCCAGGAAAGGAGGACACTCAGGGGGTTCAATCCGGGTGTCCTTCCCTTCGTAAACTCTAAACTTGTTGGTGTACCCTGAGGTACTCTCACACAACTTATAGAGTTTGATTCCATACCTGGCCCTCTTACTGGGCAGGTATTGACGGAATCGCAGCCTTCCCTTGAAGTGAACCAAGGACTCATCCTCGCAGATGTCCCTTTGGGGCACGTACACTTCAGCAAACTTTTTGTTGAAGTGTTCGATGACCGGCCGAACTTTGAACAGACGGTCAAAGTTGGGGTCATCTTGTGCGGGACACTCTGCATTATCACTATTAGAGTTGAGTGACTTTTGGTTTTTTAGGGTCGCGTTTCGTTTCGTGAAACCCGACTTTTCCAAAAGTCGGGTCGAGCAAGATCGTCCGATTATAGGGAAAAGTCGGGGTCGTCCCGAAACACGAAACCCAATGTAAGTCAATGGGGAATAAAAGTCGGCAGTGAGAGGAGGACAGGAAACACACCAACAGTGCCCATTTGAATGCCAAAAGCATCAATTCTTCTTACTTAAGCTTGTCAACCTTAATTAACTTCATAATACAAGTTACGCACTGAAAAATGGGGGTTATTTGGCTACAGACTGTGGGGAGGGAGGGCTGGCTCCAGGTTTTCATGTGCCCTGGGCGAAAGAGCGCCCCTTTAACACATACCACAACTCATCATGCTCCGATACGGCAGAGAAATAGCGGTATAGTACAATGAAATATACCTCACTTTTTACATCTCATGACGAGGCCCATCTATTTCTCCATACAGAATCATTGGTCCCATATAATGTTTGAAACAGTATATGATGAGCTCCACATAATGCTACAGTATATGTTGGTCCCCATGGATGAAGCTCTACTGTCTTATGGGCCCAAATAATGCTCCAAACATAATGGGCCCCATTTCTAATGCTCTAGTGTATAATGGGCCCTGTAAATGCTGCTCCAGTGTCTGATGTCCACCTTTGGAATGTTCCAGTGTATGGTGGGCCCCATCTATCATTCTCAGACGGTGTTAGGCCCAGTATGGATTGCACGTGATTGCACAAAGGTTAGAAAGGGTACCGTATCCCCAGATAACATGTATGGATAGCATACACATTCAAAATATATGTCTCAGGAGGCAGGCTCAGACGGTGTTAGGCCCAGTATGGATTGCACGTGATTGCACAAAGGTTAGAAAGGGTACCGTATCCCCGGATAACATGTATGGATAGCGTACACATTCAAAATATATGTCTCAGGAGGCAGGCTCAGATGGTGTCAGGCCCAGTATGGATTGCACGTGATTGCACAAAGGTTAGAAAGGGTACCGTATCCCCAGATAACATGTATGGATAGCGTACACATTCAAAATATATGTCTCAGGAGGCAGGCTCAGACGGTGTCAGGCCCAGTATGGATTGCACGTGATTGCACAAAGGTTAGATTGGGTACCGTATCCCCAGATAACATGTATGGATAGCGTACACATTCAAAATATATGTCTCAGGAGGCAGGCTCAGACGGTGTTAGGCCCAGTATGGATTGCACGTGATTGCACAAAGGTTAGAAAGGGTACCGTTTCCCCGGATAACATGTATGGATAGCGTACACATTCAAAATATATGTCTCAGGAGGCAGGCTCAGACGGTGTCAGGCCCAGTATGGATTGCACGTGATTGCACAAAGGTTAGAAAGGGTACCGTATCCCCGGATAACATGTATGGATAGCATACACATTCAAAATATATGTCTCAGGAGGCAGGCTCAGACGGTGTTAGGCCCAGTATGGATTGCACGTGATTGCACAAAGGTTAGAAAGGGTACCGTATCCCCGGATAACATGTATGGATAGCGTACACATTCAAAATATATGTCTCAGGAGGCAGGCTCAGACGGTGTTAGGCCCAGTATGGATTGCACGTGATTGCACAAAGGTTAGAAAGGGTACCGTATCCCCAGATAACATGTATGGATAGCGTACACATTCAAAATATATGTCTCAGGAGGCAGGCTCAGACGGTGTCAGGCACAGTATGGATTTGACGGCCCAGATTACACAGCGGAGGAGCAGGGAGAGGTAAAGATTGCAAATGCTGGGGCCCTGCCCAAGCAAGGGGGGCCCACTCGTGGGCGTCGGTACTGGCACTGGGCCCCTCATAGTACAGCGGTGTGTCTGACGGCGGGTGTGCACCACCACCGTCAGAGACACTTGATTGCACTATGAGGGACCCTGTGCCAGTGCCCGCGCCCAAGAGTCGGCCTACCCACCTGTCCAGGGCAATGGCACTCGCACGGTGTCGTGCGCTAGGTGGTGACCCCGGCCATGGTGTGGGAGGCAGCACAGTTAGGGAGTTTTAGAAAGTGGCATATGTTGATGTTGGACATTCAGCTGATGCAAAAGGCGAAATAGGTGAAGTCCCAGGAAGAGGTGGACCAAAGCAAGCCATTTTTCTGTCACCCTATGCGTCATCAGGGGAAGGTGGGACAAAATCCTTGGAAACCCATGCGTGGTTCATTTTAATGAAGGTTAGATCATCCACATTTTGGGTTGACAGACGGGTCCTTTTTTCTGTCAGGATTGATCCAGCTGCACTGAAGACTCTTTCCGATAGCACACTTGCAGCTGGGCAAGCAAGCTCCTGTGAGGCATATTGGGCCAATTCAGGCCAGGTGTCCAGTTTAGCGGCCCAATAGTCAAAGGGGAATGACCTGTGTGGGAGAACATCGATATGGGAGGAAAAGTAGTTTGTAACCATAGTTGACAACTGCTGTCTCCTGTCACTTTCCATCGATGCAGTATTACCAGTTGTGTGAGCGGTATTTGAAAAATCAGTCCACAACATTGTCATGAAACCCCTGTCTCCAACGCCACTTCTGCTGTGTGCACCACGAACACCTCTGCCAAGCTGCCCCCGGCCCGTACGGCTCGTGTGAGAACCAACACCGCTGCTGTGTGCTGGGAATGCCTCAAGCAACCGATTTACCAGAGTTGCTTGTTTATTAGCCAATATTAGGTCAAGGTTCTCCTGTGGCATGATGTTTTGTAATTTGCCTTTATAGCGTGGATCCAGGATGCTGGCCAACCAGTAGTCGTCATCGTTCATCATTTTGGCAATGCGGGGGTCCCTTTTTAGGATCCGCAAGGCATAATCTGACATGTGGGCCAATGTTCCCGGTGTCAATGATGCACTGCGAGTGCTGGGTGGAGGAGCACTTTCTGGCAAATCCACATCCCTCCAGTCACGCACAAACCCTGTACCAGACCTTGCCACGCCAACATTTTCACTTGCCCCACGAGATGCATCCTCCTCCCCTAAGTAATCATCCCCATCATCATCCTCCTCCTCCTCTTCTTCCTCCACCTCGTCCAGGAGAGGTCCCTGAGCAGACAATGGCTGAATGTCATCAAGGATTCCCTCCTCCTCTTCCTCCTCATCAACATTGGCTGCAGACGCCTGCTCCTTAAGGTGCGTCAAAGTTTGCATGAGCAGACGCATAAGTGGGATGCTCATGCTTAGGATGGCGTCGTCTGCGCTTACCAGCCGTGTGCATTCCTCAAAACACTGAAGGACTTTACAGAGGTCTTTCAGCTTCGACCACTGCACACCTGTCAACTCCATGTCTGCTCTCAAAGTGCCTGGCCGTGTATCCTCCCACAAATGCATTATGGCCTGCCTCTGCTCGCACAGCCGCTCCACCATGTGCAGGGTGGAGTTCCACCTTGTTGCAATGTCGATAATGAGGCGGTGGTTGGGAAGGTGGAGCAATCGCTGCAGCTTCTGCATACGAACGGAGTGTACAGGCGACCGGCGGATGTGCGCGCACAGTCTTCGCACCTTCTGGAGCAGGGCTGTTAACTCCGGATAATTTTTGAGGAAGCACTGCACCACCAGGTTCAAGGTGTGAGCCAAGCAAGGTATGTGGCTGAGTTTTGAAAGGGCTATGGCTGCCACAAAATTACGGCCGTTATCACTAACTACCTTGCCTGCCTCAAGATGTACACTGCCCAGCCATGACTCAGTTTGTCGCTTCAAGTACTCGGCCAGCACCTCGGCGGTGTGTCTGTCGCCCAAACACATCATCTGCAACACAGCCTGCTGACGCTTTCCACTAGCTGCTCGATAGGGGGACACATCGTGTGCAACAGTGGCAGCTGCAGATGGAGTGCTCGTACGACTGCGCTCTGTGGACGAGCTTTCGCTTCTGGAGGAGGAGGGTCGAACGCCTACAGCCAACTGTTTCCTATACTGTGGGCTAGGCAGCACTGTCCCACCACCGCTGTCCCCTGTGGACCCTGCATCCACCACATTAACCCAGTGCGCAGTGATGGACACGTAACGGCCCTGGCCATGCCGACTGGACCATGCATCAGTTGTGAGGTGCACCTTTCCGCTCACTGACTGCTTGAGTGCATGGACAATGCGGTCTTTCACATGATGGTGGAGGGCTGGGATGGCTTTGCGAGAGAAGAAGTGGCGACTGGGTAGGTCATAGCGTGGTACTGCATAGGCCATGAGTTCACGGAAAGCTGTGCTTTCCACCAACCGAAAGGGCATCATCTCAAACGAGATTAGTTTGGCATTGTGGGCGTTCAAACCCAGTGTACGCGGATGAGAGACTGAGTACTTTCTTGACCTACTCATAGTGTCTGGGAGGGTGAGCTGGACTTGAGAGCTGCATATGGTGGAAGTAGCGGTGGACAGGGCGGACTGAGAGAGGGTTGATGATGGTGATGGAGTTGGTGTTCTTTCTGATGGTCTAGAATCAGTCTTTCGTTGATATAACAGTGGGATTCCCTGACTGCTGTGGCCTTGCAACGACACCTCAACATTTGCTGCTGTGCTAACCGGTGGGCTTACAGTGGGGGAAACAATGTAGCGTTGCTGACTACCTTCGTTGTGATCAGTTGCACATGTGGCACTTGAGGTTTGGTGTTGTGTCCACGCTTGCAAGTGCATGCTGGTTAAATGTCTAAGCATGCAACTGGTATTCAAATTTTTCAGATTTTTCCCTCGGCTAAAGGTCTTTGCGCACTTCTTACAGATAACCTTGGCCTGATCATGAGGATTTTGTTCAAAAAAGTGCCACACTGCACTCTTCCTACTTTGGCAGACATTTTGCGGCCTAGCACGCTGTGATCTTTTGACCCTCTGGACAAGCTGTCCAGCAACTCTTTTGATGTTTGGAACCTGTCTTTGGAGTGCTACGGGCCTGCCAGATAACAGCTGTTGCGATGTCGATGTCTGCTGTGGATGCTCCTCATCTGAGCTATTGAAAGCAGCACCCTCTTCCCCCAATGGATGCCAATCTGGGTCAACAACTGGGTCATCCATCACCTCCTCTTCTATGTCATGTGCACCTTCCTCTGTGTCACCGTGTATGGTGGTATAGTGTGCGGGAAGGGGCACCTGAGTCTCATCAGGGTCAGAATCTGGCTCTGTACACTGCTAGGACAATGTAGTGCTCTGAGTGAATGTACCAGCAGAATCATCCATCAGCGGCTGTACATCAGTGCACTCCATGTCAGATTCATCTTGGCCTGGTTAATTCACCATTTCACTTGATAATCCAGGCATGGTATGTGAAAACAGCTCCATGGAGTAATCAGTAGTATGGCCTGCGTCATCCTTCAATCTTGGTTGGGGTGAAGGACACAAGGAAAGGTGTGGTTCATGAACATGAGCCTCCAATGACGACTCAGTGCTTTTACTTTTTACAACTGAAGAAGAGGAGGCGATAGAGCTGGAGGCTGAGTCAGCAATGTAAGACAAAACTTTTTCCTGATGCTCTGGCTTTAAAAGCGGTTTGCCAACTCCTACAAAACTAAGCGTTCGAGGCCTTATGTAGCCAGACGATGACGCAGGCTCAACACCTCCTGCATTCGGTCCTATTTTGCTCTTGCCACTACCATCAGATCCACCACCAACCCCATCATTACCAGCTGCCAACGCCCGCCCAATTCCACGGCCTCTTCCACCAGCCTTCCTCATTTTTGGTAGAAATGTAGACAAAATCCAACAAACTATATAATAATGTAAAACAAGGTACAAGGTGTCTATAGGACAGGGGAGATTTTGAATTTCTGCAGACACTTGTGGACAGTTTTGGATTGTGTGAGGCCCACTGATATCTGAGCGCTATGTGACAGGCTCGATGGCACAGCTGTGACAAAAGTGACGAGAGGATAAGGGAGATTTTGAATTTCTGCAGACACTTGTGGACAGTTTTGGATTGTGTGAGGCCCACTGATATCTGAGCGCTATGTCACAGGCTCGATGGCACAGCTGTGACAAAAGTGACGAGAGGATAAGGGAGATTTTGAATTTCTGCAGACACTTGTGGACAGTTTTGGATTGTGTGAGGCCCACTGATATCTGAGCGCTATGTGACAGGCTCGATGGCACAGCTGTGACAAAAGTGACGAGAGGATAAGGGAGATTTTGAATTTCTGCAGACACTTGTGGACAGTTTTGGATTGTGTGAGGCCCACTGATATCTGAGCGCTATGTCACAGGCTCGATGGCACAGCTGTGACAAAAGTGACGAGAGGATAAGGGAGATTTTGAATTTCTGCAGACACTTGTGGACAGTTTTGGATTGTGTGAGGCCCACTGATATCTGAGCGCTATGTGACAGGCTCGATGGCACAGCTGTGACAAAAGTGACGAGAGGATAAGGGAGATTTTGAATTTCTGCAGACACTTTTGGACAGTTTTGGATTGTGTGAGGCCCACTGATATCTGAGCGCTATGTCACAGGCTCGATGGCACAGCTGTGACAAAAGTGACGAGAGGATAAGGGAGATTTTGAATTTCTGCAGACACTTGTGGACAGTTTTGGATTGTGTGAGGCCCACTGATATCTGAGCGCTATGTGACAGGCTCAATGGCACAGCTGTGACAAAAGTGACGAGAGGATAAGGGAGATTTTGAATTTCTGCAGACACTTTTGGACAGTTTTGGATTGTGTGAGGCCCACTGATATCTGAGCGCTATGTGACAGGCTCGATGGCACAGCTGTGACAAAAGTGACGAGAGGATAAGGGAGATTTTGAATTTCTGCAGACACTTGTGGACAGTTTTGGATTGTGTGAGGCCCACTGATATCTGAGCGCTATGTGACAGGCTCGATGGCACAGCTGTGACAAAAGTGACGAGAAGATAAGGGAGATTTTGAATTTCTGCAGACACTTGTGGACAGTTTTGGATTGTGTGAGGCCCACTGATATCTGAGCGCTATGTGACAGGCTCGATGGCACAGCTGTGACAAAAATGACGAGAGGATAAGGGAGATTTTGAATTTCTGCAGACACTTGTGGACAGTTTTGGATTGTGTGAGGCCCACTGATATCTGAGCGCTATGTGACATGCTCGATGGCACAGCTGTGACAAAAGTGACGAGAGGATAAGGGAGATTTTGAATTTCTGCAGACACTTGTGGACAGTTTTGGATTGTGTGAGGCCCACTGATATCTGAGCGCTATGTCACAGGCTCGATGGCACAGCTGTGACAAAAGTGACGAGAGGATAAGGGAGATTTTGAATTTCTGCAGACACTTGTGGACAGTTTTGGATTGTGTGAGGCCCACTGATATCTGAGCGCTATGTCACAGGCTCGATGGCACAGCTGTGACAAAAGGGACTAGAGGATAAGGGAGATTGGATTGCTTTTAAAAAAGCAGTTTGCGGAGCAGTGGGTAAACAGCAATGCCAGCCTGTCAGGAAGCCTTAAAAGGCAGCCCAACAACCAACACCACTGATACACCACAATATAGCCTCCCCTTGCACTGCACACACAGTGACTGGTGCGTTGTGCAGGCCAAATTGCTAGCAGCAGAAGCAGTTTTTTTTTCTTCTCAGGACAAAAAAAAAAAATTGGGATTGCTTTTAAAAAAGCAGTTTGCGGAGCAGTGGGTAAACAGCAATGCAGGAATGTCAGGAAGCCTTAGAAGGCAGCCCAACAACCAACACCACTGATACACCACTATATAGCCTCCCCTTGCACTGCACACACAGTGACTGGTGTGTTGTGCAGGCCAAATCGCTAGCAGCAGAAGCAGTTTTTTTGTCTTCTTCCCTGCCTAACGCTCTCCCTACAGAATCAGCAGCAACCTCTCCCTATACTAAGATCGGCAGAAGTAAGATGGCGGTCGGCGTGCACGCCCTTTTATACCCCCTGTGACGCCCACCAAAGCAAGCCAATCACTTGCATGCCCTTCTGAAAGATGGTGGTGACCCCGCCTATGTCATCACGTTGCCCACAGTGTCCGTGGATCCTGATTGGCTGAAAAAGAGCGCAAAACAAACTTTTGAAACGCGACTTTGGCGCGTAAGTCGCCGACCTCGTGGCCGACCTCATCCTAGGGTCGGGTTTCGTTTCATGAAACCCGACTTTGCCAAAAGTCGGCGACTTTTGAAATTTTTCGACCCGTTTCGCTCAACTCTAATCACTATAATGCAGAAACTTGTGGATGGCCTCAAAACGCGTCCGGGCCATGACCATTCGGAACACTGGAGTGTTGTATAAAATATCAACACTCCAATATTGCCGAATTTCCGGCTTCTTCAGTATCCCCATATGGAGGACCAGGCCCCAAAACTGCGTCATTTCAACTGCGTCTACAGGAGACCAGTTTGAAAATGTTGAAAGCGGGTTTTGCTCCAAAAATTGACGAGCGTACAAATTAGTTTGCTCCACCATGAGGTTAACAAAATCCTCAGAGAAAAAGACTTTGAAAAAGTCAATTTCTGTGAGGCCGGTGGTGTCAAACTTGATTCCTGATTCTGCCACAAAATCAGGAATCAGTGGCTCGTAATTTTCGGGGGGCGAGGTCCATATGGGGAGCACTGGGTCAGCTGCGAGCATGGTGGGCACTGCCTCATCTTCTGTCCTGGAGCGTCTGCGTGGCGGTTCCGCAGGACCCGAGGAGGAAGATGAGGAGGGGGAAGAGGAAGAAGAAGAGGATGAAGAATCCGAAAAATAAAGAAAAGTCGGATCGTCATCCAAATCGCTATCAGTTTCGGAGGCAAGTAAAGCATATGCCTCCTCCACTGAATAGCGCTGTTGGGATGAATTTGATGACATTTTTGTGTAAATATGGTGCTTGGGTGTACACTTTATTGAAAACTGTATGTGTACGTGAAGGGGGGGAGTGATTGGTGTAAACTTTCTGTAAAGAAAAAGCTGTGAAAAAAAGTCTAAAACAGCAGGCCCTAGCTGATAAGTGTCACTTATCAAAACTAGGCTGCTGGATGTGCGCACGGGGTGGCGCAAGGGAGGGGTGGAAAAAAAAAAAAAGGAAAACGGCAAACTCTGATAAGTGAACTGTGTCACTTATCCAAGTTTCGCAGCTGCGGGATGTGTGTACGGAGGGGCTAAGGAAAAAAAACCGAGCTCAAGTGTTGATCGGTGAACTGCGTCACCAATCAACGCTCGGCGGCTGCGCACGGAGGTGGCGCAAAAGTGGGGTGGAGGGGGGTAAAATTAGGGGGAAGGGGATGGGGGGATTGGGGTAGATGAAGAGAGATTGGGCAGGGATCAACAGTTAGGGTTGTAGTTAGGTGGCACAAAGGGGGGTAAAAAAATGAAAAGCGGCAGGCACAAGCTTGGATAAGTGACGTGTGTCACTTATCCAACTTTTGCGGCTGCGGGATGTGTGTACGGAAGTGGCGCAAAGGGGGCTAAGGAAAAAAAGCGAGCTCAAGTGTTGATCGGTGAACTGCGTCACCAATCAATGCTCAGCAGCTGCGCACGGAGGTGGCGCAAAAGTGGGGTGGAGGGGGGTAAAAATAGGGGGAAGGGGGATGGGGGGATTGGGGTGGATGAAGAGAGATTGGGCAGGGATCAACAGTTAGGGTTGTAGTTAGGTGGCACAAAGGGGGGTGAAAAAAATGAAAAACGGCAGGCACAAGCTTGGATAAGTGACGTGTGTCACTTATCCAACTTTTGCGGCTGCGGAATGTGTGAACGGAAGTGGCGCAAAGGGGGCTAAGGAAAAAAAAGCGAGCGTGAGTGTTGATCGGTGAACTGCAAGGTGGTGGCGCAAAAGTGGGGTGGAGGGGGGTAAAAGGGGGGTGAAGGGGGGTAAGAGGGGGGGATGAAGATAGATTGGGGGGGTGAAGATAGATTGAGCAGGGGATCAGGGATCTATTAACACTTACAATTGTAGTTTTCTTTCTTCTTCTTCTTTCTTCTGCAGGGATTGTGATGCTACAAGCTGTGGCACCACAATACCCAGCACAGGAGCTCTTGCTGCGTCCGACCTCTCTGCAGGAATCCTCAGCTAGAGTGAGGACCCCTGCAGACAGGTCAGACAGGTCAGAGGCAGGTCAGGGGGCAGGTCACAGAGCGGTCACATCGCTGCTGTGACCTGTCATTGGTGGGATCGAATGATAACATCGATCCCACCAATCCCTGATCTACCTGGTGACCATGGCAACTGCCTAGAATCGGAGCTCACAGCTCCGATTACTAGGCAGGTCATGCCCAGGTCACCAGCAGGGCACAGAGTGGTCACATGGTGACCGCAGCTGTGCCCTGTGGTTGGCGCGATCGCCGATCTAATCGATCGCGCCAGCCAACTCCTGCAGGCCCTGCTGGGCCTGCATCAGGCTCCAGCACGATCGGTGCTAATATAGCACCGATCCTGGCCGGTACTGGCAGGGCACAGCGGCGATATAGCGCCGCTGTGCACTGCGATTGGCGCGATCGATCAGATCGGCGATCGCGCCAATCCGGGTGCTTTTTGCCGGTGCCTGGCGTTGCCAGGCACCGGCTCTAGGATCGAGTACATCAGTACTCGATCCCAGCCTAGGACATCATTGTTTCAGCCCAGCTGATTGGCTGAAACAATGAGAAACGCTGCGATTGGCTGTTCAGAATTGAACAGCCAATCACAGCGCTCTGGATGCCGGGGGGGCGGGATCGCAGCCCGGGATGCCGACGCCATCTTTTCTAAGGTGAGATGGCGTCGGAATTTTAATGCATACGGCCCGGGTACCGTGGACGGGATAGTACGTCGGATGTCAGGAAGGGGTTAAAGTGGCTGTCCAGACTCAGAAGAAATGTCTACACTCACGCTATGTGAACGTAGACTGCTGAATCGTGACAGTATTCGCTGCACACACTGTGACGATTACCCTGAATTCCCTGTACGCATGGACGGTCACATAGCTGCATATTTGACATGGTAAGATTTTAATACTAGAGGTTAGACCCATTCTGTTTCCCCATGCAATTCGCGTACTTATGGTCACATGTCGACTAGTCTCACACAGCTTTTCTTATTAGAACAAAATTGAAAGACGAGCAGGAATTCAGCCGGCACGTGACCACAGGTGTGTGATTTTTATTTCCTGCCCATCACCCGCATGGGGAATACAACAGAATTGATATAGTGTGCACATTGCACACTGTTAGGATTCAGTGGTCTGCAGTCACATATAATGACTGCAAACTTTTTTTCTGAGACAGGACAACCCCCTGTAACAACACAGTGCAGTTTTTAGACCATTGGTAGAAGGGCACATAGGGGAGAAATTTCCTGGCCCCTTGCAGTGAAATTATTAATGCCTTCTGTCTGCATGCTTAGTGTCTTAGATATAGATCCAATGTTCAACAGGTCTACTCTGGTAGGTGGCATGTAGATTGTGGGAGGCAGTAAAATTAGCATTATAGCATAAGGTTAAGGCTTAGTTCAGATGAATGCATGAAAAATTGTCAGTTTTTTTGCCGTAAAAAAAGTGACAGTTTCACATCCATATTGTCATCTGTATGTCCATTTTTCACGTCTGTATTGCATTCATTCATCAGGGTGCCATCGGTGTGTTCATTTTGTACATCCATATGGCCTACACTTTTTACATGAACAATTAAATTTACAGTGAAGGTTTAACCCCTTAGTGACGGAGCTAATTTTGACCTTAATGACTGGGACAAATTTTAGAAATCTGACCAGTGTCACTTTATGTGGTATTAACTGTGGAACGCCTCAATGGATCCAACTGATTCTGAAACTGTTTTTTCATGACATATTGTACTTCATGATAATGACAAAATTTGTTTGCTATGACTTGAGTTTATTTGTGAAAATATCAAAAATTTAGAGAAAATTTAGCAATTATATATTTATTATATATTGGAAACTATCCAAAAGTAATTCCATTTTAAAAACCGCCCCCCTCAAATACTTCAAAACTGTTTAACACCAAAGAACGAAGGAGGAGAATAACCTACCACCATGGAGTATAGTCCTAAAATGATTTTTATTAAATACTAGCTGAAGAGCCCAGCGTTCCCTGGGCATAGTAACCAACTGTGGTTAGTTATAACAAATTATAATAATTATATTGCGCATAAAAACCGTGCATCTAATCCTTTCCTGTGTGATACTGACTGCTGAGCCGTGTATCTAATCCTATTCTGTGTGATACTGACTGCTGAGCCGTGTATGTAATCCTATCCTGTGTGATACTGGGCTCCCCCCGCAGTCTGTGTCAGAGGGTGGTCTGTGTTGGCACGGTAATAAATTGTTTTATTTCCAGCTTTACAGAAGGACGATAACACCATAGAAATGATAAGAATAATAGGCCTCAGTTACCACAACTGTCTACAAAGAAAACTGTTGCTGATAGCAACCAATCACAGCTCATTTTTCATCTTTTAACCCCTTACCTACAATGGACGTAATATTCCGTCCATGTGACCCTGGACCTAATTTCCATGGACGGAATATTACGTCACAGCGATCAGCGGCGCCCACGTGGTGAGCGCCGCTGATCGCGGCCGGGTGTCAGCTGATTATCACAGCTGACACCCGGCACAATGTGTCAGGGGCGGTCACGGACCGCCCCGACACGTTAACCCCTTGCACACCGCGATCAAACACGATCGCGGTGTACCGGGGGTTAAAGGGAAGCATCGGCAGGGGCTCCCTCCTTGCTTCCCTGAGTCCCCCACGGCAGCGCAATGTGCAGCGCTGCTGCGGGGGACTCCTTTCCTGCAGTTCTCCGGATCCAATATGGCGGCGGGGACCTCCGGGGGCCTGCAGGAAGCTGGCTTCCTCAGTGCCTGCAAAGCGCAGGCATGACGAAGCCTTCTGGACTGCCTGTGACAGATCGCTGATCTGTCACAGTGATCTGTGATGTGACAGATCAGCGATCTGTCACAGGACAGTTATGTCCCCCCTGGGACATTGTAATAAAGTAAAAAAAAATAAAAAAAAGTGTAAAAATAATTTTAAAAAAATCGCTAAATAAATAAAAAAAAAAAAAAATATTCCCCTATAAATTCATTTTTTGGAAATAAAAAAACCAAAAACAATAAAAGTACACATATTTGGTGTCGCCGCGTCCGTAACGACCCGCCCTATAAAACTGTCCCAATAGTTAACCCCTTAAGCAAACTCCTTAAAAAATAAAAATAAAAAACGAAGCAAAAAATAATGATTTATTATCATACCACCGAACAAAAAGTGCAATAACACGCGATCAAAAAGACGCATATAAATATCCATGGTACAGCTGAAAACGTCATCTTGTCCCGCAAAAAACAAGCTGCCACACAGCATCATCAGCAAAAAATTAAAAAAGTTATAGCTCGCAGAATAAAGTGATGCAAAAATAATTATTTTTTATATAAAATTGTTTTCATAGCATAAAAGCGCCAAGACATAAAAAAACTACCTAAATGAGGTATCGCTGTAACTGTACTGACCCGAAGAATAAAACTGCCATATAAATTTTACCACATCCGGAACGGCGTAAACGCACCACCCAAAAGAAATTCATGAAACGCTGGTTTTTGTAAATTCTGCGTCACAAAAAACAAAATAAAAAGCGATCAAAAATGTCATGTGCCCGAAAATGGTACTAATAAAAACGTCAACTCGTCCCGCAAAAAATAAGACCTCACATGACTCGGTGGGTCAAAATATGGAAAACTTATAGCTCTCAATATGTGGTGATGCAAAAACTATTTTTACAATAAAAAGTGTCTTTTAGCATGTGACAGCTGCCAAACATAAAATCCGCCGTAAATAGTAAATCAAACCCCCCGTTATCACCCCCTTAGTAAGGGAAAAATAATAAAATTAAAAGAAAATGTATTTATTTCCATTTTCCTATTAGGGCTAGGGTTAGGGTTAGGGCTAGGGTTAGGGTTAGGGCTAGGGTTAGGATTAGGGCTAGGATTAGGGCTAGGGTTAGGGTTAGGGGTGTGTTGGGGTTAGGGTTGGAGTTAGAATTAGGGGTTTCCACTGTTTGGGCACATCAGGTGCTCTCCAAATGCAACATGGCGTTTGATCTCAATTCCGGCCAATTCTGCGTTGAAAAAGTCAAATGGTGCTCCTTCCAAACTCTGCCATGCGCCCAAACAGTGTTTTACCCCCACATATGGGGTATCAGCCTACTCAGGACAAATTGCAAAACAACTTTTGGGGTCCAATTTCTCCTGTTACCGTTAGGAAAATAAAAAATTGGGGGCAAAAATATCATTTTTGTGGAAAAAAATGATTTTTTTATTTTCATGCCCAGGCGTTATAAACTTCTGTGAAGCACTTGGGGGTTCAAAGTGCTCACCACACATCTAGATAAGTTCCATTGGGGGTCTAGTTTCCAAAATAGGGTCACTTGTGGGGAGTTTCAATAGTTTAGGTACATCAGGGGCTCTCCAAACGCACACGACACCTGCAGACCATGCCATCAAAGTCTGCATTCCAAAACGTCACTACTTCCCTTCCGAGCCCCGACGTGTGCCCATACAGTAGTTTTCTCCCACATATGGGGTATCAGCGTACTCAGGACAAATTGGACAACAACTATTGGGGTCCAGTTTCTCCTGGTACCCTTGGGAAAATAAAAATATTGGGGACTAATTGATCATGTTTGTGAAAAAAATATGATTTTTTTATTTTCATGCCCGGGCATTATAAACTTCTGTGAAGCCCTTGGGGGTTCAAAGTGCTCATCACACATCTAAATAAGTTCCTTAGGGGATCTAGTTTCCAAAATGGGGTCACTTGTGGGGGGTTTCCACTGTTTAGGTACATCAGGGGCTCTCCAAAAGCAACATGACACCCGCAGACCATTCCATGAAAGTCTGCATTCCAAGACGTCACTACTTCCCTTCAGCGCCCGACGTGTGCCCATACAGTAGTTTTCTCCCACATATGAGGTATCAGCGTACTCAGGACAAATTGGACAACAACTTTTGGGGTCCAATTTCTCCTGGTATCCTTGGGAAAATAAAAAAATTGGGGACTAATTGATCATGTTTGTGGAAAAAATACGATTTTTTTATTTTCATGCCCGGGCATTATAAACTTCTGTGAAGCCATTGGGGGTTCAAAGTGCTCACCACACATCTAGATAAGTTCCTTAGGGGGTCTAGTTTCCAAAATGGGGTCACTTGTGGGGAGTTTCCACTGTTTAGGTACATCAGGGGCTATCCAAAAGCAACATGACACCCGCAGACCATTCCATCAAAGTCTGCATTCCAAGACGTCACTACTTCCCTTCCGAGCCCCGACGCGTGCCCATACAGTAGTTTTCTCCCACATATGAGGTATCAGCGTACTCAGGACAAATTGGACAACAACTTTTGGGGTCCAATTTCTCCTGGTACCCTTGGGAAAATAAAAAAATTGGGGACTAATTGATCATGTTTGTGGAAAAAATACGATTTTTTTATTTTCATGCCCGGGCATTATAAACTTCTGTGAAGCACTGGGGGGTTCAAAGTTCTCACCACACATCTAGATAAGTTCCTTGGGGGGGTCTAGTTTCCAAAATAGGGTCACTTGTGGGGGTTTTCCACTGTTTTGGCACATCAGGGGCTCTCCAAATGCGACATGGCGTCCGATCTGAATTCCAGCCACTTTTGCATTGAAAAAGTCAAACGGCGCTCCTTCCCTTCTGAGCTCTGCCATGCGCCGAAACAGTGATTTCCCCCCACATATCGGGTATCAGCATACTGAAGACAAATTGCACAATAAGTTTTGCAGTCCAATTTCTCCTGTTACCCTTGGTAAAATAAAAAAAAATTGAACCTGAATTATTTTTTTTGTGAAAAAAAGTTAAATGTTAATTTTTTTTTAAATATTCAAAAAATTCCTGTGATGCACCTAAAGGGTTAATAAACTTCTTGTATGTGGTTTTTAGCACCTTAAGGGGTGCAGTTTTTAGAATGGTGTCACTTTTGGGTATTTTCTATCATATACACCCCGCAAAGTGGCTTCAAATGTGATGTGGTCCGTAAAAATAAAATGGTGTTGCAAAAATGAGAAATCGCTGGTCAATTTTTAACCCTTATAGCTTCCTAACAAAAAAAAATTTTGGTTCCAAAATTGTGCTGATGTAAAGTAAACATGTGGGAAATGTTACTTATCAAGTTTTTTGTGTGCCATATCTCTGTGATTTAAGGGCATAAAAATTCAAATTTGGAATATTGCGAAATTTTGTTTTTTTCACAAATAAACGCAAGTTATTTGAATGAAATTTTACCACTAACATGAAGTACAATATGTCACGAGAAAACAATGTCAGAATCACCGGGATCCATGGAAGCTTTTCAGAGTTAGTACCTCATAAAGGGACAGTGGTCAGAATTGTAAAAATTGGCCCGGGAGTTAACGTGCAAACCACCCTTGGTAGTGAAGGGGCTAAACAGCTCTGGGACAGCGTGGCGAGTTTTGAGTGGCAACTTTTGTGTTTCGACTTTTATGTGGCGAGGTTGGTGTACGTGTGGTGAAATGTGTGCTGAGGGTGGTATATGTGTTGAAGCACGTGGTAGTGTGTGGCGCATTTTGTGTGTGTTCATATCCCCATGTGTGGTGAGTATCCCATGTCAGGGCCCCACCTTAGCAACTGTACGGTATATACTGTTTGGCGCCATCGCTCTCATTCTTTAAGCCCCCTTGTTCACATCTGGCAGCTGTCAATTTGCCTCCAACACTTTTCCTTTCACTTTTTCCCCATTATGTAGATAGGGGCAAAATTGTTTGGTGAATTGGAACGCGTGGGGTTAAAATTTTGCCTCACGACATAGCCTATAATGCTCTCGGGGTCCAGATGTGTGACTGTGCCAAATTTTGTGGCTGTAACTGCAATGGTGCGGATGCTAATCCCGGACATACATACATACATACACACACCCACATTGAGCTTTATATATTAGATTACATACAAACACAATCTGCTGTATACCAGTAGAAAAGGGACAGGTCACCAGCATAAAATGAAAAATTGCATATGTGGCACCCCTGAGGTACTGCACCTTCTCCTAAGGTGTGGTGCCCCACCATCCAGGTAAGTTGGGGGCTCCTGACCACGCTCCAACACTCGCACCCCACACAATAGAGTAGTTCAGCAAAACCACATTGCGGCTCCTTGCTTAGAGTGGAGCAGAGCACCTTTGGTGGTTCCCTGCTTGGAACACTAGATGTGCTGGGAGGTGGGTGGAGTTGAGAATACATAAAAGAGCGGTATGTTTAGGATTAGAGGTGAGTCAGTCAGAAGGAGAGTAGGAGGGAGGAAGCCACTCAGAGAGGAGTGGGGATCCCTGGAAGAGGGATGGAGGAAGGAGTGCTGCAGCTCCCTCAGTGACCTGAGCCAGCTGGCACAGGAAAGGAAAGAAGGAGAAAGACTTTGAACTGAAGCCTGAGCTTCCATAGGAGAGAAAGACAAGTACGGAACATAGGAGTAAAAGGGAACACAGAGGACGTGGGTTAGAGGAAGAACCCTGCCTAGAAGTTCTAAGTGCAAGGCCGGGGCCCGGTCCCCGAGGTTGTATGGACACTAATGGTTCTGCAGCAGACACCGGTGGAGTAGTGGGCTGTAAATGCACTACTCCCATCTAAGACTTGAGGGCACAACAGCAACACGGATAGAGAGCCGGGACTTAGGAGTAGAGAGTCCCCGAAGCAGGCTACAGCTGTCTGCCATGCAAGTAGAGTTCTTGGGAACATCTGTCAGGAGGAACTCCAGTGTAACTCAGTACTAGGAGATCTTCACACTTAAAGGCGCTATAGAGGAGACGTTCAGGAAAGGCACATAAGTTGGCGGAGTGTGGAAGGGAGCATTCCATCTTGCCTGGAGGTTGACTGAGTCCCTGACCCGGAGGACACGGCACAGAAGATTGTACTCTTACAGTACATGGATGACCCTAAGGGTTGCAAGGTCTCACGTGACAAATTACAGTATTACAAACAAAAGGTGACATTTGTTGGGACATTATATTGCTGAAGGTACCAGACACAGGACAGGAAACAGGCAATTCAAGATCTCCCTCTACCCAGGTCACACCAGCATCTATGCACTTTCCTAGGTTTAGTGACCTACATTAGGCCTTGGATAAGGTCCGCTTCACAAATATTCCAACCACTTTATGACTACTTGTCATCAGACCCGGGACCTAACACAAAATTGATTGTGTCTGCATAGAACTGATGAGTCAGGAGACAGTTGGGTTTGCACACGTTCATGAAAAACCTGTTCCTAAAGCAGACTTTGAGTTTCTTTTTTGTAGATGGCCCCAAATACCACCAGGATGGACGATTCTACACTGGATATGCAGTAGTATCCTCACATGAGGTAATCCGAGCGGAACCACTCTCTCCTCACATGTCGGCGCAGGAGGCAGAGTTGAAGGCACTCACTGAGGCATGTAGAGCCGCTGCAGGTAAAGTCGCTAATATTTTCACAGATTCGAAGCCCATTAAAAAAGGCAGAGCTGGTGAAACAATTGATGGAGGCATTGATGTTACCAGTCCAGGTTGGCATTGTCAAGGTAAAAGCACACACAAAGGTGACTCCGTGGAGATAGAGGGCAATAGAAGGGCGTACGAGGCTGCTAAAATAGCACAAGGCGGCCTAGAGAGAGCAGTGAATGGTGGCAGGGAGTCAGCGTATTCCAGCCACATTGAGCCTAGATGTCCTGAAATCCCTCCAGCAAAAAAGCTGCCCAAAAAGAGAAGGTACACCGGGGGAGACTGGGAGCTGAGCTGAACTCAAATGGAGTATGGGAGAATAAGGATAAATTGTGCCCACCAAAGTCCCTGTTCCCAATCATGGCACAAGCAGCACATGGCCCCACTCACACCTCAAAAAAGTCACATGTGTGCCATGGTAGATGCCTTCTGGATCGCTCCTGGTTTCAGTTACGCAGCCGCGAAACTTGTACAATCATGCCTCATCTGTGCACAGCACAACCCAGGTAAAACAGTAAAAGTCCCTAAGAAAGCGACATCTAGGCCTCTCTACCCGTTTCAGAGACTGCAGATTGATGACATACAGCTACCAAGGTAGGAGTGTATGCAAATATCCTAGTATGTGTAGATATCTTCTCTGGTTGGCCGGAAGCCTATCCGGTAAAATGTGCAAATGCTAAAATGACTACAGACAAACTGATGAAAGAACTGATCTGCAGGTATGGTGTCCCAGAAACCACAGAAACAGATAGGGGTACACACTTCACGGGAGAAATAATGAGGGAAGTCATGCAGGCCCCGGGTGTACAGCAAACGTTTCATACACCATATAGAACACAAAGTAGTGGGAAAGTGGAAAGACTAAATGGGACACTTAAACTGAAAATTCAAAAGGCCATGGCAGTCACAGGAAAGAGCTGGGTAGAGTGCTTGCCTCTTGCACTCTTTTCAGTTAGACATACTCCAAATAGAAAGACAGGCTTGTCTCCCTTTGAAGTCCTGTTTGGTAGTGCACCAAAGAATGGTCTGTACTTCCCACAGGTGCTACAAATGCAACATGGTTGTATGTCCAGGCCTAGCAGGAAAGACTTAATGTGGTGCATAAACATGTGTTCTCATACATTCCAGATCCTAATGCCAGTGCAGATGTGCATCAGCTGAATCCAGGTGATTGGGTGGTTATACGCAGACACGTGAGAAGGATCCGGGACCCACGATTTGACGGCCCCTTCCAAGTCCAGCTGACCACATCCACTTCAGTAAAACTTGAGGGAAAGTCCACCTGGATCCACGCCAGTCACTGCAAGAAGGTCCTGTCAACAGCAGAATGACTGTTCTCCTCATCACCTTGCTGGCAGTGACAGGGTTACTGCACTCTACAGAGACACAGGACAAACTCTTAAATGCTGATTGGGACAACAAACTTATTCGGCATCATGCTCTTCTTATAAAGGACATGGAAGGACAGAAACCGATGGACTGTTGGATCTGTACACACAGCCCTGTATCCGCGAGGACTATGCCGTTCTTAGCCTTACCTCTGGAGACATGGGAGGTATTAACCCCACACTGCATACACAATGAGACTTGGACTCAATCTAGGTGTGCCCCGTGATATATCTGCCTCATTGGCTATAGTCGAATGGGCCGCTAATCCCTGGTTTCAGTTTAATATAACGCGGCCTAAAGGTACAAATGTGGTGGCGGGAATATGATTCAGATGTCGGAAATATGGTCGCCAGGAGGAGGACTGAAATCCCTCACTCATACCCTATTCCCAATGATGGACGGTGGTTCAGTCTTCAACACACTGGAGCAGACACCTGTGGTGAGGACAATAATTGCTTCCACATATACACTCATGATCAAACACAGGTTAATGAGACGTTGTACCAGAATGGCGTTGAAGGCTGTAAAGCATCTACTGGTAAAATAATAAGGAAAGAAAGGGGTAAATGTACATCTGGTATAAGGGGAAAACCAATGAATAATACTTGGTGTGCCCATAAGCCCACAGTAGGTCAGGACTTTTGAGTTTGTACCAATGTATACAGACCCCTGGTCACGTTTGTGTTCTCCCTGAAGGAGTATTCTTGGTTTGCGGACATCAAGCCTACAGGTGGGTGAGCCCAGACATAAGAGGGGTCTGCACTCTTGCTAAACTGACACCAGCCACTTTCATAGTTCCTCATAGTAAAATAGACACAGCAGCAGTCCGAATTCACACTTTGTATAGAAGGGCTGCAGACAATAAGCCAAATGGTAGGCCGCATCTAGTAGAGATGGGGATAACAAAATATTCAGTAGTATGCTAACATACCCCTTCATAACACAACTGTGGGATAAATTAGTGGAAGCTACTGACTACCTGGACGATCAGATTTTCCAGATTCTTGAAGTTCTAAATGTGACTAATACAATACAGAGACAATTAATCATAGTTACTAACCAACATACTAGAGTACTAGATTACCTGACAGCAAAAGAAGGAGGAATGTGTCAGAAAATGGGTCCCACCTGTTGTAATTATATCGACCCTGCTGGCAATCACCAGATCAGGGCAGGTATAGACAAAATAGGTGAACTCAGAGACCAATGGTTAAAGCAACACAGTGCAAACAGAGACTCCTGGTGGGGTAACACATTCTCTTTTCTAAATCCAGCAAATTGGTTTAATGGCCTTGCAGGATGGATTTTTTTTGGCATTATATAGACTTGTATGCAAATTTTGTTGTTTTGCTTATTGTTTTATGTAGCCGTAAAAGCGCTAATATATGTATTACTTGAGCTACTGAATAATGTATGTGTGGAAAAAAAATCTAAGGCTGAACCTTCTGTAGTGTATCATAGACCCCAGGTAGCCATTGCTGATGGGGAAGGTGAGTGTCCACACTGAGGGTGGATGGGCGAAGCAGTTAGGAAGCCCCCTTATGGGTACTAGACCCATGAGAGAGTAGCTCCTTTGTGTACATCACCTGACCCTGTGGCAAAGGTTATACCATTTACAAAAGGGGGAAATTGATATAGAAGAGTTAATGGTTTGCTTTTATATCCCTTTAAATGCCTTTAAGACTTCAATTACCTTTTGCCTTATTATTGCTAGAATTATTCTTATGTAGACTAGTAGTCTCTGTCTTCAAGGAAACTATACTTGTTATCATATTTGTTCTCAACAACGTGTTCTGGGTATATTGTAAACAAGGTACGTACGACCCTGAGGTGATGGTGAGGGCCAAATGAGCTCCAGAGTCACATATTGTTGTAAATGGTATAAAAACATGCCTTATATTTCATTACGTCAGATAAAGTGATTTGACCACGGCTTGTGTGTTGAAGTCTCTTTGTCTCCAAGCGCTTGCAACAGAAAGGGCGAAAAAACCTCACGATTCGGACTCACTGGTGATCTGGACAGCTGACGCTTGGTCAGAACAAAAGCAGCTACGACAGGACACTAATGGTTCTGCAGCAGACACCGGTGGAGTAGTGGGCTGTAAATGCACTTCTCCCATCTAAGACTTGAGGGCACAACAGCAACACGGATAGAGAGCCGGGACTTAGGAGTAGAGAGTCCCCGAAGCAGGCTACAGCTGTCTGCCATGCAAGTAGAGTTCTTGGGAACATCTGTCAGGAGGAACTCCAGTGTAACTCAGTACTAGGAGATCTTCACACTTAAAGGCGCTATAGAGGAGACGTTCAGGAATGGCACATAAGTTGGCGGAGTGTGGAAAGGAGCATTCCATCTTGCCTGGAGGTTGACTGAGTCCCTGACCCGGAGGACACGGCACAGAAGCGGGCACTACAGACTGTGAGTAAAGCTTTGGAACTACATGCCCTGGTGTCCTCCATTCCTTCCTGCGTCCGTCTGCCTGGCACTGCTACATCCCCTGTGCCAAACACTACACCATCTAAGTGTCTCCGCATCTACACTGCCCTGGGACAACAGCCCTGCCTGTGGAGGGCTATACCATCCTTGCTGCACCACACCATCTGTCCCAGAGGATCTGTCTGCAGCGTCGGCTTAACACCTCCCTTGCCGAACACCACAGGTGGCGTCACGAACTATTCATCTAACTACATCCCACCATTCACAACATCCCCTATTCATTGGGCGCCCAGGGCCACGGTCCGGGTCACCGCTGCTGTGACACGTGCCACCGATACCGGCCCGGTACTGAGTGCCCCGCAGCCCTGGGAGGGCGACCCACATGTAAATACAGCCAATCACAAAAATGACCTCATGTTAATATTAAGCAACCATATTAAAGTGCAATAGTGCTGACTAGTGTTGAGCATTCCGATACTGCAATATCAGGTATCGGTCGATATTTTGCAGTATCGGAGTTCCGATACTGAGTTCCGATACTTTTAGAATATCGAATACCGGAATCGGAAGTTCCCATAATGCAATGAGCCATTTTGATTTTATTCAGCCAATGAGGAATCCTAGGAAGTGTGGGCACATCCTGTTATGCATGCTAGGCATGTTAACTAATGGTATGGCTGTGATTGGCTGCTGAAATTATGTCATGATGCACTATAAAAGCCGCCGCCGCCACCATTTTGGGTTCACTCTGCTGTGAATTTACTTAGGGACAGGACGCTGCTGTTCTGACTCTGAGGGACTGTTTGAGCTAGCGATTTGCTTTATTGTGCTTTACCCAGGCTACTTTAGCAACCGCTGTGTGAGAAGCTTTCTTTTGCCTTGCAGCGCTGTTCACGGCTGTCTGCGAGGTCTCTGTGTGTGAGTGCAGCTCACGCTGTAGTGTGTTCTGCAGCCACCTCCGGTTGTAGTCTGTTCAGAGTGCGTCACTGCCTCATACATTGTCCTTTTTAGCATTAGTGCTGCTCATTTTTCCAGATTTCTCCTATTAGTGTGGTTCCATCCGTATCAAGCTAGAATATTTTCAAACACTATATAGGAGTAGATAGAGGAGCCTTTCTGCTGGCTTGTGCCCTGCAGCTGTGGCGCCCCTGAGGGTTCAGTCGCCACAGAGGTACTGCACCTCCTCCTGAGGTGTGGTACCCCACCATTGAGGTAAGGTGGAGACACCTGACCACACTCCAACACCTGCATCCCACACAACACAGTAGTGTTGCAAAGCACCCTTTGGTGGCTACCTGCTTGGAACACGAAGCGTGCGGGGAGGCGGGTGGAGTTTAGTTTGCATCAAAAGAGCGGGAAGAGTTTAGGATTTAGTCAGTTTGTCACGGGAGTCTGACGAGGTCAGTCTGTGAAAGGAGATCCCCTGAGTGGGATGGATGAAGGAAGTGTTGCAGCTGACCTCAGTGACCTGGGTCCGCTGGCACAGGAAAGCAACTTTGATAGAAAGCCTGACTCTCCATAAGAAGGAAAAGGATTAGTACAGAACATGAGGAGAAGAGGAGGACTAAGGATTAGGGTTAGAGGAGAACCCTTCCCAAGTCCTAAGCACAAGGCCGGGGTCCGGTCCCCAAGGTTGTATAGATACTAATGGTCCTGCAGCAGACACCGGAGAAATAGAAGTTGTCACCACTTTATTCTCACACAAGACTTGGGGGCACAACAGCATCGTGAGTGAGCCGGGACTAAGTAGCAAGGAGTCCCCGAAGCAGGCTACAGCTGTCTGCCGTACAAGTAGCGTTCATAGGAACATCTGACAGGAGGAACTCCAGTGTAACTCAGTACTGTGAGTACTTCATTAAAGGCGCTAAGAGGGAGACGTTCAGAAAAGGCACATGTTGGCGGAGTGTTGGAAAGGAGTACTTCATCTTGCCTGGAAGTTTGGCTGAGCTCCTGACTCGGAGGACACGGTACGGATGCGGGCCCTTGTACCACAATAGACTGTGAGTAAAGCTTTGCAACTACATGCCCTGGTGTCCTCCACTTATTCCTGCGTCAACCTGCCCGGCACTGCTACATCCCCTGCGCCTGACACTACACCATCTATGTGTCACTTCACCTACTCTGCCCTGGGACTACAGCCCTGCCTGTGGAGGGCTATAACATCATTGCTGCACCACACCACCTGTCCCAGAGGATCTGTCTGCAGCGTCAGCTTAACATCTTCATTGCCGAACACCACAGGTGGCGTCACGAATCACTCATAAACTTTCATCACCACAAGCACACTGAACATTCCCCTTTTACAATGGGCGCCCAGGGCCACGGGCCGGGTCCCAGCTGCCATGACATCTCCCATTGAAGCTCATCGGGCCCGGTACCGAGTACCCTGCCTGCCCTGGGAGGGCGACCCACAGCCCCTGACAGATTAGTATTAGCCTATTTTTTGGAGCCTCATCTATTGCATTGTAGGTTACCTTCCTGCATTGTAATAGCTACAAAAAGTTTGTGATACTATCGGTTTTATATCTTTGGGCACATCCAGTGTCTTTTTGTGTAAAAAAAAAGTTAATAAAGTTTCCAAACACTCCACTTTACAGTTGTGTAGGCCACATTAGCTCATATTAAAGTCTAGTCCACACTTTATAAAATTAGTGTTTCTTATACCTGTTAGCAGCTGTTCAGGAATAAGCACACTAAGCCCTTAGTACTTTTCTGCCTATCTTTATCAGTCTACCAAGATGAAGAAGGCAGGGAGTAAGGCACGTGGTCGTGGGCGTGGAGTTTCTGTATGGAGAGGACGTGGGGATTCTGTGCCTGCTGCGGGCACCAGTGACTCATCATCCCCCAGTTTTACCAGGGAACAGTCCTTTATGCGCAGCTTTGTAGGAGCTCGACGTACCCCACTGCTGCGGGGCGAACAAATTGAAGCCGTTGTCGGATGGATGGCAGCTAACGCATCGACTTCAATTATTTCCAGATCCTCTCAGGTCCAGAGCACTGAAGAGCACCCATCTGTCTCTTCACCACCTGCCAAATTGTCCAGGCAGTCAGAGAGCCCTGGACAGGAGCCATCTCTACTTCTGTCCTCTGAATCTGTTGGCTTGGAAAGAGGGGGCCAGCCAAGCAGCATTCGAGAATTTGAAGAAGAGGTAGTATGCAGTGATGCGCAACAGGTTTGTCTCTCTGAATCTGAAGAGGCGTGTGGGTCAGTGCCTATGGTCAGCACACCTCAGTACGCATCTGATGATGAGACTCAGGTGCCACTTTCTGGTGCATACTGTGCTGTTGAGACTACCCAGGAGAAGCAGTCGTTTGAAGAGGGTAGTGTAGATGATGAGGTCCTTGACCCATCATGGCGTGAGGTACTGGAAGGTGGTGGGAGCAGCTCTGAGGAAGAGATTCCCAGAACGGCCAAAAAAGGAGGGAGAGGGAGGGGGCAGACTCGGTTGCCTGTAGCCTCCACTTCGTCACCCATTAGGAGCATGCCTCTTCCAAAACCCAAAACGGGTGCTCCCAAGACTTGCAGTGCCTGGTCCTTTTTTGACACAGTTGCAGATGACATTTGCTTTGTCAAATGCAAGCTGTGTAATCAGAAAGTGAAAAGAGGGAAAAGTGTCAGCAACCTCAATACCACAAATATGTGGAAAAGTGCGGACCAAGCACGTGGTGGAGTTACAAAGACACACTGAAGACCTAGGCCAACCTACAGCGCCACCTACCACCTCTTCAGGTCATGTTGTAGCCTCTTCCTCCAGCTCACACACAGCTGGTTTGGCTTCGTCACAGGATCGCCATGGAAGAACCTCTGGCACTGTTGTACAGAGACACAGTGGCATTTCACCCACAGCACCACGTTCCCTGTCATCCTCACACTCCCAGGCCAGTCTACAGCCATCGGTAGCACAGGCATGGGAGAAAAGGCGCCCATACTCGGCAAACCACCCCCGAGCACAGGCTCTGAATGCTGGCATTGCAAAACTACTGTCCCTTGATATGCTCTCATTCAGACTGGTGGAGACTGACACCTTCTGTAGCTTCATGGCATTGCCAGTTCCACAATACAACGTGCCTAGCCACTTTTATTTCAGCAGGCAAGCCGTCCCTGCCCTGCAAAAGCATGTGGAGGAAAAAATTAAACATGCGCTACTAAACGCCGTCAGTAGCAAGGTCCACCTGACCAACTATGCGTGGACCAGTAACCATGGACAGGGACGATATCTTTCCCTCACTGCCCATTGGGTAAATGTTGTGGAGCCGGGTACAGATCTTGAGAGTGGCGCTGTACGTGTTCTGCCAACTCCAAGGATTGCAGGAATCCAGTCTGTACACATTGACTTCTCCTCATACTCCAGTTCCTCTGAATCAGTGCTGCAGGAGCCGTCACAGTCTACCTCCACATGGACCCGTGAACGCTTACCAGTTACGACCGATATGAGCACAGCCGTGGCCAAACGTCAACAGGCCGTATTGAAATTAATTTCTTTGGGGAATAGAAGCCACACAGCGCAGGAGCTCTGGAATGCCATCAAGCAGGAGAGCGACGTGTGGTTTGTGCCAGAGAATCACCAGTCAGGTGTGGTAGTGTGTGACAATGGCCGAAATCTGGTGGCAGCTCTGGGCCTAGGCAACCTCACTCACATCCCATGTCTGGCACATGTGCTCAACTTGGTCGTGCAGAGGTTTTTGAGGGACTAACCGGATCTTGATGCACTGCTGCACAAGGTCCGCATAGAGTACGCTCACTTGCGGCGTTCCAGCATGGCAAGATCGCGCATTGCAGCTCTGCAGCGCCAATTCCGCCTTCCGGAACATTGCATCATAGGTGACCTACCCACCAGGTGGAATTCAACGTTACATATGTTGGAGAGGTTGTGTGAGCAGTAGGCAGCAGTAATGGAGTACCAGCTGCATCAGGCGCAAATAAGTCGCACTGCGCGCTGTTCACACTTCACCACAACTGAGTGGGCCTCTATGAAGGACATCTGCCATGTTTTGCATGCCTTCAATGATTCCACGTGGATGGCGAGTGCAGATGATGCACTAGTCAGCATGACTATCCCCTTATCTGCCTGCTTGAAAAAACACAGCAAGCACTAAGGGAGGAGGTTGTGGAAGAGGTGGAGGATGAGGAGTCACAAATGCCTTCTGCTTCTGGACAGTCTGTGCAACGTGGTTCCTCACAAAGGCCTAGGCAGGGGACACTTTGTGAGGAGGATGAGGAGGAGTTAATGGAGGAGGAAGACATCTTTCCAGAGGAGGGAGGTACACAATGCTCTAGTAGAGCGAGGGTGGGGTAATGCAGAGCAGGCAGAGATGACGCCTCAATCAGGGGACAGCATTTCTTGGCCAGTTGGCAGTCTGCAGCACATGGTTGATTTCATGCTGCAGTGCCTGAGAAACGACCGCCGCATCGCCCACATTCTCAACACGGCTGATTATTGGGTGTACACCCTCCTAGATCCTCGCTACTGGGACAACTTACAAAGCCTCATAACACCGTTGAACCGGGAGCGTAAAATGCGGGAGTACCAAGACACACTGGTGCATTCCATCATGTTCTCCATTCCACCCGAGAGCAGTGCTGCTAGTGCTTTACAAAGCAGCTTAGTGCGTCAAAGCAGTGGAGGAAGCTCTGCACAAAGAGGGAGCAGAAGCAGCACCTCAGCACAAGGCAAGACCAGTATGGCCGAAATGTGGCAAAGTTTTGTGTCCCCGCCACAAATGTCTACACCATCACAGACGGCTCCAGTCAGCAGGAGGCAACGTTTCCGTCAGATGGTGACAGACTACATGTCTTGCCGTCTCAGTGTTCACCCACACGACTCTTCCCCCTTCAAGTTTTGGGTCTCTAAGCTGGATACATGGCCAGAGCTTAGCCAGTATGCATTGGAGGTGCTGGCTTGCCCTGCTGCTAGTGTATTATCGGAATGCGTCTTTAGTGCCGCAGGTGGTGTACTAACAGACCATCGCATGCGACTATCCTCCGATAACGTTGACCGGCTTACTTTTCTGAAAATGAACAAGGCCTGGATCTTGCAGGAATTTGCCAGTCCTCTTCCACATTAAATAATTGGTTGGCAACAGTATCCAGGTCTCCTGTTGTGTTCATGTTTCTACCACCTGAACTGTAATCCCTGGGCTCCAACACCGCCAGTTGCTGCTCAGAATTGCCATCTGCACAGTCAACACTTGCTCCTGTGTTATTGGGGTTCAGTAACGTCAGCTGATTCCCTGCTGTGTGTCCGGCAATTTCTCCTGCTCTGACCACACTCACACTACTACAGATATTAAACTTGCTCCAATTATGCCTCTGGCTACACTCTGTTTCTCCTGTAATCCCTGGTCTCCAACACCATCAGTTGCTGCTCAGAAGTGCCATCTGCACAGTCAACACATGCTCCAGTGTTATTGGGGTTCAGTAACGTCAGCTGATCCCCTGCTGCGTGTCCAGCAATTTCGCCTGCTCTGTCCACATTCACACTACTACAGATATTAAACTTGCTCCAATTAGGCCTCTGGCTACACTCTGTTTCTACTGTAATCCCTGGGCTCCAACACTGCCAGTTGCTGCTCAGAAGTGTCTTTGGCACGGGTACTCCCTCCTGCCCAGCCTGGTTCCAGCATGCCAGCTGTTTCCGGGTAGTGTCGACATCACTTTGCCTCCAATACGTTGTCCTGTCGTGTTGCGGTCGGGTTAGCCAACTCTTTGGTGCCTGCAGTTTAGGTGCTTCCTATGTGGGCTGCGGGATCTGGCAATGAAGGCTGGTTCCGTAATGCCAATAGGACAAGCTCCCCCTGTAGGACTGTGGGTTTCGGTAATTCTGGCCGGCTCACGGCCTTGCAACTCTTTTTTTCATGTGCACCTTCTGCTGCCTATCTGAGTTCCAGAACCAATAGCTGCTTCTTTGGAAGTCAATCTTGAATACGTCCCCCTGCATTCCAGTAACGTTAGCTGGTTCCAGGCAGAGCCTTTGGCTTAGGTGCCTCCTTCTCGGTATCCGAGTTCCACTATGTCTGCTGGTCCTTGGTAGTGATTTCCGGCACAGGTACCTCCTGCTTAGTAACCGGGTTCCAGTACCATCAGCTGGTCCTCAGTAGTTCCATTGGCTCTTGTACCTTCGGCTACCCATCCAGGTTCCAGTACCGTCAGCTGGTTCTCAGCAGTTCCTCAGCCTTCTTGTACCTTCTGCTACATTTCCAAGTTCAAGCTTTTTGAAATGGTTTTTGGTAATCACTCTGGATCTCCCTGACGACGACCCTAAAGACGACGACCCTGAAGACCACCCCGAAGAAGACGACGACCCCGAAAACGACAACCCTGGAGATGACGAACCTGAAGACCACCCCGAAGAAGACAACCCTGAAGACCACCCCGAAGAAGACCAAGACAATGACCCTGAAGAAGATGACCAAGAGGACAAAGAACAAGAAGACAACCACCAAGATACAGAAGAACAAGAGACAGAAGACCAAGAAGCAGAAGAACAAGAAGCTGCAGAACAAAAACCAGAAGAACATTAAGCATAAGACTAAAAATCAGAGCAAAAGATATTATCTAAATTATAAGCAGAAGAAGACTAAGCAGTGTATGGGGGTGAGTCCGTTCCTCCTCGTGGTGCCCCTGGAAAATACCTGCTGCTGCAGGCCAAACTGAACGCAGACAAATCCTGTTGTAAATCTTTTGTGACAGGCAGAACGGAAGGTGTAATCTTCAAACTTTTATATATAACAACTACAGGAATGCCTGTCACAAATAAGAATATGATGAGGAAGAAGAATATGAAGAAGATGAAGAAGTAGAATTTGAAGAAGAATAATAGTTGAATAAGAAGAATATGAAGAATGTTAAAAAAAAGAATAATAGGAAGAAGGTGAAGAAGAAGATGAATAAGGTGAAGAAGAAGTTGATGAAAAAGATGCTGCTGCTGAGGATGAAGAGCATGGAAGTAGTGAAACATAAATATCTGACAAAATATAAAAAAGCTTAACATAGTCAATATCTTCGTAACTCCGAACGTCTTAAAAAAAAATTAATTCCTGCTATTCCATTTGATTGGGCTAAACCTCTATGCCTTTAATGTCTCCTCCACCTCCCCCAATACATTCTACATTATTCTTAGTTGTTTTCCTTCATGTAGAATTAACCTACAAGGAAAGTAAGGGTTTATTTTCATTCCGATATTTGTGTCCCATTGACTTGCATTGGTTTCCAGTATCGGAATCGTCGATATCCGATATTTTTGGGGTATCGGTCCGATCCAATCCGATCCGATATTTCCCGATATCGGAAGGTATCGCTCAACACTAGTGCTGACACAATACCTTCAATAATAGTAATAAATGACATATCTTCATAATTTAGAGTACCCTCATAAGAAAGTGCTAAGTGCAAAAGGACAAAAAAACTAAGATGGTCATATAAAATATCCAGCCTAAAATAAGGTAGTGCAAAAGAGGTCAGAATTGCCTATATCAGAACATAAAGCCCAATGCTCATATAATAGAAGCCAAATGAGCACTTATGAAATAAATAAGTGGCCAAAGAAAAACGACCTAACTACAAAGTAGAGCAAAGGGAAAATAACTTACTGCAGTGTAAGCGGTGACCTAAGTTGCTCCGCCGCCCCAACGCACGTTTCATAATGTCTTCTTCAGGAGACATCTCACTCTAAATTATGTAGATAGGTAATTTATCACTATCATTGAAGGTATTGTTTCAGCACTATTGCACTTTAATATGGTTGTTTAACATTAACATGAGGTCATTTTTGTGATTGGCTGTATTTACATGCAATTTTGCATTTTCTGCTGGTGACCTGTCCCTTTTCTACTGGTATAAAGCAGTTTGTGTTTGTATGTAATATTTAATAAAATCATTTTAAGACTATACTCCATGGTGGTGGGTTATTCTCCTCCTTCGTTCTTTGGTGTTTGACTCTTTGTATGAGTTTTTGTCCTACATTATTTAATTACTTGGGACTTTTTGTGTTTAAAATGCTTCAAAACAGTTGTCAGGAAATGTTTTAACCCTTCAGATCCTACACAGTTATTAAATGAAGTCGAATAAAAAAGTACATGTAAATGTTACCTCGAAAATGTTGCTTTAGCCCCAATTCTTTCACTTTTGCAAGCGGTAACATAAAAAAGTGGACCTCACAGTTTGTTACCCACCTTATTACAAGTGCAGCAGTACTCCCACATGTAGTCAAAATGTTCTGTTTGTACAAACAGCAGAGCTTGGAGTGGAAGGAGCAATATTTAAATTGTGGAACACAAATTTGGCTGAAAGAGATGGCGGGTACTATGTCTCATTTGCAGGGCTCCTGAGGCCCCATTTTCAAAACTATACCCCTCAAAGACTTTATCCAGGGCTATTGTGAGCATTTTGAACCCAAAGGTGCAATACAGAATTTGATAACATTAGGTCGTGATTTTGAGTATGTCGTCATATCGTCATCATTTTTTCTTTTTAATTTTTGAAAAAACCCTACGCCCAACCCTAACGGCAAAGTAAAAATGATAAAATAAAAAAATGAAAAATTAATCTGACTAGGCGGATGACACAGGGGGAGATGTTCAAAAGAGTGCACAGCCCAAGTGCTGCCATATTTACTTAGTTTTGGGCTTTTGATAACTTTGATAGGGTCTATCACAGTAATCAAAAGTCAGAAACCAATAGGAAAAATCCCTGTGGTTGCCGAGTGCCAGCCGGCAGCTCTCTGCGGGCTCAGAGAGCATGAGCCTGCCATTTTGCTTCATGAAGAGGAGGAGGGCTGGGGAATGGCATCAGATGTACCGTGGGCGGGATCTTGGGACACCATTTCTCTTTCCTCTGACAAGTTTGATCGTGTCAAAGGAGAAAGAAATAATTTTTAAACTGGATCCCACTTTTTTTTATTTGATTGCCATCATTGAATAATGGCGATCATGTGATAGGGGACCATCTTTGGAGAAATTTTCTTTAAAATTAGCCTTAAGGAGATTGACATACACTTTCTTTTTTCCACCAAAAGTTTTTGAAAACCTGTTCAGCGGAAAAAAAAAACCTGAACCCCTTCACGACCCATGACGCCTACGTAGGCGTCATGAAAAGTCGTGCCCAAACGACCTATGACGCTTACGTAGGCGTCATGCTATAAATAGCCCCCCAGTGGGTCGGGTGACCAGGGTCACTGAAAGGTCACCCGACCCGCACACAAAGGACCCTTCAGAGTTAACACCTGGGGGTGTGGCTTAGCCCCCACGTACCTACGATCGCTCTGATTGGCTGTTAAAAATGAAACTGCCAATCAGAGCGATTGTAATATTTCACCAATGAAAATTGGTGAAATATTACAATCCAGCCATGGCCGATGCTGAAATAGTATCGGACATGGCTGGACACCGAGACCCGGCCCCCCCCCCCCCACACCGACTGACGGCACCGATCGGCTGCTGCCACCTTCTGACGGCACCAATCGGCAGCCGCCATCATAATCTGCCCCCCTGTCTTCCCTCCGCCCCCCCAGCCCTCCGATAACCCCTCCGATCACCCACTCTCACCCTCCTTTGTGCCTCCGACCTCCCGCTATCAGTCCCGGTGTCCCGCCATCCAGCGTCATGGGCGCCGCCATCTTGGAAGATGGCGGGCGCATGCGCATTGCGCCGAATCGAATCTGCAACGCTGCAGATTCATTCATTTATTTTGATCACTATGATAAACTTTCATAGTGATCAAAATAAAAAAAAGTAAATCACTGCCCCCCTTATCACCCCCATAGGGAGGGACAAATAATAAAATAAAAAATATATATATTTTTTTTTTTCCATTAGGGTTAGGTCCAGGGCTAGGGTTAGGGCTAGGGTTAGGGTTAGGGTTAGGGCTAGGGCTAGGATTAGGGCTAGGGCTAGGGCTAGGGTTAGGGCTAGGGCTAGGGTTAAGGCTAGGGTTGGAATTAGGGTTAGGGTTAAAAATAGGGTTAGGGTTGGACTAAGGGTTAGGGTTGGACTAAGGGTTAGGGTTGGACTTAGGGTTAGGGTTGGACTTAGGGTTAGGGTTGGAATTCAGATTAGGGTTGGAATTAGGGTTAGGGTTGGAATTGGGATTAGGGTTGGGTTGGGGTTGGGATTACGGTTAGGCTTGTGGTTAGGGTTAGAGTTGGGATTTCGTGTGTTGGGATTAGGGTTGTGGTTAGGGTTATGATTAGGGTTGGGATTAGGGTTAGGGGTGTGTTGGGGTTAGGGTTGGAGATAGAATTGAGGGGTTTCCACTGTTTAGGCACATCACAGGGTCTCCAAACGCGACATGGAGCCACGATTTATTCCAGCCAATTTTGCGTTCAAAAAGTCAAACGGTGCTCCCTCCATTTCGAGCCCCAATGTGTGCCCAAACAGTGGTGTACCCCCACTTATGGGGTATCAGGGTACTCAGGAAAAATTGCACAACAACTTTGGGGGTCTAATTTCTGCTGTTACCCTTGGTAAAATAAAAAAATGGGGCTAAAATAATTATTTTTGTGAAAAAAAAAGATTTTTTATTTTCACGGTTCTGCGTTATAAACTTCTGTGAAGCACTTGGGGGTTCAACGTGCTCACCACACATCTAGATAAGTTCCTTGGCGGGTCTAGTTTCCAAAATGGAGTCACTTGTGGGGGGTTTCCACTGTTTAGGTACATCAGGGGCACTGCAAACGTAACATGACGCCCACAGACCATTCCATCAAGTCGGCATTTCAAAACCTCACTACTTCCATTCCGAGCCCCAACGTGTCCCCGAACAGTGGTCCCCCCCATATATGGGGTACCAGCGTACTCAGGACAAACTGGACAACAACTTTTGGGGTCCAATTTATCCTGTTACCCTTGTGAAAATAAAAAATAGTGGGCTAAAAATCATTTTTTGAGGAAAAAAAAATGTGCTCACCACACATCTATATTAGTTCCTTGGGTGATCTAGTTTCCAAAATGGGGTCATTTGTGGGGGGTTTGCACTGTTTAGGTACATCAGGGGCTCTGCAAACGTAATATGGCGCCCACAGACCATTCCATCAAGTCGGCATTTCAAAACGTCACTACTTCCCTTCTGAGCCCCAACGTGTGCCCAAACAGTGGTCCCCCCCACATATGGGGTACCAGCGTACTCAGAACAAGCTGGACAACAACTTTTGGGGTCCAATTTATCCTGTTACCTTTGTGAAAATAAAAAATAGCAGGCTAAAAATTTATTTTTTGAGGAAAAAAAAATATTTTTATTTTAACGGCTCTGCGTTATAAACTTCTGTGTAGCACCTGGGGGATCAAAGTGCTCACTATGCATCTAGATAAGTTCCTTAGGGGTCTAGTTTCCAAAATGGGGTCATTTGTGGGGGAGCTCCAAAGTTTACGCACACAGGGGCTCTGCAAACACGACATGGTGTCCGCTAACGATTGGAGCTAATTTTCCATTCAAAAAGTCAAATGACGCTCCTTCCCTTCTGAGCCATGCCGTGCGCTCAACCAGTGGTTTCCCCCCACATATGGGGTACCAGTGTACTCAGGACAAACTGGACAACAACTTTTGGGGTCCAATTTTGGGGTCACTTGTGGGGGAGCTCCAATGTTTAGGCACACAGGGGCTCTCCAAATGCGACATGGTGTCCGCTAACGATTGGACCTAATTTTCCAATCAAAAAGTCACATGGCGCTCCTTCCCTTCCGGGCCCTGCGGTGCGCCCAAACAGTGGTTTATGACCACATATGAGATATTGATGTACTCAGGAGAAATTGCCCAACAAATTTTAGGATCCATTTTATCCTGTTGCCCATGTGAAAATGAAAAAACTGAGGCTAAATAAAATTTTTGTGAAAAAAAAGTGCTTTTTTTTAACAGATCAATTTGTGAAGCACTTCAAAGTGCATACTATGCATCTAGATAAGTTCCTTGGAGGGTCTAGTTTCCAAAATGGGGTCACTTGTGGGGGAGCTCCAATGTTTAGGCACACAGGTACTCTTAAAATGCGACATGGCAACCGCTAAATATTCAAGCATATTTTACATTCAAAAAGTAAAATGGCGCTCCTTGCCTTCTGAGCCCTGCCGTTCGCCCAAATAGTGGTTTATGACCACATATGAGGTATCGGTGTACTCAGCAGAAATTGCCCAACAAATTTTAGGATACATTTTATCCTGTTACCCATGTGAAAATGAAAAAACTGATAAATTTTGGTTGGAAAAATTAAAATGTCCATTTTTTCATTCCATGTTGCTTTAGTTCCTGTGAAGCACCTGAAGGGTTAATAATCTTCTTAAATGTAGTTTTGAGTAGCTTGAGGGGTGCAGTTTTTAGAATGGTGACACTTTTGGGTATTTTCTGCCATATAGACCCCTCAAAGTGACTTCAAATGTGAGGTGGTCCTAAAGAAATGGTTTTGTAAATTTTGTTGTAAAAATGAGAAATTGCTGGTCAACTTTTAACCCTTATAACTTCCTAACGAAAAAAAATGTTGTTTCCAAAATTGTGCTGATGTAAAGTAGACATGTGGGAAATGTTATTTATTAACTATTTTGTGTCACATAACTCTCTGGTTTAACAGAATAAAAATTCAAAATTTGAAAATTGCAAAATTTTCGCCAAATTTCCATTTTTTTCACAAATAAACGCAAAAATTATCGACCTAAATTTACCACTATCATGAAGCCCAATATGTCACGAAAAAACAATCTCGGAATCGCTAGGATGCATTGAAGCGTTCCTGAGTTATTACCTCATAAAGGGACATTGGTCAGAATTGCAAAAAATGGCCAGGTCATTAAGGTCAAAATAGGCTGGGTCATGAAGGGGTTAAGGAGGAAAGATAGCATGGAGCAATTTAAAAACAACATTGCTGTTCACATATTCAGTCTTTCGTTACTTCTTTTCTCTTTCAATGTTCTTTTTATTGAAAAGATTTAAATGTAACAAACAGTGCTTGAGAAAGAAGCAGTATCTGTAATAGGAACGATAATAAATGCTTCTGGCAAAGTTTACAGAGGCAATTTTTGTGTACCAAACTCAATCTCTGCAATTAAGAGAGTCATAGAAACTTTCAACATTTGTTGGAAAGAATGAGAAAAATAAATCAAAAAGAATCAGGGAAAAAGGAGGTGGGGAGGAGTAGAAAGGAGGGGGGAAAGTTAAAGAGTGGGGGGAGTAGGAGTGGAAGTAGCACCTTGGGATATGTGTTTAGTAAAGAGTTATGACAAAACTGCAGAGTAGAAGGATGAATGAGACCTAAAATAGGTCCAGCACCTCCAAATGTTATTAAAATTAACAGAGCAATGATTTACTCTTGCTGCTAATTCTTCTATGTGAAAAATTTGTTCAATTTTAGTGTACAGTTGCTGTATAGTGGGTGGACTTGAGGAGTTCCAGTTGATAGGGATCAACGATTTCCCAGCTGCTAGTATATATTGTGCAAGTTTAGTAGCATCTTTATCTTTCTGCCATAGTGGAAGATTTAATAATTTTTTTCTGGTTTCAAGATAACAAATTTGCCCAGCACCTTGTTTATGATTGTGGCTACTTCTTCCCAAAAGGGCTGAAGGATCTGACAGGACCACCAGATGTGGATGTAGCTGCCATCATTCTCTCCACACCTCCAACAATTTGTTGCTGTAGCTTGGTGCCATCTATGAATCTGTTTGGGCATAATGTACCATTTAGTTGTAATTTTGAACAAATTTTTCTGGATTCGTACGCAGTGTGAGGGACCATGGGAGTTTCTATAGATGTGTTTAATTTGTGTTTCAGAAAAAGAGGTACCAGTGTCCTTTTCCCATTGAGTTAGATAGGCCTGTTTTAGGGGTACATCAATCTTAAGTAGAGACTGATAGATTGTTGAGAGAATTTTGGTAGGTGGTTTTGTTTTGTCGAATAAGACTTCATAGGGAGTCAAAGATCTGTCAAAGTCAATCAAGTGGTTTCGTTGGCCTAATAGATAGGAAAGCTTTCCATTCTGTAAAAATGTAAGGCCTGATAGCCCAGGTAACTTATGCATTTCTTGGAGGGGGAGGAGAGTTGCATCCTCAAAGAGCTGCTCAATCGGAATATGTGCAGCTCAGTGAGATGGGGTTTCAAGTAAATCAGTGATTCTAGTTAATGGGGAGAGAGGGGGAGCCAGAGCACCACTTGACTTTCTCCAAATTCAACTTAATAAGATAGATCGTAGGGGAAGTGGAGACATTGATTCTTCTATTCTAAGCCATTGGTTATCCACTGAGCCCCTGATCCAGTCTACTGTTCAGAAACCATTAAGCGATTCAAAGAAGCAATGAATTTGTCCTTCAGGCAGCTTCTGCTCACTAGATATAATTTACATTACAGAAAAAATATGCTGCAAAAACAAGAGAAAAATCGCATGCTTTTTTCAGAAGTAGCTGTCCTATGAAAACCTAGGCGGTCTACTGGCATCTTGAAGACATTGCTTGCACATACCATAACCTAATCAGTTGATAACTTCTAACTTAGTTATCAACTGATTAATCTACAATGTATTTCCAGGAGGAATAACAGAAGACGATTGCAGCACAGAGTTGTAAGAAAACTTGTTCCGGCATTGTTTTTGCTTTGAGTGTAGGCAAGTACTTTCTAGAACAGACATTTTAGGAATCTGTTCTGTTCTTACAGTATATGCTGAAAAGACTATTATTATTATTATTATGCATTTATATAGCGCCATTTATTCCATGGCGCTTTACATGTGAAAAGGGGAAATATAGACAAGTATAATAAACATGTGTAAGACAAGGGACACACAAGTACATAAGGAGAGGGGACCCTGCCCGCGATGGCTCACAGTCTACAGGGATGGGAGAGGATACAGTAGGAGAGGATAGAGCAGGTTGTGCGGTGGTTCAGTAGACCGAGGATCACTGCAGGCTGTAGGCTTGTCGGAACAGGCGGGTCTTCAGGTTCTTCTTTAAGGTTTCCGTTGATGGTGAAAGTCTGATGTGTTGCGGCAGGGAGTTCCAGAGTATGGGGGAAGCACGGGAGAAGTCTTGTATGCGGTTGTGGGAAGAAGAGATAAGGGTGGAGTAGAGAAGGAGATCTTGAGAGGATCAAAGGTTGCGTGCGGGTAGGTACCTAGAGACCATGTCACAGATGTATGGAGGAGACAGGTTGTGGATGGCTTTGTATGTCATGTTTAGGGTTTTGAATTGGAGCCTCTGGGCAATAGGAAGCCAGTGAAGGGCCTGGCATAGGGAGGAGGCTGGGGAATAGCGGGGAGACAGGTGGATTAGTCAGACAGCAGAGTGTAGGATGGACTGGAGTGGAGCCAGAGTGCTAGAGGGGAGGCCAGAGAGTAGGAGGTTGCAGTAGTCGAGGCGGGAGATGATAAGAGCATGCACTAGTGTTTTTGTGGTTTCGTGGTTGAGGAATGAGAAGATCCGGGAAATATTTTTGAGTTTGAGGTGGCAGGAGGAGGTGAGGGCTTGGATATGTGGTTTGAAAGAGAGCGCAGAGTCGAGGATCACCCCAAGGCACCGAGCGTGCGGGACTGGGGAAAGAAAGCAGCCATTGACATTGATGGATAGGTCTGGTGGAGGGGTAGAGTGAGATGGGGGAAAGATGATGAATTCTGTTTTGTCCATGTTCAGTTTGAGAAAGCGAGCAGAGAAGAAGGCTGAGATAGCAGACAGACATTGTGGGATCTCAGTCAGTAAGGAGGCGAGGTTGGTCCAGATAGGTAGATCTGTGTGTCATCGGAATAGAGGTGATACTGCAAACCGTAGGATTCTATGAGCTGTCCCAAGCCAAAGGTGTAGATGGAGAATAGTAGGGGTCCTAGGACAGAGCCTTGAGGAACACCAACAGACAGGGGGCGAGGTGAGGAGGTGGTGCGTGAGAGGGAGACACTAAATATTCGGTCTGTTAGGTATGATGAGATCCAGGATAGAGCCAAGTCTTTGATGCCAAGAGATGAGAGAGTCTGTAGCAGGAGGGTGTCGAAGGAAGAGGACAGGTCCAGGAGAAGGAGGACAGAGTAGTGTCGCTTGCTCTTGGCGGTTAGTAAGTCGTTAGTGACTTTAGTTAGGGCAGTTTCAGTTGAGTGATGCGGTCGGAAGCCAGATTGTAACCGGTCAAAGAGGGAACTGGAGGAGAGGTGGGAGGACAGTTCAAGATATACATGCTGTTCCAGTAGCTTTGAGTCGTAAGGGAGAAGAGATATCGGGCAATAGTTAGACACAGAGGATGGATCAAGGGAGGGCTTTTTGAGGATTGGTGTGATTGAGGCATGTTTGAAGGAAGAGGGAAAGACACCATTTGTAAGTGAAAGGTTGAAGAGGTGTGTTAGAGATGGGTTGAAGACTGTGGCAAAGTTAGGAATGAGGTGAGACGGGAGTGGGTCGAGGGCACAAGTGGTGAGGTGTGATCTTGACAGAAGGGTGGAGAGCTAATCTTCTGTCATGGTAGAGAAGCTGGCTTTTGCAGAACAGGGCTGAGCGGCTAAGAGGGGCATTGGGGGCTGCGGGCCAAAGTTTTGTCTGATCTTGTCGCTCTTCTTAAAGAAGGAGGCAAAGTCTTCAGCAGAAATGAGAGGAGGGGGAGAAGGTGCTGTGGGATGGAGTAGAGAATTGAAAGTGTTGAAGAGTTGCTTAGGGTTGTGAGACAGGGAGGATATGAGAGATGCAAAGTAAGTTTAAGACTATGTTTATCATCATTCTTTTTATTAATAATAATGATAATTATTATTATTATATCAAAGTATGCAGTGACTAGACATATAGTTTAATTCCTGTCCTATTTGATCTTTTTGAAGCTGTCAACATGCAAGAAGGCATCTCTGACTCTTTCCTTCATGTGTAGGAAGATGTAGATAATCTGATCTAATACTGGAGATACCATGGGTGCTGAGGTAAGAAGAGGCTGCTCACACTGCTGTCCACCCTATATACCTTATCTAACACTGGAGACACCGGGAGTGCTGAGATAAGAAGAGGCTGCTCACACTGCTGTCCACCCTATTTACCTCATCTAGTACTAGAGATACTAGGGGTACTGAGGTAAAAAGGGTCAGCTCACACTGCTGTCCACCCTGTTTACCTTCCCTACTACTGGAGATACCAGGCATGCTGAGGTAAGAAGAGGCTGCTCACACTGCTGTGCACCCTGTTTATCTGATCTAATACTGGAGATACCAGAGGTGCTGGGGTAAGATAGACCACTCACACTGCTGTCCACCCTGTCTATCTGATCTAATACTGGAGATACCAGGGGTACTGAGGTAAAACGGGTCAGCTCACACTGCTGTCCACCCCGTTTACTTTTCTAGTACTGGAGATACCTGGGATGCTAAGGTAAGGAGAGGCTGCTCATACTGCTGTCCATCCTGCCTATCTGATCTAATACTAGAGATACCATACCAGGGTGCTGAGGTAAGAGACTGCTAACACTGCTATCCACCCTGTTTACCTCATCTAGTACTAGAGATACCAGGGGTACAGAGGTAAGAAGAGCCTGCTCACAGTGCTGTCCACCCTGCCTATCTGATCTAATACTGGAGATACCAGAGGTGCTGAGGTAAAGAGAAGCTGTTCGCACTGTTGTCCACTCTGTATTTCTGAATTATGTGTGGATGCTGTGAAATGGAGATAGCTTGACAGTATGTGATATCAGGTCACAGTAGGGGAGCTTCCTACTGCACATGCTCACATGCATCTGTCCTGTTTTAACTTTCTAGTAAAAGGTTTTGTGAGTATAACAGAATGATGTCCATTTCAATTCTGTAGAGATTACCTCTCTATACAAAATGTGTGTGATATTTAGGGATTGATTTATAATGACATGATTTTATTTTTTGTTTTTTGTTCTGTTATGTGATAACATCTTTAAAAATTAAATTTTCATGTGCAGTTTGGCAGGATCGTTACACTGGAATCGGACCTTTCCTGTATGAGCCATTCTTCTTCTCATCCTCCATGCTCATATAGGTGAATTCCCATACACAGACTGTTTTAGCACAATGTACGAACCTTGCTGAGTAGCAGTTGAAAGGTGCTTCTAAAGGAGCAGAAGCAGAGCACTGTAACAGGAGTGGAACATAGTGTTTGAAAGAAAAGAAATCAAAAAGGTATTGAAGTATTTTCCAAACGTCATACATTTGCAACACAAAAACAAGTTTAGTTATGCTTTAAATATCCCTATTTTAACTACAGTGATGCCGAGTACTATGTACAGTATATTTGCAGGATTTTCGGTTTTTCTTCTTTCGGTGCTGATTCTAAGGGTGCCGTCACACTAAGCGATGCACCAGCGATCCCGACAACGATACGACCTTGTCAGGATCGCTGGTGTTTCGCTACATGATCGCTGGTGAGCTGTCAAACAGGCAGATATCACCAGCGATCAGGACCAGCAAGGACGCTGGTATCCAAGGTAAATATCGGATAACTAAGTGAGCGCGTCGCTTAGTTACCCGCTGTGTACCTTGGATGCCAGCTCCCAGCGCGAGCACGCAGGTATCCAAGGTACACAGTGGGTAACTAAGCGACGCGCACGCTTAGTTACCCGATATTTACCTTGGATACCAGCTCCCAGCATCTGCTTACAGCGCTGGGAGATCGCTGATCGTTGCTCTCCCGCTACCACACGAAGTGATGCATGCTGGCCAGCGGGAGTCTAACAATCAAAAAAAGGCCCAGGACATTCGTGCACGATCAGCGATACCCGGCGGGGGGGGCGGTCGCTGACGTGTGTCACACACAGCGAGATCGCTGATGCGTCATAAAATCAGCGATCTCACTAGCAATCTCGCTGTGTGTGACGCGGCCTTAAGATACTGCTAGTTATCTAGCATCTATAGGATTTCCTTCATTACATTTTGAAAAAAAAAAATTAAAACCAACAGTATACTTCAAACTGAAGGTTGATCATTCTCTGCATAGATTTAGAGTATATAAAAATTATTTTTTTTACTATTTAATTGAGGGTGCAGACCTATATAATTTGTAGTAGAGATACTCCAATCATAATAGGGCTGGAAGAGAAAGCTAAATGTCAATATTAATAGAACAACAGGAATCACTATCTACTTCCTTATGAAGAAGTTTTGCAGCAGCTGAGGTACAGTATGTAGTATAGTGGAACTGTATGGATATTTATTGAGTCTATACATATATATAGCTGGCATTGAAAGTCTCTTGTCTTTGTACCAATAGAGTATTCTCTAAGCTTCGCCCTGCTTTCTACTTATCAGGTGGAGCATGTAGCAATTTGCCATGCAATTTAATTCATTTTAGAAAATACCCCCATTGAGGATGTACTTGAATGATTCATGACATGACGGAATGTAATTGCTGAAGAAACACATGCAACATGCATGGTCACTAAAAGCTACCAAAATTTCTGTCTAGACAACAGATAGGCAGCCCCGCTCTCTTTGCTCCAGACATTTAAGGGCTTGTGATCTACAGAAGACAAGAATCTACATCTCTAAGCAGATTCTGAATATACATCTCCAAAACCACAGAAATTGAACAAGAATTATACATATAAAGATTGTGGATTGTTATGAAAGTTCTATATAGAATAAAACATCATTATTTATTGATATCTAAATTGAAGTTATTAGTATCAATCTTTTAGAACTTGAGTAATATTTTATGCATGAATTCACTACTGGAAGAAAACAAAATCTAGGTATAGGTAAATAGTTTAAAAGCTTGTAATAAAAAAACACCTTAAAAATCCATCAAGTTTTTTACCATGTGATATTGGAGTGCATATCAATAATGAAGACTGGACTACACACAGGGATATGTCCAAATCCGGTAAAGTTTCACCTGTACATTTACAACAAATCACTAACATGTAGGCATTGCCTCAATCACTCCCTTTATGATATCATTTGAAAGGGTCATCCAGTTTAGAAAAAAAAATTGTACATTGTATATTTGTGAATACAGTGTTAATAGACCATATTCTCGTTTCAGGATCCTTATCACATGCCCTGATGATAGAGTGGTTACAAAGAGTGGCTACGTGAATTTACTGAAGAATTTTTGGAGCAGAAACTGAACGGAAACACTCCAATGGTATGTGCATTAAACATCTTTCTCAAGAGGATTCTGCCTGGAATCCACCTAAAAAAATGTCGCGAAAAGTAAACATAATCCACAACAATGTCAAAAGAACACTAGTATGCACGTGTTCCATCTAATGTCACTATTTTTAACCACTACTGGGTTCAGAAACATTAAAAGCCCTTCAAAAAAAGAAGCATGTTCATTCTTTAGGTGACCATTTGGAAGCTAGTCGGTCCATACACCTGATTATACTATATAAAAACATTGCCAAAACTGCTAGCAAAGCCACTTTAGGAAAAGACCACCTTGGAAAACTCTAAAAGACTAAGTGCATATGGAGCCTTTTTGATGAGTTTTTTTTAGTGGAAACTAGCAGAAACTCCCAAGTTCTTGAAGAGGTTAGTATTTTTGAGGAACTGAAGTTTTCTCTCTGTTTCCTCTCAGTAAGTGCTCCAAAAAACCCTGTGAGCACATAGCCAAAGACTCCATTTAAACATACTCCAAATCTTCCAGAAAAACTCAAAACTTCTCCAAAACCTTGAGTTTCTGCTCCTAAAACTCAGAAAAAAGACTTAGTGTGAACATACTCTGTATAACTTCCATTGCATGAACTGCTAACTTACTGATGTAATGCCGAATATACCATGTGGTGGCATTGCAGGAAAATAGAACACAAAATATGTGCGCACTGAGTTTTTCAAGAACTTTTTGAGAGAATCTGCTCCAAAAAATGCCTAAAAAATTGCTCAAAGAAAGCTCGAAAAAAAAAATAAGTTTTTTCAGCTTCAGGTTTGGAAAATCACTTGGCAAAAAAGAAAATGCATGTCACTTCTTTGTGCAACTCCTGATGGAATCTTTCCAAACTAGGCCCTCTGCAATCAAAAGCCTGGAAAAAAATGCTTCATGAAAAAAATCTTCAAAATGGCTTCACAAGTTCCTCAGACTAGATTAAAAAATGAAAAAACTTCTACAAAAACTCCCCAAAGAAGAAGGGTTTCCAGATGTGGTTTCCATTAGAAAACATTTTTCACCACTTCAAAAAAAATTCTGTGGCCACTATTCATCAAAAAATTTATGTTGGAATTCTGGCACAAAAAATTTTGCGCAATGGAAAGTTGTGTAAAGATTCCTTGACTTTTGTCATTTTTACAGCAAAATAAGTAGAGCTGTGGTGGGATGGGGAGCACCAGAGAATGGAGACAATTGCGCATCAAATTCATGACAAGTTGTGCCTTGCTCCACAAATCTTGCCTACTGTATTTTTCAGAATATTAGGGTATGTGCACATGTTGCGGATTTATTTGTGGATCCGCAGTGTTTTTTCAGCGTGAAATTGCACCATATTCGCAAAGGGTAGCTCAAGCAGTTAATCAATGGGAATCCAGAAGTGGTGTCACTAGCGCTGCCTAGGGGATGCTATCAGGGGGTACGTGAACAAGTGCAGGAGCAAGGCACGCTGTGCACAAGGACCTTAGACTAAGCAGTGAGCAGCGCACAGGATCTGGCAGTGAGCAGTCACGTGACCAGGGGGCAGAGACACCACATGTGAGTGCAGGGAAGGAAAGTTCAACTAAATGCACAGAGTGCAAGGCAATGATAGTACATGTGGTCAAGGAAAGCCGAGGGTCAAGCTAGACGAGAGCGTAGTACCTAGGGATAAGACAAAGAGTATACGGAGACAAGCCAAAGGGGTCAGATAACAAGGAGAGACAGGGCAGTACAAAGCAGCATACAGAGGTGAGAGTCAGAGGACGAGCCGGGTCATACACACATACACAGCAAGGCACAGAAGCACAGAGGTACAATAAATTACAGAAGTAACCTGGGTCAGCAAGCAACCACTAGCCGCGTATACGGAAGTATCACCGACACCAGACCTGGGAACTGCCAGCATTAAATACCCACCCCTGAACCAAAGGAAGGTGAACTAAAGTTAACCCTGACCAGACCAGGATGGAAGCAGAACCATCCTGTCTAGGGTCATGACACTTCCCTTCCTTTTCAATGAGGTGTACTTAAGAAAAATGGCCACTGGCGATGGCGCATGCATAGATTGAGATCTCAGCAGCGGGGATCTCAGGAGCCAAGATCTCAATCTGCGCATGATATGGCCATTTTACCAAACTCCACCTCATTGAAAAGGATGGGAAGTAAGGGGACTCCAGACATTTTGTCAAAGTCCAGGGCCCGCAACAACCTCACATCACAAAACACATCCTCCTCCTAGCGCCTAGCCTGCAGCATCGCCCCATTTTTGCCTCCTGCAGCAGCAACTCAGACTCATAGGACCCCACTTCACCACAACTGTCCCCATAAAAGCTGCTCAAAAAGAGTATTATAAGATGCATCACAATTTTATTATAAACATATTTTCCTCCCCAAAATTTTGGGAGTGTCTTATGGTCTGGTGCAACTTATAATCTGCAAAATACCGGACATTTCAAATGTTCCTGATTCGTTAAGAGGTGAGTACCTCTGACTCCATTATGCCCCGTTATCAAAGCCGCCATGAATAACAGCGGTTTTCATGAATAGGTAGATGTGTGGACATATCCTTAATAGTTCTTCGAATTCAGCTAATCACTGGGGAAAACCAAGGGAAAACTTTAGCAATAGGGTATTGGAGAACCTCTTTAGGGAAAGACACATTGAGAGATTAATTGAAAGACTAGTCTACTAGAACAGTGCCTGACATAAATAGAAGAGGCCCCTGTTGTGAGTTCATTTTCCCCTTCACTACTGAGGCCCGAGGAACTCCCTCTTCTGGTGAAGAAAGGTAGTGAGCCTGATTGTCAAACACCTGGGGCTGATGATGATGACTGGCTGAGTGGAGTTAATGACTGGATATAAGGCTGCCGACGCCCTTCTGGTCTGCGGGTGATTTCTCTGTGGACTTCTAGGAAACCAGTCTGATTCCTGCTCATCTAAAGCTAAGATTTCTGCTTTGCCTTTTTGCATTCGTGTTTTGTTTTCCTTGCTTTTCTGGATTCTGCCATTCCCTGCTGGGGTGAGCTGAATCTCCTTTTGCTGTTGCTCTGTCTTCAGAATATTCCTGAGTACTGACATAGCTTTTTTGAAGCCTAGCGTCTTCAGGGCCTTTTTTACTGTCAGTTGGTTGGCTCTTATTTTCATAGGGTTTTTTCACGGATTGCAGACAGCAGCCTTCCTGTCCTTTCCTATCTAAGCTAGCGTGGGCCCCATCTTTGCTCAGTCTATCTTTCTGTCTGTGTTTTGTTCTTTCTTCTTGCTTCACCGTCATTATATGTGGGGGGCTGCCTTTTGCTTTGGGGTCTGCTCTGGGGCAGTTTAGATTTCCCTTTCTGTCTTTAGGCTATGTAGTCCTCCGGCTGTGATCGAGGGGCCTAGGGCATCGTAGGAGCCCCCCACGGCTACTGTTAGTTGTGTTGATAGGTTCAGGGATCTGCAATCCGATAGCTGCCAACTTCTCTGGTTTTCTGGACTTAGCTAGCATTTCTATTTTTGCCTCCTACGGTGACTCAATCATAACAGGCCCCCCCCCCGGTCAAAAACAATATATGGGCCCTTTGGAGTCCCAATAGCTCATCATAATACACAATTCCACCTATTTTGGTGCTGGAAGTGGCCCCCTTACCTTTTTGGGCCCATATATTTTTGCTTCCTGTATGAAGCTGCCAATCATAATCATGCAGCAGAGTGGACCTGTAATGATGTCATCAAGGTCACATTACCTGAATTCACAGGTCCTGCCAGCCATAGTGTGCAGCCTAAATAACTGCTGAAGATGTATTGCACAGCGTGAAATTGTGTAAACAACTGGAGTTAACAACCTTTAATAGAATCTGATCTTATTGTTTATGGTTTCCATGAACCAAATAGACATTTTTTCATGAATAGCGCACAATAAATAGAATTTGACAATAAGTAAAAACAGCAAAAAAAAAAAAACAATGAAAACATATTGCTACATACTGTATATAGCAAGTGGTATTCAAAATTGGTGCACATTTTCAAAGGAGAACTGAGAACACATTTAGGATATAAAGATAATTTTTGTCAACGATTTGTCACTTGTTGGCAGAAAATAGTATGTTCACATAGGTTTTCCATTGGATTTGCTGGCTCTGTCCCAAAGTCCCCAAAATACTGACAAGTTAATTTGTTCCTGATAAAACTGATCTGCATGACTTCATGTGCATATCTGTGATAGAAGACTTAATTATTTCTCCGCTGGATCAGTGGAAACAGTTTAACTGCAATCACTGTGAAATAAAATATAATAAAATGATACAAAAGGCCTGACTAAAGCTTCTCGGAGCAAAAAGCAACAGCAGGGATGGACTGTGACTAAGGCCGGAGTCGCACTAGATATATGAAAAAACAGTCCAAGTCTCCCTGCCGAGAGTTGCACAAGTGTAATGCGAGTGTCATGCGAATACAATCCGATTTTTCACACCTAGCATCTGATTTACATCCGAATACTGTGCGATTGCTATCCGATTTCAATGCGATTTTAAAATGAGCTTTTACATACAGTAATTCTCTGTCATTTACACATTGCTTTCAAAGGAAATATTCATCAAGACACACTAGATAGATAGATAGATAGATAGATAGAATATAAGCTGGCAATTCATGTGCAGCAAGCAGTAATATCACAGCGGGTTTATAGCCTGGGAAGGGGGTAATACCCATGGAGCTTCCCAGGCTATTAATATCAGCTCACAACTGTATACTTAGCCTTTACTGGCTATTAAAATGGGGGACCCTAAAAAAATGATGTAGGGTCCCCTGTAATTAACAACCAGCAAAAGCTATACAGACAGCTGTGGGCTGAAATTAATAGCCTAGGAAGGGGCCATGGATACTCCTCCCGAGGCTAAAAACATCAGCTCTCAGCCGCCCCAGAAAAGGCGCATCTCTAAGATACGCCAATTCTAGCACTTAGCCTCGCTCATCCCACTTGCCCTGTAGCATTGGCAAGTGGGGTGGTAGTTAGGGGGGGCTGATTTCACCTTTGTATTGTCAGGTGACATCAAGCCCCGAGGTTAGTAATGTAGAGGCATCAATAAGACACCCCCATTACTAACCCCATAGTCATGCCGTATGAAAACACAGAAATCCAGAATAAAGTCCTTTAATTGAAAGTATGACACAGATTCCTTTAATAATCTTTATTAAACCATACTTACGACATCGTCCATTCCACCGATGCCCTCATCATCTGCAAAAAAGTTAAAAAAAAACAAACAACAATATTCCTGACCTTTCTGCAGAGATGCTGCTAATCCATTTGTCCCACGACGGGTATAGCTCTGCTACATCTAGATGGCAGGCTACATGGCTGCATGATGCGACCATACAGCCTGTTATCCAGCAGACACTGAGCACGGCGCTCACATTGACATCAGAAAGGTGAAGTGAGTTCACTGGCTGTAAACTCGAAGGACCTGTCTGATGGCATCGTGAGCAGGAGAACTTTCTCACACTCGCTGTGCCATCAGATAGGAAATAGGAGTTCACAGGGGGACAGTGAGCACACAGTGCTCACTGTCTGCTGGATTACATTATCCCCACTTTACTCTGTCCTTATCTCCTTACTATACACATTGTATGTCCCCAAGTACACCCTAAAATGCACTTTGATCTTCAGCTCAAACAAGTAGCGCTTACCTCCCCTGCCATCCTTACACCTCAACGCTGTATTAAAGCACCAACACAGTGATTAGATGACCTCAGGGCCAGGGATTTAATCAGTGCTCCTCAGTCTCTGCAGCAACAACATGCACAGATCTGCAATTGTATTCACATGTAACAAAAAATGCAAATATAACTATCCCGGAAGCAGTGAACAGTGTAGACATCCTAGTTTCTACCAGCTCATTGAACTTGTTGTTTATACAGTATGTCATGTCCAGCTACTCAAAAGTCAAAACCAAGAGCACATGTAATATAAAACACTTTAGTTTAATGCAAGATTTTGATTATATTTCCCGACCATATACAGTAAATCTATACTCTCAATGATGTCTCTGATAAAACTCTTCCATGTGCGCTGAATAATAAACTGGCATGAAAGATACCTATATTCAATTGTCTTCTGACTTTCCTCATAATCTGTGGTTTATTTGTTCCTGGCTATGCGCCATCAAGGAGAGAACGTTCCACATGAAATATTCCGATATTATTTATAACTTTAATCACAAATTGGCTAATTGAGTTTAATTAAAGGCAGTTGAGCACCAAATGAGAATGTGAAAATGACGTTAAAACATGGTTTAATCTAACCTTTAAAAATAACTTTTGGAGAGGTCACAGAAATCATTTGTTTAATAGAAGTTTGAGAACTATTTCATTTATTATTCCAAGATTATTTAGCACAGTCAATAATGTACATTTCTCTTTAGGAGATATTACATTTAATTTACAGTGAGAACCACAGATATTGTATTAAGGGGAATGTGATTTTTTATAGAATTTTAGATCAGGTTTTTATGTTAAATATATACCGGAATTTATTTTTTGCCACTTTATTTTTCATCTTCCGATCTTTATTTAAAAAAGTAAATCTTACAATTCTCACTTTGACCACTGGGAATATTTTGGACTCTTTCTCCCAGTCATTTGATATTTGTATATGTAGGCTCTCTGACTGAGCACTCCACCCCTCAGCCTCAGGCATTTTTAATTACAGCAGGATCCTACCTTCCCATATAAATGTACACTTCAGTTAAGAGAGGATTCACATTATATAGGTTCCCAGCAACAAGAATTTCTTTATCATGGCTGCTAGGTACATATGAATTGGTCAATTTTATGTGCTAAGTAGAGTTGAGCGAAACAGGTCGAAAAATTTCAAAAGTCGCCGACTTTTGGCAAAGTCGGGTTTCATGAAACGAAACCCGACCCTAGGGTGAGGTCGGCCACGAGGTCGGCGACTTAAGCGCCAAAGTCGCGTTTCAAAAGTTTGCTTTGCGCTCTTTTTCAGCCAATCAGGATCCACGGACACTGTGGGCAATGTGATGACATAGGCAGGGGTCACCACCATCTTTCAGAAGGGCATGCAAGTGATTGGCTTGCTTTGGTGGGCGTCACAGGGGGTATAAAAGGGTGTGCACGCCGACCGCCATGTTACTCATGCTGATCTCAGAATAGGGAGAGCTGCTGCTGCTGATGATTTTGTAGGGAGAGCGTTAGGCAGGGAAGAAGACACCAAAAACTGCTTCTGCTGCTAGCGATTTTGCCTGTACAACACACCAGTCACTGTGTGTGCAGTGCAAGTGGAGGCTATATTTTGCTGGATCAGCGGTGTTGGTTGTTAGGCTGCCTTCTAAGGCTTCCTGACGGCTGCATTGCTGTTTACCCACTGCTCTGCAAACTGCTTTTTTAAACGCAATCCCAATTTTTTTTTTTGTCCTGGTGAGGTACTGAGCGTGCATTTTTTCACACCATACAGCGGTGCACACTCCTCACACAGTACCGTGTAACAGCTGTTATCACAGCCACAGTGAAGCTATCTGTGTGTCACTCTGTAAGAATAAGTCGAGGACATGTTCCGTTCTTACAGACCTGCACCTTCTAGTTTTGTCTAGCTTTCAAACAGTTAAATATATTTGCTGTTTGATCACATTCAAAACTATAGAGAGACAACGTGTGTCAGTCCGTATACTTAAAAAACACGGAGCTTGACAATTTTACGTACACCGGACAGCCGTGTACGTGTACGCTCCTCTCTCAGTACCGTGTAACGGCTGTTATCACGGCCACAGTGAAGCTATCTGTGTGTCGCTCTGTAAGGATAAGTCGAGGACTTGTTCCGTTCTTACAGACCTACACTCTAGGGAGATTCCTATTCTGCCCAATTCTATATACACCTTGTAGTTTGTCAAACACTAGCCAATTTCTGCCTGTGACATAGCGCTGTGGTTTCAGTGGGCATCACACAATCCAAAAGTGTCCAGTGTCCACAAGTGTGTGCAGAAATTCAAAATCTCTGTTATCCTCTAGTGACATTTTTCACACCTGCGACATGGAGCCTGTGACATAGCGCTGTGATATTCAGTGGGCCTCACACAATCCAAAAGTGTCCAGTGTCCACAAGTGTGTGCAGAAATTCAAAATCTCCGTTATCCTCTAGTGACATTTTTCACACCTGCGACATCGAGCCTGTGACATAGCGCTGTGATATTCAGTGGGCCTCACACAATCCAAAAGTGTCCAGTGTCCACAAGTGTGTGCAGAAATTCAAAATCTCCGTTATCCTCTAGTGACATTTTTCACACCTGCGACATCGAGCCTGTGACATAGCGCTGTGATATTCAGTGGGCCTCACACAATCCAAAAGTGTCCAGTGTCCACAAGTGTGTGCAGAAATTCAAAATCTCCGTTATCCTCTAGTGACATTTTTCACACCTGCGACATCGAGCCTGTGACATAGCGCTGTGATATTCTGTGGGCCTCACACAATCCAAAAGTGTCCAGTGTCCACAAGTGTGTGCAGAAATTCAAAATCTCCCCTGTCCTATAGACACCTTGTACCTTGTTTTACATTACTATATAGTTTGTTGGATTTTGTCTACATTTCTACCAAAAATGAGGAAGGCTGGTGGAAGAGGCCGTGGAATTGGGCGGGGGTTGGCAACTGGTAATGATGGTGTTGGTGGTGGATCTGATGGTAGTGGCAAAAGCAAAATAGGACCGAATGCAGGAGGTGTTGAGCCTGCGTCATCGTCTGGCTCCACAAGGCCTCGAAGGCTTAGTTTTCTAGGAGTTGGCAAACCGCTTTTAAAGCCAGAGCATCAGGAAAAAGTTTTGGCTTACATTACTGACTCAGCCTCCAGCTCTATCGCCTCCTCTTCTGAAGTTGTAAAAAATAAAAGCACTGAGTCGTCACTGGAGGCTCATGTTCATGAACCACACCTTTCCTTGTGTCCTTCACCCCAACCAAGATTGAAGGATGACGCAGGCCATACTACTGATTACTCCATGGAGCTGTTTTCACATACCATGCCTGGATTATCAAGTGAAATGGTGAATTACCCAGGCCAAGATGAATCTGACATGGAGTGCACTGATGCACAGCCACTGATAGATGATTCTGCTGGTACATTCACTCAGAGCACTACATTGTCCTCGCAGTGTACAGAGCCAGATTCTGAACCTGATGAGACTCAGGTGCCCCTTTCCGCACACTATACCACCATACACGGTGACACAGAGGAAGGTGCACATGACATTGAAGAGGAGGTGATGGATGACCCAGTTGTTGACCCAGATTGGCATCCATTGGGGGAAGAGGGTGCTGCTTCCAATAGCTCAGATGAGGAGGAGGAGCATCCACAGCAGACATCGACATCACAACAGCTGTTATCTGGCAGGCCCGGAGCACTCCAAAGACAGGTTCCAAAAATCAAAAGAGTTGCTGGACAGCTTGTTCAGAGGGTCAAAATATCACAGCGTGCTAGGCCGCAAAATGTCTGCCAAAGTAGGAAGAGTGCAGTGTGGCACTTTTTTGAACAAAATCCTCATGATCAGGCCAAGGTTATCTGTAAGAAGTGCGCAAAGACCTTTAGCCGAGGGAAAAATCTGAAAAATTTGAATAATAGTTGCATGCTTAGACATTTAACCAGCATGCACTTGCAAGCGTGGACACAACACCAAACCTCAAGTACCACATGTGCAACTGATCACAAAGAAGGTAGTCAGCAATGCTACATTGTTTCCCCCACTGTAAGCCCACCGGTTAGCACAGCAGCAAATGTTAAGGTGTCGTTGCAAGGCCACAGCAGTCAGGGAATCCCACTGTTATATCAACGAAAGACTGAATCTAGGCCATCAGAAAGAACACCAACTCCATCACCATCATCAACCCTCTCTCAGTCCGCCCTGTCCACCGCTACTTCCACCATATGCAGCTCTCAAGTCCAGCTCACCCTCCCAGACACTATGAGTAGGTCAAGAAAGTACTCAGTCTCTCATCCGCGTACACTGGGTTTGAACGCCCACATTGCCAAACTAATCTCGTTAGAGATGATGCCCTATCGGTTCGTGGAAAGCGCAGCTTTCCGCGAACTCATGGCCTATGCAGTACCACGCTATGACCTACCCAGTCGCCACTTCTTCTCTCGCAAAGCCATCCCAGCCCTCCACCATCATGTGAAAGACCGCATTGTCCATGCACTCAAGCAGTCAGTGAGTGGAAAGGTGCACCTCACAACTGATGCATGGTCCAGTCGGCATGGCCAGGGCCGTTGCGTGTCCATCACTGCGCACTGGGTTAATGTGGTGGATGCAGGGTCCACAGGGGACAGCGGTGGTGGGACAGTGCTGCCTAGCCCACGGTATAGGAAACAGTTGGCTGTAGGCGTTCGACCCTCCTCCTCCTCCTCCAGAAGCGAAAGCTCGTCCACAGAGCGCAGTCGTACGAGCACTCCATCTGCAGCTGCCACTGTTGCACACGAGGTGTCCCCCTATCGAGCAGCTAGTGGAAAGTGTCAGCAGGCTGTGTTGCAGATGATGTGTTTGGGCGACAGACACACCGCCGAGGTGCTGGCCAAGTACTTTCAGCGAAAAACTGAGTCATGGCTGGGCAGTGTACATCTTGAGGCAGGCAAGGTAGTTAGTGATAACGGCCGTAATTTTGTGGCAGCCATAGCCCTTTCGAAACTCAGCCACATACCTTGCTTGGCTCACACCTTGAACCTGGTGGTGCAGTGCTTCCTCAATAATTATCCGGAGTTAACAGCCCTGCTCCAGAAGGTGCGAAGACTGTGCGTGCACATCCGCCTGTCGCCTGTGCACTCCATTCGTATGCAGAAGCTGCAGCGATTGCTCCACCTTCCCAAACACCGCCTCATTATCGACATTGCAACAAGGTGGAACTCCACCCTGCACATGGTTGAGCGGCTGTGCGAGCAAAGGCAGGCCATAATGCATTTGTGGGAGGATACACGGCCAGGCACTTTGAGAGCAGACATGGAGTTGACAGGTGTGCAGTGGTCGAAGCTGAAAGACCTCTGTAAAGTCCTTCAGTGTTTTGAGGAATGCACACGGCTTGTAAGCGCAGACGAAGCCATCCTAAGCATGACCATCCCACTTATGCGTCTGCTCATGCAAACTTTGACGCACCTTATGGACCAGGCGTCTGCAGCCAATGTTGACGAGGAGGAAGAGGTGGAGGGAATCCTTGATGACATTCAGCCATTGTCTGCTCAGGGACCTCTCCTGGACGAGGTGGAGGAAGAAGAGGAGGATGATGATGGGGATGATTACTTAGGGGAGGAGGATGCATTTCGTGGGGCAAGTGAAAATGTTGGCGTGGCAAGGTCTGGTACAGGGTTTGTGCATGACTGGAGGGATGTGGATTTGCCAGAAAGTGCTCCGCCACCCAGCACTCGCAGTGCATCATTGACACCGGGAACATTGGCCTACATGTCAGATTATGCCTTGCAGATCCTAAAAAGGGACCCACGCATTGCCAAAATGATGAGCGATGACGACTACTGGTTGGCCAGCATCCTGGATCCACGCTATAAAGGCAAATTACAAAACATCATGCCACAGGAGAACCTTGACCTAATATTGGCTAATAAACAAGCAACTCTGGTAAATCGGTTGCTTGAGGCATTCCCAGCACACAGCAGCGGTGTTGGTTCTCACACGAGCCGTACGGGCCGGGGGCAGCTTGGCAGAGGTGTTCGTGGTGCACACAGCAGAAGTGGCGTTGGAGACAGGGGTTTCATGACAATGTTGTGTACTGATTTTTCACGGACCGCTCATACAACTGTTAATACAGCATCGATGGAAAGTGACAGGAGACAGCAGTTGTCAACTATGGTTAACAACTACTTTTCCTCCCATATCGATGTTCTCCTGCACAGGTCATTCCCCTTTGACTATTGGGCCGCTAAACTGGACACCTGGCCTTAATTGGCACAATATGCCTTACAGGAGCTCGCTTGCCCAGCTGCAAGTGTGCTATCGGAAAGAGTCTTCAGTGCAGCTGGATCAATCCTAACAGAAAAAAGGACCCGTCTGTCAACCCAAAATGTGGATGATCTAACCTTCATTAAAATGAACCATGCATGGGTTTCCAAGGATTTTGTCCCACCTTCCCTTGATGACACATAGGTTGCCAGAAAAATGGCTTGCTTTGGTCCTCCTCCTATTCCGCGAACTTGACCTATTTCGCCTTTTGCAGCAGCTGAATGACCCACATCTACATATGCCACTTTGTAAACCTCCCTAAGTGGGCGGCCCCCCCATGGCCGGGGTCACCACCTAGCGCACAAAACCGTGCGAGTGCCGTTGCCCTGGACAGGTGGGTATTCCGACTCTTGGGCGCGGGCACTGGCATAGGGTCCCTCATAGTGCAATCAAGTGTCTCTGACAGTGGTGGTGCACACCCGCCGTCAGACACACCGCCGTACTATGAGGGGCCCAGTGCCAGTACCGGTGCCCACGAGTGTGCCCCCCTTGCTTGGGCAGGGCCCCAGCATTTGCAATGTTTACCTCTCCCTGCTCCTCCGCTGTGTAGTCTGTGCTGTCAAATCCTTCACTGGGACTGCCACTACAAATTGATTGAACTGAAAGATGATGATTAAGATGTAGCTATGCCCTGTCCTGCTGGCCGGGCTCTAGCTCCAGATGATCAGTGGCTTCCATTTCTTATGGACGTCGACTCACAATTACATGCAGTGGTGGTTTATCATCAGCTTTCACAGTTTTCCTACTCACAAACGTGTGACATTCCGGCGCACATTTCAAAATGTGCCCTCTCATGCCAATCAAATAGAATCGCCTACGGCCTGTGGCTTCTGTCTTTTGCACTCCAAAGTTACGTGACAGATCATGATAGCCAGTGAGCACCATGTTTACATCGCTCCCTGTGATAAAAATTGGATTGAGATGAGTGATGGAATCAACGGAAGTGCGATACAGCAAGATTTTATTCACAAAAAAATGTTTTCACTGTCTCAACACAAATTAATTGAGGGTCTGCATCGCCTATGAGAATTGTGACGGAAGTTTTTCCTGTGAATAATAATTCCTAGATTTCTGCAATCAATAGCCTTTATGTCACTAATTGTATGCATCTCATTTCCTATTGCGGAGAGGCTGGACTGTATTACGGAGACAGAAATATATATGAAGATTTAAAAATAACACCAAAAGTATATAGTTGTGTACCCTTTCTCAACTTTGTACAATCTGGTCAAATCCATACTGGGCCTGAGAACATCTGAGTCTGCCTCCTGATCTATAGACATATATTTTTAATGTGTAAACTAGGCTACATATATACGTGTTATCCGGTGAAACTGTACCCTTTATCAACTTTCTACAATGTTGTTGAATCCATACTGGGCCTGAGAATGGCTGCCGAGCTGTTAAGCAAGCTACAGCACCTGTGGTTTGGACAGGTAATTTTTTCAGGAATGACGGTTAGGCCTAACTCCGGAATTGCGGTTGACCTGAACTTACTGGGAAATCATCGTTCGCGGGGAATAATCTGAATCCCAGATCCCCATCACTAACGGAGTTCAGCAGGTTATCTGCACCTGTAAGCGACAAAAGCTGGTCCTTTCAGTGTAGCGTGCATGCAGCCCCGGACATGTACTGGAATGCTAGACCTGTTATTGCTCGATCTCACGTGCCATGCCGGAGTCTCGGTCGTTAACGGAATGAAGCTGAGAAATCGCTAGCACAACTACAAACGGACATACGACACCACACACAGAATCGACAAAGCTTGCAATCTGTCCATTTTTTCTGTAGCTTGTATGGTAGTCGTTTCCCGGGTGCAGTCCAATTAAGCCACAGGCTCCACTCCTGGTGGAGCCCTTTTGGACATTCCTTTAAGGTTCAGCTTTGCAATCATACTGCCCCCGGAAACCAAAAACTTTGCCTTCAGGGACGCTGTTTGGAGGTTCGTGGGAATAACGCCGCCCGATCAACAGTCGGCATATGGGTCGCCCTCCCAGGGCTGTGGGGTACTCGGTACCGGGCCGGTGTCAGTGGGATGTGTCACAGCAGCGGTGACCCGGACGGTGGCCCTGGGCGCCCATGTAAATGGCGTGGTATAATGGTAAAGAGTTTATATAGATAGTTTGACGCCACCTGTGGTGTTCGGCAACATAGATGTTAGGCCGACACTGCATGCAGATCCTCTGGGACTGATGGTGTTGTGCAGCAAAGATGGTGAAGCTCCCCACAGGTGGAGCTGGAGTCCCAGGGAAGTGTAGATGTAGTGATGGGGGAAAGGCACAGGCGGTGTAGGTGCTGGTACCCAGATGTAGCGGTGCTGGAATAACTGTAGGACACCAGAGCGTGCAGTTCCAAAGCTTTACTCACAGTCTGCAGGTTACACAGATGCCAGCCTCTGTGCTGTGTCCTCCGGGTCAGGACCTCTGCCAACCTCCGGGACCAGAATGGAAAGCTCCCTTCCAACACTCCGCCAACATGTACCTTCCTGAACGTCTCCTTTCTAGCGCTTGTGGGGGAAGCACTCACAGGACCGTAGTTCACTGAAACGCTTCCTGTCTAACAGATGTTCCTCAGACTTTACTTGTATGGCAGACAGCTGTAGCCTTTTCCTTCCGCCTCGCACATGTCAATGCTGGGGCCTCCGAGCCTTAGTTGGGTACAGAGCATTTATAGCTGCTACTTCCCCCGGTTTCTGCTGCAGGAACGTCAGTGTCCCTACAAACTCGGAGACCGGAATCCGGACCATGCGCTCCAGCTAGGATTGAGCCTTAACTCTGCTCATCCTCCAGCTCCCCTTCTCACGTCCACACACTTCCCCTTCCCTGCACAGAGTGCCCTAACTTACCTCCTCCCGACCACAGAGAGCAGCTCCTCAGCAGTCAGGTTCAGAGGTCTCCCTGCTGGCCTGGAGTGGGAAATGTGTTGTGTGTTGGTTTCACTGCTGGAGAGATCCTTCGTTGCTCCCAAGCTTGACAACACACTCCCTAGGAGGAAGGCAATGCCACAGTGGCGACCGTACTCTTGGGGATGCCACAAGTGCACTGAGGCCCAGCCACTGCTGGATGATGCTGCTGGTACATTGACCCAGACCACTACATTCCCCTCGCACTCTACACAGCCAGAATCTGACCCAGAGGAAACTCAGGTTCCCCTTCCCGCATACTATACCACCTTACACGGTGACAAAGAGGAAGGTGCAGATGAAAGTGCAGGTTCCTTGAGCAGGTGGGGGGCATACTCATGGGCGATGGCACTGGCACAGGGCACCGCATAGTACGCAAAAGTGTCTCTGCCGGTGGGAGGGCCTATACAGCCAAGTGCAGTGAGATGGAAGATGGGGACGACAAGGAGTTCAGAGTAGTGCAGGGATTCCCTAGCAAGGAGACTTATGTAATTGTTTTCAATGTTGGGACAGCAATTTTTGGGGAGCACTATACTCTGGTGAATGATATATGGGGCCCACCATACACTGGAGCATTCCAAAGGTGGACATCAGACACTGGAGCAGCATTTACAGGGCCCATTATACACTAGAGCAGTAGAAATGGGGCCCATTATATATGAAGCATTATTTGGGCCCATAAGACAGTGGAGCTTCATCCATTGGGACCAACATATACTGTAGCATTATGTGGAGCTCATCATATACGGTTTGAAACATTATATGGGAATAATGATTCCATATGGAGAAATATATGGGCCTCATTACTCTGTATAGCGCTGGCCATAATACTGTATGGAGTTATATACTGTCCGTTTTTGGAGGTATTGGAGAATTTAAAATGGATATCAGTCATGAGATGTAAGAAGTGAAGTATTTTTCATTGTACTATACTGCTATTTCTCTGCCGTATCGGAGCATCATGAGTTGTGGCATGTGTTAAAGGGGCGCTCTTTGGCCCTGGGCCCACGAAAACCTGGAGCCAGCCCTCCCCCCCACAACTGTAGCCATATAACCCCCATTTTTCAGTGCGTAACTAGTATTATGAAGTTAATTAAGGTTGACAAGCTTCAGTAACAAGAATTTATGCTTTTGGCATTCAAATGGGCACTGTTGGTGTGTTTCCTGGCCTCCTCTCACTGCCGACTTTAATTCTCCATTGACTTACATTGGGTTTCGTGTTTCGGGACGACCCCGACTTTTCCCTATAGTCGGCCGATTTTGCTCGACCCGACTTTTGGAAAAGTCGGGTTTCATGAAACGAAACTCGACCCTAAAAAACCAAAAGTCACTCAACACTATTGCTAAGTATTCTCAATTTTTTACATTTTCTAGAGCAGTAATACAATTAAAATTTCATATACACTACCGTTCAAAAGTTTAGGGTCACTTAGAAATTTTCTTATTTTTGAAAGAAAAGCACAGTTTTTTCTAATGAAGCTAACATTAATGATTCAGAAATACATTCTATACATTGTTAATGCGGTAAATGATTATTCTAGCTGCAAACATCTGGTTTGTAATGCAATATGTTCAGAGATGTATAGAGCCCCATTTCCAACAACCATCACTCCAGTGTTCTTATGGTACTTTGTGTTTACTAACTGTGTAATAAGGCTAATGGATGGTTAGAATACCCTTGAAAACTCTTGTGCAAGTATGTTAGCACAGCTGAAAACAGTTTGGCTGATTAGAGAAGCTATAAACCAGACCTTCCCTTGAGCTAGTTGAGAATCTGGATCATTACATTTGTTGGTTCCTTTAAACTCTCAAAATGGCCAGAAAAAAATAACTTTCATGTGAAACTCGACAGTCTATTCTTGTTCTTAGAAATGAAGGCTATTCCATGCGAGAAATTGCCAAGAAACTGAAGATGTCCTACAATGGTGTGTACTACTAGAGGAGAGCACAAACAGGCTCTAACCAGAGTAGAAAGAGAAGTGGGAGGCCCGCTGCACAACTGAACAACAAGACAAGTACATTAGAGTCTGTAGTTTTAGAAATCGACGCCTCACAGGTCCTCAACTGGCAGCTTCATTAAATAGTACATGCAAAACGCCAGTGTCAACATCTACAGTGAAGAGGCGACTCCGGGATGCTGGCCTTCAGGGCAGAGTGGCAAAGAAAAAGCCATATCTGAGACTGGCTAATAAAAAGAAAAGATTAAAATGGGCAAAAGAACACAGTTATGAACAGACGAATCCAAGTTTGAGTTGTTTGCGATCACACAGAAGAACATTTGGGAGATGCAGAACAACTGAAAAGATGCTGGAAGAGTGCCTTATGCCATCTGTCAAGCATGGTGGAGGTAATGTGATGGTCTGGGGTTGCTTTGATGCTGAAAAAAGTGGGAGATTTGTACAAGGTAAAAGGGATTTTGAATAAGGAAGGCTATCACTCCATTTTGCAATGCCATGGCATACCCTGTGGACAGCGCTTGATTGGAGACAATTTCATCTCACAACAGGACAATGACCCAAAGCACACCTCCAAATTATGCAAGAACTATTTAGGGAAGAAGCAGGAAGATGGTATTCTATCTGTAATGGAGTGGCCAGCGTAGATACCAGATCTCAACCCCATTGAGCTGTTGTGGGAGCAGCTTGACCGTACAGTACGCAAAAAGTGCCCATCAAGCCAAACCAACTTGTGGGAGGGGCTTCTGGAAGCATGGGGTAAAATTTCTCCAGATTACCTCAGCAAATTAACTGCTAGAATGCCAAAGGTCTGCAATGCTGTAATTGCTGCAAAGGGAGCATTCTTTAACGAAAGCAAAGTTTGAAGGAGAAAACTATTATTTCAAATAAAAATCTTTTTTTCGAACCTTGTCAATGTCTGGACTAGATTTTAAATTCATTTGGCAACACATTTGATTAATAAAAGTATGAGTTTTCATGGAAAACACAAAATTGTCTGGGTGACCCCAAACTTTTGAACGGTAGTGTATTTCATGTTTGCATGCTATAACGCTACAGAGTGCTACTCTATTTGTTAGCTTTTCCTTCTATAACATGCTGTCAGTAATAGGCAGAGTTAAACTGTAATATTTGCTTTTTGAGCTTTTGTTAGGTGTAAATGAAGAATGTTTCTGCAGGCAAAATAAGCATCCATTACAGATTAATCCAAAACCTAATAAAAACAATATACTTCTAAAACCTGTTAAAATTTTATAAACCCCTACTGGAATACAAAACAGATAATGATCAAACTGGAACAGTATGTAACAAAATTAGATTGCTATCTCTGTAATGACAAACATTTGAGATCCTCGAAACCGCGTTCATAATACAACTGTACTTTGATCTCTTAAGTAAATTAAAGCAACCTCTGTTATTGGACCTGATACCCAGTTTAATGCATTTGGTATTTAGTGTTAACTCTTGGGAATGTAAATGACTTAATTTACATTTGATAAACCTATTGAATGTTATAAAGGCTTACTTTGTTAACTTTGTTTGTGTCATGTCATCTAACATTTTACAGCTTTAAATATCTTAAAGGGTTTCTCCAAAGCCTCCTCAAAGACTTAAGGGCCTGTCACACTAAGCGTTATCGCTAGCAATATCGCTATAACGTCACTGCTTTTTGTGACGTAGCAGCGATATTGCTAGCGATATCGCTATGTGTGATACTTACCTCCGACCGGCTCCCCCGCTGGTTATCGCCGATTGCGCGAGAACGTCCTGGACCATTTCTCGCTGTCAGCTTCCTGCTGGGCTTCCTGTGGCACCGATGAGCGACGCGTGGGCGGGAGGATGTCAGGATCGCCTCATCTGACAGGTAAGTAGCGACCGACTACCGCTGCTATGTCGGTGGTGAGATCTGCCTGTGTGGCAGCTCACTAGCGATCACTTAGTGATGCACCAGCGATCCTAACCGCGTCATATCACTGGTCGGGATCGCTGGTGCATCACTAAGTGTGACAGTACCTTTAAAGTAGCTATCCTTTGGCTGACAGCTATCTCTCGCTCTCAACTAGCCGACTGCTCCTATGTTCTCTAGAGAGAGAGATGCTGCTAAACATGTCTGATGGGTGATTATCTCTTATAGAACAAAATGATCAACAGCCCAAAATCAGACATCCTTCTGTCCCCCATCATCTATCGGGAGAACAGTCGTTAAACCCTCATAGACATTAGACCATTGACCAAACCTGTTGATATCTTTAATTCGATGGCCAGTCCAATGGATATGGTTAGCGTTGGGACTGCTACGTCCAGGGCCCCCACTGATCAGCACAATTATGGGAATTTGTGGCACATAATTATCCATACTGATAACATTACTACTTCTCTTGTAGGTTTTATGGAATTCACATTTCATTTGTTTTTTATGCAATCTGTTAGAGCATTTTAATAGAATCAAATAGGCATCAGCCCCTTCCTGACAGGGACAATTTTTGTTTTTGCACTTTCAGATTTCGCAGGTTGAGTTGTAGCTTTGAATGACAGTATACATATAATACTAAAAATGTGAAAAGAAAAATGAAAGTGGGGTTAAATGATAAAAAAAATAATTCTGCCAGAGTTTTGGGGGTTTTATCTTTACAGAATTCAGTGTACATGATTCTTCAGGTCACTACAATCAGTTTGATACCAAACTTATATATTTTTTTATATTTTCATGTAAAAAAAATTCCAAACTTTGTAAAAAAAAAATGTGGTTTGTGTTACCATTTCCCTAGACCGTAACTTTTTATTATTTTTCCATTGGTGGAGCTATGACGGCATGTTTTTTTGTATTTTTTGTTGTGACTAAGGTAATTCTGGTGTGTTGATTTTTTACCTTTAAATTATTTGATTTTTTTTTTTTTTTTAATTCCTTTTTCCTTTTTTTTTAATCCTCCCCAGGGAACTTAAATCTGAGTTCTATTCTATGTATACAATACTTAGGTAATTTTACAACAAACTGAAATAATTATCTTGATGGCAGTATCTTCTTTTTCAATCTAGAGCATTACATCTGTGAATTCAGGATACCATCATTGAAATGTACCTCCCCGACACCACCCACCAACACTAATGCAGCCTCACTGTAGGCACCATGATTTTTTCTAAATTAATTTTTCTAAATGTATGGTGTCTACAGTGAATCATGGTGGTGGCAGTGTACTTACTGTATGTGGGGCTGAATGAATGCAGCTAGTATAGGGGAACTACATAAATTCACAGCTGTGCTTCGCTATATTGAAAGTGAAGATGCTACCATGATTCCATGCCCTTGATGGACGTGCAATTTTCTAACATGACAATGATCCAAAGCACACATCAGTTAAATTTCTGAAGAACAGGGTGAGAGTGATGCAGTGGCCAAGTATGTCTCCTGATCTGAACCCAACTGAACACCTATGGGGGATTCTGAAGAGACAAGTTGTCATGACTCTCCATCCAGCATCCAGGCACTAAAAGAGGTCGTGCTTTTAGAATGGAAAAATTGCACTAGGTCATGAACTTGTTCACTCCTTGCCCAGAAGACTTGTCAATAAAAATCATGGAGGTCATAAAAAATACTAGATGTAGTAGTTTTTGATGTTAATTTGAGTAAAACTGAAGATTTTGTAATGAAAGTTATATCATTAACCTTGCTTTTATGTTATGGGTTAAAAAATGCTCTATGAAACTCAGGCTTACCAAAACTCAAATTAGTTTTAATAACTTATGCTGTATATACTGTATGTACATATTGTGAAGTTTCTACTCACTCGGTTGAGTTGAGGTAGGCACGGGAACTGGTTTAAGTAAAACATCTAGGCTGGTTTATTAAGATTACATAAACCATGCCACAAGCAAAGGAAATAAATGGACTTTCAGTGCAGGCAGAACAAAATAAACAGTTAAAATAACAGCACTTTCGTGATGGATGGCATCTAGTATAAAATCTTAGTCTGGAGACAACACATAGGAGGCCTTCTTACATCCACTCACTGTGCCCTAATGATACAACTGGACTTCAGTATTTCTACTATACCACTCCCCGGGGTGGGTATATGTGAGCAGCAAGTCCCCCATCTCTCTGCCTGCTCATAAACCCAGCAATTGCCACACCCTATTAACACTCTCAGCACTATACATGCTGGAGCTTGCTTCTGGGCTTATATCACTAAGGACAACCAGCTCTGTGATCCGGAGGCCATCTTACTATATAAATATATATATATATATACATATATATATATGTATAGTGAAGAGCAAAAGGGTAACAATGTCTTGAACTTTTGACTTTCAGGCTCCATATCTCACCATCTACTACTGCGTTGAACTTGAGACTCCCATCATGTTATGGACAATTATCTTGGATGTCTCATACTTAAATTTGACTTGCTACTATTTAGTAGACCAGTATGCTCCAACTTTGGGAACGTGTAGAAGAGGACTGAGATCAAATTTCGGTCAACACATGCTTGAATCTGATCCAGACCATGTCCAGAAGGATTCAGGCACTGTTGAAAGCCAATGGAGAATTTTCAAAATAAAATAATAATAAAAATTAAAATTTAGAATTTTAGGAGCATAACTAATCATATGCTAAATAGTTGCAAGTCAAATTTCTGTATGAGATATCCAAGACGATTGTGTCATGGTTTGCTCAGGAGTTCTTTGGCAGTGCTTCTATGGTTAACACCATGTGGCCTCTCTTTGGTTGGGGGAGGGCTATATTTACCCACCCCTGCACTGTGCCTTTTTTTCAGTTATACATCCAACCTTGGCTGAGCAGCTGACCCTGTAAATACCTGTGTATATTGCTTATATCTGTTTGTGTGCTTGTGTATGACCTGGTCTGTTCCCCGTTTTGCATTTGTCTTCTGATTCGGTACTTCTTGTGATACTCCTGGTTTTGATCTCTGCTTTGTCCCCCAACTATCTTCTTGTTAGTCCCTCTGGTGCCTCGCATCTCTCTCTGGCTTCTGAACCCGGCTTGTCTCTTACCACGCTATTTGTCTGTCACCTTGGCTACCACGCTGTTCTCTGGTCTGACCTTGGCTCGCCTGACACTACTCTGGGCTTCCCCAGCTTCTGTCATCATCCTTGGGAGTTCAGGACCTAGCCCCGCCTCCAACCACTCCCACGGTGGTCACATGCTGCAGGTCCTGTTCACCTGCAGATGTGCTCACAGCAGCATCCCAAGTTACAACAGAAGTTCGGGGCTTTCCCAGCACGTCCCGGAACACTCGTGCAGTCTCAGGGGGTAAGTCTGTCACGGTGTCCGTTACATTATAACTGACCACTAAAGTTTTCCCTCTTTTTGGTGTGGGGCTTTTCGGTGACATTATGTATCCTATGCGCGCTCTCTCTGACCTGGTTAGCAGTCTCACCCAGAAGATGCAAAAACTGTCGGTGGAGCACAAAACCTTGGCTCAGTCTCAGCAGCAAGTTCAGAGGGAGATTGCGGAGGCTGTGCAGGGTGCGTTTTTCTCTGGGGCTCAGGGTGACAGCCCCAATGATGTGTCCCTTCTCACTCCTGAACCGCCTGTAAAATTAGCTCACATTTTCTTTGGGGACATGAGGAAGTTTTGGGCTTTCAGGGAGGGGTGTAAATTGTTTTTTTCACTGAGTCCCCATGCTTCAGGAAATGAGAGTCAGAGGGTGGGAGTCATAATTTCTTTGTTAAGGGAGGCTCCGTAGGCTTGGGCTTTCTCTCTCTCTCCCAATGCCCCTGCAAGAATGTCAATGAATTGCTTTTTTGAGGCCCTTGGGTGTATATAAGAGGGGCCTGATCATGTGCGTCTGGCTGAGGACATGGTCATGAGTGTGACACAGGGGAAGCACTCTGTTGAGTGGTTTTGCTCAGAGTTCAGACATTGGGCTTCAGAGGTGTGGTACTCGCAGGTGCGCAGGATGCAGTGACGAGTCGCGAGACAAGTAGGTGCTTTCTGTATTAACGTTTATAGGGCCAGAGAGAACTTTCCTCAGTCCCGGCCTAATCACCAAAATCAGGGGTAACAAGGGTTGCCCTCGCAGGGGCTCTATACAGGCACACACAAAATGGTAGAACACGTCTACTTCCGGCAACAGCCGGTCACTATAGGGCCACGGTATGGCCGACTACTGGTCCTTAATTATAAAGTCAACTTAGCTGCCCAGATGTCCCTCACCGTTCGGGTTGGTGGTCTTTCGGCGTAGTAGTTGCAGGGCCCAGTTGCTGAGACGAAGACAAAGTCTTCGCGCACTCCGGCGCGCTGATGACACTGGAGCCCCACAGACTCCGGCGGGGTCCTTGGACGGTTGAGCCACAGCCCCTGGCCTGGGGCAAGCGGCAGCGATGTGTGGTGGCAAAGGGCAGGCCACCTGCGCAGCTAACGGCTGTGACAGGGGGTCCGCGGTCAGCGGAGGCCTGGCATCTGCTGCGGACCGGAACGGGACAGTGATGGCCGCTGGCAGTGCTGTACTTGCCGCGGCCACTCGTGAGAACAGGGCGGCTACTGGCGGCGGGAAACAGGCCGCAGCCGCAGGCTCGGGCAGGACAGCAGCGGCCGCGGGCGACCGTGAGCAGGCCGCAGCCGCGGGCTGAGGGGAAGCTGCCGCGGGTTGAACTGGGACCGCAGCGGCCGCGGGCTGGAGCGGGGCAACAAGTCCCGGATAGTTGCCTCGGTACTGTCCTTCTGGAGTCCTCGGTGAGCGTCCTCCCTGGCACTGGTGAGTTGCTCTCTCTTGCAGCCGCTCCCACTGTCTCCTGCTCTCTCTGTGTCGGTCTGCTGACTCATCGCCCCGGGAATTCCCCGCCTTCTTTATATTGGTCCCTCCCCCAGCCCATCTGTCTGTCACAGTGGTCCGTCCCTGAATCCTGTCCCCCGGGGACAGTTTCCCCAGAACCTAGATGACGGCTCCCATGGTTCCGGCCCGGGCACTCGACGGGGGGCCGTTCCTTCCACACTCCCCCGCCCTGTATGCTCGCCAGTCCTCGGGCGAGGGTTTTTGTAGACACGGGCTAGTCTTTCGGGACGCCAGTCATTGTCGCCATATGAACTGGTCCTGTTCGTAACGTTCAGTGGGTTTGCCAGCTGTTGACCGCTCGGAGCGTCGAAGCTCGGGTATCATGGAGTCTTCTGGGGTGGTGGAGGGTGGTCGCATAGTGGGTTCTGGTGGGATGTCCGGGTCTAATGGAGTGCCACTGCTGGGGCGACCCGCAGATGTGACGGGGAAGTCCTCTTCATCATCCAGGTCCCAGACTGTGGGTAGGGGGTCGGGGACCTGGAGGGTCGGTTCGAGCCGCGGGGGATCGGTAGACGTACAAGGTCGCAACATGTTGCGGTGCACAACTCAAGTGAGAGGCGCGTTGTCTCCTTCTGATTGTATTTCATACACAGGCCCGTCGGGGCTTATTTGGCGCAACACTCAGTATGGATTCACCTCCCACCATGGCTCTAACTTGTTTTGGGGACATTGATCAAGTACGAGGACACGATCCCCAGTCTGAAAGTCAATGGGTGAGGGCAGTACTCCCCCCTGGTGTTCTAGATCCTGGAGTTTCGTGTGGACGATATGGTGAAGGGTCTGCAGCCGGTGCCGGTGGTTTCGGACCCACGAGGATACCCCGGTCCAGGGTAGGGGCTCCTCCGGGTTCAACTCCACCTCCGTAATTCCTTTGCCTTCCCGTCCGAACAACAATGAGTAGGGGGTGTAACCAGTCATTCGATGCACCCGATTGTTGTATACCCACACCAGCTCGGGGACATATTCAGGCCAGCGGGCCTTGCGGTCGCTCTCTAGAATATGCAGAATTTGGATTAGCGTGCGATTGAATCGTTCGCAGGCTCCATTTCCCTGCGGGTGGTATGGCGTAGTCCGCGACTTATCGATGCCGCAAAGATGGTGTAGCTCTTCCATGACTTTTCCTAGGAAGCATGCTCCTTGGTCCGAATGTATCCATTGTGGACAGCCGTACACTTGAATAAAGTTCCTTCAAATCGCATAGGCGGCCGACTCCGCTGTTTGGTCTCGAGTGGGGGTGACCATGGCGAATTTGGTGAAATGGTCCACCATAACGAGACAATGTTCATACCCCTGATAGGCCGGACGTATAGTCAGATAGTCCACCGTAAGAAGTTCCAGAGGGGCTGATGTTACGATAGTTTGCACCGGGGCTCGTTGCGCGGGGGTTTAGCGAGCTCGCACGGGCGGCAGGTTCAACAAACTTCTTCTACAGCAGCGTGCAAGCGTGGGTGGTATGCTATCTGCTGCAACCATTGTAAAGTCTTTTGAGCCCCAAAATGAGCCCCCTTCTCATGGGCTTCCCGGGCCAGTTGGTTGAGATGGGCTCCTGGCACGACCACCTGCCATATTGTAGCTGACGTGGTTCGTGACATGGCTTTTCGATATAAAAGTCCCTTTTTGATGATTAGCCTTTCCCACTGGTGCAACATTAGCAACATATCTTGGGTTAAAGCCTGTCTCTGTGTGCCCGTGGGCAATTTACCGGTGGCCACCCATCGGCGCAGGAGTCCAACTTCTGTATCTTCCTGTTGTTGTTGAATCCATTTGTCATGGGGCTGTTCCAGCATCCCTCCTACGAGCCCTGGATGAGGCACTTCCTGCGTGTTGACTGTAGGCTCGGCGGTGGTGAGGGCGAATGGTGTCTCGTCTGCTTCTAATTTGTTGTCTCGACTTCTTCCTGGGGTGGTGTGACGGATTCTGGAGAGCGCGTCGGCGTGCACGTTTTCAGCACCCCGTTTGTAGATGATCTTATACTTGAATTTGGCCATCCGAGCCACTCACCGCTGCTCCAGGGCCCCCAGTTTGGCATTCTCCAAATGGGCTAACGGGTTGTTATCGGTCCACACTACTACTTTGGAGCCCGCCAGGTACTCTGTGAATCGCTCCTTCATTGCCCACACTACCGCAAGGAGCTCAAGCTTAAAGGAGCTGTAATTGTCCGGGTTATGTTCTGAGTCGTGCAGCGACCGGCTACCGTAGGCGATCACTTTCTCCCGGCCGTCCTGCACCTGTGACAACACAGCTCCTAGTCCCTGGAGGCTCCCGTCGGTATGCAGGATGAACGGTTGCGAGAAATCCGCATACGCCAATACCGGGGCATCCGAGAGAGCAGCTTTGAGATCTTGAAATGCATACTCATGCGAATGCTGCCACTGGATCTTCCGTCCATTCACCCCGGCGGGAGCCCCCTTCAGCAGGTCTTGCAGGGCTCGAGCTCGGCATGCAAAATTCTTCACGAATCGACGGTAGTAGCCGGCCAACCCCAAGAAGGCCCGCATGTCCTTTACCGTTTTGGGGGCAGGCCACCCCTGGACGGCAGCGACCTTTTCCAGGGATGGTCAGACGCCCTCTGCCGAGACGGTGTGTCCCAGGTATTCGATCTGTGTGCGGAACAGGTGGCATTTCTGGGGCTTTACCTTTAACCCGTATTTCTGCAGCCGGCCGAGCACCTGCCCCAACCGCCTCAGGCGGTCCTTGAACGTGGCGGAATAGATGATAATATCGTCCAGGTATATCAACGTGGCTTCAAAGTTGAGGTCTCCTAGACACCGCTCCATCAACTGCTGAAAAGTTCCTGGGGCGTTGGCCAGCCCAAACGGCATCCAATTGAACTCGAACATTCCCATGGGAAGGATTAATGCCTTCTTGGCTCTGTCCTCCTCCGACATCGGCACCTGCCAGTACCCACTGGCCAGGTTTAGGGTTGAGAAGTACGTCACGTTCCCCAGGGCAGACAGAGACTCTTCTATGCGGGGCAATGGATACGAATCCTTGATGGTGCAGGCATTCAACTTCCGATAATCCATGCAAAAACGCAGTGTGCCATCTTTTTTCTGAACCAGGACAATAGGGGCCGCCCAAGGGCTCTGGCTTTCTCGTATGACCCCCTTCCGGAGCATTTGGGCTAATATAATCTTCACTTCCTGGTATAACTGCGGTGGTATTTGCAGATATCGCTCCCGGATGGGGGCCGCTCCTGCCGTGGGGATCCCATGCGTGATGGCCGTGGTAAATCCGAAGTCATCCTTGTGGCTGGTGAAGACACTGTAAAATTGTCCGAGAAGTGTCTCTACCTGGAGAAGTTGGGCTGGCGCTAGGCCGGAAAGTTCGGCCCGCATTCTCTCCAGGATGGCTCGACCTTTCTCCTGGGTCAAGGATACGGCAGTCTGTTGGGTTCATACCGCTATTGCCCAAGGATTTTTGGGCTGCACCTTCAACTGGACCGCGGGGTCCGGCAGCATCTCCTCCAATGGTCTTACTAGTTTGGCCTTTTCAGCCCGGGGCTTCAGGGCGATATCCTGATCTTCCATGTTGACACAACGTACCAAGACAGTCCCCTCCCACACTGTGGTCAGGGAACGGCCACCAGGATGCCAGGGTGCAGGCGCTCCGCGTAACATGGTTCCACCTGCACCTCCACGCCCTCCAGTGGTATTGGAGCGCGGATCGGCAGAGCTACCACCGTCTGCCCCGGAGGAAGCACGAGCGGGGGGCCCGCCGGTGCGATGACTTTGCCCAGTGCCTCACCCTCCTGACACTCCTGGAGCACTCGCTCCTCCCGCACCAACCGCTGGAAGACCTGCCCCTGGGCCGTGCGAGAACCCCAGTGGCTCAGAGTCTCTTGTGTGGGTTCATTGAGGAGGAGGTTGCCGAACTCTCGTAGTATGTTCATACCCAGAATAACCGGATGTTGGCTGTTTGTGTCTCCCTGGGTCAGGACCACTCCCCGGCGGCCGAGTGATTTGCAGCTTATTGAAATCTGCATCCAGGCTACTTCGACAACAGGGACTGGTAGCTGGTTTGCGGCTACCAACTTTATCACTGTCCCCCACTGAGGTCTAACTGCTTCGGGAAAATGCTGCCGAAAATAAGTCTCTGGCACAGTCGTACCTTGCGATCTTGTATCTAGTAGGCATTGAACAGCTCGGCCTTCAATCTCTGCCCATACCACTGGGCTCCGCGCGACCAGGTCTTCGTGACTTCCTCCACCCCATGTGATGGGCTCCAGCTCCGGGCGGCATCTCCACGGCTCAGGGTCCTCTGCTCTTCTTGACCAGCGGGGCGAGTTTCCCCTGGAATTTGGGCACTCTCGGGCGGAGCATCCCAATTCCCCACAATCGTAACCGGCGAATGGTCGTGGGGACCAACTTGGGTGGGGGCCACGATGGTTCATGCCCTCTTTACCCAGCCCTGGCCGACTGCTTGTGGCCGCTTTTTTGGCTTCGGCCAGTTCACCTTTAATACTCTGTATCTCTCGCTTCACCTCTTGTACCCAGTGGGTTTCGCTCAGGGCGCTTACGGATGCTTCGATACTTCGAGCCATCCCCACGGGGACCGTCATCTCTTGTTCCTGCTCCCAAACCCGTGCCTCCTTCCCTATCTCTGAAAAGGTCAGATGTGGATCCACTCGCACCCGCTCTTGCAAAGCCTGTCTGGTCAGGGTGTCTCATAACCCGGTCACTAACAGGTCACGTAATGTTACGTCCACGGTCCCCACGCCGACTCCATCCTTCCTTTCAATGGCTAAAAACAGTTCCTGCAAAACATTCATATACTGGGTCACTGTTTCCCCCTCTTTCTGCATGCGTCCAAACATCAGGGTTCTCAGTTCCCCCACATTGGTCGGGTCCCCATAGGCCTCTTCTAAGATCTGTAACACCCTGACGAAGGTGTTTCGCTGCCCCTGGGGCCTCAACATTACGGTATCCCGGGCTTCCCCGTCCAACGCCATCAGGGCCACTTCTGCCTCTAGGTCAGAGGTAAGCGGATGCATCCTGAATAACCCACGCATTCGCTCCGTCCAGTTCCACAGCATAGTATTGCTGCCGGAGAACCTGGGTAGATTGCTTAGCATGGCCCCCAAAGAAATGTTGGGCCGGGGGCCCTCGTTGTCCGCACTCGGAGACTGCATCCTGCCGACTACGCCAAATATGGTACTCGCAGGTGCGCAGGATGCAGTGACGAGTCGCGAGACAAGTAGGTGCTTTCTGTATTAACGTTTATAGGGCCAGAGGGAACTTTCCTCAGTCCCGGCCTGATCACCAAAACAGGGGTAACAAGGGTTGCCCTCGCAGGGACTCTATACAGGCACACACAAAACGGTAGAACACGACTACTTCCGGCAACAGCCGGTCACTATAGGGCCGCGGTATGGCCGACTACGGATCCTTAATTATAAAGTCAACTTAGCCGTCCAGATGTCCCTCGCCGTTCGGGTTGGTGGTCTTTCGGCGTAGTAGTTGCTGGGCCCAGTTGCTGAGACGATGACAAAGTCTTTGCGCACTCCGGCGCGCTGATGACACTGGAGCCCCACAGGCTCCGGCAGGGTCCTTGGACGGTTGGGCCACAGCCCCTGGCCTGGGGCAAACGGCAGCGATGTGTGGTGGCAAAGGGCAGGCCACCTGCGCAGCTTACGGCTGCGACGGGGAGTCCGTGGTCAGCGGAGGCCCGGCTTCTGCTGCGGACCGGAGCGGGACAGTGATGGCCGTCGGCGGTGCTGTACTTGCCGCAGCCACTCGTGAGAACAGGGCGGCTACTGGCGGCGGGGAACAGGCCACAGCCGCGGGCTTGGGCGGGACAGCAGCGGCCGCGGGTGACCGCGAGCAGGCCGCAGCCGTGGGCTGAGGGAAAGCGGCAGCAGCCACTTGTTGAACTGGGGCCACAGTGGCCGCGGGCTGGAGCGGGGCAACAAGTCCCAGATAGTCGCCTCAGTACCGTCCTTCTGGAGTCCTCGGTGAGCGTCCTCCCTGGCACTGGTGAGTCGCTCTCCCTTGCAGCCGCTCCCACTGTCTCCTGCTCTCTCTGCGTCGGTCTGCTGACTCATCGCCCTGGGAATTCCCCGCCTTCTATATATTGGTCCCTCCCCAGCCCATCTGTCTGTCACAGTGGTCCATCCCTGAATCCTGTCCCCCGGGGACAGTTTCCCCGGAACCTAGATGACGGCTCCCATGGTTCCGAACGGGGGGCCGTTCCTCCCACAGAGGTTTCATGGAATGATGCAGCCCTCAGAGGTTTATTCCGCTGGGGCAAGTCTGAATGCCTGTAGGACGCTTTGGCGTTACATCCTCCTCCAGACTGAAGACACCATGACTCAGGCTGTCTGCATGGACCGAAGGCTCCATGCTAGGGGGGTGATGTAGCTGGACACCCCTCTACATCCTAGCAAAGGTGATATGCCAACGGCTTCTGACCCCATGGAGGTGGGAGCTATTTTGCTCAAGAAGAAGGTATGGTTGTCCACTCGTAATATAAAACTCAAGGTCCCATCAGCCAAGTTGGGTCCGAAGTTCATTGGCCAGTATGAGATTGTGGAAATTATTAATCCAGTGGCTTGAAGATTACGTCTCCCGGCTTCGTTGAAAATTTCCAACATGTTCCACAAGTGCCTGTTGAAGCCCTTGGGAGCCGTTGAGGAGAGTTCCTTGTCTGCCGTTCCTCCGGTATTTTTGGAGGGTCACATAGAATATGAGGTGGGATGCATTATAGCAGGGGTCTCAAACTCGGCAGAGTAAATGGGTCGCACATAAAAAAAAATTTAAGCTGGTTGGCCACATTCCTTTCAAACTTAATAGTGTCACAATTGATAGTGGTATCTAAGGGGTTAAACGGCCACGATCGGTGCTAAAACCGATCGTTGCCGTTCAAATAGGTTGTCAGCTGCGATGTACAGCTTACCTCAGCGGATGTCGGCTCTGCATGTGAGCCGGCGCTATCATCTCGCTGTACGCGCACCGCCACAGTCACCTGCAAAATCCAGCAATGGGGGGGGAAAGTCACGCCTCCGCTATCTGCGCGCTGGCGTGATGTCATTACACAGCGCCAGAGGGATGTCATCACGCAGGTGCACAGCCACTATGGAGCGGCGCACTCCTCCTCTCTTCTAGCGTGAGCAGTGGCGTAACTACAAAGTTATGGGCCCTGGTGCGAACTTTCAAATGGGGCCCCCCAATGCTAAAATACACGCACATCTCCGCTCCGTAAACCTCGTACATGCATGGCTCCGCTCCACACACCTCGTACACACGTGGCTCTGCACACCTCGTACACGCACGACTCCACTCCGTACACTTCATACACACACGGCTCCGCTCCGTACACCTCGTACACACACGGCTCCGCTCCGTACACCTTGTGCATACACGCTCCGCTCCGTACACCTTGTGCACACACGGCTCTGCTCCGTACACACATGGCTCCACTCCCTACTCCTCGGTCTTTGTACACGTACACACACAGCTCCTGTTACGATCGCGGACGCATCGTGGCTTACAGCCAACTCTCCCGTGTCGTCGAGCTATAACGACGACGGGGTATGCGTCCCAAGCGGTCGTGGAATGTGGACCCACTGGACCACAGGGGGACCCAGACCTGCCCGGACTAGGGAAGGGTAGCGACCGGGGTCTGTGGCAGCTGAGCTTGTGGACAAGATGGCCATAAGCAGGACTAAAAGACACCGCACAACTTCAGGTATGAAGAAAAAATAAAGTTTACTGACATAAGGGAAAAACATGGAAACACCAGGTTCCGGAATATGCACATCATGAAGGAAACCCATCTCAGGTTGACAGGCGAAGCAGGAGGTCATCATGGGTTGATGCGGTCCAGGGTTGTCTGGCACGGGCTTACCAGGGGGGACCACACATGCGGGTGGTCATGCAATGCAGCGGATCCACGCACGCATGTACGGCAATGGGTGTAGCAAAGGCAAAGCAGGAGAACGTCAGACGCCGACCACTGGCGGACTTCAGTTGATGGCAGAGGTCATCACGGGTAAGACCCCAGGGAACCGACAGGGCAACAGAACAGGGCTCGGATAGCGCAGGTCCAGGAGTAGTGGCACTACAGCACCGGGCATAGGCTGGTCAGATCCAGGATTCGCAGGTGGGACCGTCACCAGGGAGCAGAGCTGGAAACTCCCGGAAACCATGGAGGAGGATTCCATCCAGGAAGGAGAACGGGACCGGCTTAAGAGCACAAATTGGACCACCAGAACCATGGACTGGATATCTGGACACAGGCTGGACATCAGGATCACGGAGCGGACATCAGGATCACGGAGCAGACATCAGGATCACGGAGCAGACATCAGGATCACGGAGCGGACATCAGGATCACGGAGCGGACATCAGGATCACGGAGCGGACATCAGGATCACGGAGTGGACAACAAGAACACGGAGCGGACATCAGGAACACGGAGTGGACATCAGGGCACCAGGCAGACATCAGGACACCGGGTCGGACATTAGGTGGACATCAGGACATCTGGTGGACATCTGGATATCTGGATGCCAGGTGGACATCAGGACATCTGGAAGGGGTCGTCAGACACCGGACATCAGGCCGTGGATGACAGGCTCCGGATGAGAGACCATGGTCATCAGGCTGCGGACATCTGGAAGCGACCTAGAAAGGAACCCTAGCATTCTGGTGCAAACCCTGCCAGGTTGGACAGGAGCCGGCAGGGAATTGCACCGAATCCCCAGCTGAGTACTGAGTAGCAGAAACTCAGCGGACACACTGGTTAGATCACAGAAAGTTAGGTAACAAAGAGTCTCAGTCACTGGGCACAGGGTTCAAGGCACGGAAGGACCTCAGGAACATCACACAGTGAGTACAGTTCAGACAGGGTCAGGTAAAGGAGCAGATCCAGGATTCAGGAAACACATAACATACACGGGGCCTGGATATGCAGCCTCCAGGAAGGGCGATCTGGGTATTACTGCCCCCAGAGCAGGCGGAGAAACAAGACACAATTCAGACATGCCTTGATATGTAGCCTCCAGGAAAGGCGATCTGGGTATTATGCCCCCAGAGCAGGCCAAGATACAAGACACAGTTCACAGAGGGATAAAGAGCAACAGCTCCCCCAGAACTGAACAGAATCAGAGCAGGAGCAGAACACAGACTCACATGGCAAGGTTCAGGAACTCAATGCGAAGCTTTGGCAATGCCCCCCAAAGGGTGGAGGGACCTTTATATAGGAGCTGCCACACAGCCATAGGCTGGAGCAACAATTGTAGCACACACCCTTTCCTGATAAAAGGAGGTGTGGCAGCACGTGCCCTAAGCAAGACAGAACATAATCAGCAATGCAAAGGACACCTGGCAGAAGCTGAAGCCTGAATACACGTGGTAAGACACGCAATGTGTAGCAGACCTATTAACCCACGGGGAGCTGCCAGGGACCGGCGCACCTTCAATGCGCTAGTCTGAACCCTACCTCACATATATTGATATGTTTTTGTGCACTTTTAATCTTTTCAGGGTGCAGTTGGGCCCAAATGATTCAGTAAACTGTGGCCTCTGTTCACACGGGATGCATTATAGTTAGCACTGGGCAGCCCCCCTATATGGTGTTACTAAGAGGCTGTGAACCATATGCTCTGCATTCCCTGTGTGAACATTGCCACATACGGATTATTTTTTTGCACTGATGTGCCACACGGCCAATCCCTGATTGTAGGCTGGCTGTCTCATTTGGTATTATTGCACCTGTGCAGTTGCCATTTTACTTGGGTCCGCTGCACCCTGTTAGTGCATTTGTATTGAGGCCTGTCTATACAAGTAAGCATCTCTGCCTGTTTTGTTTTTTTCTCAAATATTGAAGGATTCTTTCCTCTTTCTGTGGTTTTCATGTTAGAGTAGGACTGGCAAGTGTAAGGAACCTAGTCTTCATAGGAGCAAGCATGGTCATCATTTCCCTGACTTACAAAGAAACCCATTGGCAACCTGAGATCACTTTGTATGGGGGTAGGGTGAGCATGTGAAGAAGTGGTGCAACCCCCGGACCATGAGCTGTCATTGATTGGCAGCAGCCTTTAAGTGGTAAACCTCAGCGAGAAAGCACAACTCTGCTGCCGCTTTTAGAGGAAGACGATGGCTGTGTAATACAGCCATTATCTGACGGGTAAGATGCAAGCTAAGGAATTGAGCTTGCATTAAATCATGACAGTATCTATGTCAGGAAAGGGTTAAAGGTAACAGTGTCAAATGTCAGGAAGGGGTTAAGGGACATAAAAAACACTATTCACAAAATAGATAATTTGCACATTACTTGTTTATTTGTCCTGAGTTTACCTCTGCAGATTATCTAAACTTTGATTTTGCATTCGTACAATCCATCATGCTTGCCTATTATATAGAGGAAACAAGCTGTTCATCTAATCATTGTGACAGCCATTCTTCCTTTCATTATCATAGTTGTCACAATGCTGTCCTTTAATGACATCACTGAAACCATCTCCACTTTTTCCATTCTATACAGGCCAAAATAAATCCTATTGAATCTAGAAATAGATTTCAGGGAGGCGGGATGTGAAGAGGTTGGATTGATCAAAGAAAACAGATACTTTTTTATTTGTTGACTGGAAGATTCATTTCTGTGCAATACCTTCAGCAAAATATTATGGAGCGGGAGCACCGTAAAAAAAAACTGGTGGTGCACCTCTCCTGATGTTGCTCATGCCACCACATCTTACCACCTCTAGACAGATGGCCTACCTATCCCTGTACAATTTGGCTTCTCTTCTAAACCTATGTAGGAAGGGTGTCATATGAAGGCTCAGTTTTGTAACTAGAGTCCAATGAACCCTGTTGCAAAATTTAGACCTGGCCCCCCATACTCCTTTCATGTTAGCTAAATGTATGGGCCCTTGTGTCCTTCTAAATCCTATAAGGACATACATTTTGCCCTCCATCCCACATTAAGTAATGTCTCCCATCGTGTACTGATGTCCCCCATTCTGAGCCCATGCTGGTATATATGTGCCCGTCCTGGATCCATCTTGGTACATATGTCCCCCACCCTGGGCCCATTCTGGTATATATGTTCCCTGTTTTCTTTAACACATTAAAAAACAAAACAATTCTACTCATCTTCTCACGCACCAACAATGTGCGGCATCCTCTTCTGTAGCTGGCAGCTGATTTCAGCGTGCAAGTGACAGGCTGTGCATGACGTCACTGCCATGCACTGCCAGTGACTTGCATGCTGATATTAGCTGCTCCACTATGATTGGCCAGCGGTGTGTAAAGTGGTGCAGGGACCCAGCGTGTCTTGGTGTCGCAATGCATTTCAGCTGAATGTGAGTCATCGGATACACATTCAGGTGAAACAGCAGGCAGGGATATCAGAGCAGGGAGGGGAAACAGAGCAGACAGGCAGGTGTGTCAGAAATCAGGCACGAGCGTCAGAGAGCAGGCAGGCGCATCAAAGAGCAGGTAGTGACAACAGAGAACAGATGGGCAACAGAGAACAGACAGAGGTAACACAGTGCAGGCAGGGATATTGAAAAAGACAGGCGTATCAGAGAGCAGACGGGCAAGAGAGCAGGCATGAATAACAGCAGGCAGGGGCAACAGTGCGCAAGCAAGAGCAACAGAGAGCAAGCAGGCATATCTGTGAGCAGGCGGGGGCAACAGTGAGCAGGCAGGCATATCAGAGAGAAGACAGGGGCAAGAGAGCAGGAGGCATGAATAACAGCAGGCAGGGGCAACAGAACAAGCAGGCATATTGGTGAGCAGGCAGGGGCAACAGAGAGCAGGAAGGAGCAACAGAGAAGACATGGGCAACAAAGAACAGACAGGTGCAGCAGAGAACAGAGAGGGGCAACAAAGAGCCTGCAGGGGTATCAGAGCAGGCAACGACAACAGAGATCAGGCAGGGATATCAAATAGCAGGCAGAGGCAACAGACAGCAGACAGGGGAAAACAAAGTGCATCCATAGACAGGAGCAGGGGTACCACACTGCAGATATAAAGGCACAGTAAAGTGCAGAGGAGAGACAGTGGTAAATTGCAGAATCAAGAGAGTAGAGAGAGCAGAAAGCAAGGTAGAGAGTGTGGAGAGGAAATAGAGAGCAGACATAGAGAAGAGCAGAGGGGTAACAGGCAGAACCCAGTGCCAGGGAGGGAGAGGGGCTGTAGTGGGATGCCCAATGCAGACAGGTAGTGGTCTCCTTGCGTGCTGTATCTCACCTTGCCCCTACTGCACTTCTTGACCTCGGTGGGTATCCCATACTCCTCAGAGGTCCTGTTCCCATGCCCTCAGTGCACCCCGGAGCACCAGGCTACCTGCCTCACCCCGCCTGTGCGGGCTTCAGATTGTGACTGCTGCTCAGTGTGCAACTGGCTAGAGGGTGAATCAAGCAGGGTGTACACATGCTGCACCGCCGAACTGTGCTGCTACCTCAATCTGCAGAGCTCCCCTGCAGGTTCTAAACTAAAACCTCAGTATTCAGGTTAAATTGCTGTGTTGGCACTTTGTGATAAATAAGAGGGCTTTGGGTTTCAGTTTGGGCACTCGGTCTCTAAAAGATTAGCGATTACAGTAGGGAGACCCCTTTTGATCAATGTATTTAAAAGCAATCATTCTAATAAGCTGTATTTCCCTCCCCTAGCACTCCTCCTTCCCCAAAATAAAAAAAAATATAATAAAGATAGCAATTATAAATGATTCATTCTTTATAACATATCTGTCTTATGAACCACTATGAATTTTAATTTTTCTATCCCAGCCTAAAATATATATCATTATAACTATAAATCTATTTAAAGAGTAACTCAAGTTTAAAAAAATGTTTTTGCTAATTCTATCCAGCGTTGAAAGATATTTAACTTTGCAAATCACTTTAATAAGCAATTTGGCTTCATTCCTGTAAAATTGCATCTAAATGGTCCTCCAGACCACTGCTGATTCCTGAGTCTACTTTTTTGGATTTTCTCTGCTCCGTTGCAAACTGCTGGGAGAACGAACTCTGGCAATGAAGGTTAGAAGCACCTTAGGAGTCAAGAGACGGTATGGCAGGACTGCCTAATCCCAGTAGCGCTGGGAACAACCATGCTGAATGAGTTACATAGAATCATAGAATCATAGAATCGGAGAGTTGGAAGGGACCTCCTGGGCCATCTGGTCCAACCCCCTGCTCAAAGCAGGATTCGCTAAATCATCCCAGTCAGATGTCTGTCCAGCCTCTGTTTGAAGACTTCCATTGAAGGAGAACTCACCACTTCTCGTGGCAGCTTGTTCCACTCATTGATCACTCTAACTGTCAAAAAGTTTTTTCTAATATCTAATTTGTGTCTCCTCCCGTTCAGTTTCATCCCATTGCTTCTAGTCTTTCCTTGTGCAAATGAGAATAAAGTTGATCCTTCTACAATGTGACAGCCCTTTAGATTTTTGTAGACAGCTATTAAGTCTCCTCTCAGTCTTCTCTTTTGCAAACTAAACAATCCCAAATCCTGCAACCTTTCCTCATAAGACAGGGTTTACAGACTGGTCACCATTCTGGTCGCTCTTTTCTAAACTTGCTCCAGTTTGTTGATGTCTTTTTTAAAATGTGGTGCCCAAAACTGGACACAATATTCCAGATGAGGTCTGACCAAAGAGGAGTAGAGGGAAATAATGACTTCACGTGATCTAGACTGAATGCTTCTGTTAATACATCCTAGAATTGCATTTGCCTTTTTTGCTGCTGCATCACACTGTTGACTCATATTCAGTCTGTGATCTATTAGTATACCCAAGTCTTTTTCACATGTGCTGTTGCTTAGCCCTATTCCTTCCATTCTGTATATGCTTTTTTCATTTTTATTGCCCAGATGTAGTACTTTGCATTTCTCCCTGTTAAAAACCATTCTGTTAGTTGCTGCCCACTTCTCCAGTTTATTTATATCTTTTTGAATCCTCTCTCTCTCTTCTCCAGTATTAGCTATCCCTCCTAGCTTTGTGTCATCAGCAAATTTAATCAGTTTACCCTCAATTCCTTCATCTAAATCGTTGATAAAGATGTTGAACAATACAGGGCCCAGGACAGAGCCCTGTGGTACCCCACTTGAGACATTCTTCCAACTGGATGTGCAGCCATTTACGACCACTCTTTGGGTCCGATCACTAAGCCAGTTATGAATCAACCTAACAGTTGCCTTGTCCATTCCATACTTAGTCATTTTTTCAATAAGGATTGTATGAGAGACTTTGTCAAATGCTTTGCTGAAGTCAAGATATACTATATCTACAGCATTTCCTTGATCCACCCAATCAGTGATTCCATCATAGAAGGAAATTAAGTTAGTCTGACATGACTTATTAGTTACAAACCCATGCTGACTCTGTTTAATCACTTCATTCTTATCCAGGTACTGACATACATGCTGTTTAATAATTTGTTCAAAGATCTTTCCTGGTATAGAAGTCAGACTCACCGGCCTATAGTTGCCTGGGTCCACCTTCTTCCCCTTTTGAAGATAGGAACAACATTTGCTCTTCCCCACTCTTCTGGGACTTCTCCTGTTCTCCAAGAATTTTCAAAGATTAAGGAGAGGGGTTCAAAAATTTCTTCTGCTATCTCCTTCAGTACTCTGGGGTGTAATTCATCTGGACCTGGAGACTTGAATTCATTTAGGCTAGCTAAGTGTTTCCTCACTATCTTTCTGTTTATAGATATCCTGGATTCTTCTATTCCCTTAATAGGACAGTGAAGAACAGTTGATGCTACATTTCCTTTCTGAGAGAAAACAGATGCAAAATAGGAATTTAAAAGTTCGGCCTTCTCAACATCCTGTCTTACCATTTCATCATTTTCATCCTGTAAAAATCCTATAGCATCTTTGACTTTTCTTTTACTTTTGACATATCCCCAAAATCCTTTATTATTGCTTTTGACATCTCTTGCAAGCCTCAATTCATTTTCAGCTTTAGTTAATCTGATTTGTGCCCTGCAGGTTCTGCAGCCAGCATTATATTCTTCTTTAGATATGCCTCCCTCTTTCCATTTTATAAACATTTTTTTCTTCCTTTTTAGCATGTGCTTAAGTTCTGTGTTCATCCATCCTGGTTTCCTTAAATGCTTCCTATTCTTCCCTCTTTTCGGAATTGTTAACAATTGTGCTTTGAGAATTTCATTTTTCAAGATTTCCCATCCTTCCTGGACATTTTTGTCTTTAAGGATATCCAGCCATTGGATCCCTCCAATTCTCTTTCTGAATCCCTTAAAATCTGCCTTTCTGAAATCTAACCTTGACGTCTGAGTCTTCACAGGTCTTCCTCCTCTAGTTATCCAAAATTCTAAAATAGCATGGTCGCTACCTCCTAGGGTCCCAGCCACTTTTACCTCCTCAACCATTTCCTCCCTGTTTATAAGGATTAGATCCAAGGTAGCAGATCCCCTTGTTTTCTCCCCTACCTTTTGAAAGATAAAGTTGTCAGCAAGAGAGGATAAGAATTTCCTTGACCTGTTAGTTTTGCCTGAGAGAGATTCCCAACAAATGTCTGGATAGTTGAAATCTCCTATGACAACTATGTCATATTTTTTGGAGAACTTGGCCATTTGATGCATAAAGAGTTCATCCATATCTTCAGCTTGCACAGGCGGCCTGTAAAAAATGCCTACAATGGTGTCCTTTCCATTGTTCTGTCCTTGTATTCTTACTGTTGATGGTACAGTGCAGGAGACGCAAGATTTAGTAGTTATGCAGAACACACCACACGATCCTCCTGATCGAATAAAGGTACATTAAAACCAAGCACATCATTATTTTTCTTGTGAAATTCTCAATAAGTTTGATGTGTCACGTGACTCTCTTCCCATTGAAAACAAAAATAAAGTTGGATCCAAAATGGCCAACTTCAAAATAGCCGCCATGGTCATCACCCATCATGAAAAGTTTTCCCCCTCCCATATATTAATGTGCCACAAACAGGAAGTTGATATCACCAACCTTTCCCATTTTATTTAGGTGTATCCATATAAATGGCTCACCCGGTACATGAATAGCAGGGAATTGAGCACAGTCCCAATGTGCCTCTTCCTCCACTGCTACAGTGCATACTGTCAGTGCACAGTAACAGAGTACAGAAAAGCTAGGCAAGTAGACTAAGGAGTATGCAGTGGTTTGGAGGCACTTAGAGGCCATTTTTTTCAGGACTGAAGCCAAATCGCTTAAGCGGGTATCCTCAAGTTTGGAAGTTATCCCCTATTGATGGGATACAGAATAAATTACTGATCACTAGATGTGCGATCACTGGGTTCCACCCTGATGCCCAGAACTGGGTCTATGAAGAGCTCCGTGTGAATGGAGTGATAGTTGATCATGCGCACTGTCACTCCAGTTACTCTTTTGGGTATGCCGAAGATCAGTCGTGCTCAACGCTCGGCTATCTACAGTGGACTCATTAAGAATGAATGGAATGCCAGTGCACATGATCGACCACCATTTCATTCACACAAGGTCTTCAGAGCCACAGCTCTTGGGATCGATGGGCTCTAAAGTGGTGGGACCTCCAGCGATTGGGAAGCTGTCCATTATTCCTTGGATAGGGTATAACTTCCTGACTTAAGAATACCTCTTTAATAAAAATGATTTTCTTTGTTAAATAACTTCCAGCGCTGGATAGCAGTAGCAAAACAAATGTAAGTTTAACAGGAATAGTTACAGACAAACCATGCACAATACGGTGGATGAACGCTAGTCCGCTAGTCTCTAACAGTTGGGTTTTATATATGAACTTTTTATTTTAGGACATGTCATAATAACAGTATAACAGTATTTGGCCCAATTCAGGCTATGTGAATCATTCATTTTTCTCATCCCCCATTCAGATAAAGACCTACCTGAGTGTTCTGAAACATTTCATGGTTTTGTGAATCCAGCATTGAGCAGGGGGTTGGGCACGAGGTCTCTTCCAACTCTGATTTTATGATTTCATTGCTGCATTACCGAAATACAATTCAACCGTAGCTGAATAACTGACAGTCGATCTCCTTAATGGAGTTTCCAAAGATTTATTACAAGGCTTCAATACACCTAAAATAAAATAGACTGTAATATACCGTAATAATTATCTTTTTAACCTGAACTGTCCCCAACCTCTGATCCATATTTTTCTAGTCCCTTATCGGTTCTTGTTTACCAATTGTAATAATGATGTAAGTATTCTCCTCGTTCCATGCTGATGTCACAGAATCATTATATCAGGAAGTATATTGATATTTGTGCATTTTTAAATTTTAGGAATTTTTAAGGATTTTTCTAAATTATAGAGACTAATTTTAAAATGTTTAAATACAGAACTCAGAGTTACTTTTTTGTTATAAATGTTGAGTTAAGGTGAAATGTTCTCTTATTTTGCAAGTACATTTTACAATTTCAACAATGTTAATACATTGCAGGTGGTGTAATCCCCAATCACAAGTATTATTAGGGTATGCATGCATCAAGGAAGTATTAGCCAAAGTAGAGCGCTGCATAAAAACGTAGCTCTCTATTCTGGATATGGTGTCACAAGCATTGTCAATTTATTTGGATCCAGTAACTAACTATGGTGGATTCAAGAATCTAATCTAAGATTAGAGATAGGTGCTAGTGGAATGAGCGCATGGCCGACAGAGAACAAATGGATGAAGATCTATTTGTGTTGATACTGAGAAAAATCATAAAACTTTGCATAAATCATTAGTACAAGCAAATATAAGAAACTTTGTAATATACCAGTGAAAACTTCTTCTTTCTCCACTTATGAGTCATTTCTTTCCCTCCTTCTGCCCCCTGAACTCATCATTGACTCTTCAAAAGAAAAAGCTCAAATCCATCCTGTTTAAGACAAGGATAATCCACACCTCATTGAGGTGTTAGGTTATAGAGAAAGGGAGAAAAACAGGGCCAGAGGTAGAGAAAAGGATTATGCAGTTTCTAACAAGCTTATTTTAGGGCTGGATTCACAGATACACTGTTCAGTACTGTTGTATAATTTCCTCCATGCCTATGCTGCTTTTGTCTTGGTACTACCAAAGTGAAAAGAGAGTAGAAATTTCTCTTTTTGTGTGTTTGGTGCATGGGAGACATCATAAGGACTAGTCTCCTCCCACTAGCTCAGAGTCAATTGTAAAGTAAAGATAAAGTCAACACAGGGGAAACAGGTGAAAATGGAGGCTACAAGTCATATAATTTACGGAAATAGTGTTATTCCTCCTGTACACACACATGAGTTTATTCTGAAAATTTACTTGAAAATATAGTTCCACATTCAGTTTACCATACCCATTAAATAACTCTCAGTTGAACATCTTTTTGGCCATAATGTCTCTTTACACAATCAATTTTTATTTTGTTATGAACAGGGGAGTAAGACACTGCAGGGTTCCCTGGCAGCAGCTTATCTTTTGGGGTAAAAAGGTTTGTATATGTAAAATTTTATGTATGACCACCTTTATTATCACATCACTTATAGCATACCATGTGCAATATGCTATATTTACGCAAATGTAATACATGAAGACAGTCCACAATCAGTAATGGTCCAAACCAAGAGATAGGTTCTTATATAAATAATTGAACATGTTTAGATGAATCACAAATGGTAGAATTTCATAGTGCGGTTAGTGAAAGTCCTCTGTAAGTGCACTTTATAGCGGTAATGAATGAATTGCAGCAGAGTATTTACCTTTCTCCCGAAGAAATAACAGCTAAAACCACTCTGTGTCTGAACTAGCCTCAGAAATAAGGTATGGAATGGAATGTCCATTTCTGCACAAGAAATGAAGACTTGTCTCTATGTTCTTTACTGAAAGGATTAAATCCGTCCACATTGTCATCTATGGGGATCTAAAAAAAAATCGATACAGTCATGGCCAAAAGTGTTGCCACCCTTGAAATTGTTCCAGAAGATGAAGCATTTCTCCCACAAAATTATTGCAATTCCCCATGTTTTGTTATACACATGTTTATTGGAACAGAGAAAAAAAAAAGAAAATTGGACATAATTTCAGACAAAACTCCAAAAAAGGGCCAGATAAAATTAAGCTGTTGAATGAATCCCACAGCATTCGAGAATTTAGCCAGAAGTCCAGAAAGCTCAGTCTTTTTTAAGGGAATGGGACTCGGCTGCAGTACCATGCACCACCACAATATAATGCAAGGCGCTGTTTTTAGTAAAGAATAATAGAGAAGCAGTTTTTTGCTGGCGCATCGCTGCTCCTTTATTCTGCTCATCACCTTTCCAAGGAAAAAGCCATCAAAATTACAGTCCGCCCAAAAGGCATTTAAGAGAAACAAATAAGCCTAATTAGAAGTTATTCATCTTGTCGTGAAAAAATCGGTATATTCTATTGACTAAAAAGCGCATTGTTGAGTGAACGTTCCTTACCATAACTCGAGCTTTTATATTCTCATTACGAATGATTCTCAGAAACTTTACCTAAACTAATAAATTGCTCATGCTTAAATGTTTGTTTAATGACAGATGAGTTTTGTTGGGATTCATAATAAATTTTATATTTAATTCTAAGGAATTACATCTCCACCTAATGGTTGAATAATTAACAGCAACTGGCATCTAACATACAGTACTAACTGTTATATTTTTTATTAAAGGCCCCGTCTCACTAAGCGATCTCGGTAGCGAGATCGCTGCTGAGTCACAACTTTTGTGACGTAACAGCGATCTCACCAGCGAGATCAGATCAGAAACCTCTGGACATTTCTTTGGTCGCTGGTCTCCCGCTGGCCAGCACGCATCGCTGTGTGTGACAGCGGGAGACCAGCGATCAGGTGTAAAAAATAATAAAAAAAATAAAAAATATTGTTATTCTCACCTTCCAACATCCCGCGCAGCCATCCCGCCTCTCTCCACGCTCCGGTCCCAGTGATCCTTTGCACGAATGACCGCGAGACTTTGTTATCCTGCGAGACCGTGACATCTCGCGGTCATTCATGCAAAGGATCACTGGGACCGGAGCGTGGAGAGAGGCGGGAAGACTAAACGGGACGTCGGAAGGTGAGAATAACTATATTTTTTATTTTGATTCTATTTTTTACAGGATGGCCAGCGATGCCGGGTGCTCGGCATCGCTGTGCTGATCGCTGGTGAAGCTGTCTGTGTGACAGCTCACCAGCGATCACATAGCGACTTACTAGCGATCCTGACACCTTGATATCAGTGTCGGGATCGCTGGTAAGTCGCTTAGTGAGACGGGGCCTTTAGGTACTGTATGTTCACATGATGCATTTTTACCTATTTTGTTTCGGCCCTTTTTTTGCCTCAAAAAACAGAGCATTTTACTGTACCTGGAAACTGAATGAGATTTTTAAAATCTCATGCACATGCTGCTTATATTTGCCTCGCAGATTTGAAGCCGTTTTATCTGTTGCACGTCAATTCTTTCAGTGTTTTTGCAGCGTTTTTCATCCATTCAGGTTAAAAGAAAAAACAAATGCACCAAAAAGTCATTCAAAAACGCTGCAAAAATGTACATATTTTATACACTGTTTTTCCTGCCAGCACTCCAGTATTTGTAGCAGATTTTTCTTCTGCAAATACTGAATGCGCGCACATACTGCTAAGGGTGAGCTGAAGAATTAACAGGCAGGCAGTTACTAACTACTCGCTTGCCAGTGCGGATCTCAGCCGGCACAGAGCGCTCACAGATCGCTCTTGCTGGCACTTCTGCGACCTCTGCTGGCGTCACACCGGCAGAGCAGCGGCTACTCTTCCGCTCTGCTCTGATGATCTGGCATGACTGACGATGTTATGTTGATTGACAGCCTGCTCCCGGCTGCATAACTGGGGAAGCACCCATTGAAAGAAGAAGAAGAGCTTGTCTAGTGACTTGGTGCAGCTGAATCTCTGGCAGGAGTGGTCCGTGACAGTCCTGAGTCTACCTGCCTGTTAGTTTTTTGGCTCATGGTAAAAAAATAATTTATTCCTAGATAAGGCCTGTTTCACACTTCCATTTTTGACCATCAGTCAAAATCCGCCATTTTTGCAAAAAAACGGATCCGCCATTTTTCTGGCGGATCCGTTTTTTTCCCCATTGATTTGCATTACCAGTGGATCTTGACGGATGGCCATCCGTTGGATCCGTTTTTTTGCGGATCCGTCAATTTTTTTTCGTCCGCCGAGATGACTGGACGGACCATGTAACGTTTTTTGTGCTGCAGGATCCGCATTTTTATAGTGCGCATGCCCGGAGGAATTAAGTCAGGCGGAAATTTAACCCTGAAATAATTTCTGGTGGACAGAAAAAATTCTCTCTCTCTCTCTCTCTCTCCCTCCTTCCCGGGCAGCGGTTCCTTTAAAATTCTCAATTCGGCGGATCCGTCAAAAAAAACCATCCGGTGCCATCCGTTCACATCAGTCAACAACGGATCCGCTTTCCGCCATTTTGGCGGATTTGAACTGACACAAAAAAACTGATGTGTGAAACAGGCCTTAGCAATTTTAAGTGACCAAGCTGTATTGTAAAAAAATCTGACTGACAAATATGCCATTTACTTTTGCTGCTGGTGTAAACTTGGAAATCAATCTACGTCATTAGGTATAGGCTAAGGTTTTAATACTAGAGATTAGGACTGTCCCAAATAGGGTCACCATGATGCGGTGGGATGGCTTCTACCGTTTTTTTTTTTCTGCAATTTTTAATTTCAAAACTACCATACGCTCATAAAAGAAATACTTATATGTATACACATTTTGGACCAAAGTTACAGAAAAGTTTAGTAACTCGTTAACATTGGTAGAATCAGGGAGTGAGCTAAATTTAGTGGTGCAAGTGCGATACAGTATTAGTTCTAAAGTTTGCAAGCTCAGACTAATGTTATTCAATTGGGATGAAGAGATTACCTTTTATTTTTTCAGAAAACCAAATCTGCATGTTAAAAAAAAAAATCACAGCATGCACTAGCTTCTTCCAAATGGCGGATGAGACTCATCTATTTAAAAAAAAAAGAGAGATGCTATAGAGATCCATTGTATGGCATTAAATGTTTATGGATACATTGCAATTCTTTAAAATAAGAAACTGTATTTGGTCTTGTAAATTTTAATACATGCTGATGCATTAAAATGAATGCCATGTAGATGAGAATTTAAATGAAAATTACCTGTTTCTTCTGGATGACACTGATTTTTTTTATAAGTGAACAGAGCCTTTCAGAAAGTTCCAGGTGTTATCCATATGCTGCTTTGGTTTAATCATTTCGAGTCCATTTCCTTACTGTATTTGTGTCTATATTTGTCTACATTTTCCTGTTTTACAGAGGACTAGTCAGCAGGTTATTCGACCCCTAACTAAATGCTTGAGTGTAAAACTCCTTTCATGCTTATAACATACATATCTTTCTTGCAGTATTTAGTTGGGACATTTTTGATAAATCCATCCCTTAAGTTTTAATTGCAAGTGCAGGAGGACAATCACTGGTGCAGAAGTGCAAGTGCAGAAAGGCTGACCTCAGGTCTTTCATTGAAAAGTCACTGTCCTCCCAGTGACCTGTCTCTCAATGAGCTCCTAATGGTCTTGTCATCAATGTACCAGCTCTTGAAACGTCATTAGAAGTTCAGTGCGCAGGCACCACCCCTTCTGATGAAACCTACCTTGGCAGTGATGGCGCCTGCGCAAAGACAACAGGTAACTGAGAGAACAGTGACCTGTCAGTCAGAGACTTATGGCCAATGGTGGGAAAGGAAAAGGGGAACAGCACAGCAGAACTGGAAGTGCAATAAATTCCCCACTGCACTTGTGATTAAATCTTCAAGGATGCATTTGTCAAAAATGACCCAACAAAATGCTACAAGTGAAGTATGAATGTAAGTATTAAAGCGCTTTATAATCATGCCTCTAGTTAGGGGTTGATTATCCTGCTGACAGGTCCTCTTTTAGACTCTTTCTTGCCTTGCACCAAATAATTTTTTTGAGTTGCATCTATTTTTAAGATGTATTCTCTATTTATTCATTTATTTTTTTTATCTGTTCAGTTTTTTGAGAATGAGTTTGATTATCCATTTGTTTAAATCCAATATACAAAGAAAAGCAAGGCACTCACCGTCCCATCCAATGTCCTAGACGACGGCCGGTTCGCTCAAAAAAATGCACTCCTACGGCCATAGAAGCGCCTTTTTTGTGCGAAATGGCCGTCGTCCAGTGCGGCTCCACTGGGGGCTCGCCTGCTTTGTTTTTTATGTAAACCACAATAAAGGACATTGGATGGCACGGTGAGTGCCTTGCTTCTCTTTGTATATTGGATGTGAATCCAAAGGGAGTTTGTAGCTATATTCCGCGCTGCCGTTGCCCTTTAGGCTCCAGCAATGCTCATTGCTCATTGCATTGCTGGAGCCTAAAGAGCAACGGCAGCGCGGAATATAGCTACAAACTCCCTTTGGATTCATGATTTCTTTGGTCGCTGAAGACCTGTGGATCTGCAGCAGCCGCTACCTACACGCTCTTATCTCATCCTAACCAGGTGAGCATATTTCATGATATACTGTCTCTTGTAACGTGGATAAGACCCTATTGCGCTTTTTTGTCTCCCCCTTTTTTTATAGTGGATGTGGACATTTCCTTGGTCATTTCATTGACTCGGCACCCTTAAGTCCTTGGAAACGGAGCTGTCTAATAGTGCAGCTGTGCCGGTCACATGTGCCTTCTTGCAGCATTATCCATTTGTTTGTGGCCAAAGCATTATTTACAACCTTTTTAAAACATTTTTGCACAAATGTGCTCCTATAACCTTCTGGAGTGATTTCTTTGTGCGCCAGAGATTTTTGCGTAAATGTTAAAGTTGCTTGCAGCATTTTAACAGATCATGAACATGTGTGTGCCATTTTTAAGATTTTCATTCTAAAAACAGCGAAAAGTGGCAAAACATTAAAAAAAAAAGTGACTTCAATAACACTGCAAATTATGAAATGGCCATTAAAGGGAACCTGTCAGTAGGATCAACCTTCCCAAGCCATCTATATGGGTATGTCGGTCATAGAAAGTTGCATAGAATGACACCTTGATGTCTGAGATCCGATGTTTTATTCCTGAGAAAAACACATTTTTCTTGTATGTAAATGAGCTGTTAAGAACTATGGGTCGGGCATAGTGCTCATTGAGAATCTGCCTCCAGAGCCTGTTTGACAAGACAGGAAGCGTTACCAGTATGAGACATGTAATAACCATCTTCATACGATGCCATCCTCTTCTTCCTTTCCTGTAGTAGCTCCAGCTCAGGCGCACTGCTCTGTGCTGTTGAGGGCAGAGCAGAATACTGCAGTGTGCAGGCGCCAGATCTCTCCCGATGCCTGCGCACTGCAGGACTCTGCTCTGCCCTCAACAGGGCAGAGCAGTGCGCCTGCGCCGGAGCTACTACAGGAAGGGAAGAAGAGGACAGCATCGTATGAAGATGGGAGGAGCCGGACCAGACCGTGACACCCATTGGACCGGACCTATGAGTATAATCTAACATGTTTTTCTTATCTTTCAGGTACATTGGGGGCTTATCTGCAGCATTACAGAATGTTGTAGATAAGCCCCTGATGTCAATGCCGGCAGCCGATAGGGCAAAAAAAGGGTGGCAGATTCCCTTTAAGGATCCGGCATGTCTAATTTTGGACAGCCGATCCTTTTGTTATCAGATATGAATGGCACCAGTTCGCTCATAGAGAATATAGAACGTTCGACTGAACCTATGCTCCTGTATATGGGAATGATGGCCAAGATAGCTGCCAGCCAAATGATTCGCTGAACAGTCTGATGACAGCCAACAAATATGTATGGGGGGAAAATGGAGGCCTTCAGTAAATGGAAATAAACACATCATATACCTGAGAAGCAGGGAGAGACGCATAAATCATCTACAGAGTCACTGCTTTGTAAGGTATCACAGCTTATAAATACCTGAAGCATTGACAGACAGTAGTCATACACAATGTGCTATAGACTTCATGTAAAATGTAACATTTGATTTTTATGCAATAATAAAATGACACAGTACTTTAATGAAAATGTATGTTGTGCTCCTGGGACTACAATGTTTGCTGTTAGTTGATGACTCACAAAGTGTCTTGTTTTTTAACAATTTGGATTTTACCATAAAAATGTGTATTCCAGCGCCACCTAGAGAGCAGTTTATGGACTGCAGCATTATTTATATATAGTACTGGGAAGGATAAATTTCAGCTCACCTTTAGTAAGTCCATAAGAACTGATTGAAAGCTCCGAGCATGGACACATCTCTGCCAAGACGTATATGGAAGTCCAACAAAGAAAAGAAAGGTCCGGCTCCAGGAGATAAAATCCAGAAATTTTTATTGAATCATAAATAAAAACAGATTCGTGGCTGCTTGTGATCAAATATCGGCAAACAAATTGAATTACCGCATGGGGATGTTCCCAAGGTCTCTGTACGCATTTCGAGCACAAGTGCTCTTAGACTCAGAGTAGCTGTGGAACATCAGCTGGACAACATATAAAATTCAACCACAGGTGATAAAAATCATCTAATCAAAAGTGCACAGAAAAAAATTACATCAGAAGAAAGAAAAAACAGATACATTAATACCATAAAATATAAAAATAAACATATCATTTCAGTAGTGCAGCATAAATTCCTTTCTCAGATTTAGTCCCAGAGGAACGCGTGTATCAAGCATATAAATCCAATATGCGTCTTGGTTTCTTAGAAGTTTTTCTCTGTCTCCACCTTGTACATTTTTTCTAATCCTTTCCACCGCACCGGAATTAAATTAGTTTCCAGAAGGGCATTAACGTTAGGCAATAGTCTGTCATCTAGTCTATATCTCTCAGAAGAATCTTATAATAGTGACAAAAGTAACTGGTTATCCACTTTTGGATATCACAAGTGTGGCCAATTACCGTGTAAAACATGTCGGTTTTCATCTAAAACTTTATCTTTCTCTAATTCTGCTAACAATAAGGTGTATAGAATTAAAGAGTTTTTGAATTGCAACTCTAACTACGTTATCTATATTGCTGAATGCACTAAATGTGATCTAAAATATGTGGGATCAACCATCCATATACTAAAAGAGAGAATACGTGAACATCTATATGATGTTGGGCAAACTACTACTAGAAATGTTTCTAATCTTTCAAAGCACTTTATCTCCGTCCATAATAGGGATTTAGCTGGCATGAAGATTTATGCGGTGGAAAGGATTAGAAAAAATGTACGAGGTGTAGACAGAGAAAAACTTCTAAGAAACTGAGAGGCATATTGGATTTATATGCTTGATACACGCGTTCCTCTGGGACCAAATCTGAGAAAGGAATTTATTGTCATGATACCAGTGCTGGGTGACCGGCACTGCTGGGGTTAATGTTCTGACCTCAGTGCAGACTCTCACCTGCACTCCTGGGACCTATTATGGTGGCCTCTCATTGGTTCTGGGGAGGCTTCTTATAGCCTTAGGAAGCTCCCATCCCCCCGTCAGTTATACTTTCGCCCTTGGCATAGTGTGGTGACCCCTGAGTGTGTTAGTGCTGTGTTCTGGTTGCTTGATTCTCTGTGTATGACTCGGTCTGTTCTCTGGATATTGCTTTGGATTCTGCTTGGTACCTTCTACGTCTGTTTGGTTTTGATCTCTGCTTGGCCCTGACTATCCGTTCTGTCTCATCCCTGGTACTATACTGATATCTTGTGTATGACCTTTGGCTTTGTCTGACCTCCCGTCTGTTTATCCCTCCTGTACCTCGCTTGCCTGTACTGTGCATGACCCCCGCTTTGCCCGACTTTGAGTTTTATACCTTCTTTGAAAGCAGGATGCTAAGCCCCGCCCCCTTGCAGTCACATGACCGTTCACATGACCATAGGTCCTGTGCCGGCTTGCTAAACTTCTACATTCAGGTCCTGTGCATCTTTATTTTCCGGCTGTTCTTGTCCCCAGGGGTCCCTACAGTGCGTGTGAGTCCCTGCTTAGCGGAGGCTGTACGCCGGCGCTGTCAGGACCCTGACATTTATGCTGCACTACTGAAATTATATGTTTATTTTTATGTTTTATGGTATTAATGTATCTGTTTTTTCTTTTTTCTGATGTAATTTTTTTCTGTGCACTTTTGATTAGATGATTTTTATCACCTGTGATTGAATTTTATATGTTGTCCAGCTGATGTTCCACAGCTACTCTGAGTCTAAGAGCACTTGTGCTCGAAACGCATACAGAGACCTTGGGAACATTCCCATGTGGTAATTCAATTTGTTTGCCAATATTTGATCACAAGCAGCCATGAATATGTTTTTATTTATGATTCAATAAAAATTTCTGGATTATTTATATATGCCTAGTCTTCAAATATGCACTTGGAGCCATTGTTAGACTCTGACTTTAAAGGAAAGATTTGCCTTTATTAGGGTTGTCTAGTGACATAAACTTACTAATATAGTTTATTTCTGAATACCGCTTTGTTTCTTTAAATTCAGAGCCGGCTATTCAGTCTAAGAAGCTCCATTCCCAGGTTCATTCCAACATAGAATAAAAAAAAAAAAAGAAAGTGTGAAACCAAGATAAAATTAAATAAATTTTATCCATTACATAATATAAAATAAATATTAAAAATTACATATACATAAAGGGACTGAAACTGAACAGAATGAACTCCAAGCGGTCTACATCAGAGTAAAGTAAAATATGAACTCACATATGGTTAAATGACAGGTGTAGGGCAATATAGCCACATCACATATGAATTCAAAGAAATGGCAGAATAATATAAAGTAGTAAGGTGCCAAGTGTAGAATTAGATCTAAACTAAAACTATTAGGTCACGTAAAAGATGAAAAAAAGTGCAAGTGCCTGAATACCACCAAGTGGCTGCATAACCATCATCAGGACATCAATGATGACTGACAACGAGTAAAATATAAAGTGTAATAGTGCAAAGATGGATTGAATCATTAGCTAATAATTCATATAAACAGTGCAAGTGCCCAATATGCTACCAAATAGCTGCATGACCATTAAGCTGAACATCCATCATAGCTGACTGTCACTGAATAATCATAATTACCATGGTGTAGACCAGGCAGGGAGGAGGCCCCGACGCATGTTTCGCTTGTCACTTCTTCCAGGGGGAGCAGAGAGCTTAAAGGGATTTTCCAGTATAAACTAATAAGTCTGACAGGTGTATGCATAAAGTATACATCACCGCTGTTCCCGGCTCATAAACAAGCAAATCCTCACAGTACACAGTGGGTGGTTCATATGTCTGCAGAGTGATGGCAGACTTTTTATTTTAGGGCGGACAACCCCTTTAAAGGGAATTGGTCAACATGATCCTCTCCTTCATACTGTTTATTTAGTCATGTTCTTCTCTGTAATATAATATCATGCCCACCTTCACTTATGCAATCTGTTGCTCCCTGGCTGAAAAAAAAATGGTGTTTTAATTTGTATGCAAATGGCATTTAAATGCATACTTAAAAGGGAAGTCCACAACTGGATAACCCCAGCTAAATAAATTCATTACCCAAATGAAAATAAAATCTACACTCACTTCTTGCAAAGGTTCATTTCCAGCGATGTCAGCACTGTTGTTCCTGGAGAGTAATGTGACTTGTGTCACATGACCGCTGCAGCCAATGAGCTGCTGCTAGTCATGGAAGGTTTGATGAATACAAAAGGCTGCAGCAAAACAGTGGCCGCTCTGGCCGCAGCAGTTACGGGACACAACAAGCTGGAACGTCGTTGCTGTAAATAGCAAGCCTGTACTATTTTAGGTGGGGTCATCCTGTAGTGCGGTTGACGGGAACAAGCCCATTCAACTTTATGGAACCCTCAACTGCAAAAAAAGAAACCACAACAAACAGTGGTAAACGGCATTCTTGTAAATTTTCTGAATCCATACTTTGGCTTTTTCGATAAGACGCACTATCACAGTATTCAAGTCCATACAAGACAGCTTTGTATTCTTCTTAAGGTAAATAGTTATACACTGCAGCACAAAAGGTAAAAGCAACAGGACAATCCACGCTAAAATCCGCATGTACGACTTTAGGATTTTATTGCAGATTTACTACATCAGAAAAGTCTGTAAAATACCTTTTATTTGGATCAATGTATGAAAAGTCTAATTTTATGAACAATATGATTCAATATATATCAGTATACAAGCCCACATCTCAGTATCAGACACAGCCAGCCATTACACAGCACACAGCAGGGGAACATTTCTAAGATTATTTCAGCACAGGGACATCCAATTATGGAACTTATTTTTATTCCAAGATATATTAAGTAAAATCTACTTGGTTAGTGGGAAAACCCCTTTAAGGTTTCAAAAGAATTTGCAGTAGAATGTTTGTGTTTGTCTCTACCTCCTTTTATGAGCAGTAACTGTTATCTCCTATCTCAGGAATGTTAAAATCTGTATTCACTGAAGACAAATTTTACCAGCAATTGAGAGTGTAAAATCAATGTAGAAGGAGAAAGAAGCAGATTTCTCAAATATTTTGTAAAGTTTCTCATCTTTACTTGTACTATTGATTTATGGAAAAAAAAATTAAAGAAGGGATAGGCTACTTTCACATATCAGTTTTTGTGCATCAGGCGCGATGCGGCGCCGTGCCGCATTGCCGGATCCGGCATAAAATGTGAAAAAACTGATGCACCGGAACCGGTGCATCAGTTTTTCCATCCGTTTTATCCATTTTTTTGCCGGATCCGGTTATTAAAAAACGCCCAAAAGCCACCATTGGCTACTGGTATTTACAGAAAATCCTATATATACCTTGGTATACACCCTGTTGAGAGGTTGTTGTTTTGGAGCAAGATGGAAGCCATTATTGGGAACATCGCTCAGGCTTACATTGATTTCACTTTTGAGGCCAATTCTTTGGCAGCAATTGTCATGGCGAAGGAGCGACAAAGGCAGCGTATCATGCGTCTCTGCTGACGTAGTTTCTGGATTCACCCTATAACTGCACAGAGGCTGACACTGGGAGTGTTTGCAACATTATATCTGGCGTTGCGAGGAAATCCAGAGAAGTTTTTTCATTATACGAGGATGAAAGTGGAAACTTTTGATTTTTTGCTGGACAGGGTTGGAGAACTGATCCGGAGACGTGACACCTACTGCCGCTTCTCCATCTCACCACCGGAGCGTTTGATGGTCACTCTCCGGTAAGGCAATTGTTATTCTTTATCCTTCAAAGCAGACTTCAGTATACTGGAAGTGTGTCTCCTCCTGTTGTTGCAGTTATTTTGCATTAATTATTTTTTTTAACTTTTTACACTGATTCCTTGCAACAGGCGAATCCCTTTCGTCGCTACAGTACCAGTATAGGATTGGGATTTCAACATTATCAGGTATCATCAAGTACACATGCCGCGCATTGTGGGACAGTCTACATGAAGAGTTTATCCCACAGCCCACAACAGAGAGGTGGCTCGAAATAGCTGACCAATTTTACAGCATGTGTCAGTTTCCGAATTGCCTGGGTGCAGTTGATGGCAAGCACATCAGGATCACTAAACCAGCAGGATCGGGATCTGAGTTTTTTAATTATAAAAAATATTTCTCAATAGTCCTGATGGCGATTGCAGACGCCAAGTACAAATTCATTGCGGTGGATATTGGGGCCTATGGACGTTCCAATGACTCACAAGTTTTTAAAATTTCAACAATGGGACGTAATTTGTACGGAAACACATTCCAATTCCCACCTCCAAGACTGCTTCCTCAAACTTCTGGGCCACCACTGCCATTTGTCTGCGTAGGTGATGAAGCATTTCAACTGTCAGAACACCTGCTCAAGCTGTACACAAGCAGAGACTTGACACCAACAAAAAGAGTGTTCAACTATCGCCGGACACGAGCACGGAGGATGGTGGAGTGTTCTTTTGGAATTCTTACCGCTAAATGGAGAGTACTGTTGACCGCAATTAACTTGAAAACAGAAAATGTGGATGAGGTGGTAAAAGCATGTGTTGTCCTACACAATTTGGTTATTACTAAGGAACAGATTGCCATAGAAGACAATGATGTTGAAACCACATTGCATGATTATGGCAGTGTTAATGTGCGAAGTACTGTAGCAGTGTCCAGAATGAGGGACACATTTGCCGAGTACTTTATGTCACCAGAAGGTAGAGTTGAATGGCAGGATGACATGGTTTGAGATGATAAAACCAATTTTTTACCTTGTTGTACCAAACCATTTCTGTGGTTTAAGTTACTGTACCTTGTTAGCTTCAATTTTGGTAAAGTATTAGTACCTTTGTATCCGTAGTCTATATTCTTTTACTACCTTTTTTTTTACCAAAATATTCACAATTTGTAAATTCCTGACAAAGCTCTTTTAAAATTGAAAAAAAATTATCATTTAGTAAAAAACTTTCTACTAAATCATGTAGTGTGGTGTGTAGAAAATAATAAAGGGGCTATAAAGCGGTATTATGGAGGGAGGATGGGTTTGGTGATTTCTACTATATTATTGACCTCTTTGTCCCTTTGTGCAAAAAAATCTTTTCTTTTTTTTTTTAACAATTCTGACCGGCACTATGCCGACCACCATATAAAAATACCCCAGTGATGGGTATGCCAATGTGGCACCCGCTGGTGATCCAAGGACCTTCCACAGTACTGCCCACCAGCAGGCCTCCCCCCACCGCCACACACGTACGTTACTCATACACGTTCTTGTACACACACTCCCATACATTCACATACTCACACACACCTACTCTCACACAATCACTCACATACTCACACACACACACACTCATTGAGTGTTATACATCGACATGTTATATTAACAGTAAAAGAAACAAAAAACATTTGATTGACTGAAAAAAAAAAATTATTTTTTATCAGCTTTAGCTGAAATTTTTTCTTTTATATTTCTGTAATAAGACTTTTTTATTGGTAACAACAAAACACATTAAAGATTGGTGTAATGTGTAGCGGAAATAGTATTGGAGGGGCTCTCAGTTTGGACCACTTCAACAGGGGTGTTGTGGGAGGATGGAGTTTGTGAGGGGTCAGATAGCAAAGGACAAGGTATAGGAATGGAGAAAGAAGGTGAAGGGGTGGATAAAGCTGATGAAGGGGTGGAGAAAACAATAGACAGGGAAACTAAACTGTGGGTGAAGGACGGTTGAATTTGGGATGTGGAAGGAGACTGGATGTATTGGGAAGGAAGTGTAGGTTGGGAAGGGAGTGTAGGTTGGGAAGGGAGTGGAGGCACGGATGCAGTTGGGAACTGGTACGGGGAAGCAGACAGGAAAGGGGCAGGAGGTTGGTACTGGGGAAAATGGTATAGTACAGGAGGGGTAGGAAGGACCGGGCCTGGAGCAACTACTGGGCTGGTTGGAGGGGCTGCTGATGTCACCTGTGCTAAGGCCACCTGGCAGGTTTGCATTACATGCAGCTGCTGTTCAGGAGTTAGGTTGTCCAGCCGCTCAATTACAGCTTTGAAAAAAGAATGATGCGGCACTTTATTTGCATCTAGATGCATCCTTTCAACACGCGTGCCTAAATCAAGCACCTCTCTACTAACAAGATTGAACCCAGCAGACATTTGCTGGGTCATGACTTTCATAGCGTTTTGAAAGGATGCATGTAGATTCAAAAACTCTGCAGCAAACTGCCTTTCCTGACCCCGCTGACGCAGCCGCCCAGAACTCAAAGGTGTTCTATGGAGGGCAGCTGTGTCAGAGGGGTGAGGTAAAGGAAAGCCTACCTTGTCAACAGCAGCTTCATGTAATGAAGCCTGCACAGATGCTCCAGCAGAGGTGGATGGGGCTGAGGGATCACACACAAGGGAAGGCAGGGAGGGTGCAGAGGGGTTGGGTATGTTGTGGTCCATGGTGACGGCCTCCTGGGGGATCGCTCCAGAAGGGTTCAATGCAGGCTCCCGCGTGCTGCTGAAGGTGCTGTTGAAAAAAGTAGAAAAAAATAGACATTAATATCATGATATTGATTAGCCCTGGCTGCAAAAAAAAAGATTACACATTTGACCATTTTTTCTTTAGTCACTTCTGGTAGGAATGTTTACCTTCTTGTCACCATAGTTGATCTCAGGAATGTCAGGGCCTCAGAATATTTATAGCGGCTCCTGCATCCTCTTGATCCGCTGGGAGCCTGCATCTCTTTGTTGAACTCCTTCTTGAAGCGATCCCGCATTGACCGACACCGCAACTGAACTCTTTCCCCTGAAAATTGAAAACACAAAATGGTTAGGATCAAGCACAATACATCCGGAAACATTACTGAAATGTGAATACTTACGCTGTTCTTTCTGTGCCCGTGAATGGAGTTCCTCCCAGTTAGATACCACAGCATGGCACACCTCCTCCCAGAGTCGTCTAGTAACACTAGCATCTGCATGGAAGCGGTCCGCCATATTCCAGAGCGGCTCACGATCTCTCACCATATCAATTAAGAGGTCCACATCTATAGCTACATCCTCACTGTCAGAATCGTGAGCACGCTCTGAAGCCTGTTTAAAGACAAAAAAGGTAAACATAACAATCACAGCATTAAGTACAAACCTTATAAAAGTCCTAAAAAAAAATCCTTACTCTATGGCGACCGCCCCGGCATGGTTGCTGACGACTCTGGGAGGCACTTTGAGGAACTCTCGGACGAGCCACAGATTCAGAAGCCTATAATGAAAAAAAAAAGAAGAAAAGGAAAATTAAATGCTGTTATGTTGATCTTGTTTTTAGGTCCAGTGATGTGTAAGAACATGTTTTAGTGCAATTAATGCAAAGATACTTACATGCGGGGAGCCCACTCCAGGCATTTCTCCGCTACATCCGTCTCCTTCTGAGAGACCCTCTGGTTCAGCTTCCTATTAAACAAGAATGCATATATAGGGTTATGTGTACCAAGAATGTTCTGGCAAAAAAAAAAAAAAATACCTCATTTCGCTGGCGATGTGAGGGAGGGCTCCCAGAAGAAGACATGTCTGGCTGAAAATCTGTAAGTGAAAACAATTGTTACCTACAACACTAACCATATTCAAAGCTTTCAGGCCTGTATACTTACAATATGGGTTGCAAAAGCTTAGGATTTGGCAGTAGTGTCCTGGGCAACTTCCTGCATGAAAAAAGCACGATGTAGTTTAGATTTGTGTCATGTGCAACATTTATTTTTACAATCAAACAAAACAACAAAAATAGTAAAAAATAAGATTTTTTGAATTCCGCTCTCACCACCCTATAAAATGCAGCTTGGACAACAAACCATCGCAAAATTACTATGTATATACTCGTGTATAAGCCGCCCCGGCCCAAAAAATGGGAACACTTATAGTATAAGCCCTGTGTGTAATCCATAAACTATGGCCCCATATGCTGTTCCATAGAATATGCCCCCATATGCTGCTCCATAGAATATGCCCCCATATGATGCCAAAAAAAAAAATACAACCTATTGTGGGTCCATCGCCCCTGTCTGCCACTTCTTGTGTCAGTGACTGTTCATCCAGCAGAGGGGGACACGCACTTATCACATCAACGCACCCACTGAGGATGCAGCAGAGACTGCAGTGAGCAGCAATGGACCCAGGAAAGGTGGATATCACTATGCTTGCAACGCACAGATTCAGGAATGGTAACGTTACCACTGAAGACAGGAAGGGAGACAGTGGAGAAGCGACCAAGGCTACAGATATGACAGCAGGATGATCTGTGACACCCCTGCTCCCCCTCCGACCCACAGGGAGATGACCCATGTATAAGCCAAGAGGGGGACTTTAAGCCCCAAAAATGGGCGTAACATCTTGGCGTATACACGAGTATATACAGTACCTCCCCCTACAGTATTTACACATAAATACACACACCCACCCACGCAAACTACTTCACACTGTCCTTCATAATTAAAATCCCTCCCCACACTGATGACCACACCTGAAACTTTTTAAAAACAATAGTACAATGTATGAACAACATACGTGTGTGTGTGTGTATATATACATATACATGCTGGGCAGGCAGCAGCAGGTACAGCATGGGACTCCAGCGTGGTGGCTAGCAGTGACAGTAGTGATGGGGGTTCTGCGGCAGAGGGTTCCAGTGGCGTTTGTGGGGGTCAGGGTGGTGACAAGTTTAGCTGGCTGTGACGGGGATGGGTGCGCAGGCATCGGCAGTCACACAGACAAAACGAAAACCTATGCTTGCAAGAAAATTTTTATACTCACACTCAAACTCCTGCTCGCTGGAGGTCCAATAGTGGATGGCTGTCAAAAATCCAGTTGGTTGCTGGATGTCTGGCTGGCTGGTGTATATGTGGCAGAATCCAGTGGCTGTGTGTGTCTCCAGTAGCTCTTTCTCCTCTGGATTCAGGGTGATGAATGTCCTCTCTCTACCTTTCCTATAGGGTGGGTGGAGATTGGCAGGTGTTTTTCCCCAAATTGGATACTTTTTGGAGCATGCTCAGTGCAAAAACCGGATCCGGCCCCGGAATCAGGCAAAAACCGGATGCCGCCGGATCCGGCGGCCATAGGCTACCATTATAAAAAAGAAACGCATTTCGCCGGATCCGGCGTCATCCGGTTTTTTACCGCAGACAAAAAACGTTACATGTAACGTTTTTTCCAGACGCCGGACAGGCTGTTTTTGCCGGATCCAGCAAAAACCGGATACGCCGCATAGGCATCTGGCGCAATGTGGCAATAATGAAACTCTATGGAGAAAAAAACGGATCCGATGGCAACAGGCGCCGGATCCGGTTTTTACACTTTTAGCCGCATCGCGCCTGATGCACAAAAACTGATGTGTGAAAGTAGCCTTACAGTTTAATTAAGGGGTCAATGGCTGCCCCCAGAATCATGTGCAAAAAGTAAAAAAAAATGCAATCAGATAGATGTTCCAGTGTATGGCTTTCATCAGTAACAATAGCGATACATTTTATCTTATCGAAATGAAGAGCCTGGTCTAATAAACTCATTCAGCGATTGATCAGAGGGGAAGGTTACTGTTTCAGACCATTTGTGCTTTTAAACAGAGCAGATCTCCTTTATTATATTTGCATCTCCATAATTCTGTGGTTTCATGCGGTATTTCCTCTTTATAACACTATCACTTTTCCCGTACGAACATCTGAGAGGTTGCAAATGTTCTTCTGTGCTCACGTTGTAATGAAACCAGGAGCCCCCAATTGCATTAAAGATTAATTAGATGGAAATGCAGTTCTATTAAATTTAGAGGTAAGGATCGCTAATAAGAAGTGGATTTTCTGCTATTCCATTATGTAGGATGCTTAGCATTTTACAGTCTTGTATACATCTTATTTATCATATTTATTTGTTTTCATCCACTCCTGATTATAACTAAATTGTATACAGCACTTTATAAACTATAAAAAAAATAGTTATATGATAAAGCTGATGGCCGATAGAAATTACTACATAATGTATGCAGATAGCTCGTAAGCTGCCTCTAGTGGTGGCTGCAGATAACCATCATGTTCTTTTTAAAATCTGTGTCACAACTCAGCTGTTGGGTGACCTGGGACAATGGGTTCCTTTCCTGCCCTTACCACTAGGGGGCACCCTAGCTTGCCCTATTCCCCTGGATACTTCTGAAGGTGAAGATGCCGGGGCCGCCACCCTTATCTCCTGAATCAGCCCTCCGTCTGTCACTTCCCCCACCCAGGGAAGAGGGTGCTACTGGGCACCGCAGTATACCTACTTGACGAACAAGGCAACACAAAAAAAGGTAAATTGAAATACCAAGCATACAAATATTCACTCACATATAACAGAGGAATGTACTGGAGAGTGGAGGAATAAACAAAGTAAGAGGAGGGAAGGGAATTATCACACTTGCAAACCACACAACAGTCACAGATAACTTCTCCAAAACGCCTTCTCATATAAACACCTCTCCACCCTGCCATGCAGCAAAAGCTAGCTCTGACATGCTTTTGAATCAGGACCCAGATTATAAAGGGAATGGGAGTGGCTAACTAAAGCTCATACTCTCAGAGTTTCCAACATGGCCAATTAACTCCTGTTCTGTCAAAAGAAATAAATATCATTGAAGAAGGAGAAGTGCTTATTTTCAGCACAGGAGTAGGAGCAATCAGATGCTGCGGTCTTCTGGCTACTCTCTGTTGTGGTAACCCTGTGACAATCCGTTTATGCAGGGGATTTAGAGCTTTGTATCAAAAAAACATTGTTCTGATCAGTATAACATTATATGTATATTACATTTTTAGGTTAGAAGGGCAGATGTTCACTATAAGGTTCATCCACTGTATAACAAAAATAGCTTTTTCAAAAGTGCACACTGATATCTAGTGGAATTTAAACTCTGTATGACTGGAATCAAAAGGTCAAGGTACCAAAGAAATCCATGTACTTAATACTATCATTAAACCAGTGCTGTGAAGTAGGAGTTAGAATCGTGAATTTGTTGCTCATTTCAGTGGAGTAGGAGTTGGTAAAAAAAAGGATCGACTCCGACTCCTAAAATATATAATAAATTGGGTGCAGTAGTTCAATGTAGGATGTGCTGAATATTTTTTCCATAAAAATTTGGGAAATTTATGAATAATGATGTTCGAGCACACAAATAGAGCAGGTCGGACGCTTGGACGGGCTCAATTCGAGTACCAAGTATAATTGAAGTCAATGGGGCATATTTTTCAGTAAGACCCTAACAGGGGGCTGGGGAGGCAGGAAAATTGCTCAAATGGAATGGAAACAGAATGGGGAAGATGCCTCGTCGCATCTCTAACTCCCGGATCGCAGCTGAGAACAATGTTGTCAAGAGTATTGCTCCACTTTTAGGGTACATTTCCATGTTGCCGAGATCTCAATCTGAGCATCCGCCGCCTCCAGTGTCGAACTGGAGTAGTTTTGGCCCACAATAGAAAATCATTCAAGGGGCCCACCATGCTTAAGTGGAACTAGCTGCAGAGTCTTCCCTTAGCTTCCATCTAGTCAAACACTCTTAGCAGCAGAAAATTTTGTGTAAACAAGACAAGTGCTGCAGAGAACAATGATATTCTATAAGCACTGAAAGATTTTGTTATTTAGACATATGCCACATACACACACTAGACATGCCACATACACACCAGTCAAATGCTAGACACAGGATACATACACGTGACACACACCAGTCACACGCTAGACACATGACACACACACATGACATACAAACACCTGTCACACATTAGACACAGGATTTGAGATCAGCGGATCCCTGGATGTTTGGGTCCAGCTGAACAGTTAAAAAAAAAGTTCAGTTTCGGGTACCAGAACAGAGCCAGAACCCATTCACTTGAATGGGGGGCCCGAACATCCAGTGTTTACCACTCTGTCAGGTGCAAGACAGTGCAGCAAACACTGCTTCTGATCGACGGGAAAATGATTATCACCAGTCAGACAGCTGAGGTTCACACGCTATCAAATTATGTGAGCCCGCAGCTGTGATTGGAGGTATAAAGTTCACCTCTGGTCACTGGCGTTGGCTAATGGGACTACTGCTCCCATCAGCCTACGCCTGCTGCTGCTAATATCAGCAACAGCAGGAGCTGCTGATGGGTGTATTCATCAGCCAGAGCCTAAGCTCTAAAAATTTTTTTTTTAAAACGGCGTGGGTTCCCCTGTATTTTTGATTACCAGCCAAGCAAAACTGACAGCTGGGGGCTGCAACCCTCAGCTGTCAGCTTCAGCAAGTCTGGCTATCAAGAATAGAGGGGTTCCCCACGTTGTTTTCTTTATTATTTATATAAATAATTTAAAAAAACGATGTGGGACCAGCAACCATTATTGACAACTAGCCTTGCTAAAGCAGCTGAGGGCTGTCATTTTGAGGCTGGTAAGGGGCCATTAATATTTGCCCGGCCAGAATAAAGTCTTTAATTGAAGGAATGACACAGACTCCTTTAATGATTCTAAATTAAACCATACTCACATCATCACCCATTCCATTAAATCCCTTGTCTCCTGTAGTAAAACAAAATTAAAAAAACAACAATATTCCTCACCTGTCTGTTGTTCTGTCCCATGCTGTTATCCATGTCTGGGGATAAACAGTTTTCAACCTGGACGGTGCCAAGATGCGACCGTCCGGGCTGAGAACCACTCAGGATTGAGTTGCTGCGAGTGCAGCCTTAGTGACCAGCGGTGACCTCATCGAGGTTACGGCAGGTCACTGAGGCTGTGTTCCCAGCCGAGCCCTTGAACTGCGGTGACCTTGATGAGATCCCTGCTAGCAAAGTGAGAAAGTCCCACCGTGCAGAGGCCAGTTCACTTTGAGTAACTTCTGATGAACTCACCAATGCACCAAGAGGCTTTTTCTCACTCCCCTCTTCATCACACAGCCCCTGATCACCCCTCTTTTCCACAAAGCTCATCATCCCCCTTTTCCACACAGACCCTCATCATACTTCCTTTTCCACACAGTCCCTCATCACTCCCCCTTTTCCGCATAGCCCCTCATCATCATGACCCCTTTTCCATGCAGCCCCTCATTAGCATGCCCCCTTTTCCACACAGGCCCTCATTATCATCCCTCTTCTCCACACAGCCCCTCATTATCATCCCCCCTTCTCTACACAGCCCCTCATCACCTTCCCTATGCAGCCCCACTCAAGTTACATCAAGCCTTTCCAAAATATATCCTCTGACCACTCACACTGAGCCCTGGGTCTTCATTCCTATCTGTTCAAGGGTCCTTCTACCTACAGCTCCAGGGTACAGCTATGGAGGCATCCTTTGCCCCCTCCTATGCCAACCTTTTCCTGGGGCTGTGGGAGAGGGACCTCCCCCTGTCAGATCAGTGTCTGTCAATGGACCACATCCTCTTTTGGGTGCGGTACATCGATGACATTTTCCTGATCTGGCAGGGGAACTCTGCACAACTTTGTGAATTCATGACAGGTGTGAACTCAAATGACAAGAATATTCACATCACTTACAATCATGATGTGAATAGAATTAGCTTCCTTGATGTCACAGTATGGAGAAATGCTGATGATACACTACAGACCAGCATTTTTAGGAAGGAAACATCATCCAACATGCTTCTGCATGCTTCGTCCGCCCATCCAAAACCATTGATTAGTTCAATCCCCATAGGACAATTCCTGTGTCTTCACAGGATTTGTTCTACTGAACAAGACTTTGAGATACAGGCACAGGACCTATCTGTTGGTTTCGTGAGAAATGATATAGTGTGCGGGCCATACAAAGAGCTTATAATCATGCTAAATGGTCCACACGTCAGTCGTTATTATCTAAGAAAAAGGAATCTAAATCCATTGATAAAATAAGATTTATTACCAGTTATCACGCACAATTTGCCCGGATGAAGGGTTGTCTTCAAAGGGCTTGGCCTATCCTTTTAACTGACCCCATTTTGAGTCAGCTTCTCCCATCAGTGCCAAGTATAACCATTCGACGCTCCAAAAATCTCAGGGACCATCTTCTCCGTAGTCACTATGAGCCTGAACCAGTATCTAGTTTCCTCAATGCCGGCCATCCTAGGTGTGGCTGTGTTCCTTGTGGCCGATGTGTCGCCTGCCCCAATATTGATCGCACCAACATTTTTTTCAGTTCATCAGGAACTTGGACTTATGATATCAGAAATTACATTTCCTGTACATCATGATACGTGGTGTATTTTGCCTTATGCCCATGCAATCTAATATATATTGGGATGACTACACGGCAATTAAAGGTACGCTTCCGCGAACATGTGCTGGGGATACAGGCGGCAGTAGGTCGCGATGACCCGGCCACACTTAGGACGTTGCCGCGGCATTTTCAACTCAAACATGGTTGTGATAGCTCACTACTTCATATTAGGAGTATTGATATAATCAATCCTGGGGTTCGTGGTGGAAACTTGACCCAGAAACTATTGCAACGTGAAACTCGCTGGATCTGGTCTTTAGACACTGTACATCCAAAAGGACTCAATGAGGCTATCAGTTTTGCCCCATTTTTCAAAGTACTATTTCTAAGTACTGTTGAAATAGACTAGAATTGGACTGGAATTGACTGGAAGGTAACGGACTATAACACCACAACAATGTTTCGCCCTCTTTTACTATCACCCCCATACTACTATATTTCTCCCTAACTTCTGCAATCCCCCCTTCTAGTAAGGAACTATTCATCTCCCCCTCCATTCTCTCCAGCCACCTAATCTTCTCCTCACAACTGTTCCTCCCATACAATCCTTTTTCTCCAGACATGCACAGCCACATCATGTCCTATCCTCCTCCCACCTTCTATTGCTCTGTCTACTACTCCTCACTGCTGGTGACATATCCCCAAATCCTGGCCCCCCTCAACACATCCCTACACTCACTTCTACCACCCTGCCACGATCCTCTACACGTCTTCGCAACCATGACAACCTCATACCTATTCATCCAGCCCCCACTCCCCCAACCCCCTTACCTGGAGCCCTATGGAACGCACGCTCTGTCTGCAACAAGCTGTCATTTATCCATGACCTCTTTATCACCAACAAACTCTCCTTCCTCGCCATCACTGAAACCTGGCTCACTCCCCCTGACACAGCCTCTCCAGCTGCGCTCTCCTATGGTGAACTCCATCTCTTTCACACCCCTCGCCCCAGCTATAAACGTGGTGGAGGAGTTGGCTTGCTCCTGTCTGATACTTGCTCCTTTACCCCAATTCCTCTGCCACCCTCCGCTACTCTTCCCTTCGAGGTGCACTCCGACCACATCCATTCCCCCTCCAACCTCCAACTGGCTGTCATCTACCGCCCCCCAGAACTAGGCATCTCCACCTTTCTCGACCACTTCACCACCTGGCTACTCCATTTCCTTTCTGCTGACATCCCCAACATCATCATGGGCGACTTCAACATCCCTATTGACACTTCCACCCCGACTGCCTCTATACTTCTATCGCTCACGGCTTCCCTCGGCCTTACTCAATGGTCCTTTGCGGCCACTCACAAAGAGGGTCACACGCTGGACCTTATCTTCACCCGTCTCTGTTCCCTCACTAATCTCAATAACTCACCCCTCCCCCTGTCTGACTACAACCTACTGACATTCTCTTCCCTCTCCTCTCCTACTGCGCAACCCCCGCTCCATAATCTTGCTCACCCTCGCAGGAATCTCAAACACCTCAATTTACAATCACTGTCTGAATCCCTTCTCCCTCTTACAGACATAGCTTCCCTTCATGACACAGATGCTGCTGCCACTTTTTATAACACCACAATAACAGCAACACTTGATTCGGTCGCCCCCCTCATGCAGAGCAAAACTCGAACAATCAACAGGCAGCCCTGGCTGACCAGCCTGACCAAAGAACTGCGACGGGTTTGTAGAGCCGCTGAGCGGAGATGGAAGAGAACCCATTCTACTGAGCACTTCAATGCATACAAGCAGTCCCTTGCCAGCTTTAAGTCCACGCTCTCTGCCGCAAAACAAACTTACTTCGCATCTCTCATATCCTCCCTGTCTCATAACCCTAAACAGCTCTTCAACACTTTCAATTCTCTACTCTGTCCCACAGCACCTCCTCCCCCTCCTCTCATCTCTGCTGAAGACTTTGTGTCGATCTTCTGCTTAAAGAAGGAGGCAATCAGGCAAAACTTTTGCCAGCAGCCCCCAATGCCCCTCTCAGCCGCTCAGCCCTGTTCTGCAAAAGCCAGCTTCTCCACCATGACAGAAGATCAGCTCTCCACCCTTCTGTCAAGATCACACCTCACCACTTGTGCCCTCGACCCACTCCCATCCCACCTCATCCCTAACTTGGCCACAGTCCTCATCCCATCTCTAACACACCTTTTCAACCTTTCACTTACAAATGGTGTCTTTCCCTCATCCTTCAAACATGCCTCAATCACACCCATCCTCAAAAAGCCCTCCCGTGACCCATCCTCTGTTTCTAACTATCGCCCAATATCTCTTCTCCCTTATGCCTCAAAACTACTGGAACAGCATGTATATCTTGAACTGTCCTCCCACCTCTCCTCCTGTTCCCTCTTTGACCGGTTACAATCAGGCTTCCGACCGCATCACTCAACTGAAACTGCCCTAACTAATGTCACTAACGACTTACTAACCGCCAAGAGCAAGCGGCACTACTCTGTCCTCCTTCTCCTGGACCTGTCCTCTGCCTTCGACAATGTAGACCATTCCCTCCTGCTACAGATTCTCTCATCTCTTGGCATCACTGGCATGGCCCTATCTTGGATCTCATCATACCTAACGGACCGAACATTCACTGTCTCCCTCTCACACACCACCTCCTCACCTCGCCCCCTGTCTGTCCGTGTTCCCCAAGGCTCTGTCCTAGGACCCCTACTATTCTCCATCTATACTACCTTCGGCTTGGGACAGCTCATAGAATCCCACGGTTTGCAGTATCACCTCTATGCCGATGACACGCAGATCTACCTATCTGGACCCGACCTCGCCTCCTTACTGACTGAAATCCCACAATGTCTGTCTGCTATCTCAGCCTTCTTCTCTGCTCGCTTTGTCAAACTGAACATGGACAAAACAGAATTCATCATCTTTCCCCCATCTCACTCTACCCCTCCACCAGACCTGTCCATCAATGTCAACGGCTGCTCTCTTTCCCCAGTCCCGCACGCTCGGTGCTTTTGGGTGATCCTCGACTCTGCGCTCTCTTTCAAACCACATATCCAAGCCCTCGCCTGCTCCTGCCGCCTCAAACTCAAAAATATTTCCCGGATCCGCTCATTCCTCAACCACGAAACAACAAAAACACTAGTGCACGCTCTTATGTCCCGCATTGACTACTCCAACCTCCCACTCTCTGGCCTCCCCTCTAGAACTCTGGCACTGCTCCAGTCCATCCTACACTCTGCTGCCCGACTAATCCACCTGTCTCCCCGCTACTCCCCAGCCTCCCCCCTATGCTAGGCCCTTCACTGGCTTCCTATCGCCCAGAGGATCCAATTCAAAACCCTAACCATGACATACAAAGCCATCCACAACCTGTCTCCTCCATACATCTGTGACATGGTCTCTAGGTACCTACCCGCACGCAAACTTCGATCATCTCAAGATCTCCTTCTCTACTCCCCCCTTATCTCCTCTTCCCACAATCGCATGCAAGACTTCTCCCGTGCTTCCCCCATACTCTGGAACACCCGGCCGCAACACATCAGACTCTCACCATCAACGGAAACCTTCAAGAAGAACCTGAAGATCCACCTGTTCTGACAAGCCTACAGCCTGCAATGATCCTCGGTCTACTGAACCACCGCACGACCTGCTCTACCCCCTCCTAGTGTATCCTCACCCATCCCTGTAGACTGAGAGCCCTCGCGGGCAGGGTCCCCTCTCCTTATGTACTTGTGTGTCCCTTGTCTTACACTTGTTTATTATTCTTGTATATATTACACTTGTCTATAATTCCCCTTTTGACATGTAAAGCGCCATGGAATAAATGGCGTTATATAAATGCACAATAATAATTTTTATCAACGTCTTTTGCGGCTTTTTCCATCTTCTTTGACCACACGTGCCCATGTATTTATTTTCTTGATTTTAATTTACTTGTTTTTAATTTAGTTTGTTCCACTGATGTACTGTGTCCTATTTCTGATATTTCCGGAGTCTTCCTGGATACATGTGATCCTAATTACGATAACATCTTTTCTGGAATGCATGTGCATGAAGATTCAATATGTGCTATACCTGCCATGAAGAAATATTTATACACCTGAATGTGATCTATATGTATTCAAATTTTGTAAATGTATGTATTGTTAATCACTATTTCTGGTGTTAGTATGGCTAAGTAATAGATTACCATTTTATATATATGTATACATATATTTTCTCTATGACCCTATACACTTTATGGTATCTTCATGTATGTCCATATTTCTTGTATACATTTTAGGTTATATATTTTTACTGTATATGTCCATATTTTGTATGTGCCTTATATGCATATATTCCATTTTTGTGATCATTAAATTGCCAGTTTTGGCATAACTTAAATAACAGCTGCCTCCCATATATGTGCTGTCTTCTACCATATATGTTTTTTAGTATTATGCTTTATTTTTTTGTTGGTTCTTTACCCCCTGTCATTTATGGATTTTTATATGTGTTAATTATTTTTTATTTTTTTACACATACTCCTCTTATCATTCTTTAACATCACAACAATAGCCCCTCATATGTAATCTAATATTACAATGTTTTCTGGCTGCTCGTGTCCTCCAAGCACACGCATGTGTCTCTGCTTCCTGCACACCCGGCTGCTCTCGGCATCATCCGTTGCCTGGTGAACGGTCACATGCCTGTGACGTCACCGGACATGTGATGCCGACGCCGTCTGTTGTCCTGGTTGCCGGGGCTACGCGCGCGTCAATAGAGGTGGACGCGACGCGGGCCATGACATGTTGTGGGAGGAGCCTATTCTGTTATGCTCTCGGCTCTATTTCTCAGCTCCTAACTGCGTGCAGCGGAGCCGAGCTGCATTATATATTAACCATTCCTCCCCCTCCACTTTCTCCCCATTGCGGTTGATTGCTGCATATGTTATATATTAATCCAGTGGGGCAGTATTTGCGTCATACCCTGGGCGTTTCCATGGGGATAAGCACCATATTATGCGAGGAACATTGGATATAGGGCACGATTGGTCTCTCCTATCATGTGTGTGGGCCTCACAGTTCCATTGGTGGACCTTCTATTTTTATACCCCTCACTTCCCAATTTCCATCACTCCTTGATAAAGGCCATCTCGCCAAAACACGCATTGAGGGAGCACGCCAATGTAGACCTCATCTATATACCAGGAAAGGTAACACTTCTATTTAGTCAATTATCTTTGTTGTTTCTATCATATACTTTGTATACCATGCCTGGTTGTATTATTATGACTAGGGATACTCATAGAATCATAGAATCGTAGAGTTGGAAGGGACCTCCTGGGCCATCTGGTCCAACCCCCTGATCAAAGCAGGATTGGCTAAATCATCCCAGTCAGATGTCTGTCCAGCCTCTGTTTGAATACTTCCATTGAAGGAGAACTCACCACTTCTCGTGGCAGCCTGTTCCACTCATTGATCACTCTAACTGTCAAAAAGTTTTTTCTAATATCTAATCTGTGTCTCCTCCCATTCAGTTTCATCCCATTGCTTCTAGTCTTTCCTTGTGCAAATGAAAATAAAGTTGATCCTTCTACAATGTGACAGCCCTTTAGATATTTGTAGACAGCTATTAAGTCTCCTCTCAATCTTCTCTTTTGCAAACTACACATTCCCAAATCCTGCAACCTTTCATTGAACTATGTGACTATACTATGTTAAAACTATATTTTACCTCTTTGGTCCTTATACCCGTCATGTGCCCCATTGTCTGCCCATGTGCTTGTTGTGGTCATTTGACTTTTATCTCACCTTTCCTTCATTCCTGATAAATTATAATAAAATTGTATTTTGTATTTTCATATCTAATAGTTTTGGACTTTTTTTGATCGCCTCTCTGTCTCTCTCTCTCTCTATATATATATATAGATGAATTTTTTGCGATTGTCCTGCTACGTCCATTTATAGACCCAGTATATAGCATTACATTAGAATGCATTTTTTCATCTTTTACTAATTTGTGAATGGGTATTGCTTCCATGAAACTGTCAAGGGTCCATTGTGCAGCCCCTCAGACCTCTCCTCACATGGCTCCACGATGCAGCCTCTCCTTTCCTTCCTCTCCAGCAGCCTCGGCACAGCGCTGCTTCCTGCTGTCATGTTTTCACTGGTCTGATGGAAGCTCTGCCCCTCCGGTGACATCACTCCCTCAAAAAAATCCGTTCTAGATGCACCCTTGCTGTGTGCAGTCTCACAGTCTGTGATTGAGCCGGCTTTGCTGTGCGTGGTGCGTTATTCCATACCCGGGTGCCAGCTGGCTGTCTGCACTGCTCAGCCACAAGTGATGTGAAGTGAGAGCTTTCTCATCACCTGCTGCTGTGGGCTTCTATTGATCTCATCGAGCACTCCGCAGCTAAGAGAGCGGTGAGCACCACGAGATCAGTAGAAGCGGCAGCAGCAGGACAAAAGCTCTCACTTCACATCACTTCTTGCTAAGCAGTGCAGACAGACAGCCGGCACCGGCTTGCAGACTTGCCTCCTCCAGCAGCGACCCCGGGACCCTGATCCACCACGGCTGGTAAGGTATATCCGCATTATAAGAGGCACCCCCATTTCCTCACCAAATTTCGAGGAAAAAAGTGCGTCTCATAATCTGAAAAATAGGGTATTACCGATATCAGCATTTTTTTTAATTTTGGCATAGTATAAAACGTTGGAACCGATTGCGTAATATAAATGAGTTGTCAAGTCAAGCGTAATAATCCGCAGAATACTCAATTATGTGCAAGATGCTTTGAAATACTTCTCACAAATAATAGTAATAGCTAATTGCATCTTTCAAAAACATCAGCATAGGGCATATTTCACCAAAGTGCTCGCTGTGAAGCCCAGCTAATGGTACTCGTGCTGTTTTTTCTTTTTTAAATAATGCTTTTAAAGTTCCATCAAGACAGAAAATGAAATGTTACAGAAATGAATAAGCCATTCTTTAAAATAATTCTTTGTTTTCATGTGTATGGTACTAATGTTTATATGTGCTAGGGGAATGGCATTAAAGTTTCAGCCCATATAATAAGAGATGATGAAGCCCCCGGAATTTATTGTTTAAATTGGATAGGCAAGTCGTACACCATTGTAGGGTAAATTGATGTTTTCCACAGTCATCAATAGCTTTGAATAATTTGTCATGTAACCTTATATCTAATTTTCACAAAACTCAGAAATTCACAAAGGGTTTATTTTCTATGAGCTTCTTCAGCAACTTGTTCTGAAATTAGGAAAATGCATTTAATGTACAAAGCCTTCACCCAAGTGATTGTTAGAAAGAATCAATTATTCTTCATTTTCAGGACGCAGAGTATTGTTTGCTTGCATTTCTGTGAACTGCAATTAAAATATAACATCTATAGAGAACTTTCAATAAGGACACACATACTGCTGCGCTCCAGTTCTTTGATATGTAAAGGCATTAGTCCCCCTATCCCAGTGCTGCAGGCAAGAGAGCTGTGATAATGGGTTTAGGGTATAGTTGGGAGCATTTCTTTGAGTGGAATTGAATTTTACTCAAATTTTACAAAAATCCATATTCTCCAAAATGCAGATTTTTTGTAATTCGCTATGCATGAGTTCAATAAGTCACAAACTGGCTGACCACCATTTTGCAGAAACCATGCATTCTGTCATGAATACCCTTTTTGTGGTAGAGCTAATTTGGGGTCGGACAAAAAGGGTATTGCCAGAGTCGGTCAAATTAGGAGTGATGCAAAAAGCTTACACAGAAATATCTGCCGATGTACAGGGCTTGTCTCACCCTATACAAAGGTCACTGTCATGCCCCACGACATGTGAAACATGCATGATTGTATTGAATTGTTGCTGCTGTGTTGCTATGCAATGTGGTTTACCTTTTAGAAGTTTGTCCTGCCTCTCTCCCTGTCTGCCTCCCTAGCAGTGATGTCAGCAATCCCCCTTCTTTTTCTTCCTCATTTTGTGTCTAGCATCTCTGGCTCAGAATAGCCTTTTTTACCTACTACAGCTGTTACAGCTACTGCTACTGTAATTATGCATACTACAAGAATTCAGATTGAAAATAAACCTTCTTCTGGAATCTTCATACGTAGCTCCTGAGATCAGGTCAAGCTATCTGATGAAATCTCTTCGTGTGAGTATTGGCACATAGAAGTAGAAATTCACTGCACACTCTTTTCCAAAAGATGTAACTGACTTAGGTGCGGGAGCGCCTTGTTCCTCCTCTACAAGAACCAATTATTTTGACAAAGACCCAGAAGGGATTGAATCGGGTTAAAGTCTATGTAGCTTATCTCCCGGCACATTTGATGTTATGTACATATCTCCCTTTTGCACCTGAAATAATGAAAAACCCTGTATCTTTTAGAATAGAGTGTGCAGTGAATTTTTAATGATATGGTTCTGAGGTTATAAATCCCAATCCACCAGCACCTCACAACATTGACCAAATTTCTCTCCCTAATGGTACATAAAAACGGCCTAGAAATGGTGACTCAAGCGCTCTACACTTGCAGCCTAGTTATAAAGTCAGAATAGTCATAGGATTTTTATTGTATTCTCAGAAAAGAGTAAGTTATAGTACATTACTAGATCTGTGAAGTCATTATTGCCCTCAACTCCTCTTTGGTCAGACCTCATCTGGAATACTGTGTCCAGTTTTGGGCGCCACATTTTAAAAAAGACATCAACAAACTGGAGCAGGTTCAGAAAAGAGCAACCAGAATGGTGACCGGTCTGCAAACCCTGTCTTATGAGGAAAGGTTGCATGATTTGGGAATGTTTAGCTTGCAAAAGAGAAGACTGAGAGGAGACTTAATAACTGTCTACAAATATCTCAAGGGCTGTCACATTTTAGAAGGATCATCTTTATTCTCATTTGCACAAGGAAAGACTAGAAGCAATGGGATGAAACTGAATGGGAGGAGACACAGATTAGATATCAGAAAAAACTTTTTGACAGTTAGAGTGATCAATGAGTGGAACAGGCTGCCACGAGAAGTGGTGAGTTCTACTTCAATGGAAGTCTTCAAACAGAGGCTGGACAGATATCTGTCTGGGATGATTTAGTGAATCCTGCTTTGAGCAGGGGGTTGGACCAGATGGCCCAGGAGGTCCCTTCCAACTCTACAATTCTATGATTCTATGAATCTATAATTCATTACCACAAAAGGATATGTAAGTTACAAAAAAATCTAACTTACTAGCTTAAACCAACTTCCAACTGTCTTCAACACCTCTTCAATAATGAGTGAACGTTTTGGAATGTAGATTTTGATGGAATGGTATGCCTGTGTCATGTCGTGTTTGGAGAGTCCCTGATGTGCTTAAACAGTGGAAATCCCCCATAAGTGACCATATTTTGGAAACTAGACCCTTCAAGGAATGTATCTAGATGTGTGGTGAGCATCTTGAACCCCCAGGTGGTTCACAGAAGTTTATAACGTAGAGCCGTGAAAATAAAAAAAAATCTCATTTTTACCATAAAAATGTTATCTTCACTCCAAATTTTTTATTTTCACAAGAGTAACAGGAGAAAATGGACTCCAAAATTTGTTGATCAATATCTCCTGAGTACACCGATACTTTATATGTGGTCAAAAACTACTTTTGAGGCTTAGTGCAAAACTCAGAAAAGAAGAATCGCCATATTGGAGTTCAGAGTTTGCTTCACTGGTTTGAGGTTGCCATGTCACATTGGCAGAGCCCCTGAGGTGCCAAAACAGCAGAACCCCCCCCCATAAGAGACATCATTTTAGAAACTACACCTCTTAATTAATTAAGCTAGGGGTGCAGTGATCATATCCATACCACAGGTGGGTCACAGAATTTTATACGATTGGGCAGTGAAGAAAAAACAATTACATTTTTACCACCAAAATTTTGTTTTAGCCCCAGATTTTACATTTAAACAGTGGGAAATGGGAAAAAATGGCATCAAAGTTTGTCCCACAATTTCTGCTGAATGTAAACATACCCTATATATGGCTATACAGTACTGCTTAGTCATATGGCGAGACATGGGAGGGACGGAGCGCTATTTGCCTCCTGGGGCACAGATTTTCCTAGAATAGTTTGTGGACTCCATATACAGAGCCCCTAAGTGCTAGAAGAGCAGAATCCCACCTCAAGTGATACCATTTTGGAAATTATACCCCTTTGGGTATTTATCTACAGGTGTAGTGATGATTTTGAATCCCTGGGTGTTTTCCAGAAACAAGCAGCAGTAGATGTTGCTGAGTGAAAATTGCAATCTGCCATTGTAGTACCCAGTGCATTGTAGTGATCAGTACATTGTAGTGCCTAGTATAGTGTTCCCAGTTCATCTGAATACACGCACCCATAAATTAGGCGGGCTCTCATTGCTACAGAAATGGCCAAATATGTGGATGCTAAATGTGGTTTAGGCACACTGTGGCGCACAGAAGGGGCATTTGGATCTGGTAGAATTTCCTAAATTTCTTGGGGGAGCCATTTTGCTTTTACAGAGCCTTTGTGCTACCAGTAACGTGGAAGTTCCCTATATTTCCATTGACAGATGACGGACCTGAGTGGGGACTTCTTTTGTGGATTCAGTTAAAGCTTTTATTGGAAACATTTTACATAACATTTGGGATCAGATTTATCCTGTGCTCTATGCTGAGCACTTACACTCACTGGCCACTTTATTAGGTACACCATGCTAGTAAGGGGTTGGACCCCCTTTTGCCTTCAGAACTGCCTCAATTCTTCGTGGCAGAGATTCAACAAGGTGCTGGAAGCATTCCTCAGAGATTTTGGACCATATTGACATGATGGCATCACACAGTTGGCGCAGATTTGTCGGCTGCACATCCCTGATGCGAATCTCCCGTTCCACCACATCCCAAAGATGCTCTATTGGATTGAGATCTGGTGACTGAGGAGGCCATTTGAGTACAGTAAACTCATTGTCATGTTCAAGAAACCAATCTGAGATGATTCGAGCTTTATGACATGGCGCATTATCCTGCTGAAAGTAGCCATCAGATGTTGGGTACATTGTGGTCATAAAGGGATGGACATGGTCAGCAACAATACTCAGGTAGGCTGTGGCGTTGCAACGATGCTCAATTGGTACCAAGGGGCCCAAAGAGTGCCCAGAAAAAATTCCCCACACCATGCTGCTGTAGCCCATCTGCCTCAAAGTTCGACGCACTGTGCGTTCAGAGATGCTCTTCTGCCTACCTTGGTTGTAACGGGTGGCAATTTGAGTCACTGTTGCCTTTCTATCAGCTCGAACCAGTCTGCCCATTCTCCTCTGACCTCTGGCATCAACATGGCATTTCCGGCCACAGAACTGCCGCTCACTGGATTTTTTTTCTTTTTCGGACCATTCTCTGTAAACCCTAGAGATGGTTGTGCGTGAAAATCCCAGTAGATCAGCAGTTTCTGAAATTCTCAGACCAGCCCTTCTGGCACCAACAATCATGCCACGTTCAAAGGCACTCAAATCACCTTTCTTCCCCATACTGATGCTCGGTTTGAACTGCAGGAGATTGTCTTGACCATGTCTACATGCCTAAATGCACTGAGTTGCCGCCATGTGATTGGCTGATTAGAAATTAAGTCTTAACACACAGTTGGACAGGTGTACCTAATAAAGTGGCCAGTGAGTGTACTTTGGTGTTTCTAAATCTCTGAGTGACGTGATTCAGATGAAACCCTTGATGGATTCATTCACTATAATGAGGCAACAGAGTTACCTCTGTTCAGCGATGTCCTTTATTTCTGAAGTGCCCAAAACTATGGAGGGCCTCGGTTTTATGCACACCTAAAAAGATGGACACTGCCGGATTATAGGCCAGTCCACAGTGCCTCCATCTGCCTCATTATAGGGAATCTTTTGCCAGGGGATCCATTGGAATCATGTATTTCAGAGATTTACATGGAACCCCCCCATGCAAGCGCTCAGCGCGGAGCGAAGTATAAATCTATGCATATCCTTACTGTGTTGTTTGGAATTGGTTTTATTTTTTACTCTGTTCCTCATGCGGTATAAGTGATTCTTTGGGTTGGTGTGATTACAGTGATACCAGATTCATATTGAGTTTTTCTATTTGGCTGCTGTCACACACTAAAAGACTTTTTTTTTGCAAAAACTAGTTTTTGTATCGCCATTTTTTGACAGCTATAATTTTTCCATATTTCGTCCAACACAGTGATGTTATGGCTTGTTTTTTGCGGGATGAGTTGATGTTTTTATTGGTACCATTTTTGGACACATGACATTTTTGATAACCTTCAATTACGATTTTTCGAAGGCAGAAAGAACAAAAAAACAGCCATTCAGGAATTGCTTTGGGTTTTTTTTATGCTGTTCCGCATTTGGTAAAATTGATAAGGCAGATTTAGCCTTTAGGTCAATACAATTACAGTGATACCACATTTATATATTTTTTACGTTTTGATGCTTTTACACAATAAAAACTATTTTATTGAAAAAATAATTATTTTTGCATCGCTTTATTCTGAAAACTATAGCTTTTTTTATTTTTCTGCTGATGGAACTGTATGATGGCTTGTTTTTTGATCAACAAGAAGTCGTTTTCAGCGGTGCCATTTTTATTTACATTCATCTTTTTTATCGCATTTTATTCCACTTTTTGTTTAGCGGTATGATGATAAAGCATCATTTTTTGCCTCATTTTTTTTTGCGGTGTTCACTAAAGGGGTTAACTAGTGGGACAGTTTTATAGGTTGGGTCATTCCGGATATGGTGATACCAAATATGTATACTTGTTTTTACTTATTTATTTATTATAAAAATATTTATTTATAAGTACAATAAATATATTATTAATATTATTATTTTGTGATGTTTTAAAAAATATATATTTTTACAATTTTACTTTACTATAATTTTACTTTTTTACTTTGTCCCACTATGGACTTTTTGCAGTCTGATCGCTTGTAAAGCATAGGAATGCAGGAGCAACTCTGAGAAACCATTGTGTCTGCCTCTACTGCTTGACACAGTATGGCAGACAGGAACTCTGGGCTCCTGCAGTGTCTGTGTGGTGGTGTAGAGTCTTGATTAAGTTCAATGTCAATCAAGATATGAGAAAGTATTCAGTATGCAAATTGAGGAGGCATAATAGTGCACTGAGCACTTGGCCACACCAAGGGTGCACTGAAGCTCCCTCATTTACATACAAAATAAATTAGGTGTTTGATAACTAAACCACTAAAATCTGTACTACAGGTATCATTTCTAGAGATAGGTATATATAGATATATATATATATATATTTATATATGTGCCAATTAGGTACAAGAATATGTGACACAAGTTTTGGCATTTTAGCAAACCATATTCAAGATATAGTTATATATCAATATGTGCTTAAAATTCAGACTTTCAACTTTGATTTGAAGGTATTCACATCCTTGAGTAAGGGATTTGGGATTTATATCTCTTTAATATGCAGTTGTCTCTTTCTTAAAGGGACCAAAAGTAAATGGATAATTATCTCAAAAGCTCTTTAATGGACTGCATTTACTATTCCCACTTTAACCCTTCATTAAATAGGAAGGTAAAAAGTTCTGGACCTGATTCCAGGTGTAGCATTTGCAAAGGATCTCTCAATAGAAGACCAACACACCATCATTAGGCAGAGGCAAAAATGTTAGGAGTGGCCATATCAACAGTTTGGTATATTTTACAAAAAAAAGAGCACAATGGTGATCTTGAGAACTCAAAAAGGCCAGGACATCCATGGAAGGCAACAGTGGTGGATGATCACAGAATCCTTTCCATAGTGAAGAAAAAACATTTCACAACATCCACCTAAGTGAAGAACACTCTCCAGGAAGTAGGTGTCTCAGTGTATAAGTTTATCATACAAAGAAGACTTCATGAGAGCATTCATGAGAGGTTCATCACAAAGTGCAAACCATTAATCAGTCTTAAAAATGAAAAGGCCAGATTATCTTTACCAAAAATATCTAAAAAAGCTAGCCCAGTTTTGGAAAAGCATTTACAGGACAGATGAAACTAAGATCAACCTGTATCAGAATAAAGAAAAGAAGAAAGTATGGAGAAGGTATGGCACGGCTCACGATGCAAAGCATAGCACATCCTCCAAAAAACATGGTGGAGGCAGTGTGATGGCATGGGGCTGGATCACTAGTGTTTATTGACAATGTTACCGAAGACAGAAGCAGCCGGGTGAATTCTGAACTGTACAGGGCAAAACTTTCTGCTCAGATTCAACCAAATTCAACAAGGTTGATTGAATGGTCCATTACTGTAGACATGGACAATGACCCAAGCAACCCAGGAGTTTTGTAAGGCAAATAAGTGGAATATTCTGCATTGACTAAGTCAATCACCAGATCTCATCTCCATCGAGCAGCATTTCACATGCTTAAGACAAAGCATAAGGCAGCAAGACCCACAAACAAGCAACAACTGAAGTCAGCTGCAGTAAAAGGCCGGCAAAGCATCACAAAGGAGGTGTCATGGTTAGGACATGGTTAATGTCCTGTTCTCACAGGGTTAACTTTTGCCGGCCTCTCTTTGGATCTGGGAGGGGTATTTATACTCACTCCAGACTAGGATTCCCTGTCAGCTATACTGTTATTCTGGCTGTGTGTCAGACCCCTGGGGTGCTTGTATACTGCATTGCTTGTTTGATTCCCGTGTATGAAACGGCCTATCTGCTCTCTCTGTTCTCTGTCTCACGTTTTGGTACTATTATCTTCTCCGGTTCTGACCTCCTGGCTTGGCTATCGTTACTCCGTTACAGTTTGTCCCTATTGTACCGTCTATTGCCCGTTCTGGTTTTCTGATCTATTGCTACGCCCTGACTATCCGTTCTGTCTAACCCTTTGGTATTGTCGTGCTATCTCGTGCTTTGACCCCGGCTTAATCTGGTTTACGTCTCTGCCTATGCCCCTTGGTAACTTGTCCCGCAGATACCTTTCTAGGAGTTTTCCTTCAGCTCCTAGCTCTGTGGAGCTTAGGCCACGCCCCCAGCAGTCACGTGCTTCAGGCCCTGTTAGTCTGAAGCACGCATCTTCACCGCTGCTGTCCTGATCCACAGGTATCTTTGAGCACCGTTTTTGTACTCAGGACATGCACACTGGCTCAGTGAGCAAGTGCAGTGCGGTGTTCCTAACATTAAAGCTGACATTTCAGTGTTTTTTTTCTCTCTGAGGAAAAAAAAAAGTTATCTTCATGGATTCCATGCAAGCTTTGGCTGATCAGGTCAAGCACCTGGCCCAAATGTTCCACAAACTTAATGTGGAACAACTCACGATGGCCCATACCCAGCAACAGTTGGTGGATACTGTGCAGGGGGCTGTCGCTGCAGGGGCTCCTAGTGCTAGGGATAGAGATGTGTCATTGGCATCCCCCGAATCTCCAGTCAAATTGCCAGACCCTTTCTCAGGGGATAAAAGGGAGTTCAGGTCGTTCAGAGAAGGATGCAAGCTTTCTTTTTCTCTGAGGCCCTGCTCCTCTGGGGATGAGTTCCAGAGGGTGGTGGTCGTCATTTCCCTACTTCGGGGGGCCCCACAGGGCTTTCTCTCTCTTCCTCTGCTCCTGAATGTATGCCTGTGAATTTGTTCTTTGAGGCTCTGGGGCACATTTATGTTGAGCCTGATAGAGTGCATCTGGCAGAGGATATGGTGATGAGTGTGACACAGGGGAGGCACTCTGCTGAATGGTTCTTGTTATGATTGAGTCACCGTAGGAGGCAAAAACAGAAATGCTAGCTAAGTCCAGAAAACCAGAGAAGTTGGCAGCTATCGGATTGCAGATCCCTGAACTTATCAACACAACTAGCAGTAGCCGTGGGGGGTTCCTGCGATGCCCTAGACCCCTCGATCACAGCCGGAGAATTAAATAGGCCTAAAGAAAGAAAGGGGAAATCTAAACTGCCCCAGAGCAGACCCTAAAGCAATAGGCAGCCCCCAACATATAATGACGGTGAAGCAAGATGAAAACACTAACACAGACAGAAAGGTAGACTGAGCAAAGACGGGGCCCAAGCTAACTACATAGGAAAGGACAGGAAGGCTGCTGTCTGCAATCCGTGAAAAACCCTATGAAAATAAGCGCCAACAGACTGACAGTGAAAAAGGCCCTGAAGACGCTAGACGCTAGGCTTCAAAAAGCTATGTCAGTACTCAGGAATATTCTGAAGACAGAGCAACAGGCAAAAGGAGATTCAGCTCACCCCAGCAGGGAATGGCAGAATCCAGAAAAGCAAGGAAAACAAAAACAAAACACAAATGCAACAGGCAAAGCAAAAAACTTAGCTTTAGAGGAGCAGGAATCAGACTGGTGTCCTAGAAGTCCACAGAGAAATGACCCGCAGGGCAGAAGGGCGTCGGCAGCCTTATATCCAGTCCGTGACTCCACTCAGCCAGTCATCCTCATTAGACTCAGGTGCCTGATAATCAGGCTCATTACCTTCCTTTACCAGAATAGGGAGTTCACCAGACCTCAGTGACGAAGGGGAAAATGAACTCACAACAGTACCTCCCCCTTGAGGAGGGGTCACCGAACCCTCAACCACGCCACCAGGGTGATCAGGGTGAGCCCGATGAAAGGCACGCACCAATCTTTTGGCATGAATATCAGAGGCAGAGACCCAGGAATTATCCTCCTGACCATAACCCTTCCACTTAACCAAATACTGGAGTCTCCGTCTAGCCAAACGGGAATCCAGTATTTTCTCTACCTCATATTCCATGTTACCTTCAACCAATACAGGGTCTGGAGGTGCCACCCCAGGAACAACTGGTTCAACAAACCTCTTCAACAAGGACTTATGGAACACATTATGGATTTTAAATGTGACAGGAAGAGCCAAACGAAAAGAGACTGGATTAATAATCTCCAAAATCTTGTAAGGTCCAATAAATCTAGGCTTAAACTTAGGAGAAGCCACCTTCATAGCACTATTTTTTGATGATAACCACACCATATCACCAATCTTAAACTGGGGACCAATGGTCCTATGTCGATTGGAAAACCGCTGGGCCTTTTCCTGGGAGAGAGATAACTTATCCACCACTTGGTCCCAGATCTGGTGCATTCTCTCCACCACAGTGTCAACACCTGGGCAGGCAGAAGGCTCCACCTGCCCTGAAGAAAATCGAGGATGAAACCCAAAGTTACAAAAAAAAAGGTGACATCAAAGTGGCAGAACTAGCTCTATTATTTAAAGCAAATTCGGCCAATGGCAAAAATGAAACCCAATCATCATGATCAGCGGAAATAAAACATCTCAAATACGATTCCAAGGTCTGGTTTGTTCTCTCTGTCTGCCCATTGGTCTGGGGGTGAAAAGCAGAGGAGAAGGACAACTGAATTCCCAGCTTGGAACAGAAAGTCCTCCAAAATCTAGACACAAACTGAACTCCTCTGTCAGATACAATGTTCTCAGGAATCCCGTGTAAGCGAACCACCTGGTGCAAAAACAGGGGCACCAACTCAGAGGAAGATGGCAACTTAGGGAGTAGTACAAGATGAACCATCTTAGAGAACCTATCACAAATCACACAAATAACAGTCATTCTTTGAGAGACCGGCATATCAGAGATGAAATCCATTGAAATATGGGTCCATGGCCTCCTGGGGACCGGCAAAGGCATCAACAACCCACTAGAGCGAGAACAAGATTTAGACCGGGAGCAAGTCGCACAGGACTGCACAAAATTCCTGACATCATGAGACAAGGTGGGCCACCAAAAAGAGCGACTCACCAGATCTCTAGTACCAAAAATACCTGGATGACCAGCCAATGCAGAGCAATGAACTTCAGACATCACTCTCTTCTTCCACTGGTCAGGAACATACAACTTTCCACTGGGACAACGCTCAGGTTTGTCCTCCTGGAACTCTTGCAGCGCAAGTCTCAAATCGGGCGAGATGGCAGAAAGAACTACCCCTTCGCCTAAGATGGTAGCAGGCTTGGTCACCACAGGAGAATCAGCAAAGAAACTCCTAGAGAGGGCGTCTGCCTTGACATTCTTAGTTCCAGGAAGAAAAGAGACCACAAAATCAAAACGTGTAAAAAACAAGGCCCACCTAGCCTGTCTAGGGTTCAAGCGTTTAGCCGACTCTAGGTAAATCAAATTCTTGTGGTCAGTGAGGACCACAACTTGATGTTTAGCTCCCTCCAACCAATGTCTCCACTCCTCAAATGCCCATTTCATGGCCAACAGTTCCCGATTCCCCACATCATAGTTACGTTCAGATGGAGAGAACTTTCAGGAAAAGAAAGCACAGGGATTCATTTTAGATGTTACAGGATCCTTTTGGGACAAAACAGCTCCTGCACCAATCTCAGAAGCATCCACCTTTACCTGGAACGGGAGTGAGACATCAGGTTGCCGCAAAACCGGGGCGGAGGTAAATCTTCGCTTCAGCTCCTGAAAGGAAGCAACAGCCTCCGGAGACCAATTCAACACATCAGCACCCTTCTTAGTCAGATCAGTCAATGGTTTGGCAATACTAGAAAATTTTGCTATAAATTTCCGATAAAAATTAGCAAAACCCAAAAACTTCTGGAGGGCCTTCAAAGAAGTGGGCTGAACCCAATCATAAATGGCCTGTACCTTGGCCGGGTCCATTTCAATAGTTGACGGAGACAAAATAAATCCCAAAAATGAAATCCTCTGTACTCCAAAAAGGCATTTCGATCCTTTGACATACAGGGAATTCTCCCTCAAGATCCGGAACACAGTCCGAATATGTTCCACATGAGAATCCCAATCCTTGGAGAAGATCAAAATATCATCCAGATAGATAATCAAAAATTTATCGACAAAGTCTCGGAAAATATCGTTCATGAAGCACTGGAAGACAGAAGGGGCATTAGTGAGCCCAAAAGGCATCACCAGGTACTCAAAATGTCCCTCCGGAGTATTAAACGCCGTCTTCCATTCATCCCCCTGCTTAATGCGGATAAGATTATACGCTCCCCTGAGGTCAAGCTTTGTAAACCAGCAAGCACCTCTAACTCTAGAGAATAGATCCGAAATCAGGGGTAACGGATACTGATATTTAATAGTAATTTTATTGAGGGCACGATAATCAATACAAGGCCTTAAGGAACCATCCTTTTTGGCCACAAAAAAAAAACGGCACCTAAGGGTGAAGAGGATGGTCTAATATGACCCTTCTCCAACGTCTCCTTAATATAGGACCGCATAGCCTCGTGCTCGGGTACAGATAAATTGAAGAGCCGACCCTTGGGAAATTTACACCCCGGGCTTAGTTCAATTGCACAGTCATAACTCCTATGAGGAGGCAAGGACACAGACTCATTCTCACTAAATACATCATAAAAGTCCGCCAAATAGTCAGGAACATCATGCGACTGAGGAGCGGTGGAAAAAACCGGAGCCTCACTAAAGGCACACCGACAACCCCAACTCACCACAGACACAGATTTCCAATCCAAAACTGGATTATGAATTTGCAACCATGGAAACCCCAGAACAACGGCATCATGCAGACCATGCAACACCAAAAATCTGCAATTTTCTTGATGGTCTGGGGCGACCCGCATGACCACCTGGGTCCAAAACTGAGGTTTATTTTTAGCCAAAGGAGTAGCATCAATCCTCCTCAAAGGGATAGGCGTCTGCAGAGGTGTCATTGGAAATCCACAACGTTTAGCAAAATCCAAGTCCATTAGGTTTAGCGCTGCTCCCGAATCCACACGATCAGACAATTGCTTTATCTCCATTGAGAGAAAAAAAAATTCCCCCTATGGCCTCAGATATATAGAGGAAAGAATATACACATACATATATTTTTTTTTTTATTTTTTTTTTTTTAAGCACAATTCTTTCCTGCTATTGAGTACCCTAGGATCTGCGGTATGGCGGGTGATTCTGTTATGATTGAGTCACCGTAGGGGGCAAAAACAGAAATGCTAGCTAAGTCCAGAAAACCAGAGAAGTTGGCAGCTATCGGATTGCAGATCCCTGAACTTATCAACACAACTAGCAGTAGCCGTGGGGGGTTCCTACGATGCCCTAGACCCCTCGATCACAGCCGGAGAATTAAATAGGCCTAAAGAAAGAAAGGGGAAATCTAAACTGCCCCAGAGCAGACCCCAAAGCAATAGGCAGCCCCCAACATATAATGACGGTGAAGCAAGATGAAAACACTAACACAGAGAGAAAGATAGACTGAGCAAAGACGGGGCCCAAGCTAACTACATAGGAAAGGACAGGAAGGCTGCTGTCTGCAATCCGTGAAAAACCCTATGAAACTAAGCGCCAACAGACTGACAGTGAAAAAGGCCCTGAAGACGCTAGGCTTCAAAAAGCTATGTCAGTACTCAGGAATATTCTGAAGACAGAGCAACAGGCAAAAGGAGATTCAGCTCACCCCAGCAGGGAATGGCAGAATCCAGTAAAGCAAGGAAAACAAAAACAAAACAGAAATGCAACAGGCAAAGCAAAAAACTTAGCTTTAGAGGAGCAGGAATCAGACTGGTGTCCTAGAAGTCCACAGAGAAATGACCCACAGGGCAGAAGGGCGTCGGCAGCCTTATATCCAGTCCGTGACTCCACTCAGCCAGTCATCCTCATTAGACTCAGGTGCCTGATAATCAGGCTCATTACCTTCTTTTACCAGAATAGGGAGTTCACCAGACCTCAGTGACGAAGGGGAAAATGAACTCACAACAGTACCTCCCCCTTGAGGAGGGGTCACCGAACCCTCAACCACGCCACCAGGGTGATCAGGGTGAGCCCGATGAAAGGCACGCACCAATCTTTTGGCATGAATATCGGAGGCAGAGACCAAGGAATTATCCTCCTGACCATAACCCTTCCACTTAACCAAATACTGGAGTCTCCGTCTAGCCAAACGGAAATCCAGTATTTTCTCTACCTCATATTCCATGTTACCTTCAGCCAATACAGGGTCTGGAGGTGCCACCCCAGGAACAACTGGTTCAACAAACCTCTTCAACAAGGACTTATGGAACACATTATGGATTTTAAATGTGACAGGAAGAGCCAAACGAAAAGAGACTGGATTAATAATCTCCAAAATCTTGTAAGGTCCAATAAATCTAGGCTTAAACTTAGGAGAAGCCACCTTCATAGCAATATTTTTTGATGATAACCACACCATATCACCAATCTTAAACTGGGGACCAATGGTCCTATGTCGATTGGAAAACCGCTGGGCCTTTTCCTGGGAGAGAGATAACTTATCCATCACTTGGTCCCAGATCTGGTGCATTCTCTCCACCACAGTGTCAACACCTGGGCAGGCAGAAGGCTCCACCTGCCCTGAAGAAAATCGAGGATGAAACCCAAAGTTACAAAAAAAAGGTGACATCAAAGTGGCAGAACTAGCTCTATTATTTAAAGCAAATTCGGCCAAGGGCAAAAATGAAACCCAATCATCCTGATCAGCGGAAATAAAACATCTCAAATACGATTCCAAGGTCTGGTTTGTTCTCTCTGTCTGCCCATTGGTCTGGGGGTGAAAAGCAGAGGAGAAGGACAACTGAATTCCCAGCTTGGAACAGAAAGTCCTCCAAAATCTAGACACAAACTGAACTCCTCTGTCAGATACAATGTTCTCAGGAATCCCGTGTAAGCGAACCACCTGGTGCAAAAACAGGGGCACCAACTCAGAGGAAGATTGCAACTTAGGGAGTGGTACAAGATGAACCATCTTAGAGAACCTATCACAAATCACCCAAATAACAGTCATTCTTTGAGAGACCGGCATATCAGAGATGAAATCCATTGAAATATGGGTCCATGGCCTCCTGGGGACCGGCAAAGGCATTAACAATCCACTAGAGCGAGAACAAGATTTAGACCGGGAGCAAGTCGCACAGGACTGCACAAAATTCCTGACATCATGAGACAAGGTGGGCCACCAAAAAGAGCGACTCACCAGATCTCTAGTACCAAAAATACCTGGATGACCAGCCAATGCAGAGCAATGAACTTGAGACATCACTCTCTTCTTCCACTGGTCAGGAACATACAACTTTCCACTGGGACAACGCTCAGGTTTGTCCTCCTGGAACTCTTGCAGCGCAAGTCTCAAATCGGGCGAGATGGCAGAAAGAACTACCCCTTCACCTAAGATGGTAGCAGGCTTGGTCACCACAGGAGAATCAGCAAAGAAACTCCTAGAGAGGGCGTCTGTCTTGACATTCTTAGTTCCAGGAAGAAAAGAGACCACAAAATCAAAACGTGTAAAAAACAAGGCCCACCTAGCCTGTCTAGGGTTCAAGCGTTTAGCCGACTCTAGGTAAATCAAATTCTTCTGGTCAGCGAGGACCACAACTTGATGTTTAGCTCCCTCCAACCAATGTCTCCACTCCTCAAATGCCCATTTCACGGCCAACAGTTCCCGATTCCCCACATCATAGTTACGTTCAGATGGAGAGAACTTTCAGGAAAAGAAAGCACAGGGATTCATTTTAGATGTTACAGGATCCTTTTGGGACAAAACAGCTCCTGCACCAATCTCAGAAGCATCCACCTCTACCTGGAACGGGAGTGAGACATCAGGTTGCCGCAAAACCGGGGCGGAGGTAAATCTTCGCTTCAGCTCCTGAAAGGAAGCAACAGCCTCCGGAGACCAATTCAACACATCAGCACCCTTCTTAGTCAGATCAGTCAATGGCTTGGCAATACTAGAAAATTTTGCTATAAATTTCCGATAAAAATTAGCAAAACCCAAAAACTTCTGGAGGGCCTTCAAAGAAGTGGGCTGAACCCAATCATAAATGGCCTGTACCTTGGCCGGGTCCATTTCAATAGTTGACGGAGACAAAATAAATCCCAAAAATGAAATCCTCTGTACTCCAAAAAGGCATTTCGATCCTTTGACATACTGGGAATTCTCCCTCAAGATCCGGAACACAGTCCGAATATGTTCCACATGAGAATCCCAATCCTTGGAGAAGATCAAAATATCATCCAGATAGATAATCAAAAATTTATCGACCTAGTCTCGGAAAATATCGTTCATGAAGCACTGGAAGACAGAAGGGGCATTAGTGAGCCCAAAAGGCATCACCAGGTACTCAAAATGTCCCTCCGGAGTATTAAACGCCGTCTTCCATTCATCCCCCTGCTTAATGCGGATAAGATTATATGCCCCCCTGGGGTCAAGCTTGGTAAACCAGCAAGCACCTCTAACTCTAAAGAATAGATCCGAAATCAGGGATAACGGATACTGATATTTAATAGTAATTTTATTGAGGGCACGATAATCAATACAAGGCCTTAAGGAACCATCCTTTTTGGCCACAAAAAAAAAACCGGCACCTAAGGGTGAAGAGTAGAGTTGAGCGAAACGGGTCGAAAAATTTCAAAAGTCGCCGACTTTTGGCACAGTCGGGTTTCATGAAACGAAACCCGACCCTAGGATGAGGTCGGCCACGAGGTCGGCGAGTTACGTGCCAAAGTCGCGTTTCAAAAGTTTGTTTTGCGCTCTTTTTCAGCCAATCAGGATCCACGGACACTGTGGGCAACGTGATGACATAGGCAGGGGTCACCACCATCTTTCAGAAGGGCATGCAAGTGATTGGCTTGCTTTGGTGGGCGTCACAGGGGGTATAAAAGGGCGTGCACGCCGACCGCCATCTTACTTCTGCCGATCTCAGTATAGGGAGAGGTTGCTGCTGATTCTGTAGGGAGAGCGTTAGGCAGGGAAGAAGACAAAAAAACTGCTTCTGCTGCTAGCGATTTGGCCTGCACAACACACCAGTCACTGTGTGTGCAGTGCAAGGGGAGGCTATATAGTGGTGTATCAGTGGTGTTGGTTGTTGGGCTGCCTTCTAAGGCTTCCTGACATTCCTGCATTGCTGTTTACCCACTGCTCCGCAAACTGCTTTTTTAAAAGCAATCCCAATTTTTTTTTTTGTCCTGCTGAGAAGAAAAAAAAACTGCTTCTGCTGCTAGCAATTTGGCCTGCACAACACACCAGTCACTGTGTGTGCAGTGCAAGGGGAGGCTATATTGTGGTGTATCAGTGGTGTTGGTTGTTGGGCTGCCTTTTAAGGCTTCCTGACAGGCTGGCATTGCTGTTTACCCACTGCTCTGCAAACTGCTTTTTTAAAAGCAATCCAATCTCCCTTATCCTCTAGTCACTTTTGTCACAGCTGTCCATCGAGCCTGTGACATAGCGCTCAGATATCAGTGGGCCTCACACAATCCAAAAGTGTCCAGTGTCCAAAAGTGTGTGCAGAGATTCAAAATCTCCCTTATCCTCTAGTCACTTTGGTCACAGCTGTGCCATCGAGCCTGTCACATAGCGCTCAGATATTCATTGGGCCTCACACAATCCAAAAGTGTCCAGTGTCCAAAAGTGTGTGCAGAGATTCAAAATCTCCCTTATCCTCTAGTCACTTTGGTCACAGCTGTGCCATCGAGCCTGTCACATAGCGCTCAGATATTCATTGGGCCTCACACAATCCAAAAGTGTCCAGTGTCCAAAAGTGCGTGCAGAGATTCAAAATCTCCCTTATCCTCTAGTCACTTTGGTCACAGCTGTGCCATCGAGCCTGTCACATAGCGCTCAGATATTCATTGGGCCTCACACAATCCAAAAGTGTCCAGTGTCCAAAAGTGTGTGCAGAGATTCAAAATCTCCCTTATCCTCTAGTCACTTTGGTCACAGCTGTGCCATCGAGCCTGTCACATAGCGCTCAGATATTCATTGGGCCTCACACAATCCAAAAGTGTCCAGTGTCCAAAAGTGTGTGCAGAGATTCAAAATCTCCCTTATCCTCTAGTCACTTTGGTCACAGCTGTGCCATCGAGCCTGTCACATAGCGCTCAGATATTCATTGGGCCTCACACAATCCAAAAGTGTCCAGTGTCCAAAAGTGTGTGCAGAGATTCAAAATCTCCCTTATCCTCTAGTCACTTTGGTCACAGCTGTGCCATCGAGCCTGTCACATAGCGCTCAGATATTCATTGGGCCTCACACAATCCAAAAGTGTCCAGTGTCCACAAGTGTCTGCAGAAATTCAAAATCTCCCTTATCCTCTAGTCACTTTGGTCACAGCTGTGCCATCAAGCCTGTCACATAGCGCTCAGATATCAGTGGGCCTCACACAATCCAAAAGTGTCCAGTGTCCACAAGTGTCTGCAGAAATTCAAAATCTCCCCTGTCCTATAGACACCTTGTACCTTGTTTTACATTACTATATAGTTTGTTGGATTTTGTCTACATTTCTACCAAAAATGAGGAAGGCTGGTGGAAGAGGCCGTGGAATTGGGCGGGGGTTGGCAGCTGGTAATGATGGTGTTGGTGGTGGATCTGATGGTAGTGGCAAGAGCAAAATAGGACCGAATGCAGGAGGTGTTGAGCCTGCGTCATCGTCTGGCTACATAAGGCCTCGAACGCTTAGTTTTCTAGGAGTTGGCAAACCGCTTTTAAAGCCAGAGCATCAGGAAAAAGTTTTGTCTTACATTGCTGACTCAGCCTCCAGCTCTATCGCCTCCTCTTCTTCAGTTGTAAAAAGTAAAAGCACTGAGTCGTCATTGGAGGCTCATGTTCATGAACCACACCTTTCCTTGTGTCCTTCACCCCAACCAAGATTGAAGGATGACGCAGGCCATACTACTGATTACTCCATGGAGCTGTTTTCACATACCATGCCTGGATTATCAAGTGAAATGGTGAATTACCCAGGCCAAGATGAATCTGACATGGAGTGCACTGATGCACAGCCGCTGATGGATGATTCTGCTGGTACATTCACTCAGAGCACTATGTTGTCCTCGCAGTGTACAGAGCCAGATTCTGACCCTGATGAGACTCAGGTGCCCCTTCCCGCACACTATACCACCATACACGGTGACACAGAGAAAGGTGCACATGACATAGAAGAGGAGGTGATGGATGACCCAGTTGTTGACCCAGATTGGCATCCATTGGGCAAATGTTGAGGTGTCGTTGCAAGGCCACAGCAGTCAGGGAATCCCACTGTTATATCAACGAAAGACTGATTCTAGGCCATCAGAAAGAACACCAACTCCATCACCATCATCAACCCTCTCTCAGTCCGCCCTGTCCACCGCTACTTCCACCATATGCAGCTCTCAAGTCCAGCTCACCCTCCCAGACACTATGAGTAGGTCAAGAAAGTACTCAGTCTCTCATCCGCGTACACTGGGTTTGAACGCCCACATTGCCAAACTAATCTCGTTTGAGATGATGCCCTTTCGGTTGGTGGAAAGTGCAGCTTTCCGCGAACTCATGGCCTATGCAGTACCACGCTATGACCTACCCAGTCGCCACTTCTTCTCTCGCAAAGCCATCCCAGCCCTCCACCATCATGTGAAAGACCGCATTGTCCATGCACTCAAGCAGTCAGTGAGCGGAAAGGTGCACCTCACAACTGATGCATGGTCCAGTCGGCATGGCCATGGCCGTTACGTGTCCATCACTGCGCACTGGGTTAATGTGGTGGATGCAGGGTCCACAGGGGACAGCGGTGGTGGGACAGTGCTGCCTAGCCCACGGTATAGGAAACAGTTGGCTGTAGGCGTTCGACCCTCCTCCTCCTCCTCCAGAAGCGAAAGCTCGTCCACAGAGCGCAGTCGTACGAGCACTCCATCTGCAGCTGCCACTGTTGCACACGATGTGTCCCCCTATCGAGCAGCTAGTGGAAAGCGTCAGCAGGCTGTGTTGCAGATGATGTGTTTGAGCAACAGACACACCGCCGAGGTGCTGGCCGAGTACTTGAAGCGACAAACTGAGTCATGGCTGGGCAGTGTACATCTTGAGGCAGGCAAGGTAGTTAGTGATAACGGCCGTAATTTTGTGGCAGCCATCGCCCTTTCAAAACTCAGCCATATACCTTGCTTGGCTCACACCTTGAACCTGGTGGTGCAGTGCTTCCTCAAAAATTATCCGGAGTTAACAGCCCTGCTCCAGAAGGTGCGAAGACTGTGCGCGCACATCCGCCGGTCGCCTGTACACTCCGTTCGTATGCAGAAGCTGCAGCGATTGCTCCACCTTCCCAACCACCGCCTCATTATCGACATTGCAACAAAGTGGAACTCCACCCTGCACATGGTGGAGCGGCTGTGCGAGCAGAGGCAGGCCATAATGCATTTGTGGGAGGATACACGGCCAGGCACTTTGAGAGCAGACATGGAGTTGACAGGTGTGCAGTGGTCGAAGCTGAAAGACCTCTGTAAAGTCCTTCAGTGTTTTGAGGAATGCACACGGCTGGTAAGCGCAGACGACGCCATCCTAAGCATGAGCATCCCACTTATGCGTCTGCTCATGCAAACTTTGACGCACCTTAAGGAGCAGGCGTCTGCAGCCAATGTTGATGAGGAGGAAGAGGAGGAGGGAATCCTTGATGACATTCAGCCATTGTCTGCTCAGGGACCTCTCCTGGACGAGGTGGAGGAAGAAGAGGAGGAGGAGGAGGATGATGGGGATGATTACTTAGGGGAGGAGGATGCATCTTGTGGGGAAAGTGAAAATGTTGGCGTGGCAAGGTCTGGTACAGGGTTTGTGCGTGACTGGAGGGATGTGGATTTGCCAGAAAGTGCTCCTCCAACCAGCACTCGCAGTGCATCATTGACACCGGGAACATTGGCCCACATGTCAGATTATGCCTTGCAGATCCTAAAAAGGGACCCACGCATTGCCAAAATGATGAACGATGACGACTACTGGTTGGCCAGCATCCTGGATCCACGCTATAAAGGCAAATTACAAAACATCATGCCACAGGAGAACCTTGACCTAATATTGGCTAATAAACAAGCAACTCTGGTAAATCGGTTGCTTGAGGCATTCCCAGCACACAGCAGCGGTGATGGTTCTCACACGAGCCGTACGGGCCGGGGGCAGCTTGGCAGAGGTGTTCGTGGTGCACACAGCAGAAGTGGCATTGGAGACAGGGGTTTCATGACAATGTTGTGGACTGATTTTTCAAGTACCGCTCACACAACTGCATCGATGGAAAGTGACAGGAGACAGCAGTTGTCAACTATGGTTACAAACTACTTTTCCTCCCATATCGATGTTCTCCCACACAGGTCATTCCCCTTTGACTATTGGGCCGCTAAACTGGACACCTGGCCTGAATTGGCACAATATGCCTTACAGGAGCTCGCTTGCCCAGCTGCAAGTGTGCTATCGGAAAGAGTCTTCAGTGCAGCTGGATCAATCGTGACAGAAAAAAGGACCCGTCTGTCAACCCAAAATGTGGATGATCTAACCTTCATTAAAATGAACCACGCATGGGTTTCCAAGGATTTTGTCCCACCTTCCTCTGATGACACATAGGGTGACAGAAAAATGGCTTGCTTTGGTTCACCTCTTCCTGGGACTTGACCTATTTCACCTTTTGCATCAGCTGAATGTCCAACATCAACATATGCCACTTTCTAAAACTCCCTAACTGTGCTGCCTCCCCCCCCATGGCCGGGGTCACCACCTAGCGCACGACACTGTGCGAGTGCCATTGCCCTGGACAGGTGGGTAGGCTGACTCTTGGGCGCGGGCACTGGTACAGGGTCCTTCATAGTCCAATCAAGTGTCTCTGACGGTGGTGGTGCACACCCGCCGTCAGACACACCGCCGTACTATGAGGGGCCCAGTGCCAGTACCGACGCCCACGAGTGGGCCCCCCTTGCTTGGGCAGGGCCCCAGCATTTGCAATCTTTACCTCTCCCTGCTCCTCCGCTGTGTAGTCTGGGCCGTCAAATCCATACTGTGCCTGACACCGTCTGAGCCTGCCTCCTGATGTATAGACATATATTTTGAATGTGTACGCTATCCATACATGTTATCCGGGGAAACGGTACCCTTTCTAACCTTTGTGCAATCACGTGCAATCCATACTGGGCCTAACACCGTCTGAGCCTGCCTCCTGAGACATATATTTTGAATGTGTACGCTATCCATACATGTTATCCGGGGATACGGTACCCTTTCTAACCTTTGTGCAATCACGTGCAATCCATACTGGGCCTAACACCGTCTGAGCCTGCCTCCTGAGACATATATTTTGAATGTGTACGCTATCCATACATGTTATCCGGGGATACGGTACCCTTTCTAACCTTTGTGCAATCACGTGCAATCCATACTGGGCCTAACACCGTCTGAGCCTGCCTCCTGAGACATATATTTTGAATGTGTACGCTATCCATACATGTTATCCGGGGATACGGTACCCTTTCTAACCTTTGTGCAATCACATGCAATCCATACTGGGCCTAACACCGTCTGAGCCTGCCACCTGAGACATATATTTTGAATGTGTACGCTATCCATACATGTTATCCGGGGATACGGTACCCTTTCTAACCTTTGTGCAATCCATACTGGGCCTAACACCGTCTGAGCCTGCCTCCTGAGATATATTTTGAATGTGTACGCTATCCATACATGTTATCCGGGGAAACGGTACCCTTTCTAACCTTTGTGCAATCACGTGCAATCCATACTGGGCCTAACACCGTCTGAGCCTGCCTCCTGAGACATATATTTTGAATGTGTACGCTATCCATACATGTTATCCGGGGATACGGTACCCTTTCTAACCTTTGTGCAATCACGTGCAATCCATACTGGGCCTAACACCGTCTGAGACTGCCTCCTGATGTATAGACATATATTTTGAATGTGTACGCTATCCATACATGTTATCCGGGGAAACGGTACCCTTTCTAACCTTTGTGCAATCACGTGCAATCCATACTGGGCCTAACACCGTCTGAGCCTGCCTCCTGAGACATATATTTTGAATGTGTACGCTATCCATACATGTTATCCGGGGAAACAGTACCCTTTCTAACCTTTGTGCAATCACGTGCAATCCATACTGGGCCTAACACCGTCTGAGCCTGCCTCCTGAGACATATATTTTGAATGTGTACGCTATCCATACATGTTATCCGGGGATACGGTACCCTTTCTAACCTTTGTGCAATCACGTGCAATCCATACTGGGCCTAACACCGTCTGAGCCTGCCTCCTGAGACATATATTTTGAATGTGTACGCTATCCATACATGTTATCCGGGGATACGGTACCCTTTCTAACCTTTGTGCAATCACGTGCAATCCATACTGGGCCTAACACCGTCTGAGCCTGCCTCCTGAGACATATATTTTGAATGTGTACGCTATCCATACATGTTATCTGGGGATACGGTACCCTTTCTAACCTTTGTGCAATCACATGCAATCCATACTGGGCCTAACACCGTCTGAGCCTGCCTCCTGAGACATATATTTTGAATGTGTACGCTATCCATACATGTTATCCGGGGATACGGTACCCTTTCTAACCTTTGTGCAATCACGTGCAATCCATACTGGGCCTAACACCGTCTGAGCCTGCCTCCTGAGACATATATTTTGAATGTGTACGCTATCCATACATGTTATCCGGGGAAACGGTACCCTTTCTAACCTTTGTGCAATCACGTGCAATCCATACTGGGCCTAACACCGTCTAAGCCTGCCTCCTGAGACATATATTTTGAATGTGTACGCTATCCATACATGTTATCCGGGGAAACGGTACCCTTTCTAACCTTTGTGCAATCACGTGCAATCCATACTGGGCCTAACACCGTCTGAGCCTGCCTCCTGAGACATTTATTTTGAATGTGTACGCTATCCATACATGTTATCCGGGGAAACGGTACCCTTTCTAACCTTTGTGCAATCACGTGCAATCCATACTGGGCCTAACACCGTCTGAGCCTGCCTCCTGAGACATATATTTTGAATGTGTACGCTATCCATACATGTTATCCGGGGATACGGTACCCTTTCTAACCTTTGTGCAATCACGTGCAATCCATACTGGGCCTAACACCGTCTGAGCCTGCCTCCTGAGACATATATTTTGAATGTGTACGCTATCCATACATGTTATCCGGGGATACGGTACCCTTTCTAACCTTTGTGCAATCACGTGCAATCCATACTGGGCCTAACACCGTCTGAGCCTGCCTCCTGAGACATATATTTTGAATGTGTACGCTATCCATACATGTTATCTGGGGATACGGTACCCTTTCTCACCTTTGTGCAATCACGTGTAATCCATACTGGGCGTGAGAACGGCTGGCAAGCTGTTAAGCAAGCTACAGCACCTGTGGTTTGCACACGTAAGTTTTTCATTTTTTCAGTAATGACGGTTAGGCCTAATTCCGGAACTGCGGTTGACCTGCACTTACTGGGAAATCATTGTTCGCGGGTAATAATTGTAATCAGTGATCCCCATCACTAACATTGTTCAGCGGGTTATCTGCACCTGTAAGCGACAAACGCTGGCCTTTTCAGTGTAGCGCACATGCAGCCACGGACATGTAAGGGCATGATACACCAGTTATTGGCCAATCTCATGTGCCAGAGCCTCACGTGTCCCTCTAGTAAGCCGGACTCGGACCGCGGGGCATGACGGAGTCTCGTTCGTTAACGGAATTAAGCTTGCAATGTGTGCATCTGTTCTGTAGCTGGCATGGTTGAGGTTTCCCAGGTGGAGTCGAATTTAACCGTAGGCTCCACTCCTGGTGGTGCCCTTCTGGACATTCCTTTAAGGTTCAGCTTTGCAACCATACTGCCCATGTAAAACAAACACTTTGCCTTCATGAACGCTGTTTGGAGGGTCATGACTCGTGGGAATAACGCCGCCCAATCAGTTAACCTGCTAGAGAGATCCTTCGTTGCTCCCAAGCATGACATCACACTCCCTAGGAAGAAGGTAATGCCACTGTGGCGACCGTACTCCTGGGGGCGACACAAGTGCACTGATGCCCAGCCACTGCTCGATGAATCTGCTGGTACATTGACCCAGACCACTACAGTTCCATCTTACACGGTGACAAAGAGGAAGCTGCAGATGAAAGTGCAGGTTCGGCCCACCCGCCATCAGACACACCACCGTACTATCAGGGGCCCTGTGCCAGTGCCGTCGCCAACGAGTGGCCCCCCCCTGCTTGCCCAGGATCACAGCACTTGCAAAGTTGAAATACTGTGCAGTGAGATGGAAGATGGGGACGACGAGGAATCCAGACAAGTACAGGGATTCCCTAGCGAGGAGACTTATTTGATTGTTTTCAATGTTGGGACAGCAATTTTTGGGGAGCACTATACTCTGGAGAATGATAGATGGGGCCCACCATACACTGTAACATTCCAAAGGTGGACATCAGACACTGGAGCAGCATTTACAGGGCCCATTATACACTAGAGCATTAGAAATGGGGCCCATTATGTTTGGAGCATTATTTGGGCCCATAAGACAGTGGAGCTTCATCCATGGGGACCAACATATACTGTAGCATTATGTGGAGCTCATCATATACTGTTTCAAACATTATATGGGACCAATGATTCTGTATGGAGAAATAGATGGGCCTCGTCATGAGATGTAAAAAGTGAGGTATTTTTCATTGTACTATACCGCTATTTCTCTGCCGTATCGGAGCATGATGAGTTGTGGTATGTGTTAAAGGGGCGCTCTTTCGCCCAGGGCACATGAAAACCTGGAGCCAGCCCTCCCCCCCCACAACTTTAGCCAAATAACCCCCATTTTTCAGTGCGTAACTTGTATTATGAAGTTAATTAAGGTTGACAAGCTTAAGTAAGAAGAATTGATGCTTTTGGCATTCAAATGGGCACTGTAGGTGTGTTTCCTGTCCTCCTCTCACTGCCGACTTTTATTCCCCATTGACTTACATTGGGTTTCGTGTTTCGGGACGACCCCGACTTTTCCCTATAATCGGACGATCTTGCTCGACCCGACTTTTGGAAAAGTCGGGTTTCACGAAACGAAACGCGACCCTAAAAAACCAAAAGTCGCTCAACTCTAGTGAAGAGGATGGTCTAATATGACCCTTCTCCCACGCCTCCTTAATATAGGACCACATAGCCTCGTGCTCGGGTACAGATAAATTGAAGAGCCGACCCTTGGGAAATTTACACCCCGGGCTTAGTTCAATTGCACAGTCATAACTCCTATGACGAGGCAAGGACACAGACTCATTCTCACTAAATACATCATAAAAGTCCGCCAAATAGTCAGGAACATCATGCGACTGAGGAGAGGTGGAAAAAACCGGAGCCTCACTAAAGGCACACCGACAACCCCAACTCACCACAGACACAGATTTCCAATCCAAAACTGGATTATGAATTTGCAACCATGGAAACCCCAGAAAAACGGCATCATGCAGACCATGCAACACCAAAAATCTGCAATTTTCTTGATGGTCTGGGGCAACCCGCATGACCACCTGGGTCCAAAACTGAGGTTTATTTTTAGCCAAAGGAGTAGCATCAATCCACCTCAAAGGGATAGGCGTCTGCAGAGGTGTCATTGGAAATCCACAACGTTTAGCAAAATCCAAGTCCATTAGGTTTAGCGCTGCTCCCGAATCCACACGATCAGACAATTGCTTTATCTCCATTGAGAGAAAAAAAAATTCCCCCTACGGCCTCAGAGATATAGAGGAAAGAATATACACATATATATATATATATTTTATTTTTTTTTTTTTTTTTTTTTAAGCACAATGCTTTCCTGCTATTGAGTACCCTAGGATCTGCGGTATGGCGGGTGATTCTGTTATGATTGAGTCACCGTAGGAGGCAAAAACAGAAATGCTAGCTAAGTCCAGAAAACCAGAGAAGTTGGCAGCTATCGGATTGCAGATCCCTGAACTTATCAACACAACTAGCAGTAGCCGTGGGGGGTTCTTACGATGCCCTAGACCCCTCGATCACAGCCGGAGAATTAAATAGGCCTAAAGAAAGAAAGGGGAAATCTAAACTGCCCCAGAGCAGACCCCAAAGCAATAGGCAGCCCCCAACATATAATGACGGTGAAGCAAGATGAAAACACTAACACAGAGAGAAAGATAGACTGAGCAAAGACGGGGCCCAAGCTAACTACATAGGAAAGGACAGGAAGGCTGCTGTCTGCAATCCGTGAAAAACCCTATGAAAATAAGCGCCAACAGACTGACAGTGAAAAAGGCCCTGAAGACGCTAGGCTTCAAAAAGCTATGTCAGTACTCAGGAATATTCTGAAGACAGAGCAACAGGCAAAAGGAGATTCAGCTCACCCCAGCAGGGAATGGCAGAATCCAGTAAAGCAAGGAAAACAAAAACAAAACAGAAATGCAACAGGCAAAGCAAAAAACTTAGCTTTAGAGGAGCAGGAATCAGACTGGTGTCCTAGAAGTCCACAGAGAAATGACCCGCAGGGCAGAAGGGCATCGGCAGCCTTATATCCAGTCCGTGACTCCACTCAGCCAGTCATCCTCATTAGACTCAGGTGCCTGATAATCAGGCTCATTACCTTCCTTTACCAGAATAGGGAGTTCACCAGACCTCAGTGACGAAGGGGAAAATGAACTCACAACAGTACCTCCCCCTTGAGAAGGGGTCACCGAACCCTCAACCACGCCACCAGGGCGATCAGGGTGAGCCCGATGAAAGGCACGCACCAATCTTTTGGCATGAATATCAGAGGCAGAGACCCAGGAATTATCCTCCTGACCATAACCCTTCCACTTAACCAAATACTGGAGTCTCCGTCTAGCCAAACGGGAATCCAGTATTTTCTCTACCTCATATTCCATGTTACCTTCAACCAATACAGGGTCTGGAGGTGCCACCCCAGGAACAACTGGTTCAACAAACCTCTTCAACAAGGACTTATGGAACACATTATGGATTTTAAATGTGACAGGAAGAGCCAAACGAAAAGAGACCGGATTAATAATCTCCAAAATCTTGTAAGGTCCAATAAATCTAGGCTTAAACTTAGGAGAAGCCACCTTCATAGCAAAATTTTTTGATGATAACCACACCATATCACCAATCTTAAACTGGGGACCAATGGTCCTATGTCGATTGGAAAACCACTGGGCCTTTTCCTGGGAGAGAGATAACTTATCCACCACTTGGTCCCAGATCTGGTGCATTCTCTCCACCACAGTGTCAACACCTGGGCAGGCAGAAGGCTCCACCTGCCCTGAAGAAAATCGAGGATGAAACCCAAAGTTACAAAAAAAAGGTGACATCAAAGTGGCAGAACTAGCTCTATTATTTAAAGCAAATTCGGCCAAGGGCAAAAATGAAACCCAATCATCATGATCAGCGGAAATAAAACATCTCAAATACGATTCCAAGGTCTGGTTTGTTCTCTCTGTCTGCCCATTGGTCTGGGGGTGAAAAGCAGAGGAGAAGGACAACTGAATTCCCAGCTTGGAACAGAAAGTCCTCCAAAATCTAGACACAAACTGAACTCCTCTCTCAGATACAATGTTCTCAGGAATCCCGTGTAAGCGAACCACCTGGTGCAAAAACAGGGGCACCAACTCAGAGGAAGATGGCAACTTAGGGAGTGGTACAAGATGGACCATCTTAGAGAACCTATCACAAATCACCCAAATAACAGTCATTCTTTGAGAGACCGGCATATCAGAGATGAAATCCATTGAAATATGGGTCCATGGCCTCCTGGGGACCGGCAAAGGCATCAACAACCCACTAGAGCGAGAACAAGATTTAGACCGGGAGCAAGTCGCACAGGACTGCACAAAATTCCTGACATCATGAGACAAGGTGGGCCACCAAAAAGAGCGACTCACCAGATCTCTAGTACCAAAAATACCTGGATGACCAGCCAATGCAGAGCAATGAACTTCAGACATCACTCTCTTCTTCCACTGGTCAGGAACATACAACTTTCCACTGGGACAACGCTCAGGTTTGTCCTCCTGGAACTCTTGCAGCGCAAGTCTCAAATCGGGCGAGATGGCAGAAAGAACTACCCCTTCGCCTAAGATGGTAGCAGGCTTGGTCACCACAGGAGAATCAGCAAAGAAACTCCTAGAGAGGGCGTCTGCCTTGACATTCTTAGTTCCAGGAAGAAAAGAGACCACAAAATCAAAACGTGTAAAAAACAAGGCCCACCTAGCCTGTCTAGGGTTCAAGCGTTTAGCCGACTCTAGGTAAATCAAATTCTTGTGGTCAGTGAGGACCACAACTTGATGTTTAGCTCCCTCCAACCAATGTCTCCACTCCTCAAGTGCCCATTTCATGGCCAACAGTTCCTGATTCCCCACATCATAGTTACGTTCAGAAGGAGAGAACTTTCTGGAAAAGAAAGCACAGGGATTCATTTTAGATGTTACAGGATCCTTTTGGGACAAAACAGCTCCTGCACCAATCTCAGAAGCATCCACCTCTACCTGGAACGGGAGTGAGACATCAGGTTGCCGCAAAACCGGGGCGGAGGTAAATCTTCGCTTCAGCTCCTGAAAGGAAGCAACAGCCTCCGGAGACCAATTCAACACATCAGCACCCTTCTTAGTCAGATCAGTCAATGGCTTGGCAATACTAGAAAATTTTGCTATAAATTTCCGATAAAAATTAGCAAAACCCAAAAACTTCTGGAGGGCCTTCAAAGAAGTGGGCTGAACCCAATCATAAATGGCCTGTACCTTGGCCGGGTCCATTTCAATAGTTGACGGAGACAAAATAAATCCCAAAAATGAAATCCTCTGTACTCCAAAAAGGCATTTCGATCCTTTGACATACAGGGAATTCTCCCTCAAGATCCGGAACACAGTCTGAATATGTTCCACATGAGAATCCCAATCCTTGGAGAAGATCAAAATATCATCCAGATAGATAATCAAAAAATTATCGACAAAGTCTCGGAAAATATTGTTCATGAAGCACTGGAAGACAGAAGGGGCATTAGTGAGCCCAAAAGGCATCACCAGGTACTCAAAATGTCCCTCCGGTGTATTAAACACCGTCGTCCATTCATCCCCCTGCTTAATGCGGATAAGATTATACGCTCCCCTGAGGTCAAGCTTGGTAAACCAGCAAGCACCTCTAACTCTAGAGAATAGATCCGAAATCAGGGGTAACAGATACTGATATTTAATAGTAATTTTATTGAGGGCACGATAATCAATACAAGGCCTTAAGGAACCATCCTTTTTGGCCACAAAAAAAAAAAACGGCACCTAAGGGTGAAGAGGATGGTCTAATATGACCCTTCTCCAACGCCTCCTTAATATAGGACCGCATAGCCTCATGCTCGGATACAGATAAATTGAAGAGCCGACCCTTGGGAAATTTACACCCCGGGCTTAGTTCAATTGCACAGTCATAACTCCTATGAGGAGGCAAGGAAGCAGACTCATTCTCACTAAATACATCATAAAAGTCCGCCAAATAGTCAGGAACATCATGCGACTGAGGAGAGGTGGAAAAAACCGGAGCCTCACTAAAGGCACACCGACAACCCCAACTCACCACAGACACAGATTTCCAATCCAAAACTGGATTATGAATTTGCAACCAGGGAAACCCCAGAACAACGGCATCATGCAGACCATGCAACACCAAAAATCTGCAATTTTCTTGATGGTCTGGGGCGACCCGCATGACCACCTGGGTCCAAAACTGAGGATTATTTTTAGCCAAAGAAGTAGCATCAATCCTCCTCAAAGGGATAGGTGTCTGCAGAGGTGTCATCGGAAATCCACAACGTTTAGCAAAATCCAAGTCCATTAGGTTTAGCGCTGCTCCCGAATCCACACGATCAGACAATTGCTTTATCTCCATTGAAAGAAAAAAAAATTCCCCCTACGGCCTCAGAGATATAGAGGAAAGAATATACACATATATATATATATATATTTTTTTTTTTTAGGCACAATTCTTTCCTGCTATTGAGTACCCTAGGATCTGCGGTATGGCGGGTGATTCTGTTATGAATGAGTCACCGTAGGAGGCAAAAACAGAAATGCTAGCTAAGTCCAGAAAACCAGAGAAGTTGGCAGCTATCGGATTGCAGATCCCTGAACTTATCAACACAACTAGCAGTAGCCGTGGGGGGTTCCTACGATGCCCTAGACCCCTCGATCACAGCCGGAGAATTAAATAGGCCTAAAGAAAGAAAGGGGAAATCTAAACTGCCCCAGAGCAGACCCCAAAGCAATAGGCAGCCCCCAACATATAATGACGGTGAAGCAAGATGAAAACACTAACACAGAGAGAAAGATAGACTGAGCAAAGACGGGGCCCAAGCTAACTACATAGGAAAGGACAGGAAGGCTGCTGTCTGCAATCCGTGAAAAACCCTATGAAAATAAGCGCCAACAGACTGACAGTGAAAAAGGCCCTGAAGACGCTAGGCTTCAAAAAGCTATGTCAGTACTCAGGAATATTCTGAAGACAGAGCAACAGGCAAAAGGAGATTCAGCTCACCCCAGCAGGGAATGGCAGAATCCAGTAAAGCAAGGAAAACAAAAACAAAACAGAAATGCAACAGGCAAAGCAAAAAACTTAGCTTTAGAGGAGCAGGAATCAGACTGGTGTCCTAGAAGTCCACAGAGAAATGACCCGCAGGGCAGAAGGGCATCGGCAGCCTTATATCCAGTCCGTGACTCCACTCAGCCAGTCATCCTCATTAGACTCAGGTGCCTGATAATCAGGCTCATTACCTTCCTTTACCAGAATAGGGAGTTCACCAGACCTCAGTGACGAAGGGGAAAATGAACTCACAACAGTACCTCCCCCTTGAGAAGGGGTCACCGAACCCTCAACCACGCCACCAGGGCGATCAGGGTGAGCCCGATGAAAGGCACGCACCAATCTTTTGGCATGAATATCAGAGGCAGAGACCCAGGAATTATCCTCCTGACCATAACCCTTCCACTTAACCAAATACTGGAGTCTCCGTCTAGCCAAACGGGAATCCAGTATTTTCTCTACCTCATATTCCATGTTACCTTCAACCAATACAGGGTCTGGAGGTGCCACCCCAGGAACAACTGGTTCAACAAACCTCTTCAACAAGGACTTATGGAACACATTATGGATTTTAAATGTGACAGGAAGAGCCAAACGAAAAGAGACCGGATTAATAATCTCCAAAATCTTGTAAGGTCCAATAAATCTAGGCTTAAACTTAGGAGAAGCCACCTTCATAGCAAAATTTTTTGATGATAACCACACCATATCACCAATCTTAAACTGGGGACCAATGGTCCTATGTCGATTGGAAAACCACTGGGCCTTTTCCTGGGAGAGAGATAACTTATCCACCACTTGGTCCCAGATCTGGTGCATTCTCTCCACCACAGTGTCAACACCTGGGCAGGCAGAAGGCTCCACCTGCCCTGAAGAAAATCGAGGATGAAACCCAAAGTTACAAAAAAAAGGTGACATCAAAGTGGCAGAACTAGCTCTATTATTTAAAGCAAATTCGGCCAAGGGCAAAAATGAAACCCAATCATCATGATCAGCGGAAATAAAACATCTCAAATACGATTCCAAGGTCTGGTTTGTTCTCTCTGTCTGCCCATTGGTCTGGGGGTGAAAAGCAGAGGAGAAGGACAACTGAATTCCCAGCTTGGAACAGAAAGTCCTCCAAAATCTAGACACAAACTGAACTCCTCTCTCAGATACAATGTTCTCAGGAATCCCGTGTAAGCGAACCACCTGGTGCAAAAACAGGGGCACCAACTCAGAGGAAGATGGCAACTTAGGGAGTGGTACAAGATGGACCATCTTAGAGAACCTATCACAAATCACCCAAATAACAGTCATTCTTTGAGAGACCGGCATATCAGAGATGAAATCCATTGAAATATGGGTCCATGGCCTCCTGGGGACCGGCAAAGGCATCAACAACCCACTAGAGCGAGAACAAGATTTAGACCGGGAGCAAGTCGCACAGGACTGCACAAAATTCCTGACATCATGAGACAAGGTGGGCCACCAAAAAGAGCGACTCACCAGATCTCTAGTACCAAAAATACCTGGATGACCAGCCAATGCAGAGCAATGAACTTCAGACATCACTCTCTTCTTCCACTGGTCAGGAACATACAACTTTCCACTGGGACAACGCTCAGGTTTGTCCTCCTGGAACTCTTGCAGCGCAAGTCTCAAATCGGGCGAGATGGCAGAAAGAACTACCCCTTCGCCTAAGATGGTAGCAGGCTTGGTCACCACAGGAGAATCAGCAAAGAAACTCCTAGAGAGGGCGTCTGCCTTGACATTCTTAGTTCCAGGAAGAAAAGAGACCACAAAATCAAAACGTGTAAAAAACAAGGCCCACCTAGCCTGTCTAGGGTTCAAGCGTTTAGCCGACTCTAGGTAAATCAAATTCTTGTGGTCAGTGAGGACCACAACTTGATGTTTAGCTCCCTCCAACCAATGTCTCCACTCCTCAAGTGCCCATTTCATGGCCAACAGTTCCTGATTCCCCACATCATAGTTACGTTCAGAAGGAGAGAACTTTCTGGAAAAGAAAGCACAGGGATTCATTTTAGATGTTACAGGATCCTTTTGGGACAAAACAGCTCCTGCACCAATCTCAGAAGCATCCACCTCTACCTGGAACGGGAGTGAGACATCAGGTTGCCGCAAAACCGGGGCGGAGGTAAATCTTCGCTTCAGCTCCTGAAAGGAAGCAACAGCCTCCGGAGACCAATTCAACACATCAGCACCCTTCTTAGTCAGATCAGTCAATGGCTTGGCAATACTAGAAAATTTTGCTATAAATTTCCGATAAAAATTAGCAAAACCCAAAAACTTCTGGAGGGCCTTCAAAGAAGTGGGCTGAACCCAATCATAAATGGCCTGTACCTTGGCCGGGTCCATTTCAATAGTTGACGGAGACAAAATAAATCCCAAAAATGAAATCCTCTGTACTCCAAAAAGGCATTTCGATCCTTTGACATACAGGGAATTCTCCCTCAAGATCCGGAACACAGTCTGAATATGTTCCACATGAGAATCCCAATCCTTGGAGAAGATCAAAATATCATCCAGATAGATAATCAAAAAATTATCGACAAAGTCTCGGAAAATATTGTTCATGAAGCACTGGAAGACAGAAGGGGCATTAGTGAGCCCAAAAGGCATCACCAGGTACTCAAAATGTCCCTCCGGTGTATTAAACACCGTCGTCCATTCATCCCCCTGCTTAATGCGGATAAGATTATACGCTCCCCTGAGGTCAAGCTTGGTAAACCAGCAAGCACCTCTAACTCTAGAGAATAGATCCGAAATCAGGGGTAACAGATACTGATATTTAATAGTAATTTTATTGAGGGCACGATAATCAATACAAGGCCTTAAGGAACCATCCTTTTTGGCCACAAAAAAAAAAAACGGCACCTAAGGGTGAAGAGGATGGTCTAATATGACCCTTCTCCAACGCCTCCTTAATATAGGACCGCATAGCCTCATGCTCGGATACAGATAAATTGAAGAGCCGACCCTTGGGAAATTTACACCCCGGGCTTAGTTCAATTGCACAGTCATAACTCCTATGAGGAGGCAAGGAAGCAGACTCATTCTCACTAAATACATCATAAAAGTCCGCCAAATAGTCAGGAACATCATGCGACTGAGGAGAGGTGGAAAAAACCGGAGCCTCACTAAAGGCACACCGACAACCCCAACTCACCACAGACACAGATTTCCAATCCAAAACTGGATTATGAATTTGCAACCAGGGAAACCCCAGAACAACGGCATCATGCAGACCATGCAACACCAAAAATCTGCAATTTTCTTGATGGTCTGGGGCGACCCGCATGACCACCTGGGTCCAAAACTGAGGATTATTTTTAGCCAAAGAAGTAGCATCAATCCTCCTCAAAGGGATAGGTGTCTGCAGAGGTGTCATCGGAAATCCACAACGTTTAGCAAAATCCAAGTCCATTAGGTTTAGCGCTGCTCCCGAATCCACACGATCAGACAATTGCTTTATCTCCATTGAAAGAAAAAAAAATTCCCCCTACGGCCTCAGAGATATAGAGGAAAGAATATACACATATATATATATATATATTTTTTTTTTTTAGGCACAATTCTTTCCTGCTATTGAGTACCCTAGGATCTGCGGTATGGCGGGTGATTCTGTTATGAATGAGTCACCGTAGGAGGCAAAAACAGAAATGCTAGCTAAGTCCAGAAAACCAGAGAAGTTGGCAGCTATCGGATTGCAGATCCCTGAACTTATCAACACAACTAGCAGTAGCCGTGGGGGGTTCCTACGATGCCCTAGACCCCTCGATCACAGCCGGAGAATTAAATAGGCCTAAAGAAAGAAAGGGGAAATCTAAACTGCCCCAGAGCAGACCCCAAAGCAATAGGCAGCCCCCAACATATAATGACGGTGAAGCAAGATGAAAACACTAACACAGACAGAAAGATAGACTGAGCAAAGACAGGGCCCAAGCTAACTACATAGGAAAGGACAGGAAGGCTGCTGTCTGCAATCCGTGAAAAACCCTATGAAAATAAGCGCCAACAGACTGACAGTGAAAAAGGCCCTGAAGACGCTAGGCTTCAAAAAGCTATGTCAGTACTCAGGAATATTCTGAAGACAGAGCAACAGGCAAAAGGAGATTCAGCTCACCCCAGCAGGGAATGGCAGAATCCAGAAAAGCAAGGAAAACAAAAGCAAAACAGAAATGCAACAGGCAAAGCAAAAAACTTAGCTTTAGAGGAGCAGGAATCAGACTGGTGTCCTAGAAGTCCACAGAGAATTGACCCGCAGTGCAGAAGGGTGTCGGCAGCCTTACATCCAGTCCGTGACTCCACTCAGCCAGTCATCCTCATTAGACTCAGGTGCCTGATAATCAGGCTCATTACCTTCCTTTACCAGAATAGGGAGTTCACCAGACCTCAGTGATGAAGGGGAAAATGAATTCACAACAGGTTCTGCTCAGAATTTAGACGTTGGACTGCCGAAGTATCCTGGAACGACGACGCCCTGAGGGGGTTGTTCCGCAGGGGCCTGTCTGACCGTTTGCAGGACGCTCTGGCATTGGGGATGGTATTGGGGATGCCCCGGTTGCAACGCCACAATCCTCTCATTGATTGGGTGAAGGGGGAGATCATCCGATGGGGATGTAATGATAATGGTCTGTGTTGTAACCCGGTTCCTTTTGTCAATCCGGTAAGATTTGTATCTGTGTCGTCTGTCGGTCTGGAGAGTATTCCGGAGTACCTGAGAGACTTTGAAGACGTGTTTTCCAAAAGCGAGGCCGAGGCGCTCCCACCACATAGACAATTTGATTGTGCTATCGATTTAGTACCTGGAGCCAAATTACCCAAGGCTCGTTTGTTTAATTTGTCCGGGCCTGAGCGCCAAGCTATGAAAGAGAACATTAAAGAGAGCCTTCGCAAGGGGCATATTTGGCCCTCGGTCTCACCCGTGGCAGCGGGGTTTTTCTTTGTAAAGAAAAAAGATGGTGGGTTGCGACCGTGCCTCGACTTTCGGGAACTGAACAAAATTACTGTTAAGAACACGTACCCTCTCCCGTTGATTCCTGATCTATGCAACCAACTCACGGGGGCCAAATGGTTTTCTAAGCTCGATCTACGAGGGGCTTATAACCTTATAAGGATCCGGGAGGGGGATGAATGGAAGACAGTGTTCCTGACAACTGAGGGTATGTTTGAAAACCTGGTTATGCCCTTTGACCTCACTAACGCCCCTGCTGTTTTTCAGAACTTCATTAATGTTGTTTTTCTCTGACTTGATTGGGTGTTTTGAAGTCATCTACTTGAATGACATCTTGATATACTCCGGGGACAGTCAGTCAGTCACACAGTCAGACAGTCAGTTACACCATTTACGTACGGTTCTTATGAGACTCCGGGAGAACCATTTGTATGCTAAGCTGGAGAAGTGCTCATTTTTTATGCAAGAACTGTCTTTTCTGGGTGTAATTGTATCCGGGGAGGGATTCCGCATGGATCCAGGGAAGGTTCAAGCCATTACCGATTGGGTGTAGCCTCATGACCTGAAGAGGTTGCAGCGATTTCTGGGCTTCGCTAATTATTATAGGAAGTTCATTAAAGGGTTCTCGCAGGTGGTGAAACCCTTGAGGGACCTCACTCTTAAAGGGGCAGATGTAAAAAATTGGTCCGTGCCCACAAAAAATTCCTTCCTTACATTAAAGAAATGTTTTACCACAGCCCCTGTGTTGGTACAACCCGATTTGTCAAGACCTTTTTTCGTCGAGGTCGACGCTTCAGAGGTGGGGGTGGGGGCAGTATTGTCACAGAGCCCCTCTACCCTGACTAACCTCAAACCCTGTGCCTTTTTCTCTAAGAAGTTCTCTTCGGCCGAGAGAAACTATGATGTTGGTAACAGGGAATTGTTAGCGGTTAAATTGGCCTTCGAAGAATGGAGGCATTTTTTGGAGGGGGCCGCTCATCCCATTACGGTCATCACTGATCATAAAAACCTGGCCTATATCGAGTCTGCTAAGAAATTGACCCCCAGACAGGCTCGGTGGGCACTTTTTTTTTCTCGATTTCATTTTACCATCATGTTCCGACCAGGGTCTAAAAATGTAAAGGCGGATGCCTTATCCCGAAGTTTTGATTCTGTGTCCCCTCCAGAATCTCCTTCCTCCATTCTTCAACCGGGAGTGGTTGTAGCCGAAATCTCCTCTGAGTTACAGAGAGAGATTCTGGAAGCACAAGCTCCCAGGAATAAACCCTCAGGTAAATTGTTTGTACTCGAACAATTCCGTCTCACACTCCTTCAAGAATTTCATGATTCTGTGTTAAGTGCACACCCTGGTATTGCAGCTACCCGGGGGGGCAGTAGCTAAGGGTTTTTGGTGGCCCTCTATGGGTACTGATATAAAAAGGTTTGTAAATACTTGTGGGGTGTGTGCGCGCTCTAAAAGCTCTCAGGTCCGGCTGGGGAATTGGTGCCTTTGCCAATTCCGGATAAACCATGGACACACCTATCCATGGACTTTATCACTAACCTTCCATCTTCCAAGGGCAACTCAGTGGTATGGGTAGTGGTTGATAGATTTTCTAAGCAAGCCCACTTTGTGCCATTACCTGCCTTACCATCTGCTGAAACCTTAGCCCGTTTGTTTATACAGCACATTGTTCGATTGCATGGAGTGCCCGTGAACATGGTGTCGGACAGGGATGTGCAATTTGTGGCCAGGTTTTGGAGAGCGTTTTGTATGAAGTTGGGGGTTACGTTGTCATTCTCCTCTGCCTATCACCCGGAATCCAACGGACAGACTGAACGCACCAACCAGTCGTTGGAGCAGATTCTGAGATGCCTGGCCTCCTCCAGACAGGAAGACTGGTGTGAGGTATTGCCCATGGCAGAATTTGCATTCAACTGTCGTATTAATCAGTCTACCAGAAAGTCTCCCTTTCAGGTCAATTATGGGTTTGTTCCACAGTTTGGGGAATTTTCTCGTATGGATTCGGATTGCCCTGGTGCCGAGGGGATGGTACAACAGTTAAAAACCCTCTGGAGGGAGGTTCAGGAGAACATCTCCAAAGCCCAGAAGAAGTACAAACATTTTGCGGACAGGAGGAGGGGGTTGGGTCCTACGTTAATAGTGGGGGAAAAAGTCTGGTTGTCCACCCGTAACATCAAACTTAAAATACCCTCTATGAAGTTGGGCCCAAAATTTATTGGCCCATACAAGATTGTAGAGGTGATCAACCCGGTGGCATACAGATTACAGTTGCCCACCTCCTTCAAAATATCTAACGTCTTCCACAGGTCCCTATTAAAACCTGTGGGGACAGTTACAGAAGCTCCCTCATCTGTGGCTCCACCAGTGTTGGTAGAGGGTCAACTGGAGTACGAGGTAGGGCGCATCATTGATTTACAGTGGGTGCACCGGAGACTTCATTACCTTATTCATTGGAAGGGATATTCCGTTGAGGATCGGTCATGGCTTCCAGTCAGTTCGGTGCACGCTGATCGACTGGTGCAGGCTTTTCATGCCAGATACCCTGAGAAACTTGGGGGTCCAGTGGCCCCCATTAAGAGGGGGGTACTGTCATGGTTAGGACATGGTTAATGTCCTGTTCTCACAGGGTTAACTTTTGCCGGCCTCTCTTTGGATCTGGGAGGGGTATTTATGCTCACTCCAGACTAGGATTTCCTGTCAGCTATACTGTTATTCTGGCTGTGTGTCTGCATTGCTTGTTTGATTCCCGTGAATGGCCCGGTCTGTCCCCTCTCTCTGTTCTCTGTTTCATGTTTTGGTACTATCATCTTCTCCGGTTCTGACCTCCTGGCTTGGCTATCATTACTCCGTTACAGTTTGTCCCTATTGTACCATCTATTGCCCGTTCTGGTTTTCTGATCTATTGCTACGTCCTGACTATCCGTTCTGTCTAACCCTTTGGCATTGTTGTGCTATCTCGTGCTTTGACCCCAGCTTAATCTGGTTTATGTCTCTGCCTATGCCCCTTGGTAACTTGTCCCGCAGTTACCTTTCTAGGAGTTTTCCTTCAGCTCCTAGCTCTGTGGAGCTTAGGCCACGCCCCCAGCAGTCACGCGCTTCAGGCCCTGTTAGTCTGAAGCACGCATCTTCATCGCTGCTGCCCCGCTCCACAGGTATCTTTGAGCACCGATTTTGTACTCAGGACACGCACACTGGCTCAGTGAGCTAGTGCAGTGCGGTGTTCCTGACAGGAGGAAACCCAGCGTTTGGTGATGTCCATGGCTTCCACATTTCAAGCAGTCATTGCCTGCAATGGATTCTCTACAAAGTATTAAAAATGAACATTTTATTTCTGGTAAAGTTAAAGTTAAAGTCACTTACCCCCCAGGACGAAGCTCACGCGAAACGCACGTCGGGGGATCATTGCACCACTCAGGTCGTATGCATTATTTGTCCTATGGGGCTGGCATGGCATATTTAGGGAATGGGAGCAATGCTATGCAGGATCCTTAGGGAGTACACTCTGGCTACTCTTTATTTTGCACATGCAGTAATCTGATTTAACTGGATGGTATTGCTTTCATTTATGATGTGTGTGCCATTTTTAGATTATATTAGCACCCTATTGTGACGTTACTTTACTATCACACATTGAAATCTGGGGTACTTCATTTGATGGTCTGAGGGCCAGTTCTTCTATCGGACGTCCCTTGTGATGAATGCAAACCCCAGTCATTTTACTGGGGTATAACCACACTTAGGTGTATATTTATGGAGGCAATCTTATGCAGTATCTAAAGTAATGCCCTTACATAGATCTTTTGAGATTATAGGCCCTGCTTATTCATCACTGGAGGGTGATATATTTAACCATACGATTTGGCTCTAACACTATTGTGGAGTGTAATATGTACCTAACTAAAATATTTTCAATTTATGCTTTAATGGCGCACTTACATTCTTGAACATCTAGTTTATTAAACTCATTTGATACTTCCCATCCGAACTTTCCATTTCCAGCACTAGGCATACTATCTCTATATTAGATTGCATATGTACTTAGTGGTGTTTTATTGGCTATTCATCTCCTTTTAAGATTGTCTATATGTCTGTGTTTTTGTATTGACTCTAATAAAGCAGTGTTACTTTTATCGCTATTTGCTTCCGTAATCTTTTTGGATGATACATTTTTTGTTGAAAGTGCCATCTATCTAGGCCTATTTTTTTGCTTGAATTTATAGAAAAATGGTTGCAATTCCTAAACGTTTTACACGATATTTTTGTTCAACTCCTTTAATTAAACCTGAAAGTCTCCACTTCAATTTTATCTTAGTTGTTTCATTTTAAATCCAAAATAATGGCATGCAGAGCTGAAATCACAAAGATTCGGACGCTGTCCAAATATTTCTGGACTTATATAAAAATAAGATTCCAGGTTATGGGTATTCAATATCTGAAACATGGGGAAGGAATTTTTCCTTAATAAGGAGTAATTAGAATTTGTGAAGAGACTCCAGCTCCACGAATTGTGATTCACACTAGAACTACTGATGGAGTCATTTTGACCCCTTTCGTTTTTTATTTCTCTTCTGTGACTACATTTTTCAGAATTCCGGCTTGAAACTCGGTGACTTTTCCTCAAATATGATGTGAAAAAAGATTTTGTGAGAATAAATAATTTTGGTGAAAAATTTGCGTGTTTTTTTCAAAATTTACCAAGAACTACTGAAGGGAGTCATTTTGACTCCCTACTATATTTTGAGGTCCTTTTGTCACTAAATGTTGCTATAAAGTTTTGTGCATAATTTTTTCACTCTGTCTTATTTACCCTGATGTTCATATAGATGTAGTTCAATTTACATGTCAACTTTTCACATTTTCCTTGTGTTTTACCTGCTTGTATTACTGTGTAATACTGAACAAAATAGCTTGTTTACTCTAGGCTCTTATCTTATGCTAATGAAGGGTGGTGTTTTTCTAAGGTCCTAGCAGGAGACAGTATTCTGGATAGTAACTTTACTTTCAGTTCAGCTGAAGAGACAAAGAGAACAGACGCAGACATAGGAGCTCTGAAGACTCATACAGGTATGAATTGTTATGAAATAGTTTAGCTGTCTGTCAACTGATTCAGCCCACCTACTTTTGAAGGTGGCAGAACAGTTATTATTTCTTTTAGTTTTCATTTCATTTCTATTTTTCAGCAGGGAACTATATAGAATTATGGAATTTGTGAGGAATATGGAGAGAAGACGTTTGATAAAGCCTCAGGATATTCTGGCTACTTTGCAATCCATACCGGAGGATGAATCCGAATCCGAATTGCAGGAACATGTATTTGATTCTGACAGTGATGAAGATTTCATTCCTTAGAACATATCAAGTGAATCTGAAGACTCAGAAGGAACAAATCCAGAAGGTAAGTAGTTATGTGTATTTATTTGTTTTTCCACACACTGAGTTAGGGCCTGTGCACACTAGCAGAATTCTGGCTGAATAGCCATCTGGATATTCTTGCCGCAATACAGGCCGTACCTGCCCGCTCATGCCTGAAGCTCCGCTCCGAACCCCGGGCTGGAGCCGCTGTCAGAGACAGAGCAGCGCTTGCTTACGCGCGAGCATGGCTCCGTCCCAGACAGCGGCTCCAGCCCGGGGTTCAGGTATGAAACTCCGCTCTGTACCTGAGCGGGCAGGTACGGGCCGGATTGTGGTGAGAATATCCGGTCGGATATTCCGCCGCTAATCCAGCCAGTGTGCACGGACCCTTACAAAACAAAAATTCTAAATATTCATCAACTTTTTTTCCAGATATTCCAAGCACATCAACTGGGGATCGGGCTCATGCAGTTATGTTGCCTCGTGACCATCCTCCTGGTCGTGGACAGAAAAAATCAGCAAAACGTCCCAGAAATGAAAGAACAACAGATAACGATGGCGGCGAAGGTAATGCAACAACAAACACCAGAGAAGGCGAATCTGAAGGAATACTAGTTTCAGCGGATGGTATTCAATGGAAACCTGTTGAAATTGGAGAACACTTGCCTGGTAGGCGTGCCAGCCAAAATATTCTTCGAGAAGCACCTGGCCCTACAGGATACGCCAGAAGAAATATCATTATCGATAGTCCTTTGAGCGCATGGCGTTTATTTTTTGATTCATATATATTGACACATATAAAGAACTGTACGCTTGCAGAAGCATGCAGGAACAATAATTTACAGTTTACTCTATCCGATGAGGAGCTAGATGCATTCATTGCGATATTCTATGCTCGTGGAATATCTGGCACGGACCGTCACTCGATTAGCAGTATTTGGTGTAATGACTGGGGAATACCGTTTTGCAAAGCGACAATGTCTAGGGACTGCTTTGTTGAAATTATGAGGTTTCTCAGATTTGATGAGAAATCTACTCGATCGGAGAGACAGCAAACGGACAAGTTTGCTCTATTTTCTACTGTGTGGGACAGGTTTATTGAAAATTGTATTGCGTGTTACAAACCTGGCCCATACATAACGGTGGATGAGCAACTTTTCCCAAGCAAAACTAGGTGTCCATTCACGCAGTACATGCCTTCCAAACCAGATAAATATGGCCACAAATATTGGCTAGCTGTTGATAAGGAGAGCAAATATCTGGCAAATGGCTTCCCTTATCTAGGCAAAGATGACACACGCCGTGCTGAGGACCGTTTAGCTGACCCTGTTCATGCATTTGAAAATGCCTTAGACTTTGCGGGTATAAATGCATGGATAATATTCAAGGAGATTACCCACCAAAAAATGTCACGCAAGGCATTTTTGCAAACGCTTGTGAGAGAGTTGAGTGGTCCTTATGTCACAGATAGGGAAAAGGGTTCCACGTCCCAAGTTTCTACATGCTCAGAAGTGATGGTTCAAACAAAATTTTGCCAGATCAAAGAAAAGTGCAAGAAAAATAGATCTGTCGGCAATTGTAAGACTTGTGGTAAGTCTTTGTGTGGGCAATGTACTGCCATAAATCAAAGGCAATGCCTAAAATGCGAAACACCAAATGTTTAGAAGGTGAATTCTGCTCCATATTTTCATTTTTATGCTCCTCCACCTACATTTTCTCTGCTTTTTGTTCTTCAGTTGTTGTTTATATGTGTGCACTTGAATAAAAAAAAATGTTTGAAAAACGTCTATTATAATTATTGTTATTTTCTGTAGAAAAATAAGAAAAGCAGAAAAAAAACAATCAAGAGCATTACTGTTGGATCTCACAATAATAATACATTACAAAAAATATAATTATTAATAAATAACCACAAATGAAACTCTAAAAATAAACGAAAACAAGCAAGGAGTCAAAATGACTCCTTTCAGTAGTTCTAGGCGGGGTCACGAGTCCAGTAGTCCTAGTGTTAATCACATAAAAAATTTGGAGGACATACACAGTCATACACAGTCACGCGTTTCAGGTGTCTGCGCACCCTTCATCATGATGCGGGTCACGTGAATTTGCATTGCTGACTGTGTATGCCCTCTGAATTGCTTATGTGAATAAAGAATCATAGTTCCTGAAGCTGGAATCTCTTCATTTTGCATTTTCCACGCCTTGACAAGGCACTTCTGGGCTCCGAACAACCTCAAGATGCAATCGCGGTGAGCTGGATTTTATTTTAGCTTTCTTATGGCAGTTAGCATTTGCCTCTTGAAATTCGTATTCCTATGGATAAAAAAAGTCAGATTATAGGCAAACTCAATGGGCCTGGTCATTTTTCATCAGTGTGATGCTCCGTTTTCCAGTAATTTTTGTCATCATTGTGTCATCTGTTTATCTTGTGTGAAAAAACATGTTTCCCGACATTTCAGAGAGTTCCATCCTCAAAACAGACAGAAGTCAGACATTTGTTAATTTTTATATGCAGTTAGTTAGTCAAAAAACTAACGTCAGTAAGAAAATGGGATGTAATATGTCATAGTGCTATCAGTGGAAACACTAACAGCACCTTGACGACAAGCATTGGCGTGTGAATAAAGCTTAAGGCTACCATCACGCCAAGTATATTCAAAGTATTTTGGTCAGTATTTTTGTAATCCGCAGAAACTGAGAAAAGCGATAATGCACTTACAATATTTCATAGTGGGACTTCCCTGTCATTCTTCAATACACTATATAAAAAAATGTGACTATTGAAGGGGTTATCCAGGACTTTTTTTTTTTTACAATGTGCCTAAGATCTAATAGACAGGTAGTAAGCAACCAGGCACCAATCTCTGATGGCACAAAGTGATTTCATGTGACATATCAACAGAGCAGCGGTTTCTTTTCTGTTCTGCTTTGTTGACGGCTCATGACTGTCGGCGTCATGTTCATTGACAGCCGACTCCCTGCTGCCTAACTGCGGGAAGTCAGCAGTCAGCGAGATACCAGTAGTCACATCATGTTGACAGAGCTGTCCAGAAGAAGAGCTGTTCTGTTGCCATGGGGTAGCTGAATCACAGGCAGGAGCGGTCTAAATTCGCACCGGGTACACCAGGCAGGTACTTAGTAAATACATGCCTGTTAGTTTTTAGGAACATAGTTAAATAAAAAAAAACCTGTATAGCCTCTTTAAAGATTCTATGCCTATATACACATGTGCAGTACTGGTGGAGCCTGGTCAGAAGGAGCACAAAGCGTTTCGACAGAAACATCTGTCTTCCTCAGGTGGCAGTACATGGGTTACATCAAGGGGAGGTATATAAAGAGACGATAGCCAATCCGAGGTAACAAGTAATCAGTGCATCATGATGATTAAAACATGGGAAATTATAAGAAATAAACACATAGGAATGGGGAAATGGGGAAATAAAACATAAATACATATAAATTAAAAAACAGATTAATAAAATACTATGTAAAAGTATACTATGTAAAAAAATATAAAAAGATATAACTCCCTAAGGTTTCTCAATAGTCAAATTTAACCCATCTGTTGCCAATGTGCCCAATTTAAAAATCCAATAACTTTCCCTCCTAATGAGATTTTCATAACGATTGGTCACGTCCTCCTTTATGTGTTCAATGACTGTGAGTTTTAATAAACTGGGATTTTTATTGTGTGTATGCGAAAAATGTTTAGAAAGGCTACGCAGCATATACCCGACATAGCTTGATTGGCAGGTGACGTGACCCTTGATTTTAAAACTTGCGCCAGTAGTCCGGGATTCAAAATATTGTACCCCATTCGTAATTGATGTGCAACATAAGCATTTAGGGGTCTTACATGGAAAACACTGGTTATAGGTGGTAACCAGGCTCCATTTCGCCATATCCAGAGGTTCAGCCTTTTTCTGAAGTTCAATTTTATTTTTACTTCAGTTGCTAATTTTTTCAATGCAATCTTTTTGTGAAAGATTATTAGCCCTATTAAAGGCATCTTTCAAAAATTTTTTGGGATAGCCTTTGTCTACAAACCGATCCTCCAAAATCTTAGCCTCTTTCAAAAATTCTATATTATTTGTACAGTTTTTTCAAATTCTCCAATACTGCCCATAGGGAATATTCGAAATCCATTTCGGGAGATGGCCACTTGAAAAGTTCAAATAACTATTTACATCTACTTTCTTGAAATGAGTGGATGTCGAAATTTTACCAGAATGATCAACATTGATCATAAGGTCCAGGAACTGAATTCCTGTAGTGGAGGTATTAGAGGAAAAATAGAGGCCCCAAGTATTCTGGTTCAAAGACTGGGTAAATTCAATAGCTTCCAATTCTGAGCCAGTCCAAATTATGGGGTCTTTTGAATCCACTTTTATCGTGCAGTTCCCGCTGGCGGTTGGCAGGATAGCCCTCTATAGACGCTTTATTGACGATCTGTTTATAATTTGGACCTCAGAAACCTCAGAAAAAAATGACCTAGCATCCCCCTACAAATTCTAACCAGTAAAGGCTAAACAGACAGCTGTGGGCTGAGATTTCTAGCCAGGGAAAGAGCCATTGATATCGGCCTCCCTCCCAAGCTACCAACATCATCCTTCAGCAGCCCCGGAAGTGGTGCATCCATAAGATGTTCCAAATCTGGCCCTTAGCCTCACTCTTCCCACTTACTCTGGTGCGATGACAAGTGGGGTAATAGGGTTGGGTTGATGTCAGCTTTGTATTGTCAGCTGACATCAAGTCCAGGGGTTAGTAATGGAGAAGCATCTACAAGACGCCTCAATTACTTACCCCATAGTCAAATTGTAAAAAGTCCACAGCCAGAATAAAGTATTTTAATTGAAATAAACACACCCCACCCTCATTTTGCCATTTATTACTGTAAAAATGAAAATAATAAAAAATCATATTCCTCACTTGTTCGATGATAATCCATTTGTCCCACGCTGTAATCCATCTCTGCTTCATCTGGATGCTTTGCTGAACAGTGGTACTTTCTCCAAATTTTTAGAGGGTCATCATGCAGCCCTCACTACAAATTTTTAAAGGGTCATCATACGACCCTCACTCCAAATTTCTAGAGAGTCATTAAGCATCCCTCACTCATAATATTTAGAGAGTCATCATTCAACCTTCCCTCTTAATTTTTGAAGGTTGTGTATGGTATGATGCCCTCCTTCATAATTTTACAGGATGTGTATGATGCCTCCGCTACAATTCTCTTACATTTAAAGGGAACCTGTCACATCGCTTTTCCGCAATAAGCTGCGGCCACTGCCTTTCGGGGCTTATCTACAGCAATCTATAATGCTGTAGATAAGCCCTCGATCTAACCTGAAAGATAAGAAAACAAGTTTTATCTTGCTCACCCAGGGGTGGTCCGTCCGATGGGTCTCGCAGGTATGGATCTGCCGCCTCCCTTCTTCATGTGATGTCGTTATCCTCGTCGCTTCATGTCGCGGCTCCTGCGCAGGCATACTGAACTTCCCTGTTGAGGGCAGAGCAAAGTACTGCAGTGCACAGGCGCTGAGAAAGGTCAGAGAGGCCCTGCGCACTGCAGTACTTTGCCCTCAACAGGGCAGATCAGTACGCTTGCACAGCAGCCATGATACGAAGCAAGGAAGATGATAATATCACAAGAAGATGGGAGGCACCGGACCCGGACGTGCGACGCTCATCGGACCGGACCGCCCCCAGGTGAGTATAATAAAACTTGTTTTTCTTATCTTTCAGGTTAGATCGGGGGCTTAGCTACAGCATTATAGAATGCTCTAGATAAGCCTTGAAAGGCGGTGGCCGCAGCTTATTGCAGAAAAACAACGTGACAGGTTCCTTTTAAATATGCTAACCCCCCCGGGGTAAATGTATTTCAGCCCTTGCACTTAGTGCATAGGCTTTACAAGTCTGAGTCCCACGATTCAAAAATGGGGAAAAAAATGTGTTCCGAGGCCCTCCTCTATGTGACTTTCAGGGTGTATTGCAATCCCTCGTAATTTTTGGAAACTCTTGCTAGTTCATAAGCTTTATGAGTCTAGGAGTCCCAAAACCTAACAATTTTAACATAATGTGTATGAGGCCCTCCTTTTGTGTCTAATACAGGGTCTTCCTTCTAATATTTTGGCAGTTCTTGCATTGTCCGCATAGGCTTTGTGAGTTTTAGAGTCCCTCCTTCATAAATTAAACAGGATCTGTCTGACCATGTCACACACGCCTTATGCCCAGATAAAATTGTAAAATTTAAAAAATACATTTACATCTACATCTAATGTATTCAGAGACGACGGGGAAATACAGTGAGAGATGACCTGGCTATTAAGGGGTAGAGGAGGCAGGATTTTTCCCCTCTTTTTTATATTGGCGAGTGGCATGTATCTTCTGGTGTATGCAACGCCACAGCTGATTATAAATCAGGCGACCTGTGGTGTCATGCCCCCACCATGACTCAACTCTGCACATTTAGGCGTAGATTGGGAAACTGGTGAAAAGATGCCAAAAGTCACAAAAATTGCGACCTCTCAAAGCTTTTAGGCTATGTGCACATGTTGCAGATTTAGATGCGGATCCGCAGCGTTTTTGGCAGCACGGATTTGCATCACATCCGCAGTGTAGTGCACAGCCAATGTAAATCTATGGGAAATGGAGATTTGTTGTGCACATGCTGCAGAAAAATCTGCGCAGAAACACAGCGTTTTTTTTCTGCATCATGTCAATTCTTTTTGCGGATCTGCGGCGTTTCTGCACCCATTGACTTCCACTGAGTCAGGCACATCTGCAGCAAAACCGCAAATGTAAAAAGGATCTGTGGATTTGCTGTGGATGTGGTTGCTAGAAAGGAGGGAAGTTATGTGCATGTCTGTGTGTGCGGGGGTCTGCATGTATATGTGTGTGTGTCTCTGTGTGTGTTTGCGTGTGTCCCTGAGTGTGTGCGTCTGTGTGTCCCTGTGTGTGTGCGTATCTGTGCGTGTCTGCTGTGTAAATAGCCATTGTCTGATGGGACTACTGCATTGCCGGTGATGGGAAAGTAGTCCCATCAGACAATGCATGTCAAGTATAAAAAAAAAAACATACAGAACATTCAGTACATTACACACAGTACATAGAACATATAACATAGAGTACATACTCAGCAATCACCTAGTCCCCGAATCCCTTGATCTCCTAATAAAAATAATAAACCAACCTATACTTACCTTTCCGTCATAGTCCAGTTAATAATGAGTGTCTCACGATGATCTCCCGTGTAGAACACTGACATCGGGTGATGTCAGTGCTTTACAGGGGCTCCCGCGATGAACTGACAGATGGAGGTAATCCTCCACGATGTATTCCTCCGCCGCCGGGAAAGAGGTCCTGTAACCCTAATTTTCAGGCAGCATTGCTGTAAAGTGAGAGCCTGAACTTCAGTGAACGCTCAGTGATAACACTGCAGGAGCCATTTTCTCCTGTCAGTGTCACTGGAGGCCCTGTAGAGAGGTCACATCTCCTGATATGACATCTCTATAGTTAAGATCGTCGTGGGACACATTATTAAATGGATTACGTTGGAACAGGGAGTATTTGTTTGTTTTTTGTTTTTTTTCAGGAGATCGAGGGCATCGCATGGATTTGGCGTGTAATAAAGATGACAAAACTGTGTAGTGTTTTATTTCATTAAAATACTTTTTTCTGGCTGTGTGCGTGTTTATGTAACCCTTAACAACTATAGGATTAGTAATGGATAGGTGTCTTATTGACGCATCTCCATTATTAACCGGGCTTAATGTCACCTTACAATACAAAGGTGACATTAACCCCTTATTACCAAATATGCCACCACTACAGGGCAGTGGGAAGAGAGAGGCTACGTGCTGGAATTGGCGCATCTTAGAGATGCGCCATTTCTGGGGCGGCTGGGGGCAGATGATTGCAGCCGGGGGGCAATAACCATGGTCCCTTCCTAGACTATGAATATCTGCCCCCAGTCGTTGGCTTTCCCTCTCTGGTGCAGTAAATTGCGAGGGAGCCCACGCCATTTTTTCTCCCTTTTTTTTTCAAAATTAAGCATATTTTTCATTATTAAACATCGGCCTTGCTATTATATATCTATCTATAGATACATAGATATATCTATCCATATATCTATCTATATGTATATATATATCCATAGATATATCTATGGATAGATACAGACATAGATGGATATAGATAGATATATGGATATACAGTATCTATCTATAGATTTATCTATCTATTCTCATATATCTATTATCTATCTATCTATAGATCTATCTATAGATCTTTCTATCTATCTGTCTATCTATCTATAGATTTATCTATCTATTGATCTATCTTTTATCTATCAATCTTTCCATCTATCTGTATATCATCTATCTATCTGTGTGTAATGGAGTATGCAAAATAAGAGGTTGGACAAAGAAATTACTCTTTTTTTTTGTTAAATAATAGATCTTTATTTAGCTTACAAAAATGCATACAAATCCACATGAAAAAAACGCGTTTTCTGGCGAGAGATGCAGATTCTGTGCAGAAAATTCTGCAGGCAAATCTGCAACCTGTGTGCATACCCTTACCCCTGAATTCTGGAAGGAAAGCTCTGACGAATCTGGCCCTTTGAGTTTAAAAACTAATTCATGAAATGCATTTACTCGTTTTCCATTGTGGATTATCTTCATTATTTGTTACTGTGGTTACATTGTTTTTAGTAACTTCAATCAAAAGTGGTTAATTTTTTAAGTGATTCAAAACCACTTGAAATTTTGGTTTAAGATTTTTTCCTGTTAATTTGTGTCCATAGAGATAATGATTTAGGCCGGAGTCACACTACCGTAGAATACCGACGAGATGAGAAAGGAGGGTGATCCCTCCCTCACACAATCGGCACCGTTGACAAGGCAACCTGAGGTTATCATGGCAAACCCCGGGTCTGCCAGCTACGATGCAGCCATTCTGTCAGTGTAACACTGACTGGTATAATGCATTGCAATACCAGTGATCAGAGTTAAAAAAAAAGCTAAAGTCTCACAGAGGGACTAAGCAAAAAAGATTTTTTAAAAAGTACAAATATTTAATAATTAACAAAATAATGAAAAAATACTTTACCAATAAATAGGTACAGTATATTTACGTAAAAAAGTACACATATTTGGTATCACCACGTCGCGTACGGAATGACCCGATCTATAAAATTATCACACTAGTTAACTCCTTCAATGAACTCCATAAAAAAGGCAAAAAACTGCAGTTAGGTCCATATATATTTGGACAGAGACAACATTTTTCTAATTTTGGTTCTAGACATTACCACAATGAATTGTAAACAAAACAATTCAGATGCAGTTGAAGTTCAGACTTTCAGCTTTCATTTGAGGGTATCCACATTAAAATTGGATGAAGGGTTTAGGAGTTTCAGCTCCTTAACATGTGCCACCCTGTTTTTATAGGGACCAAAAGTAATTGGACAATTGACTCCAAGGCTATTTCATGGACAGGTGTGGGCAATCCCTTCGTTATGTCATTCTCAATTAAGCAGATAAAAGGCCTGGAGTTGATTTGAGGTGTGGTGCTTGCATTTGGAAGGTTTTGCTATGAAGGAAACATGCGGTCACAGGAGCCCTCCATGCAGGTGAAACAAGCCATCCTTAAGCTGCAAAAGCAGAAAAAACCCATCCGAGAAATTGCTACAACATTAGGAGTGGCAAAATCTACAGTTTGGTACATCCTGAGAAAGAAAGCAAGCACTGGTGAACTCATCAATGCAAAAAGACCTGGGTGCCCACGGAAGACAACAGTGGTGGATGATCGCAGAATAATCTCCATGGTGAAGAGAAACCCCTTCACAACAGCCAACCAAGTGAACAACACTCTCCAGGAGGTAGGCGTATCAATATCCAAATCTACCATAAAGAGAAGACTGCATGAAAGTAAATACAGAGGGTTCACTGCACGTCACAAGCCACTCATAAGCATCAAGAATAAAAAAGCTAGACTGGACTTTGCTAAAAAAAAACATCTAAAAAAGCCAGCACAGTTCTGGAAGAACATTCTTTGGACAGATGAAACCAAGATCAACCTCTACCAGAATGATGGAAAGAAAAAAGTATGGCGAAGGCGTGGTACAGCACATGATCCAAAGCATACCACATCATCTGTAAAACACGGCGGAGGCAGTGTGATGGCTTGGGCATGCATGGCTGCCAGTGGCACTGGGTCACTAGTGTTTATTGATGATGTGACACAGGACAGAAGCAGCCGAATGAATTCTGAGGTATTCAGAGCCATACTGTGTGCTCAGATCCAGCCAAATGCAGCCAAACTGATTGGTCGTCGTTTCATACTACAGATGGACAATGACCCAAAGCATAAAGCCAAAGCAACCCAGGAGTTTATTAAAGCAAAGAAGTGGAATATTCTTGAATGGCCAAGTCAGTCACCTGATCTCAACCGAATTGAGCATGCATTTCACTTGTTAAAGACTAAATTTCAGACAGAAAGGCCCACAAACAAACAGCAGCTGAAAACCACCGCAGTGAAGGCCTGGCAGAGCATCAAAAAGGAGGAAACACAGCGTCTGGTGATGTCCATGAGTTCAAGACTTCAGGCAGTCATTGCCAACAAAGGGTTTTCAACCAAGTGTTAGAAATGAACATTTTATTTACAATTATTTAAGCTGTCCAATTACTTTTGGTCCCTTTAAAAATAGGGTGGCACATGTTAAGGAGCTGAAACTCCTAAACCCTTCATCCAATTTGAATGTGGATACCCTCAAATGAAAGCTGAAAGTCTGAACTTCAACTGCATCTGAATTGTTTTGTTTAAAATTCATTGTGGTAATGTCTAGAACCAAAATTAGAAAAATGTTGTCTCTGTCCAAATATATATGGACCTAACTGTATGTATTTGCATCATACCACCAAAAAAGTGGAATAAAAAGTTGAATGTAAATAAGAATATATCAATGAAAATATAATCTTGTCCTACCAAAAACAAGCTGTCATACAGCTGTCTGCGAAGAAATGGAAAAGTTATGGCTCGAGAGTGGTGCAAAAATAATTCTTTTTTCTACAAAATAGTTTTTATTGTGTAAAAGGTCCAAAACATAAAAAAATATAGAAATGTGGACTCACTGCAAAGAATGAAGCCATCTTTTCACTTTTACTGTACGGTGAACGGCATAAAAAAAGAAGGGGTGACGTTATCAAGCACCATGAACTAGCATTGATCGCTCCGAGGTCACTGCAGTTCAGCCCGACTGGGAACGCAGCCTCAGTGACCGGAGGTAACCTCGATGACGTCACCGCTAGTCACACTGCGCACGCAGCCGTTCAGTCACCAGTGGTTCTCAGCCTGGACTGTCGCATCTTGGCACCGTCCTGCTTGAAAACTGTTTTTCCCCAGACATGGATTACGGCGTGGGACAGAATGACGGATAGGTGACGGATATTGTTTTTTTTAATTTTTGTTATATTACCGGATATGAGGGATTCAGTGGAATTAGGCATTAGGTGAGTATAACTGTGTTTGTTATTTTTAAGTAAAAATAGAAAACTGTTTTTATTTTATTTCTAATAAAAGACTTTATTCTGGCTTTATTTACCATATAGCTGTCGGGGTAGCTATTTAGGGAGGGCTAAATTAACCCTTCACAGTTGAGCCAGTGATTTCCAAATTAATCCACAGAGTGTTTCTAGCAACTCAAATGACCACACGGAGACGGGGGTCTCTGTACGGGAGGATTGAGACAGATCACCAAGCCCCTTTATTTTAGTCACTTCTTTTATAACATTTTGCTTAATTATGCAAAGTTCTCAACTACCAATAACATCATTTCACTTTATAAGCCAATAATATTGCAAGAAAACCGGAAACTACATATATGTCCGTATCCAAATAGAAAGTAGTATAATGGCATATTCTTCAGAGTTTTACAGCCCCGGTTCCCTTATCTTGCACCTGATGGGAACAGTCTGGTTTCATGACAGCCCATGCCAATTACAAAAATTTATCTTACAGCAACAAAAACGGAGAAACGAAACCTTCAGGAAAAATGGAGAAGTGAGACTTCAGCTCTGATTTTAGTATTAACCCTTCACATAATTATAGGATTAGTAATGGATAGATGGCTTATACACGCCTCTCCATTAGTAATCCGTGGACATGATGTTACCTGACAATACAAAGGTGACATCAACCCCACAAAATGGAAATTCTAGGAGTACAAAGTGAACACGAAAAATTGTATATAATGACTCAGATAAAATATATATAAAGTGGTGACCTAGATATGGTGGTGATATTAAATATACAGTACTTTCCCACAGCGAGGTTTCAAGAGCGGTATTTTCTTGTATACTGGCCCTTCGAAAATCTCTATGTGAGGACATACGTTCCTCTTTCTTGCGGACTCGCTTTACCACTAGTGGCATAGCGACTGGCTTCTGAGCACCATTTAGGACTTTTACTATTTTTACCTTACAGATGAATATTTCTAAATTTATTTGTTAGATTTGCAAATGTGCCCCACACCTAAATATATTCTTTGACATAAAAATATTTTTAGAAAGGTGACATAGTGACCTTCTATTTTAGATTGAATTGCTGCTTGGTTTAAGTGTCCCTTTAGTCTTCGCCATAAAACATTTCATTATTCAAAAAACTCATCATAATCATTCTAAAAATTCTCACAGTTGCAGCAATCGCTGTGCTATGTTCTGCTATTAAATGCCTTGAAATAATAGGTAATTACAATTCTAATATATTTTTATACAGGAAGAACGGTAACCTACAATTTAAAAAAAATATGTCTGAATATATATGGGACAAATGTGCAATCAACTAAAGAAATCTACAAAACTATTATATTCACAACACCGATAGAACATGACAATTTCCCAGGGGCTGAGAAAATCTCTGTAGCGGAATAGCATATAGAGTTTAACTATTTGCATTAAATATAATTACCGTATTAACTCCTATAAATTTCTCAGGACTATAAAAATCATGTATAAACCATTCAACTTTTTAGGCATTTCAGTAGTAGTTTTTTTGGCACAGTTCTTTTTGTTGTTTCAGCATCAAAATCTATATCTATGCAGAAGCCATAGACTTAACTTAAAAAAAAATAAGAAAACAAAAATCCCAGACAATTTTTCAATGGGGATTTACCCCATAGAATTGTCTTTTTATTTACAGGATACATTTGTACATAAAGTGCCGTAAGTACACATGTAAGGGAACATTCTAATAGAATATTATATTATGAGAACTATTTTAATACATTTATTTGAATATATACAGTGCTCAACATAACTGAGTACACAGTAACAGATTTGTCATAAAACATCTAGTTTCCTTTTAAAATCATTTTATGTGGGATTCCATACTACAAAATCTGGGCTACTGATAGTAAGCAAGATTTGTTATTTTCACACACAAAAGAGTAATTTTCCTAACAAATTCATTCAAGACCATGCTGCTAAAATGAATACACCTCATTGAAAGTCTTAGGAGGAAAGCTAAAGTTTATACTACTAAATTATAATTAACAAGAATTAAACCAAAGGTAAGTCTAATTATTTATTAAACAGGTGTCCTGCAGACAGTTGACCATAAAAAAGCAACATTTAACAAAGAAAACACCTTCTATTTCATGCTATCAGCAATGGTACCATATGGAAGAGAAATGTCACACGGGAGAGAAAATATTTTCTTTACACAAATGTGAAGGCAACAAGAAGATCAGCAAAAATTCACTTATCAGCCAGAATACTGAAGCAAAAGTGATACAAACATGTAACAAACCGACCACAGGAGCGTTTTCTGATGAGCGTTGAAAAAAATCGACATGCAAGTTCACTGCAGCTAGCTAAATAAGTAGAAAGCCAAACCGGGGTTAGTGTTTCCCATGACAATACAGTGTACACTGAAGAGTAATGGCATGCTTGGGTGTCATCTGTGAAGGAAGCCTCTTTTAAAGCCAATGGACAAAAAAGCCCACCTACAATTTGCCAAAGCCTATGCTCAAAAAGACTACTGGGACTCTGTACTCTGGAGTGATGAGACCAAGATAAATGTTTTTGGAACTGATGGTTTCAAAACTGTATGGCTTTGCAAACAAGAGGAATACAAAGAAAAATGCATGGTGCCTACAGTGAAACATGGTGGCAATGTCCTTATGTGAGGCTTCATAGGTGCTGCTGATGTTGGTATCATCATTGATGGTATCATGAATTCACAGATGTACTGTTCTATATTGAAAGAAAAGATGCAATCTTCACTCTGTACCCTTTGTAGACATGCACTTTTCCAAAATGACAATAATCCAAAACACACATTTTTGGCCACTGTTACCATTTCTGAAGAACAGCGTGAAAGTGATTTAGTGACCAAGCATCTCCTGATCTCAACCCAATCAAACACCTATGGGGAATTCTGAATAGAAAAGCTGTCATCACTCTCCATTCAGCATCCAGGCTCTTAAAGGTCATTCTAGAAGAATGGAAAAAGAAAGATGTTGCAGTATGTCGCTAACTTCTTCAATCTATGACTAGAAGACTTGGTGATGTCCTTAAAAATCATGGAAGTCATACAAAATATTAAATGTAGCAGTTTGTGTTGTGGGGTGTATTCATTTTTGCACCAACTAATTTGAGTAAAACTGAAGATTTTTTAACCCCATATCTACTGCCAATACGCCTTTTAACGGCAACAGTTAAGAGTACTACTTATGCCTCAGCGTCGCTATTTACTGGCACTGAGAAATAAGTCTATAGCTCCCTCAGGGTCAGAATTTCTCCAGGGTCTCGGCTACCGGGGGGTAGCTGAGACCCAAGAGAATATGATTTGGGTCGGTTTTTACCAACCCCAGTGTTGTGGTCGCTGTTATTAATGAAATAACGGCAACCACAAAAAGTAAGTCTGATTTCTCATTCAATTTCTCTCACCTCTGATGTGATCGCACATCAGAGGAGAGAGAAATGGGGTCCCCTGATCCCCCAGGTACATCCGGAGTCCCTGCAACCCACTGTAAAGTTCCCCGGGCTGCCAGCGCCTTGTTCCGGGAAGAAAATGGGATCTGCTGGCTTGCACCCGGCAACAGTAGGAAATTTTTCCTATTGATTAATTTCAATCACTGTGATATACCCTATCACAGTGATCAAAATAAAAAAAATAGTAAATCAACCCGCCCTTTATCACCCCCTTAGTTACGTAAAAATATAAAATTAAAAAAAGTAATCATTTCCATTTTTCCATTAAGGTTAGAGTTGGGCTAAAGTTAGGGATGAGCTAAAGTTAGGGTTAGGGTTGGGCTAAAGTTAGAGTTGGGCTATGGTTAGGGTTGGGCTATGGATATTGGTTAGGCTAAAGTTAGGGTTGGGCTAAAGTTAGGGTTGTGGTTATAGTTGGGATTACGGTTAGGGGTGTGTTAGTGTTAGGTTTGTGGTTAGGGTTATGGTTAGGGGTGTGTTGAAATTAGCATTGTGGTTAGGGTTATGGTTAGGATTGGGATTACTGTTAGGGGTGTGTTGGGGTTAGGGTTGGAGTTAGAATCAGGAGGTCTACAAACACGACATGACACCACCATTGATTCCATCCAATTTTGCGTTCAAAAACTCAAACGGTGCTCCCTCACTTCTGAGCCCTGCCTTGCACCCAAACAATGGCTTTCCTCCACATATGGTGTATCGGCATACTCAGGAGATATTACACAACAAATTTTGTCATTCATTTTTCCTGATACCCTTGTGAAAAAAATTGGTTCCAAAGTAAATTTTTGTGAAAAAAGTAAAATGTTCATTTTTTCCTTCCACATTGCTTTAGTTCTTGTGAAGTACCTGAAGGGTTAATAAACTTCTTGAATGTGGTTTTGCGCACCTTGAGGGGTGCAGTTTTTAGAATGGTGTCACTTTTAGGTACTTTCTGTTATATTGACCCCCCCAAACTCACTTCAAATGTGAGGTGGTCCCTAAAAAAAATAGTTTTGTAAATTTTGTTGGAAAAATGAGAAATTACTGGTCAACTTTTAACCCTTATAACTTCCTAACAAAAAAATTATGTTTCCAAAATTGTGCTGATGTAAAATTGCAAAATTTTCAAAATTTTGGCCAAATTTCCATTTTTTTCATAAATAAACACCAGTTATGTCGAAGAAATTTTACCACTAACATGAAGCACAGTAAGTCACGAAAAAACAGTCTCAGAATCAGTGGGATATGTTGAAGCGTTCTAGAGCTATAACCTCATAAAGTGGTCAGAATTGTAAAAATTGGCTTGGTCATTAAATACCAAATTGGCTCTGTCACTAAGGGGTTAAGGAAAGTTATGTTATTTAGTTACCTTATTTTCATGTTATGAGTTAAAAAAAAATGTTCCATGAAACTCAGGCTTGCCAAAATACTTTAAATTGCCCGTGTTCTGTGAGATATTGATTAAAATCTTACTTTTCAAAGTTGGTGCACCCATTTAGGCTGAGCACTGTATAGATTTAATTTTATTATTGATATTCAGTTTTAATAAAACGTCTCCACTCTCATAGGAGTGGTGACCGCGCTTCACCACCTGTGTCCATTCATTTGTATGGGAACACTCAACCAAATGAAAAGAGATCTCATTGCTTGGTCCTGCATCTATCTCAACGGTGGAGTTCTGTTATGTGGCCACCTCTCATTTTTGAATAGCATGCAACAGGGTCCCCTTCTTGAGATAGATGCAGGTCCAAGCGATGGGACATGCATCTATTACACATTACTAGCAAATAAATGTACAAGTTAAGAATACCTCTTTAAATGTCGAACACAACAGTACTTGTCCTTGACATCCACGGTCCATTCAGACAAGAAAAATAATATAAATAATATACAATATGATAAATAATATACAATAACCAATATTAAACTAATAATAAGTCAAAGTTTATTTTTATGGAGAGAATGATGAAAATCTACCGAAAATATATGCTTTGACATATCGGCAACAGTTATATTATGCTTTATCTTTGGTGATTATAGAGCATCCAAACTCTTTTTACACCATTTATTGATTTCCATCGCTGAAATACTCATCATTCATAGGAAAATGTTAATTATTTTGTTGTTCCTTTAGCTTAGAATGGACAGTGGTGTCAGAAATGTTCATTAATTATAATGTAAGAAGTAGAGATTGTAAGGTTTGAGGACTCTTCAAAGGTGCCAAAACCCCCTTGTTTTGAGGATCTGAGCTTGTATTTTTAAAGGGAACCTTTCATCAGGTTATTGCCACCAAATCTGAGAGCAAAATAATGTAGATACAAGGACCCAGATTGCAGTCACTCACTAGGCTGCTTGCTACAATTTTCATTAAATCGCTTTTCTACCTGAGGTAGAGATGAGCTGATCTCTTCACCCATCGCCAGTAGACAGTCCAGGTTGGTGTCGTTTCCCCAGAGCGATGTATGATTCACTGGCCTGGCGTGACTTCATCTGTGCAGGTTATGGCATACAGGTGATGATGCTCCAGCCAACCCGGGAAACCTGTAAGCTCAGGAAACTTATGCAGCTCCTGTTCATGGCCAGAAAACATTAACTTGGACTATGAGCTTGGTTTGCACAAATCCGCTCATCTATAACGGCAGGAGATTATCAGAGACAAATAGTTTCCAAGGCACCAGAGAGATGATTCTATATACTCATATACACTCAAACAAAAAAGGAAGCACACTGTTTGTATGTGACGGTCAGTTTTTTGAAATTTGTATTCATTAACCTTCTGACTGAGCACTCCACCTCTTAGCGACAGGCGTTTTTTATCACAGCAGGGCTACCACCCCTCCACAGAGATATAGATTTCAGTCTAAAGAGAGGATTTACATAGGTTCACATTCAGATGAAGACTTTAGTTTAAGTGAGGAGTGACATTAGGTTAGGGTCCTGGAAAACAGGAAGCGCCTTATCGTGGCTTCCAGGTACATATAAAATTGGCCATTTTATGTGCTAAGCTTTCTCAATTTTTCATATTTGTAATGCAATTCATTTTTCATATTTCATGTTTGCATGCTATGGCGCTACAGTGTGCTTCCTTTTTTTGTTTCACTAACATCCATGTGTCTGCTCAGTAAGAGTGTCTAGTGTTCCCTTTATTTTTTTGAGCAGTATATTTTGATGATGGACAATTTAAGCAGTGAAATGTACTATATTCGGCATCCTCCAGAATGAGAGTAATTTAACAAACTGGGCAGAACAATTTAACAAACCGACGATTTATTCACCCGTAATTTTCCTAAATATAAAGAACTGACTGTAAAATATGTCCTTTACCCAATACTCCCACACTTTATTCTATTCTTACTATAGCTGTTCTCTAGGAGGAAATCATTTTCCAGAAAAATGAATAATTTCAATACAATTGTTTCCAGAGATGACTTCAGAAACGCTTGGAACTGGCGATGGCCATTGTTATTATCTACAGTCTTGTACAGGCTGGCAGTGTCTCCACTATTACATCTCCTTCTATAAAACCTCTGATTGCTTTCGCACTATGTTTGACAATCCTTCCCAGAATGTGTGTGTTGAAATTGTTGTTCTTTTCAAGTTGCTATTTTGGAAAACGTCCTGCCTTTATACCTAGCTGTGAGAACAATAGGAATCCCATTCTGTATTGGAGCGAGCACGTGTGCCAAACTGTTTCGGTGTTCCTTGTTGTGGGATTGTGTAGGAAGATCTAAATTGATAGAATTGAATCATACAAGTTAACATTTGTACATCCCTGCTGTTAGCCACTGTGCTACATTGTTGAACAGCACCGGGGGAAAAAAAAAAACCTCTCCCGAATGAATGCAATATAACATGATTCTAAAATAACTCTGCCAAATTGCTCCTGGCTTCCCTGCTGAGTCATTTAACCTGCAGAGCACTTCTGATCCTTTCTTTCTGGCCCTTGGAAGTCAGAACAGACACAGTCGGAATCATTTAAGCCTGGTTCTCCCATACATGCGCATTGCTTTCATTGTTCAAAAGCCGCTCTATAACTCAGCTAATCCGTGTTTTTTATTTGTTACTACTAATTGTCTACATCAGACACTGGGACATCCTTTTTTCCCAAAAACGATGTTCCAACCACATCTTAGTTTTTGTCTAAAGTGGGTGAGTAAAGTAATATCTTTTACTAAGGACTGTATGGTCCCGATAGTGCAGTGGAGAATGTGAATACATGATCTAAAAAAAAAATCTTAATATTGTTGATATTGTTAGACTTCATAAAGAGGAAAGTCTGATCACAGTACAAAATAAGATAACTGTGCTAATTGTGCGTGATTCTCTGCAGATATGTGGGATCATAATCTCTTTGGCACTGCTCACTTCTGCATCAGTGCTGGAAAAACCCCTTCACCACCTTGGGTTTTTCCGTTTTTGAGTTTCCGTTTTATTTTCTCCCCTTCTCAGAGCCATAGCTTTTGTTTTACATTTTTCCATCAATATGGCCATGTGAGGGCTTGTTTTTTTGAGGGACGAGTTGTACTTTGAATGACAAAATTGGTTTTACCGTATAGTGTTCTGTAAAATGGGAACAAAAATTCAAAGTGCTGTAAAATTGCAAAAAAAAGTGCAATTCCATAATTGTTTTTTTTTTTCACCATGTTCACTAAATGCAAAAACTGACCTCCCATTATGATTCTCCAGGTCATTACGACTTCGTAGATACCAAACATGTGTAGGTTATTTTTTATTTAAGTGGTGAAAAAAATTCAAACCTTGTAAAAAAAAAAAAAATAGCCATTTTCCGTGACACGTAGTGTCTCCATTTTTCGTGATGTGGGACTGTGTGAGGGCTTTTTTTTTGCATGCCGAGCCAACATTTTTATTGATACCATTTTGGTGCAGATATTTCTTTTGATATCCCGTTATTTCATGTTAATGCAAAGTTGCATCAACCAAAAAAACGTAATTCTGGCATTTTGATTTTTTTTTTTTCGTTATGCCGTTTACCGATCAGATTAATTCTTTTTATATATAGATAGATCAGGCGTTTCTGAAAACAGTTATTATGTATTTTTTTATTTTATTTTGAATGGGAGGTGATTTTAACTTTATCTATTTTTTTATCCAACAATTACCATTTCTCCTTGCAGAGATTGACATGCTAAGCATGGCGAGATGAGGAGACTTAAAGCCACAATGCTCCTCTGGGAAATATGCAAATTGTCTCTTCAGAGAGGAAGAGGACTAGAACTCTAGTGCCACCTACTGGAAGTAGCAATCCTAAAAGTCAATGTCGACCCTTTAACGAGCCTTGTCACATGACTTAGGATAAAAAGCCAAACTGGAATCTCAATTTGCAGACACTGTGCTTCGAGGTACTGCCCCTCGTCAGTGCAAAGTGTGAGATCTGGGCTGGCTGTGTGAGAAGTGTCTGACCGATATCCAAGATGTACCGTTTCTCATTGTGGAGATTGACATGCTAAACATGCCGAGATGAGGAGACTTAGGCCGGGATCACACACAGCGAGATACGGCCGAGTCTCGCAGGTTAAAACCAAGCTCTGGCGCTGACACTCTGGAGTGGAGCGTGCAGCCGCACAGCAATACATGGAGCTGCATCTCTGCTCCAGAGTGCCGGTGCCAGAGCTTGGTTTTAACCTGCGAGACTCGGCCCTATCTCGCTGTGTGTGATCCCGGCCTTAAAGCCGCAATGCTCCTCTGGGAAATATGCAAATTGTCTCTTCAGAGAGGAAGAGGACTAGAACTCTAGTGCCACCCGCCTCTCACACAGCCAAGCCAGATCTCACACTTTGCACTGACGAGGGGCAGTACCCCGAAACACAGTGTCTGCAAAAAATTTTTTTACTTTTTACTGGCTTCAGTAGTCTCCATGGGAGACTAGAAGCAGCAATCTTCTGATCACTTGTGCTACACATACAGTTGTGGCCAAAAGTATTGAAACCCCTGCAATTCTGTCAGATAATACTCAGTTTCTTCCTGAAAATGATTGCAAACACAAATTCTTTGCTATTATTATCTTCATATAATTTGTCTTAAATGAAAAAACACAAAAAGAATTGTCCTAAAGCCAAATTGGATATAATTCCACACCAAACATAAAAAAGAGGGTGGACAAAAGTATTGGCACTGTTCGAAAAATCATGTGATGCTTCTCTAATTTGTGTAATTAACAGCACCTGTAACTTACCTGTGGCACCTAACAGGTGTTGGCAATAACTAAATCACACTTGCAGCCAGTTGACATGGATTAAAGTTGACTCAACCTCTGTCCTGTGTCCTTGTGTGTACCACATTGAGCATGGAGAAAAGAAAGAAGACCAAAGAACTGACTGAGGACTTGAGAAACCAAATTGTGAGGAAGCATGAGCAATCTCAAGGCTACAAGTCCATCTCCAAAGACCTGAATGTTCCTGTGTCTACCGTGCGCAGTGTCATCAAGAAGTTTAAAGCCCATGGCATTGTAGCTAACCTCCCTAGATGTGGATGGAAAAGAAAAATTGACAAGAGATTTCAACGCAAGATTGTGCGGATGTTGGATAAAGAACTTCGTCTAACATCCAAACAAGTTCAAGTTGCCCTGTAGTCCGAGGGTACAACAGTGTCAACCCGTACTATCCATCGGCATCTAAGTGAAAAGGGACTGTATGGTAGGAGACCCAGGAAGACCCCACTTCTTACCCCGAGACATAAAAAAGCCAGGCTGGAGTTTGCTAAAACTTACCTGAAAAAGCCTAAAACGTTTTGGAAGAATGTTCTCTGGTCAGATGAGACAAAAGTAGAGCTTTTTGGGCAAAGGCATCAACATAGAGTTTACAGGAGAAAAAAAGAGGCATTCAAAGAAAAGAACACGGTCCCTACAGTCAACATGGCGGAGGTTCCCTGATGTTTTGGGGTTGCTTTGCTGCCTCTGGCACTGGACTGCTTGACCGAGTGCATGGCATTATGAAGTCTGAAGACTACCAACAAATTTTGCAGCATAATGTAGGGCCCAGTGTGAGAAAGCTGGGTCTCCCTCAGAGGTCATGGGTCTTCCAGCAGGACAATGACCCAAAACACACTTCAAAAAGCACTAGAAAATGGTTTGAGAGAAAGAACTGGAGACTTCTAAGGTGGCCAGCAATGAGTCCAGACCTGAATCCAATAGAACACCTGTGGAGAGATCTAAAAATGGCAGTTTGGAGAAGGCCCCCTTCAAATATCAGGGACCTGAAGCAGTTTGCCAAAGAAGAATGGTCTAAAATTCCAGCAGAGCATTGTAAGAAACTCATTGATGGTTACCGGAAGCGGTTGGTCGCAGTTATTTTGGCTAAAGGTTGTGTAACCAAGTATTAGGCTGAGGGTGCCAATATTTTTGTCTGGCCCATTTTTGGAGTTTTGTGTGAAATGATCAATGTTTTGCTTTTTGCTTCATTCTCTTTTGTGCTTTTTCATTTAAGACAAATTAAATGAAGATAATAATACCAAAGAATTTGTGTTTGCAATCATTTTCAGGAAGAAATTGAGTATTATCTGACAGAATTTCAGGGGTGTCAATATTTTTGGCCACAACTGTAGCAGGGCTTTAGCAATGCTATGTGTAGCTAAAATGCTCCTCAGCTATGAGCGCCGGCCACTGGGCAGCGCTCATAGCTATCCGACAATGAAAACCACAGTGGTCTCCTGCAGACCTCAGATTGTCATGCCAACCCATTGTGTTACAAGGGCGCTAATGGGTGTGATTTGTGATGCACTGCCAGAGCGAGCATGTTAAATGCTGCTGTCAGAGGTTGACAGTGTTAACAGTGAGAGGTGGATTGCGATTCCACCAGCGGCTGTTAGGGGCAAACGTCTGCTGCTGAAATCAGCTGACATGTGCCGGAAAAGTTGATGGATCATCGCCGGAGCCCGCAGCAAACAGGGGGAAGCGACCTTGGACATACCTATACGTCCAAGGTTGTTAAAGGGGTTAAAGGAAACCTGACATGTTGTAAAGAAGACCAATACACAGAGGTATCCAGGGTTCCAGACTAATTCACTTCCAGTAACTGTTGTACAGTATATTACTCTACTTAATTCCGCACAAAATCCATTACTGACGTTATTGTCTCTAAAGCTTGGAGTATAAAGCAGTGGTAAGTTTCCCGAGGACAAGGCTTTATGTGTTTTGTGTACATGAGGGCATAACTCTGAGGTTTTTAATGACCTATTATACCGCAAAAATACAATAAAAGAAAATCATTAGGGACAGGAAAATCCTGTCCCATCTTTATTATACAGCAGATATCACAGAAGCAGTACAACGTGCAACATGAAAATGAGACATTGAAGCGTCACTAAAGGTAGTCTGCACCTCGATGTATCTATTTGTTCTTCTGTGGGTAAGGCATCCAAAGGGAATCTGTCAGTAAAAACAACCCTCCTAAGCCGTCTATATAGGCCTGCAGGTCATAGGAAGCTGAATAGAATGATACCTTGATATCTGTGATCTGATGAAAAATCCACATTTTTTATTATATGCAAATGAGCTGTTAAGATCTATATGCCGGACATAGATCTCCAAGAGAATGTGTCTCCTCTCCAGAGCTTATTGTAAATCAGGGATCCCCAACCTGTAGCTCAGAAGCCACTTGTGGCTCGCAGTCCCATGAATTGTGGCTCGTGCCTGTCTTCCAGCTTGGTGCATTAGGTCCAGGTTTAGCAAACAGGTATGAAGAGCACATCTCAAAATGGTGAATTTTGTGAGTAGCCCTGCACAGAAGTGCAGATGTGGATGCACATATACTGGTCTTAGGGGTTTAGAGGTGTTTTAGATATGGTACACTGGAGGATGGTACTACCTGTTAGAGGAGGTGCTCAAAGCTGGCTGTGACAGTGTGTTGGGAATCCTTGATGGTAGAATACTGAATGGGAAGCTTAGTGTGTCAATAATAACTTGAACAGAATAAGGTGTCAACGTCTGATAATATATTCCCTTTACAGTCAGTGGGTGCTGGACATAAAAGAAACATGTAAATCACTATGCCCCATTGCTTTGGCCAGAAACTTATATACAAACAATTTCTCAAAGCTATCTAAATGAAAAACTGTCCTTTTAAAGGGAATCTGTCACCTATTTTTAGCCCTATAAGCTGCGGCCACCACCATCAAGGGCTTATCTACAGCATTCTGTAATGCTGTAAATATGCCCCAGATGTAACCTGAAAGATAAGAAAAATGAGTTAGATTATACTCACCTGTGGGCAGGGACGGGTGCGGTGGGTGTCGCGGTCCAGTCTGACGCCTTCCATCTAGTGATGACGTCCTCCTCATTACTTCTGCCGTGGCTCCTGCAGAGGCGTACTTTATCTGCCCTACTGAGGGCAGAGTAAAGTACTGCAATGCGCAGGGGCCGGGAAAGGTCAGAGAGGTCCGGCACTGCAGTACTTTACTCTGCCCTCAACAGGGCAGATAAAGTACGCCTGTGCAGGAGCCACGGCAGAAGTAAGAAGGAGGACATCATTGTATGAAGATGGGAGGCGCTGGACCGGACCACGACACCCATTGGACCGCACCGAACGCCTTGGTGAGTATAATCTAACTCATTTTTCTTATCTTTCAGGTTACATGGGGGGCTTATCTACAGCATTACTGAATGCTGTAGATAAGCCCCTGATGTCAGTGGCCACAGCTTATAGGGCTAAAATGGGATGACAGATTCCCTTTAAAGATTTCTTATATAGATATTAGATATTGTAAAAGTCACTTCCATTAAAAAAATCTGGAGTAAAGTAGAGGCAATCGAAGGGTGCAGACCTGCGAGGTGCATCATTTACCATAGACCCTTACTAAATATAGACAGGCATGTTGTGGAGAGAGAGGTAATGTGTATATGAAAGGAAGCCAGGATTGACAGCAGCAAATTAGAAGCAAAAGTCAATCACACGAACTTAGATCATGCGATGTGAACCCTTTTTTAACATAATATTGCTACCCATTATTGTCATAGATCTATGACTAGAATGCGCAATAAGACAACGTTAGTGACCATATAGAGTTAATAAATCATACATACTAAAACAAATACTCGTATAGGAGCGAATTACAGAAATATCAATAAATAGGAGTTGACTTGCAGTACCCTGTTATGGCCACTAAACAGTGAGTGGAGCTGTGGTGTTCCTCTTCATTCACTGTTTCCATTCCGATACTTCTGGAGCTGAAAACAGCTGATAGGTGGGGGTCCAATACCTGGCATCCCATCAATCAGTTGTTGCCAGCCCTTGCAGTGGTGGTTAGGTCATCAATATCACTGTAGTGGAAAACCCCACTACAAGCTATCCTGGATCATGCTGTCTGCTATATGACGATAAGTGGTCATTTTCTCCAAAGAGTTTGCTACTGACATTTTGTTGGTCTATCCTTAGGATAGGTCATCAATATCAGATTGTTGGTGGTCCAACACCAATTAGCTGATGTTGAGTGTTCATCTCCCCATTATTTGATGTTAGTCATCTATATCTAATGAAAAGCTATCAATAGCTAAGTAATAGACAAAACATTTAACTTTTCATTAATATTTCAAAGGTTTTTTACATGAAAATTAAATAAGCCACAACAAATCATTGGTACCAGTCCTCTGGAGCTATTGAATTGTTGTGACTTGTTCTATGACTTCTCTATGGGTAACTCCACTGTGTCTGACAGCGGATGTCCACTCTCGATCACGTGCAGCTTCTCTAATATGTGGTGTCTTTTTTGAAAACCACTGTAGTGTATAACGCCCAGATCTTTAAAGTCTATGGGCGGTCCACAAGCAGTTAACCTCTTCACCCCCCCAGCCTGGTTTCACCTTCATGACCAACCAAATTTTACAAATCTCACCAGTAGAGTTGAGCGAAACGGGTCGGTCAATTTCAAAAATCGCCGACTTTCGCAAAAGTCGGGTTTCATTAAACGAAACGCGACCATAGCGTGAGGTCGGCCATGAGGTCGGCGACCAGAGCGCCAAAGTCGCGTTTCAAAAGATGCTTCCAGCGCCCTTTTTCAGCCAATGATGGAGGACGCACACTGTGGGCAACGCGATGACATAGGCAGTGGTCACCACCATCTTTGAAAAGGGCATGCAAGTGATTGGCTTGCTTTGTGTGGCGTTACAGGGGCTATAAAAGGGCGTGCACGCCGACTGTCATCTTACTTCTGCTGATCTCAGAATAGGAAGAGCTGCTGCTGCTGCTGATTCTGCAGGGAGAGCGTAAGGCAGGGAAGAAGATACAAAAAACTGCTTCTGCTGCTAGCGATTTTGCCTGTACAACACACCAATTAGTGTGCAGTGCAAGGGGAGGCTATATTTTGGTGCATCAGCTCTGTTGGTTATTAGGCTGCCTTATAAGGCTCCCTGATAGCTGCATTGCTGTTTTCACACTGCTGTGCAAACTGCTTTTTTAAAAGCAAAAATACTTTTCATCCTCTTTTTTGCCCAGTTACCAAGCGTTCATTTTTCCACACTTTTGTGTGCAGCAGTCCTGCTTATTAGGCTGCCTGCTTGGGACTGAGAGCATCATTGTCAGCTTGCTAAAATCTCAAGGGAGATTCAAATTCTCCCCAATAGTATATACACACCTTGTGCATGGTCATACACCAGCCTATTTCAGCCTGTTAAATTGAGGTGTAATCTACACTGGGCCTGAGATATTAGTTCAGTGTCCTCAAGTCTGTAGGGAGATTCACATTCTCCCCAGTCCTATATAGACATTTTATACACCATCCAATTTCAGCCTGTTATATTGAGGTGCAATCTACACTGGGCCTGAGATAATAGTTCAGTGTCCTCAAGTCTGTAGGGAGATTCAAATTCTCCCCAGTCCTATATAGACATTTTATACACCATCCAATTTCAGCCTGTTATATTGAGGTGTAATCTACACTGGGCCTAAGATATTAGTTCAGTGTCCTCAAGTCTGTAGGGAGATTCAAATTCTCCCCAGTCCTATATAGACATTTTATACACCATCCAATTTCAGCCTGCTATATTGAGGTGTAATCTACACTGGGCCTGAGATAATAGTTCAGTGTCCTCAAGTCTGTAGGGAGATTCAAATTCTCCCCAATACTATATACACCTTGTACCTTGTTTTACAGTACCATATTGCTGGTGGTATTTTGGGTACATTTTCCAAAAAATGATGAAGTGTGTTGGAAGAGGCCGTGGAAGTGGACGGGGGGTTGCCAGCTGGTAATGATGGTGTTGGTGGTGGATCTGCTGGTAGTGGCAAAAGCACAATAGCACCTAATGCAGGAGGTGTTGAGTCTGCGTCATCATTTAGCTCCACAAGGCCTCGAAGGCTCCCTTTTCTGGGAGTAGGTAAACCGCTTTTATAAAAGAAGCTTCAGGAACAAGTTTTGGCTTACATTGCTGACACAGCCTCCAGCTCTATCGCCTCCTCTTCTGAACTTTCAAAAAATAAAAGCACTGAGTCATCATTGGAGGCTCCTGGTTAGGAACAACACCTTTCCTTGTGTCCTTCACCCCTACCAAAAGTAAAGGGTGCGGCAGGCCACACTACAGATTACTCTATGGAGCTCTTTTCACATACCATGCCTGGGTTATCAAGTCAAATCGTGAATTACCCAGTCCAAGAAGAATCTGACATGGAGTGCACTGATGCACAGCCACTGCTAGATTTATCTGCTAGTACATTCACTCAGAGCACTACATTGTCCTCGCAGTGTACTGAGCCAGAATCTGACCCTGATAAAACTCAGGTGCCCCTTCCCGCATACTATACCACCTTACATGTTGACACAGAGGTGCACATGATATTGAAGAGGAGGTGATGGATGACCCAGTTGTTGACCCAGATTGGCATCCATTTTGGGAAGAGGGTGCCGCTGCCAATAGCTCAGAAGAGGAGGAGGAGCACCCGCACAGGCATCGACATCGCAACAGCTGTTATCTGGCAGGCCCGGAGCAGTCCAAAAAACGGGTTACAAAAACCAAAAGAGTTGCAGGACAGCTAGGCCAGACGGTCAAATTAGCACAGCGTGCAAGGCCTCAAAATGTCTTCCATAGTAGGAAGAGTTCAGTGTTGCACTTTTTTGAACAAAATCCTAATGATCAGGCAAAGGTTATCTGTAAGAAGTGCGCAAAGACCTTTAGCCGAGGGAAAAATCTGAGAAATTTGAATACTAGTTGCATGCTTAGACAATTAACCACCATGCACTTGCAAGCATGGATGGACTACCAAACCTCACGTACCACATGTGCAACTGCTCCTAATGAAGGTAGTCAGCAACGCCACATCGTTTCCCCCACTGTAAGCCCACCGGTTAGCACACCACCAGCAGCAAATGTTGAGGTGTCGTCGCAAGGCCAAAGCAGTCATGGAATCACAATGTTATTGCTACGAAAGACTGAATCTAGGCCATCAGAAAGAACACCAACTCCATCACCATCATCAACCCTCTCTCAGTCCGCCATGTCCACCGCTAGTTCCACCATATGCAGCTCTGAAGTCCAGCTCACCCTACCAGAGACTATGAGTAGGACAAGAAAGTACTCATCCGCGTACACTGGGTTTGAACGCCCACATTGCCAAACTAATCTCGTTAGAGATGATGCCCTACCGGTTGGTTGAAAGCGAAGCTTTCCGCGAACTCATGGCCTACGCAGTACCACGCTATGACCTACCCAGTCGGCACTTCTTTTCTCACAAAGCCATCCCACCCCACCACCTTCATGTGAAAGACTGCATTGTCCATGCACTCAAGCAATCAGTGAGTGGAAAGGTGCACCTCACAACAGATGCATGGTCCAGTAGGCATGGCCAGGGCCTTACGTGTCCATCACTGCGCACTGGGTTAATGTGGTGGATGCAGGGTCCACAGGGGACAGCAGCGGTGGGACAGTGCTGCCTAGCCCACGGTATAGGAAACAGTTGGGTGCAGGCGTTCGACCCTCCTCCTCCTCCTCCAGAAGCAAAAGCTCGTCCACAGAGTGCAGTCGCACGAGCATTCCATCTGCAGCTGCCAGTGTTGTGCACTCGGTGTCCCACTATCGAACAGCTTCAGCTGTAAGCGTCAGCAGGCTGTGTTGAAGATGATGTGTTTGGGCGACAGGCACACCGCGGAGGTACTGGCCGACTACTTGCAGCGACAAACTGAGTCATGGCTGGGCAGTCTACATCTTGAGGCAGGCAAGGTAGTTAGTGATAAAGGCTGGAATTTTGTGGCAGCCATAGCCCTTTCAAAACTCCGACACATACCTTGCCTGGCTCACACCTTGAACCTGGTGCTTCCTCAATAATTATCCGGAGTTAACAGGCCTGCTCCAGAAGGTCCGAAGACTGTGCTCGCACATCCGCCGGTCGCCCGTACACTCCAGTCGTATGCAGAAGTTGCAGCGATTGCTCCAACTTCCCAAGCACCGGCAAATTATCGACGTTGCAACAAGGTGGAATTCCACCCTGCACATGGTTGAGAGGCTGTGCGAACAGAGGCAGGCTGTAATGTATTTGTGGGAGGATACACGGTCAGGCACTTTGAGGGCATACATGGAGTTGTCGGGTGTGCATTGGTCGAAGCTAAAAGACCTCTGTAAAGTCCTTCAGTGTTTTGAGGAATGCACACGACTGGTAAGCGCAGACGACGCCATCAAAAGCATGAGCATCCCACTTATGCCTCTGCTCATGCAAACTTTGACGCACATTAAGAAGCAGGCATCTGCAGCCGAGGAGGATGAGGAGGAGGAGGAGGGAAGCCTTGATGACAGTCAGCCATTGTCTGCTCCGGGAAATCTCCTGGACGAGGTGGAGGAAGAAAAGGAAGAGGAGGAGGAGGATGATGATGGGGATGATTATTTAGGGCAGGAGGATGCTTCTCGTGGGGCAAGAGAAAATGTTGGCATGGCAAGGTCTGGTACAGGGTTTGTGCGTGACTGGATGGATGTGGATTTGCCAGAAAGTGCTCCTCCACCCAGCACTCACAGTGAATCATTGACACCTGGAACATTGGCCCACATGTCAGATTATGCCTTGCAGATCCTAAAAAGGGACCCCTGCATTGCCAAAATGATGAACGATGACGACTACTGGTTGGCCAGCATCCTGGATCCATGCTATAAAGGCAAATTCCAGAACCTCATGCCACAGGAGAACCTTGTCCTAATATTGGCTAACAAACAAGCAACTCTGGTAAACTGTTTGTTTGAGGCATTCCCAGCACACAGCAGCGGTGATGGTTCTCCAACGAGCGGTAGGGGGCAACATGGAAGAGGTGTTCATGGTGCTCACATCAGAAGTGGCGTTGGAGACAGGGGTTTGATGACCATGTTGTGGACTGATTTTTCAAGTCCCGCTTACACGACTGGTTATACTGCATCGATTGAAAGTTACAGGAGACAGCAGTTGTCAACTATGGTTACAAACTACTTCTCATCCCATATCGATTTTCTCCCTCACAGGTCATTCCCCTTTGACTATTGGGTCTCTAAACAGGACCCCTGGCCTGAATTGGCACAATATGCCTTACAGGAGCTCGCTTGCCCTGCTGCTAGTGTGCTATCGGAAAGAGTCTTCAGTGCTGCTGGCTCAATCCTAACAGAAAAAAGGACCCGTCTGTCGACCCAAAATGTTGATGATCTAACCTTCATTAAAATGAACCATGCATGGGTTTCAAAGGATTTTGTCCCACCTTCCCCCGATGACACATAGGTTGCCAGAAAAATGGCTCGCTTTTGTCCTCCTCTTCCTCGGACTTCTCCAATTCCTCCATTTGCAGCTGCTGAATGTCCAACATCAACATATGCCATTTTTTAAACCTCCCTATCTGGGCTGCCTCCCCCCCATGGCCGGGGTCACCACCTAGCGCACGCAACCGTGCGAGTGCCATTGCCCTGGACAGGTGGGTGGGCTGACTCTTAGGCGCCTGCACTGGCACAGGGTCCCTCATAGTGCAATCAAGTGTCTCTGATGGTGGGGGTGCAAACCCACCGTCAGACACACCGGCGTACTATGAGGGGCCCAGTGCCAGTACCGATGCCCACGAGTGGGCCCCCCTTGCTTGGGCAGGGCCCCAGCATTTCCAATACTTACCTCTCCCTGCTCCTCCGCTGTGTGGTCTGGGCTATCAAATCCTTCCCTGGGACTGCCACTACAAATTTGATAAACTGATAGATGATGGTTAAGATGCAGCTATGCCCTGTCCTGCTGGCCGGGCTCTAGCTTCAAATGATCAATGGCTTCCATTTCTTATGGACGTCGACTCACAATGAGATGCAGTGGTGGTTTATCATCAGCTTTCACAGTTTTCCTACTCACAGACGTGTGGCATTCCTGCCCACATTTTTAAATGTGCCCTCTCATGCCAATCCAATAGAATCTCCTACAGCCTGTGGCTTCTGTCTTTTGCACTCCAAAGTTACCTGACAGATCATGATAGGCAGTGAACACCATGTCTACATCTCTCCCTGTGATCAAAATTTGATGGAGATGAGTAACAGTGATGGGATCAAAGGTACTGCGATACAGCAACCCTTTCTTCACAAAGAACTGTTTTCGCTGTCTCCACACACAAAGTAATTGAGGGTCAGCATCGCCTCTGAGAATTCTCCCGGGAGTTTTTCCCCTGATTAGTAATTCCTAAATTTCTGCAATCACTCGACTTTATGTCTGTACTTTTATCCATCTCGTTTCCTCTTGAGGACAGTCTGGACTGTCTTTCTGAGACAGAAATATATATGAAGATTTAAAAATACCCCAATAGTGTATACTGGTGTACGCTTCAAAAACATTTCCTTTTTTCTACTTTTTAGATTGTTGTCTAATCTATACTGAGGCTGTGAGTGTCTTTGTCGGACTCCGGAAATAAACACGGAGATTTTAAATGTTTAAACTATGCTATATATACCTGTTATCCGGTGATACTGTACCCTTTCTCAACTTTCTGCAATCTTGTCGAATCCATACTGTGCCTAAGACGTTCTGAGTCTGCCTCCTGATTACAGATGAGTGGTGTTTGAGTGGAACTGTTGGCCAAGTTCAAATTCTAGCTGTTTTGGGCGGTGTTAGATCCATTCGTCGAACTACAACACTTTGATTAAAATTCGGCTGTTCGAGTTTCCGTTCGAGAACGTTTCGTTAAACAAAAGCGTATCTTTTTTTTCACATTAATAATGGTTTTCAATGAAGTTTTAGGGCATAGTAGCGGTGTCTGGTAGCCAGCGGTGTAGTACAGCTGTGAAGGAGCTACACCGTGTGTGTTTCTAATAATTTTTTACCGCATATTGTACTGAAAATCCTTTTGGACTTAGTAACTGTGTCTGCTACTCAGAAGAGGAGCCCACCCGTGAACCGAGCTATGCCGCCTGTTTATGAAAGAACCAGTTTTTGACTGCATTTACACCACTTAATACTTTGGGCTAGTAACTGTGTATGCTACTCAGCAGAGTTGGCCACCCGTGAACCAAGCTATGCCGCCTGCTTATGTAAGAACTATGTGCTACTCAGCAGAGGAGCCCAGCTGTTAAGCAAGCTACAGCACCTGTGGTTTGGACACTTAATTTTTTCACATTCTTTCTGGAATGCCGTTTAGGCCTAATTCTAGAATTACGGTTGACCTGCACTTACTGGGAAATGCTTGTTCGCGGGGAAGAATTGTAATCCCAGATCCCCATCACTAACGGGGTTCAGCGTGTTATCCGCACCTGTAAGCGATACACGCTGGTCCTTTCATTGTAGCACGCGTGCAGCCCCCGGACATGTAAGGGAATGACAGACCTGTTATTGGCCGATCTCGTGTGCCAGAGCCTCGCGTGTCCCTCTCATAAGCTGGACGCTGACCGCGGGGGCATGCCTGAGTCTCGCTCGTTAACGGAATTATGCTTGCAATCTGTGCAGCTTTTTTGTGGATGGCATGGTTGAGGTTTCCCGTGTTGAGTCCAATTAAGCTGCAGGCTCCACTCCTGGTGGTGCCCTTCTGGATATTCCTTTAAGGTTCAGCTTTGCAACCATACTGCCCCCAGAAACCAAACACTTTTCCTGACAGTGACATTCTGGTCAAAGAGTGCGATGACATCACGTCTGTATGCCCTCTGCCTAAACAGTCCAAGTGCAGAGAGATGGAAGATGGGGACAACGAGGAGTCCAGAGTACAGGGATTCCCTAGCGAGGAGACTTTTTTAATTGTTTTAAAGATTGGGAGCAATTTTTGGGGAACACGATACTCTGGAGAATGATATCTGGGGCCCACCATACACTGGAGCATTCCAAAGGTGGACATCAGTCACTGGAGCAGCATTTACAGGGCCCATTATACACTGGAGCATTAGAAATGGGGCCCATTATATATGGAGCATTATTTGGGCCCATAAGACACTGGAGCTTCATCTATGGTGAACAACATATACTGTAGCATTATGTGGAGCTCATCATATACTGTATGGAACATTATATGGGACCAATGTGTCATGTCGGACGCTATTCACACCACAGCGTCCGGCAGGGAGAGGTAGTTCCACCTCCGTCCACTATAGCCTCAGTGGCGCCGGCTTGATCTTCAGGCTCTCGGGGATTAATCTTGCTGGAGACCAGGTTGGATGTTTAGTCATGCCCACGGTCTTTAAATAGTCATGCTGGCCTATGGGCGTCGCCGTCTGAAGAATAGTTTTGCTTCAGCCCCCATTCTGGTGCAACCAGACGTGTCTAAACCTTTTGTGGTGGAGGTTGAAGCGTCGGAGGTGGGAGTGGGGGCAGTACTGTCTCAAGGCTCGTCCTTGAGCGAGATGCATCCATGCGCCTACTTCTCCAAGAAGCTGTCGCCGGCCGAACGGAATTATGATATCGGCAACAGGGAGTTGTTGGCCATCAAATTGGCTTTTGAGGAATGGCGACACTTCTTGGAGGGGGTGTCTCACCAGGTCACAGTCATCACCGACCATAAGAATCTGCTCTATCTGGAGTCGGCCAAGCGTCTGTCTCCTAGGCAGGCCCGCTGGGCATTGTTTTTTACTCGTTTCAATTTCCTTGTGACTTACCGTCCCGGGGCTAAAAACACCAAGGCGGATGCTTTGTCTAGGTGTTTTCCGGGGGGAGAACCTCGGGAAGAGCCGGTACCCATCCTCCAGGAAGGGGTAGTGGTCTCGGCTCTCACAACTGAGGTAGAGGCGGAGATTGCCGAGGCCCAAGAGGAGGTACCGCCAGGACTTCCCGCCAACAAATCATTTGTACCCCTGCATCTTCGGCTTAAGGTGTTGAAGGAACATCACGACTCGGTACTGGCTGGTCATCCAGGGGTGAAGGGCACCTTAGAGCTGGTATCGCGTCGTTTCTGGTGGCCCAAAATCCGGCAGGACGTGGTCTCATACGTGGCAGCTTGCATCACGTGCGCTAGGGCCAAGTCGCCCCGAGCCCATCCTGCTGGCATGCTACAGCCTCTGGGGGTACCCAATAGGCCATGGACAGAAATCTCCATGGATTTCATCACTGACTTGCCAGCCTTGGCAGGGAACACGGTCATCCTGGTGGTGGTTGACCGTTTTTCAAAGATGGCGCATTTTGTGGCGTTGTCTTCATTGCCCAATGCAAAGACCTTGGCTCAGGTATTTGTGCAGGAGGTGGTCAGACTCCACGGAGTTCCGTCGGACATAGTATCTGATAGGGGTACGCAATTTGTGGCGAGGTTTTGGAAAGCTTTTTGCTCACGTTTGGGGATCAAGTTGTCACATTCATCGGCGTTTCATCCACAGTCTAATGGACAAACTGAGCGCATGAACCAAAATCTAGAACAGTATTTACGATGCTTTGTGTCCGACAACCAGGAGGAGTGGTCTACTTTCCTTCCTCTGGCCAAATTCGCGTTAAATAATCACCGCCAAGAGTCATCGGGAGAGTCTCCGTTCTTTTGTGTTTACGGTCAACATCCTCAGTTTTGTACCTTACGTCAGGGTGACTCGGGGGGTGTCCCGGAGGAGGATCAGCTAGGAGCCCAATTGTCATCGGTCTGGAGGAGGGTGAAACAGCGTTTGTTGAGCATGAGTGCTAGGTACAAACGGGTGGCTGACAGTAGACGCGTGCCAGGTCCGGACCTGTGTGTGGGTGAATGGGTGTGTTTAGCTTCGAAGAACATAAAACTCAAAATCCCATCTTTAAAACTGGGTCCAAGGTTTATTGGGCCTTTTAGGATTTCTGCCATCATTAACCCAGTGGCTTATCAGTTGGAACTTCCTGCAGTGTACAAGATACACAACGTGTTTCACAGGGCTTTATTGAAAAAGGTGGTAGGCTCTGTGGACACGACGCCGATGCCACCTCCAGTCACGGTGGATGGCGATTTAGAGTTTGAGGTCGCCAAGGTAGTGGACTCTCGAGTAGTACGCCGTACTCTTCAGTATTTGGTGCATTGGCGGGGGTATGGTCCGGAGGAGAGGTCTTGGGTTCCAGCCTCAGACATACATGCGAATCGACTGGTCAGTTCCTTTCACCGTCGTCATCTGGACAAGCCGGGTCCTATGAGTCTTGAGGGTCTGGGGGTCCCTCGTAGAAGACGGGGTAATGTCATGTCGGACGCTATTCACACCACAGCGTCCGGCAGGCAGAGGTAGTTCCACCTCCGTCCACTATAGCCTCAGTGGCGCCGGCTTGATCTTCAGGCTCTCGGGGGTTAATCTTGCTGGAGACCAGGTTGGATGTTTAGTCACGCCCACGGTCTTTAAATAGTCATGCTGGCCTATGGGCGTCGCCGATTATAGCTTGTGTTTCATACCAAGTGGTTCCGGTCTGGAGTGGAGGTGTTGAAGAGAGAGAGATTCGTATCTGGTGGCGTATGATCCGGTGTTATCCTTTCTCCTTCCCATATTTGTGTTTAGTTGTGCCCTGTTCACATTACTGTATAGTCCTGTGTGTATGCGGCGCGGTGCAGTTTAAGTTCTCCCTGTCTGTCATTACTGTGTGGGGCTTTGGTGGTTTGTCTCCTCACTGGGTGGAGGGTGGAGGGGTAAGTGCAGGGCCGAGCAGGAGATAAGGAAAGGTTGGAGGCTCAGGCATTTGCACCATCAGCAAAAACCCTGGGTTGAGGGTCAGACAGGGTTTTCCCTAGTTAAAGGGACATCACAGGGGCCCCGGGTATTTCAGCCTTAGTTGAACTAAGCCCTGCGTGACACAATGATTCTGTATGAAGAAATATATGGGCCTCATTACTCTGTATGGCGCACTATGCGGTGGCCATAATAATGTATGGAAGAATATACTGTCTGTTTTTGGAGCTATTGGAGAACTTAAAATGGATATCAGTCATGTGATGTAAGAATTGAAGTATTTTTCATTGTACTGTACCGCTATTTCTCTGCCGTATCAAAGGATCGTGAATTGTGTCATGTGTTAAAGGAGCCCAGTGACACTCTTTGGCCCTAGGCCCATGAAAATCTGGAGCCAGCACTACCCCCCCCCCCCACAACTTTAGCCAAATAACCCCCAGTTTTCAATGCCTAACTATTATTATAAAGTAAATTAAGGTTGACAAGCTTAAGGAATAAGAATTGATGTTTTGGCATTAAAATGGGCACTCTAGTGTGTTTCCTGTCCTCCACTCACTGCCGACTTTTCTTCCCCATTGACTTACATTGGGTTTCGTGTTTCAGTCGGCCTTCGACTTTTCACGATAATCGGCCGATTTCGTTCGACCCGCCTTTTGCGAAAGTCGGGTTTCGTGAAACCCGACTCGACCCGAAAAAAGGCAAAGTCGCTCATCTCTACTCACCAGTATCACTTAATGTGGTAATACTGTAACTCTGGAGCGGTTCAAACGGATCCCAGCAATTCTGAGAAAGGTTTTTCATTGCATATTGCATTTCATGATAGTGGGAAAATTTGTTCAATATGACTTGCGTTTATTTGTGTAAGTCCGCAAGGGCAGGGTCCTCTCTCCTCTGCACCAGTCTGTCATTGTAAATTTGTTTACTGTTAACGATATCTATAACTTTGTATGTAACCCCCTTCTCATGTACAGCACCATGGAATTAATGGCGCTATATAAATAATAATAATAATAATTTGTGAAAAAAATCAGAAAATGTGAAAAATGTTGAACATTTAGTAATTTTCAAACTTTTAGTTCTTTTGCCCTTAATCCAGAGAGATATATCATACAATAAAGTTAATAAATAACATTTCCAACATGTCTACTTTACATCAGCACAACTTTTGAAACATATTTTTTTTATTAGGAAGTTAAAAGGGTTAAAAATTGCCCAGCGATTTCTCATTTTTCAAACAAAATTTACAAAATCATTTTTTTTTAGGGACCACGTCACATTTGAAGTGACTTTGAGACGCCTATATTACAGAAAATACCCAAAAGTGACACCATTCTCAAAACCACATTCAAGAATTTATTAACACTTCAAGTGTTTCACATGAATAAATGGAATGTGGAAGGATAAAATGAACATTTAACTTTTTTCATAAAATTTTATTTTAGACTCAATTTTTTTTATTTTCACAAGGGTAACAAGAGGAAATTGAACGAAAAATATGTTGTGCATTTTTTCCCTGAGTATGCCAATACCCCATATGTTAAAATGGGACCGATTTTTTTATTCGTTGTGTGTGACTCCAGCCTAATTTTGATCTAATTTTAGTCCATTTTTTGCTCAGCATTATGAAAGCATAGTTTTTGCAGTTTTTTATTTATTTTTTTACGGTGTTCACTGAAGGAGTTAACTAGTGTGACACTTATGCTGCGGGTCATTCTGGATGCTGCGATATTAAATATGTGTACTTTCTTTTTTACATAAAAATACAAATTTATGGATACTATATATACACTCACTGGCCACTTTATTAGGTACACCTGTCCAACTGTGTGTTAAGACTTAATTTCTAATCAGCCAATCACATGGCGGCAACTCAGTGCATTTAGGCATGTAGACATGGTCAAGACAATCTCCTGCAGTTCAAACCGAGCATCAGTATGGGGAAGAAAGGTGATTTGAGTGCCTTTGAACGTGGCATGATTGTTGGTGCCAGAAGGGCTGTTCTGAGAATTTCAGAAACTGCTGATCTACTGGGATTTTCACGCACAACCATCTCTAGGGTTTACAGAGAATGGTCCGAAAAAGAAAAAAAATCCAGTGAGCGGCAGTTCTGTGGCCGGAAATGCCATGTTGATGCCAGAGGTCAGAGGAGAATGGGCATACTGGTTCGAGCTGATAGAAAGGCAACAGTGACTCAAATTGCCACCCGTTACAACCAAGGTAGGCAGAAGAGCATCTCTGAACGCACAGTGCGTCGAACTTTGAGGCAGATGGGCTACAGCAGCAGAAGACCACACTGGGTACCACTCCTCTCAGCTAAGAACAGGAAACTGAGGCTACAATTTGCACAAGCTCATCGAAATTGGACAGTAGAAGATTGGAAAAACGTTGCCTGGTCTGATGAGTCTCGATTTCTGCTGCGACATTCGGATGGTAGGGTCAGAATTTGGCGTAAACAACATGAAAGCATGGATCCATCCTGCCTTGTATCAACGGTTCAGGCTGGTGGTGGTGGTGTCATGGTGTGGGGAATTTTTTCTGGGCACTCTTTGGGCCCCTTGGTACCAATTGAGCATCGTTGCAACGCCACAGCCTACCTGAGTATTGTTGCTGACCATGTCCATCCCTTTATGACCACAATGTACCCAACATCTGATGGCTACTTTCAGCAGGATAATGCGCCATGTCATAAAGCTCGAATCATCTCAGATTGGTTTCTTGAACATGACAATGAGTTTACTGTACTCAAATGGCCTCCTCAGTCACCAGATCTCAATCCAATAGAGCATCTTTGGGATGTGGTGGAACGGGAGATTCGCATCAGGGATGTGCAGCCGACAAATCTGCGCCAACTGTGTGATGCCATCATGTCAATATGGTCCAAAATCTCTGAGGAATGCTTCCAGCACCTTGTTGAATCTCTGCCACGAAGAATTGAGGCAGTTCTGAAGGCAAAAGGGGGTCCAACCCCTTACTAGTATGGTGTACCTAATAAAGTGGCCAGTGAGTGTATATATATATATATATAAATATATATATTTATTTTTTGAATTTTTAAATATATTTTTACAATTTTTTTAAAAACTTTTTTTTTACTTAGTCCCTCTATGGGACGCTCATAATTGTCTGATCGCTGTTATAAACCATTGCAATGTACCAGTGAGAGCCGGTTGTCATCTATGATATTAGCTGAACACCTGGCTGCAATCACGAGCACACAGCTGCTATTGGAGCAAAATCGCCAGGATGTACCCAGTACAAGGTTGGAAAGAACCCCATCGCCATCATGCGGCCGGGGGTCACCATAGAGACCATCAGGACATCGCGATCGCATTGCATTGTTTTGATGGAAGCACATGGGGAGCCCACTCCTTGTGTGATGCTCCTCGATGTCGCTGTTACTATTGACAGTGGTATCAGAGGGGTTAAACGCCCATGATCGGCTCTAGCACCAATCGTGGGCATTGCTACAGGGTGTCAGCTCTCACAAAGAGCTGTCACCCGCACATGATCGCCGTGACGCTCAGCGCGAAGCCCTTGTGATCGCAGGGCCATACATATGCTTCTCTTTGAGGGAACGCAGCTCTTGCAGAGCAGTATATATGTATGGTGCATGTCGGGAAAGGGTTAAAGGCTAACCATATTTTGAATTTTCGTTTTTCATAAATCAAAAGTACACATTAAAATAAGAAACTTTGTAATATATCTTATCAAAGAAATCAACTTCTTTCTCCTCCGGGACTGGTCTTTCATTCTCAGTTCACAGCCAAAATCTGTCCTCAGTGAATGCAGACTTTCCTTTTACTGAGAACATGACAGTTGGTGCTCATAAAGTTCTATGGAGGGGTAGGGAGAAGCTAAAGGCAGACACAGACCATCTGCTGCAAGTTCTCCTGAAAAGACAGTTGCAATGTTCCACCAGCTCAGCGTAGCCTTCATTCCGAGGGTCATAGGCTTCCTGGAGATTATATGCTATCACTTTATGAGATTGATTTTTCTTCTGAAAATATTAAAACTCCTGCATTGCAATATTTGTTTCCCTCCAAGAATAGGAAGACAGATTTATAAATAGGATTTACTTCCCGTGTAACAGACAGCACTGACCGCCTATCTATACTTAGACTAAACCCCAGGTAGCAATTATGGATCATATTTTCAGAAATTATCCTTACAACTTTGCCGAATGTGAAAAAGAAAATGGTTTCCACGGATACTGGGAATCGTCACAATAGGGACCTTCCTGTGAGTGATTAAGTTACCTGGGAGATGTATGAGTGACGTGTTGGTGAGAGGCGGCCTTTCTGAGGCATAGACGCGTAAATGTAAATCATTACAGACAAGGTAAACATTCATTTACTTCCAAAACAGATGAACTTGTGACTTAACTCTTTGTGCTCTATTAGTTTTGCATCTCTACAAAAGACCCTTGGGGAAGGTAATGCAGTAGGTTTACCTGCAGTCCTATGTAAAACCTTTGATACTATAAGTTATGACACATGACAAGCTCAGCTATGGTTTATATACAGGAAGTAGTTCAATGTAGAAGGAGTGCAGATGTCCATAGAAATATCACGTGGGACAAACAACATGTACCCTTTACGACAAAATGAAAGTAATAAATAGTAACACACAGTCACTTCTTGTCCAGCAAATACATGAGAGTCTTTTTGGATGAGTAGAGTGTCTAAAATATTATTCTACTCTGCGGACATCTTTTTGTGAGTAGTGTGTCAAAAATAAAGTCTACTGTATCTGTACGAGTTGTGGCTGTGCCTAAAAAAATAACTGCCTTTAAGCCTTTGTGTGTACTCTGCAACCCTGACTCTGAGAGTACTGTACCAAAAAGCCTCTTTGTGTACTGTACCAAAAATCCTCTGTGTATACTATGTCTAAAAACCTCAGGGACTGTTGGGCCAAAACACCTCTGGGAGTTCTGTGCCAAAAAGCCTTTATGCATACTGTGCCACAAAGCCTCTTTGTGCACTGTACCAAAAAGCCTTTGTGTGTACTGTATCTAAAAACCTCTGGGACTGTTGGGCCAAAAAAACTCTGGAAGTTCTGTGCCAAAAAGCCTTTGTGTGTACAGTGCCAAAAAGCCCCTGGGAGTACTGTACCAATAAGTCTTTGTGTGTACTGTATCTAAAAACCTCTGGGACTGTTAGGCCAAATAACCTCTGAGAGTTCTGTGCCAAAAAGCCTTTGTACGCACTGTGCCAAAAAGCCGCCTCTGAGACTACTGTATCAAAAAGCCTATGTATGTACTGGTCCGAAAAGCCTCTCTGTATCTGCAGCTGTGTTTGTACGAGTAGTGTGCCTAAAAAATAATTACACTCTGCTGTTGTATCTGTACAAGTTAAGGGCCTATAAAATAGTTATAATCTGCACCCGTGTTTGTGGTAGCACTGTGTGTAAAAACAAATACAAATTTTACTCTGCAACTGTCAACAATGGGACAAAAAAGGAATATCCAATAGTATTTAGTAAAAAAGTATGCATAAATTTTATTAGAAAAATCAAAAAATACAAAATAAGATATGACACAAAAACAAGACAAGTACCAATGACACAGAAGCCACGTGCACAAACAATTATGTATACAGTGTATATACTGTATATATATATAGCAGCACAAAGTCTGCTGTTAGTTTGCTGTAGATCAGGAGGTAGGCTGTAACAAACAAACAGTTATTCAAAGCCCAAAGGTAAATGTAGCTTAGGTAGATGTTTACCAAAAGTAAAGTGACTAGTGCGCAAGAAGATAATTACAGCTTACCAACTAAAGTGTACATGGACACAATGTCCAGATGGCAGGGAACCCCGACGCGCGTTTCACGTCCACCCATCCCTTTGAGAAAGTGACCTGTGTGGACGCAAAACGCGAGTCAGAGTTCCCTGCCATCTGGATATTGTGTCCGTGCACACTTTAGTTCATAAGCTGTAATTATCTTCTTTCACACTAGTCACTGCAGTTTTTGGGATGTTCGCCGATCCAAACTGAATCTTAACAAGTCCCAGATCTTCTTGTAGTGAGTGTGACACATTGTATATGCGCACACTGAATTTGATAACAGATCCTTGGTGATTATTATTATTGTCCTGATCAAATGGTAGCTATACAGTATGTCTCCATTATCAGGATATACTGTACAGTATATTTTGTGACAAGATAATGCAGTCCATACACAGAAATAAAGCTAAAGTCTAAAAAAAAAAATAACGTATGATCCCAATGGCAGGATAAAATAGTCATACTAAGGCTATGTGCACACAGTGTTATAGACGTTTTTCCTAAAGCTTCTTCTTTGTCATCTCTGTAGTCATTATTGCAGCTTCTTTGCTGTTGGGATCTTCTTAATTTAATCTGAAATGTAAAATAGTGAATGAGTGGTCAGGTCACTTCTTCAAGCCACTTCACGGCTTTCGAAACCTGAAGCGGTTAACAGAAGTTACAAAAGTTATAATACATGCATGTACGGGAGTGGGCAGGCTTGGGACCAAAAGTATGTTATTTGCATAAATGCGGTCACATGCTGACTAGACATGCGCAGCCAGGCACACGTCTAGTCAGAATGTATGTATGTAGTGACCACATGTAGATCACATGCTTGTGGTCACATGACGGCCCTCTAACAGAGATGATTCACAACTCTGCAGTCAGACAGCGACTGCAGACTTGAACCCCAAACTTCAACAACTCCTTTAATAATTGATCATTTTAAAATGGATGAAACATGGATGGAAAACTCACATATGACATTTTCCATTTTTCATCCATTTTTAACGGATCCTCATAAACTTTAATCATCAAAGGAGTATTCCCATCTCCAAGATCCTATCCCAATGTGTAGTAGATGTAATATTAATATTAGCAAATACATCAAATTAGAAATGTAGTATAGTTCTTCTGAATCGCTATGTCACTTACCCTACGTGCAGGTCACTGCAGTAGCTTAGGTATCAATGGTTACAACCAGTCATATAGTGAAAGTCGCTAGTTTCCTGTTAACGGTAGTAACCACGAATATTTAAGTTACTGCAATGTTTTGAATGGAGAAAGCGACATGGCGAATCAGAAGAACTATACTACATTTCTAATTGGCGCACACCAGAGGCTGAAGTAGGATTTCTGGCATGAAAACCACCAGCACTTTTGCAGAATTTGACTTGCAGGTGTAGCCCATCCCGCTCTAGCTCTGCCTGTTTTGGTAGAGCTGCTTTAAACTAGTGTGAAAACAACAAAAGTCGCACAAATTTTTAAACTTTTCAAAGAGTTTTACACCAGTATTGTCACAAACGCTACGATACATTCCTGCCAAAGTGAGGTTTCCAAGTTGCACTGCAGTACCGAGGAAGTTGTCAAACTTAAAAATTATTCTGCTTTGAAAAGTGAAGATTTATGGGCGATCTTATTATAATGTACAAATAATGAGGGGACAGTACAGTGATCTTTGTAAGGATCTTTTTACTCCTAGGCCTGCGACAAATAGATGCATCCTCTTCATCTAGAAGAAAGGTTTATTCATAACAGATTCTTTAAGAGCAGTGAGACTGGACTCTTTACTGTAAGAACAGTGAGAATATGGTACTTTACTGTAAGAACAGTGAGATTATAGATTCTTTACTGTAAGAGCAGTGAGACTATGGTACTCTACTGTAAGAGCAATGAGAGTATGGTACTCTACTGTAAGAGCAGTGAGACTATGGTATTCTTTACTGTAAGAGCAGTGAGACTATGGTACTCTACTGTAAGAGCAATGGGAGTATGGTACTCTACTGTAAGAGCAGTGAGACTATGGTATTCTTTACTGTAAGAGCAGTGAGAATATGGTACTCTACTGTAAGAGCAGTGAGATTATGGGTTCTTTACTGTAAGAGCAGTGAGACTATGATACTCTACTGTTAGAGCAGTGAGACTATGGATTCTTTACTGTAAGAGCAGTGAGACTATGGTACTCTACTACAAGAGCAGTGAGATTATGGACTCTTTACTGTAAGAGCAGTGAGACTATGGTATTCTTTACTGTAAGAGCAATGAGACTATGGTACTCTACTGTAAGAGCAGTGAGACTATGGTATTCTTTACTGTAAGAGCAGTGAGAATATGGTACTCTACTGTAAGAGCAGTGAGATTATGGATTCTTTACTGTAAGAGCAGTGAGACTATGGTACTCTACTGTAAGAGCAGTGAGATTATGGATTCTTTACTGTAAGAGCAGTGAGACTATGATACTCTACTGTAAGAGCAGTGAGACTATGGATTCTTTACTGTAAGAGCAGTGAGACTATGGTACTCTACTTTAAGAGCAGTGAGATTATGGATTATTTACTGTAAGAGCAGTGAGACTATGATACTCTACTGTAAGAGGAGTGAGACTATGGATTCTTTACTGTAAGAGCAGTGAGACTATGGTACTCTACTTTAAGAGCAGTGAGATTATGGACTCTTTACTGTAAGAGCAGTGAGACTATGATACTCTACTGTAAGAGGAGTGAGACTATGGATTCTTTACTGTAAGAGCAGTGAGACTATGGTACTCTACTACAAGAGCAGTGAGATTATGGACTCTTTACTGTAAGAGCAGTGAGACTATGGTATTCTTTACTGTAAGAGCAATGAGACTATGGTACTCTACTGTAAGAGCAGTGAGACTATGGTATGCTTTACTGTAAGAGCAGTGAGAATATGGTACTCTACTGTAAGAGCAGTGAGATTATGGATTCTTTACTGTAAGAGCAGTGAGACTATGATACTCTACTGTAAGAGCAGTGAGACTATGGATTCTTTACTGTAAGAGCAGTGAGACTATGGTACTCTACTGTAAGAGCAGTGAGACTATGGATTCTTTACTGTAAGAGCAGTGAGACTATGGTACTCTACTTTAAGAGCAGTGAGATTATGGATTCTTTACTGTAAGAGCAGTGAGACTATGATACTCTACTGTAAGAGGAGTGAGATTATGGATTCTTTACTGTAAGAGCAGTGAGACTATGATACTCTACTGTAAGAGGAGTGAGACTATGGATTCTTTACTGTAAGAGCAGTGAGACTATGGTACTCTACTATAAGAGCAGTGAGATTATGGATTCTTTACTGTAAGAGCAGTGAGACTATGATACTCTACTGTAAGAGCAGTGAGACTATGGTACTCTACTGTACGAGCAGTGAGACTATGCTACTCTTTACGGTAAGAGCAGTGAGACTATGGTACTCTACTGTAAGAGCAATGACACTATGGATTCTTTACTGTAAGAGCAGTGAGACTATGGTACTCTACTGTAAGAGCAGTGAGACTATGGTACTCTACTGTAAGAGCAGTGAGACTATGGTACCTTTACTGTAAGAGCAGTGAGACTATGGTACTCTACTGTAAGAGCAGTGAGACTATGGTACTCTACTGTAAGAGCAGTGAGACTATGGTACTCTTTACGGTAAGAGCAGTGAGACTATTGTACTCTTTACTGTAAGGGCAGTGAGACTGGACTCTTTACTGTAAGGGCAGTGAGACTATTGTACTCTACTGGAAGGGCAGTGAGACTATGGACTCTTTACTGTAAGGGCAGTGAGACTATGGACTCTTTACTGTAAGGGCAGTGAGACTATGGACTCTAGCTTTCTGGAAAATAAGCCGCAGCTCCTAAAACACTATCCTTTCTCTGATGACCCATAGAAATTGTATATTCGGGCTCCCAACATCTGCCATGTTTGGGAAACAGTGATTTCTGTAGTAACATTTAAACAATTCACGGATTAGTTGAAAGAAATGTAAGAACAGAGAAATATCTAAATGTGAAGCAAATGTTCTGGTGTTTGTTTCTCTCTTAGAGTGTTTACGCCGCCTTCCAGTAAGAATGTTCATTTCATACAGTTCCTAGTTAGCAATTAATGGCTGGTTATTGAGTACTCATTTCTTCTTTATCATTTATTGCAAAGCTGTATAAGAACATTTCGAGTGGCAGATTGTAAAATGCAGAAGTCAGTCAATCAATCCGCAAGATTGGACTGCCATCTAGAGGTGGTAAAGCTTACCTGCACCAAGAGAATGACCTTTTTTCTTTTTTCTTTTTTACAAATTTTATAATAAAAAAAGAGACATGTAACAATACATATGTCTGTATTGCATGTCTGACCATCACACTGGAGAGTGTATGGATCAATATACTCATTTTTTAATGAAAACCATTAGTAAAGAATATTAATAATCGTGTCAGTTTTGAAATCGATCAGCTGCGATCAGGTTTGGCAGGATATAAACTTTGAACAGAGCTGGAAATCACAGCTCTGCTTAATGTGTAATGGCCGATGCCACGTACTGCAGATCAGATTTATGACAATAAGGATAGGTCATTGATATTATATGCCTGGACAGCCCCTCTGCATTGGATCTATCACTGCTACCTTCTTGGATAGTTAGCTGTATAGCCTAACTACTGCAACTGTAAAGAAGCCTTTCCTTTACTGATGTCTGAATTATTTTCCTCCACTTGTAATGACTGTCCCCTGTTTCATTGTTTTAAATACATCTGTATAGACGTGTGTACTATCAAGAAAGACCACCGAGGAAAGGGATCACCCCTCTAAGGTTAAGTTCACACTAGGCATTTTTACAGCTTTTTTTAATGCAAATTTTCAGTTCCGTTTTACACTACCAGCAAAGTCTTTAAGATTATAGAAATCTCATGCACACACATGATTTTTTGCTTTGCACAATGGAGCAAGTCACTTCTTTTCCACCCATTAAAATTAATGTATCAGGTTTTGCTGCTTTTTATTGTGCCAAAACCTGATTCTATAGAATAAAACTTTTTTCAACGCTAAACTTTATCAGCATGAATAAGAAACAAATCTACCATGCTGGAAACACAGCAAAAACTCAAGAGATAAGGTTTTGATGCAGGAAAAAACAAAACGCCTAGTGTGAACTTACCCTCATACAGTTCACCCTTATCTACTATGTTAGATACTAAAAGCAAAACACAAAACAAATATCCTGGAATAAAAAAGTAAAAAAATATATTGCAAAAATTGCATGAAGGTAGTAATAATAGTAATAATAAGGGTATTTAGTTAACATAATTTTGATCAAAATATTTTAACTAAATACCCTTATTATTACTATTATTACTACCTTCATGCAATTTTTGCAATATATTTTTTTACTTTTTTATTCCAGGATATTTGTTTTGTGTTTTGCTTTTGGTCTTCTCTGTGTAAAGGTCATGTGTTCATATGCAATTACATTTTGCAAGCACATTAATTTACTTTTTCTGCTCAGACCCAGTTTCTCATATGTTAGATACTAGCAGGAACGCGGGATGCAGTGAGGAGCAGGAGGCAGAGCAAGGGTTAACGGGTACTTTATGCAAAGTAACATCACAGTTAATACTCCACCAGGAAGCTTGCAGAAATGATACAATGTGAATGCAGGAAGGGGAACGGTGGAGACAAAACGTTAATGGATCGCCCCCCCAGGGCTGTGGGGTACTCGGTACCGGGCCCGTGGAGTTCAATGGGAGATGTCACGGTAGCTGTGACCCGGTCCGTGGCCCTGGGCGTTGGTTGTAAAAGGGGAATGTTGAGCGTGTGGATGATGATGATTAAAGTTTATAAGTGAATGATTTGTGACGCCACCTGTGGTGTTCGGCAAGAGAGGTGTTAAGCCGACGCTGCGAACAGATCCTCTGGGACAGATGGTGTGGCGCAGCAATGATGTTGTGGCCCTCCACAGGTAGGGCAATAGTCCCAGGGCAGTGTAGGTGAGGAGATAGAAAGGAGACGTAGATGGTGCAGTGTCAGGCACAGACATGTAGCAGTGTAGAGTGTGTGACCGCAAGAATAAGTGGAGGACACCAGGGCATGCAGTTCCAAAGCTTTACTCACAGTCTGTTGTGCATACAGGTGCCCGCATCCGTGCCGTGTCCTCCGGGTCAGGAGCTCAGCCAACCTCCAGGCAAGATGAAGTACTCCCTTCCAGCACTCCGCCAACATGTGCCTTTTCTGAACATCTCCCCTTTTGCGCCTATAGTGAAGTAATCTCAGTACTGAGTTACACTGGATTTCCTTTCAGATGTTCTTAGAACTCTACTTGTACGGCAGACAGTTGTAGCCTGCTTCGGGGACTCCTTGCTACTAAGTCCCGGCTCACTCTTGTTGCTGTTGTGCCCCCAAGTCTTGTGTGGGAATACAGTGGTGACAACTTCTATTCCTCCGGTGTCTGTCGCAGGACCATTAGTATCCAAACAACCTCGGGGACTGGACCCCGGCCATGCGCTGTGAACTTGGGAAGGGTTCTGCTCTAACCCTAATCCTCAGTCCTCCTCTTCTCCTTACATTCCATACAAAACTATCTTTCTTATGGAGAATTAGGCTTTCTGAATATCTCTTTCCTGTGCCAGCAGACCCAGGTCACTGAGGTCTGCTGCAGCACTTCCTTAAATCCATCCCTCTCAGGGGATCTTCTCTCTCAGACTGACCAAATCCCAAACTCTTCCCAATCCTTTTGGTGCAGACTAGGCTCCACCCACCTCCCAGCACTCTTCGTGTTCCAAGCAGGGAGCCACCAAAGGGTGCTTTGCTACACTACTATGTTGTGTGGGATGCAGGTGTTGGAGTGTGGTCAGGTGTCCCCACCTTACCTGGATGGTGGGGTACCACACCTCAGGAGGAGGTGCAGTACCTCTGTGGTGACAACCCTCAGGGGCACCACATTAACAACAGATATTATGAAATGATTCAACTTATCAGTCTGAAGCTTCCAGACGGACGAGGTTGAAAGATCCCACGATGGCAACGCAGGTGCCGCAAGACATCTATGAAGCAATCCCGAAACGGAGTAGCTTAGCTTGTCCCGACGTAATCTCTCAGTCTCGGAACACAGTGTTATGCGACAGGCAGGAGTTGGCTCAGCAAGTGCGATACAAAGTCCCTGGGTGGAGGCCACAGCAGGACCCCGCGGACACGCATGCTTTGTGAGGTCAGCACGGTAAGGCTTGTCAGTCATTGTCAGATATGCTGACCAGTCAGTGCTCTTGGCTATCGAAGTCTGCAGTCTTGTATGTGCAAAAGTTGTGCGCGCAGGGGCAGATAGGCTGCAGAGTAGGGCCTCAGGTTGGTGGGAAGCAGTCGTGACGGAGTTAACCTTCTCCGTGCGTGTGCACTGTCTTCCCGCCAGAAGTCCCGTTTTTGCGAGTTCCACACCATTTATCTCCACCCCGCCCCCTACAGTCAGGTGCAAAGGTCTGCGTTGATCAGAAAGTCCCACAGAAAACCCTCCCCCCGGCAACACTGGTGACAGCCCCGATAGTTCCAGCCCGGGCACGCAAGAAGCTGCCCTAGCCTGGTCCATCCTCCTACAACTACACAGAGGCGTAGCTAGGGTTTTGGTTCAGGGGTAGTGAAACTTCTGAGTGGGCCCCTAACCAGGTAACTTTGATTATAACTGGGTGACGCACCCTAATAGTGGAGGAGAACCTCAGCAGATGACCGCGCTGTTACTGAAAATAATCTCTATAAAAAGACCGATATTGATATTACCACCATATGGTCAGTGGTAGATACCAGTCCTACAGAACATAAGACTACAGCACAGTTACAGATAATGACTTACCACTGATGTTCTTTCTGATGGAATCCTTTATTTTTCCCGCCTTTTCCATCTGGCCCAGACCGACATGACAACTTCTTACAGTTGGACTCGGCTGCAGAAAATACAACACATTTGACATCTCACATTTTCAGCACTGTCCCCAACAGGACTATTCCCAACCTGCACAAACTGCTCATCCTGCTGATACCCCAATGCTGAGCTGCTGCTGCTGCCGTAAGTGTCCCTATTACTGCACCTGATACCCCAATAGTGAGCCGCTGCTGCTGTATGTGTCCCTATTACTGCACCTAATACCCCAATGCTGAGCCACTGCTGCCGTATGTGTCCCTATTACTGCACCTGATACCTCAATGCTGAGCCACTGCTGCCATATGTGCCCCTATTACGGCACCTGATACTCCAATGCTGAGCCAATGCTCCGTATGTGTCCCTATTACTGCACCTGATACCCCAATGCTGAGCTGATGCTGCCGTATGTGTCCCTATTACTGCACCTGATATCCCAATGCTGAGCCACTGCTGCCGCATGTGTCCCTATTACTGCACCTGATTCCACAATGCTGAGCCAATGCTGCCGTATGTGTCCCTATTACTGCACCTGATACCCTACCCCAATGCTGAGCCGATGCTGCCGTATGTGTCTTTATTACTACACCTGATACCCCAATGCTCAGCTGATGCTGCCGTATGTGTCCCTATTGCTGCCCCTGATTCCACAATGCTGAGCCGATGCTGCCGTATGTGTCCCTATTGCTGCACCTGATTCCACAATGCTGAGCCGATGCTGCCGTATGCCTCTTTATTACTGCACCTGATACCCCAATGCTGAGCTGATGCTGCCGTATGTGTCCTTATTACTGCACCTGATTCCACAATGCTGAGCCGATGCTGCCGTATGTGTCCTTATTACTGCACCTGATACCCTAATGCTGAGCCGATGCTGCCATATGTGTCCTTATTACTGCACCTGATAGCATAATGCTGAGCTGATGCTGCCTTATGTGTCCCTATTGCTGCACCTGATTCCACAATGCTGAGCCGATGCTGCCGTATGTGTCTTTATTACTGCACCTGATATCCCAATGCTGAGCCACTGCTGCCGCATGTGTCACTATTACTGCACCTGATTCCACAATGCTGAGCCGATGCTGCCGTATGTGTCCTTTATTACTGCACCTGATACCCTACCCCAATGCTGAGCCGATGCTACCGTATGTTTTTATTACTGCACCTGATACCCCAATGCTGAGCTGATGCTGCCGTATGTGTCCCTATTGCTGCACCTGATTCCAAAATGCTGAGCCGATGCTGCCGTGTCTTTATTACTGCACCTGATACCCCAATGCTGAGCTGATGCTGCCGTATGTGTCCCTATTGCTGCACCTGATTCCACAATGCTGAGCCGATGCTGCCGTATGTGTCCTTATTACTGCACCTGATTCCACAATGCTGAGCCGATGCTGCCGTATGTGTCCTTATTACTGCACCTGATACCCTAATGCTGAGCCGATGCTGCCATATGTGTCCTTATTACTGCACCTGATAGCATAATGCTGAGCTGATGCTGCCTTATGTGTCCCTATTGCTGCACCTGATTCCACAATGCTGAGCCGATGCTGCCGTATGTGTCTTTATTACTGCACCTGATACCCCAATACTGAGCTGCTGCTGCAAATGTGTCCCTCTTACTGCACCTAATACCCCAATACTGAGCTGCTGCTGCCGTATGTGTCCCTATTACTGCACTTGATACCCCAATACTGAGCTGCTGCTGCTGCCATATGTGTCCTTATTACAGCACCTAATACCCCAATAGTGAGCCACTGCTGCCGTATGTGTCCCTATTACTGCACCTGATACCCCAATGCTGAGCCGCTGCTGCCGTATGTGTCCCTATTACTGCACCTGATACCTCAATGCTGAGCCGCTGCTGCCATATGTGCCCCAATTACGGCACCTGATACCCCAATGCTGAGCCGATGCTGCCGTATGTGTCCCTATTACTGCACCTGATATCCCAATGCTGAGCCACTGTTGCCGCATGTGTCACTATTACTGCACCTGATTCCACAATGCTGAGCCGATGCTGCCGTATGTGTCCTTTATTACTGCACCTGATACCCTACCCCAATGCTGAGCCGATGCTACCGTATGTCTTTATTACTGCACCTGATACCCCAATGCTGAGCTGATGCTGCCGTATGTGTCCCTATTGCTGCACCTGATTCCAAAATGCTGAGCCGATGCTGCCGTATGTGTCTTTATTACTGCACCTGATACCCCAATGCTGAGCTGATGCTGCCGTATGTGTCCCTATTGCTGCACCTGATTCCACAATGCTGAGCCGATGCTGCCGTATGTGTCCTTATTACTGCACCTGATACCTCAATGCTGAGCTGATGCTGCCTTTTGTGTCCCTATTGCTGCACCTGATTCCACAATGCTGAGCCGATGCTGCCATATGTGTCTTTATTACTGCACCTGATACCACAATACTGAGCTGCTGCTGCCAAATGTGTCCCTATTACTGCACCTAATACCCCAATACTGAGCTGCTGCTGTAGGTGTCCCTATTACTGCACCTGATACCCCAATGCTGAGCTGATGCTGTCGTATGTGTCCCTATTGCTGCACCTGATTCCACAATGCTGAGCCGATGCTGCCGTTGTGTCCTTATTACTGCACCTGATACCTCAATGCTGAGCTGATGCTGCCGTATGTGTCCCTATTACTGCATCTGATACCCCAATGCTGAGCCGCTGCTGTCGTATGTGTCCCTATTACTGCACCTGATACCCCAATGCTGAGCCGCTGCTGACATATGTGTCCCTATTACTGCACCTGATACCCCAATGCTGAGCCGCTGCTGCCGTATGTGTCCCTATTACTGCACCTGATACCCCAATGCTGAGCCGCTGCTGCCGTATGTGTCCCTATTACTGCACCTGATACCACAATACTGAGCCGATGCTGCCATATGTGTCCCTATTACTGCACCTGATACCCCAATGCTGAGCCACTGCTGCCGTATGTGTCCCTATTACTGCACCTGACTCCACAATGCTGAGCCGATGCTGCCGTATGTGTCCTTATTACTGCACCTGATACCCTATTGCTGAGCCGATGCTGCCGTATGTGTCTTTATTACTGCACCTGATACCCCAATGCTGAGCTGATGCTGCCGTATGTGTCCCTATTGTTGCACCTGATTTCACAATGCTGAGCTAATGCTGCCGTATGTGTCCCTATTACTGCACCTGATTCCACAATGCTGAGCCGCTGCTGCCGTATGTGTCCCTATTACTGCACCTGATTCCACAGTGCTGAACCGCTGCTGCTGTATGTGTCCTTATTACTGCACCTATTGTGTGGCACTATGTGCCCTCTAAATTCTAAAGCAACTCTCTATAATACAGTAATGCCTGGTACAAGTGCTCTAGAAAACAGTGCCCACATTTTGTCCCCTAAAAAGTAATATTCCCTGTGTGCCCCCCTTTGACAGTCACAGTAACCTGCGTTCCTCTATAAGGCCGGAATCACACTAGAGAGGAATACGGATGAGTGCTATGCTATGAAACATCGCATAGCACTCGGACCGCTGTTAATCTATGGGGCAGCTTCCATCATCCGTTTTTTTCTTGGCCATATTATACGTGTGAGAGAAATGGCAGCATACTGCGATTTGCACCGTATCTCGGCCGAAACTCGCCAATGGGTGCGAGAAAAAAACGGATTACACACGGACCATGTGTGCGACTTGCGAGAAATACGCAAGACTTCTCCAGGTGACAGGAAATTGAATCATCCAATATCAGGAAGCTTTGGCATGCTAATTAGCTTGGGAAGCTCAAAAATAATCCAGGAAGCACGCCTCCACGGAGTCCACCATCATGGCAACTTACATCAATGTTGAGATGCTCATAGTTCTGGTGCAAGAGAGTCCAGAACTATGGGATCAATGAGACGCACATTATGCAGATCGGGCACGGAGGGAGGCAGCATGGAGGATATGTCTGCAGATGTTCCCCGACTATGAGGACAAACCTCATGAGGCCCAGCAGCAAATTAGTAAGTACAATCCTTTAAAAAATATTATTGATCAAAGTAACACGTGTTACCACCAGAACACAAAATCCTAATATGTGATGCTTTTTATCTAAATTGGGCAGTCCCTTTGTAAAAACCTTTTAAAATGTTTTTTAATATCTTATATTATAGACATTATATATATATTTATATAATTATATATTTTTATATTAATATACACATATTTCTATAATTCTATATTTATATTTTATATTTATTTATATGCATCTCCAGTTGGAGTACTGAGGGTTTTGTTTTGATGTTTCGTTGCATAACTATATAAGTTCACTTTTTTTTTTTACTTGTGGAATCTGCATAGCGATTATTTCCTAAATTGTGTTTTTTGTGTTGTGCCTCGGCTCGGGTTCTGTAGGAGGACCAATGGTTTCGTAATATATGGGGTTTTTTTGCTATTTTTGACTGTATATTAATTACTGCTGGTGTCTTTGTCCAGGACGCGAACTTCGGTGTTCCTGCGGTGGTTCTTCTGAGCGATGGGTCCTGGCTTTCTTCTTCGGTGGTCAAATGGATATATTCCCTCTGACGCCTATTTTTTGAACCAACAATCTCCTCTTCCCCTTTAAAAGGTCATTTTTACCCCAAAAAACTGATCCTTTCTATAATAATCTACAATATCCTCTTTTAAAATATTCCCCTCTATTACAAATGGCTGAATGGTATAATTTATGTTTTCATATTCCCTTTCTATATATCAAAATTATCTCTGACGAAATTCTCAGTTATAATATTGAATTATCCTTCTCTTCTCTAAAATTTGCTTTTTGAATGTAACCTTAGATATAGATTAATTTCCATACGGATATTTTTTTTTGTCTACTAATTACTGATAGTCCTTTACTATGACATCATATATATATTTTTTTTTATTGTTTTTAAAGAATAAGTTTTCTCTTTTGAAATGCTTTCACAGTTATAAATATCTGCATGTCAGTACGTCGACAGCGATGTCTTTTCTGTCTGACAAATCCATCTTTGTATACTCACACGCATATTATTTATACTTTTTAATTATGACGTTTTTTTCAACAATAAGTGATGATGGGTTTCTCCTTGGATATGATCTCGGCATAATATCGGCCCCAGTCTGGGAGTTTGCGATGTCTTGCGACTTTCCCTCACTCTAGAGCAGGGTTCCCCACCTCCAGTCCTCAAGGCCCACCAACAGATCATGTTTTCAGGATTTCATTAGTATTGCCCAGGTCATAATTGCTTCACCTGTGCAATACAAAGGAAATCCTGAAAACATGATCTGTCGGTGGGCCTTGAGGACTGGAGTTGGGGAACCCTGCTCTAGAGCTTCAAACAGAAAAAATCCCCCTCCCCTTTTTATCTTGTCTTCCTCTTTTTTATATTGTTTGTACTGGGAAATTGATTTATTTTACATGGTAAAAACAATCACTTTATATTCATAATTATTAATGGACACAGTTCACTTAGATTTTTTAAATATTTATTAATTTTTTAATGTGTTTCTGCTCCGCAGGTTCTCGTCCATATCTTCTCTTTTGATGAAAGCTGGGATTCACTCATTCATTTTTTTCTTTAAATAATTTTTCAGTTGTTACCCGTTAATCTGTGATCAGAAATGGATTGATGATTAAGAAAGGGATCCTTAATGTATATGTTTAATTCTATACCGATCAAGACGTGTTAACCTTTTATCAACCATGAACTCTGACATCATGCGTCATTTGATCGTTAGGCGCCATTTTTTGAATTTAGCATGTGCTTAAACCTTGCAAGCACCTTGTCTCTTCATATTGTATGTGGTATTTCCTGACGAAGGGGTCATTGGAACCCCGAAATGCGTTGAATAAGCCACTGGAATATTTCAATAATTTCTGGAATTAATCTATTGCGGCAGAGCGGAGATAATCCACACTTCCTACTAAGCATATCTCTTCATAAGGTCGTGGATCGACCTGTGGATCTGCGGCAGCCGCCATCTTTACATGCCTGTATTCACCTGCACCAGGTGAGCAGTTTTCTTGGTGTTTCATCTTTGTGATACGTGGGATAAGACCCTATTGCGCTTTGTGTCTCCCCTCTTTCTTTTTCTATATATAGCAAACTGATGATACCGCTTAGAGTTTGTAAATCTTTCAATAAAAAAATTCTACTTACGTTTTATTTATTGTGTTCCCGCTCTGCTGAAGCAGCAGGTAAAAGCTCGGAGGAGCCAGCTGTATAGAATGGAGAAGAAAGGAAGGGAAGGTGTTGGTATCTTCCATTAAAAATATACTGAACAATATAGTATAAAGGGAAGACACAAAGTATATCTACCCATATTATGGGCCTTAGTGTAACAACATGTCACATACAACAATGGGGGAAGCTTTTCCTTACTTTGTTGGACGTCTCTCTGTTTCTTTTTTATCACTTTTGCTGCTGGAGAAAAAGAAAAAGTGATCACAAATAAATATATCAATATAATAATCAGGAACAAATCCTAGCATCATAGGGATACAGACAATAAACATAATGTATGCCCTGTCTCATATACTTGACCACATGATATAGATTGCTAATTATTAGCTCATTGAATACATTTCACATGCACTTGCAAGCGGACTGATCTGCCTGTGTAACTACCAGGACAAATCATTGTATAATTTTGCATCTAGAAGTCAGCATTTAGGACATAAGGGCACATCCATTTGTGGGAAGGGTTAAATACTTACATGTTTTTGATAGTAGTCTGGTTCTTTCTTCTATAGCATTTTGGCATCCACCATTTATGTTTGTGTCTTAAAAAATCCAAACAAACAAATTGAGACTCATACAATTCACATCATCATTCTGATCAGTCTATGAGAATTTATACAGTGATATTGTCCTGTGTAATGTCCTATGATAATGTCACAATTAGTGATGGGTGAACCTCTGGATGTTTGGGTCCTGCGTGTTATGCCAAACGGTTAAAAAAAAAGCTTGGTTTGGGTACCAGAACAGTACCCGAAACCGAACCTAGACCCCATTCAGATGCATGGTATGCCCGAACACCCATTGTTTGCCATGCTGTCATTTGCAGCACAGCACAGCAAACACTGTCTGTGATCAGTCAGAGAGCTGCGGTTTCCAACACCAGCTATGAAAGTTTACCTCTGTTCATAGAGGCGTCGGCTGATTAGAGAGTACTATTCCCAGCAGCCTACGCCTGCTGCCGCTAATAACAGCGAGATCTGGTGACGTTGATGGGAGTATTCATCAGTCAGTGCCTGCACTATAAATAAATACAATTTTTTAAAAAAAAAATGACGTGAAGTCTTTCTATTTTTGATTACCAGTATGGTAAAACTGACAGCTGCGAGCTGCAACATTTAGCTGCCAGCATTAGCTGGTTATCAACAATAGAGGGGTCCCAACGGCATTTAAAAAAATAATTAAAAAATATGGAATGGGATCCCCCCCATTTTTAACAACCTGCCAATAATTAATGCTTAGGAAGCCTAAGGATAAAGTTATCTGACTGGATATAACTGCTATCCATGTATTCTTGAGTACATTTTTTTCCAGGAGACTCGGAGATGTTCTGGGAGTGTTGGCGAATACATTATAATCTCACTATCTGTCTACTTACAAGCTGATATCCTCATTGCTGCCTTCTGATGTGGCATTAAACTTATCCACCTCTTCTTCCTCCTTTTCCTCCTCCTTCTCCTCCTCCTCGTTATCCTCCTTCTCCTCCTCCTCCTCGTCATCCTCCTTCTCCTCCTCCTCCTCATCATCCTCCTTCTCCTCCTCCTCCTCGTCATCCTCCTTCTCCTCCTCGTCATCCTCCTTCTCCTCCTCCTCGTCCTTCTCCTCCTCCTCCTCCGTCATCCTCCTCCTCGTCATCCTCCTTCTCCTCCTCCTCCTCGTCATCCTCCTTCTCCTCCTCCTCGTCATCCTTCTCCTCCTCCTCGTCATCCTCCTTCTCCTCCTCGTCATGCTCCTTCTCCTCCTTCTCCTCCTCGTCATCCTCCTTCTCCTCCTCCTCGTCATCCTCCTTCTCCTCCTCCTCGTCATCCTCCTTCTCCTCCTCCTCCTCGTCATCCTTCTCCTCCTCCTCCTCGTCATCCTCCTTCTCCTCCTCCTCGTCATCCTCCTTCTCCTCCTTCTTGTCATCCTCCTTCTCCTCCTCCTCGTCCTCCTCATCCTCCTCCTCATCCTCCTCCTCCTCCTTCTCCTCATCCTCCTTCTCCTCCTCCTCGTCCTCCTCATCCTCATCCTCCTCCTTCTCCTTGTCATCCTCCTTCTCCTCCTCGTCATCCTCCTTCTTCTCCTCGTCATCCTCCTTCTTCTCCTCGTCATCCTCGTCATCCTCCTTCTCCTCCTCCTCCTTCTCGTCATCCTCCTCCTCCTCCTCGTCATCCTCCTTCTCTTCTTCCTCCTCCTCTTCCTCACTATTGGATATATAACATAGACATTATTTAGCAATTCTCGTAAACTGCCATTGTTTTTACAATTACTCATTTTATATGAGAAATTTCTCTAAAAACTTCTGAATTTCTATCCATCGTCACTGTTATCCTCCAGTTGCCAACTATTAGCAGAATGAAGGCTGCAATTTATAGTAGACTGTGTATGGAGGACATAAATGGTTTCATAAAACTCCCAGGCATGATCCGTAAAAATCTCTCTAAGAAAAAGTGTCCGTGTTACTGTCCGCCATGTCTGTCATGCCGCAAGATGCCTGGAGCAATGTGCACGTGCGCCTTACCTCATGGCTGTTGCTGGGTAACCATCCATCTCTGTCTGGTTCTGCAATCCGCTGTATTCCTGGAACCCTCTGATCATGTGACCTCCTCTATGGTTCTACCCAGGCTGTTCTAGCGTTGCTCTCTATGATCCTGGAGGATCTGAACACATAGTTCCTCCCAGGTCCTGACCCGGAAGTACTGGTGCTATGGTGCTATATCAGACCACCCCTCCCTATGGTCAGGGCCTGAGTATCGTGTTGCTTCCCTGCATGGCTGCTTGGCCTGCTGGGTCGCTCCTGTATTCTGTGCCCCTACACTTTGCTCTGTCGTGCGTCTCTGCACACGCTCTGTGCTTGTACTCTGACTCCTGTCTCGTGCCATGTCTTGTGTTGTCTCTCGTGCCATGTTTGTCCTTGCCTTGCCTTGTAGTACCTCCGCTGTTCTCTGCTTTAGCCTGTTTTGCCATGTCTGGTCTTTGCTATTCTGAGCCTTGTAGTACTTCTCATGTTTCTTGTCTCTGCCTGGTTTTCCGTACTCTGCCCTTTGGTGCTCTCTTGCACATTTCCACGCTAGTCCCAAGGCTCTGCCTTGGCCCGGCTCTGGGCTTCAGCCTACGCTCCGCTGCTAGCTCTGTTCTTGCTCTGACCTGGCTCTGTTTCTGCCTATGTTCCGCACCCTGTCTTGCCTTGTTTCTCGCCTAGCCTTGTCTTGTTTCTTGCTTTGCCTTGCTTTGTTGCTTCGTGTGCCCTTTGCATGCACCTGGCCTTCCTAGCCTCCTGCTTGTGCCTCAGCCGTGCCCGCCTGCTTGTGCCTCAGCCGTGCTCGTCGGTCAGTGACAGCTGTGTCGCCTGCTATGCCTCAGCCAGGTTCGCTGGAGTCTTGCCCGCCTGTTAGTGCTGCAGACCGATCAGCTAGCCAGTGCCCCAGCCGTGCTCTCTGTGCTTCCTTGCACTTCACGCTGTTTCTGCACTGTGCTCTACGTGCTCTCTATAGAACGCGCAGGTCCTCGCCTGCCCTTGGCATACCTCCCCGTGCTTCTCTAAAAGTACACGCAGGTTTTGCCATGTACCCTGTCGTGCCATCTAGCACGCACAGGTCCTAGTCTGTACCATGTCTTGAATCCTGACCCTGGCGTGCCTCTCTGCATGCGCAGGACTCTGCTTTTAAACTCTGTCCCTGGCATGCCCCTCGGCATGCGCATGCCTCCGTCCATGAACCTTACCCTGGCGTGTTCCTTCGCAAGCGCAGGACTCTGCTCTGTACCTTTCTCTGGCGTGTCCCTCTACACGCGCAGACCTCCGTCCTTAAACCTGTCCCTGGCGTGCCCTTTGCATGCGCAGGCCTCCGTCCTTGAATGAACCCTGGTGTGTCTCCAAGCACACACCCTGCCTTGAACCCTGGCTTGCCTGCAGGATTCCCGAAACCTGCTGACCGCTGCCAGAGGTCCGGAACCAGATGACTGCGGCCTGATGTCCGGACCTGATTTCCGTAGCCTGATGCCTGGATCCTGTTTGTCGTTGCCAGTAGTCCGGAGTCCGATGCCATCGCACCCTGTCTTGGATCCTGGCATGTCTCCTTGCACGCACCCTGCCTTGGACTCTGGCGTCTCTCGGCGTGCACCTTGTCTTGGACTCTGGCGTGTCCTAGCATGCATCCCTCCTAGGAACTCGTGTGATCCCTACCACATACCCTGCCCTGGACTCCGGTATGTTTTCTGCACGTGTTATGTCTGAACTTTAGGCGTGCCCTTGCACGCACCTTGCCGTGTTTCACCATTGGTGCCCTGCATCTGATTCTCTGTTTTTGCCTTGTATCTGATTAAAATGTGTAACCACGTTTGCTGATGAAATCCTGTGACTTCGCTTTATGTTTCGTTTCCTGTTCGCCCTGTTGCTAGACACTCAATAGTGTCTCCCTGAGCCGGCCATCTGGTCCAGCTGCCGTGGTGGCTCACCCCCTTGGTCTTGCCCCTGACACTCCCCTGTACAGGGGGTGGGTTCTCAATAGGTTCGCTCGCCCTAGGTGGGTGGGTGCCACGGCCCAGAGGGTCCACTCTAAAAGGAAAAATGACTCAGCGTAAGCTGACGCTCGTCACACTCACAGCAACCAACCAGATCACTGTTCTTCATTTTAAAGGAAATTGAGATGTTGAAACTCGATTCTGATTGGCTGTGAAGGGTCACACTGATACTTTGTGTTAGAAGAGTATTTATACATGAGCGTGCCTGTGTCTGCTGATGGTGGCACAGTGACAATGAGGGGATGTGAAATCCTCATGAATTTCCAACTCTTTCTTACATCATTTCCCCTTGTAGATACAGTACATTGATTATGGCAATAGTATATCTGAGGGAACATCTCAGAAATATGACTCTGTTTATAATACCAACTTACAAGATGGTCTCCAGGGTAGGCGCGTGGGATGCTCTTCCAAATTTGTTTTTCCTATAAGAGAACATACAGCTCTGGTTAGAATCATAACACACTGGCTCATCATCTGCGGCTTTTTATAAGTCACTTTCCTTATATGTCTTGTGGTATTTGTTGCTGTTTTGGCACAGAATTCATCAAAATAATGTGCGTGATTCATGAATTTGTCGCAAAGTAAAAAATAGGCTTTTTTCGTCTTTTGAACTGCGTTTGTGATGTTTGGTCTCATATTTTGGAGTACTGAAAAACACACCAGAGGGAGGAAGAAGGAGACTAGAGAGAATCTGTGCCAAATCAGGTGAAAATATCTGGAATTGTTAAAAAACGGCCACAAAGCAGCAAAAATTAGAAAAAAGGCGAGCACATGTAAAATTGACTTAAAAAAGGTGCAAATAATGAAAAGGGTAAAAAACAACAAAAAAAGGTGCCAGCACACAAAAGTAGACATAAAGTGGACACAAAGGTGGTGATGAATCTGGGCCACGATGTATATAACCTGTCCCTCAGATAACAGCATGGACATAACCTCCAGAATCTCTCCAGCTCTGCCATCACATAGATTGTGCTACACAGAAGGATGATCCTTTAATCTCAGGCTCCAAGACAACATTTGGTCGGTCAAGAGTCCGGATAAATTTGGGGCATTACTGTAATTGGCTCCTGACCGTATTGTTATTCTATGAATAAAAGGGATGAGGAACAGTATGAAGAATTAATTTGGGTCTAAGTTCTTTATTATTGAAAGCAATGTCATCCTTCTTATGGAAACAGTGTAAATGCCCCTGAGTGGGAGCAGTAACGCCATGATATCACCACCATGGAATCCTCCCCTTATTGGGACACATACTACTCCTATATGAATGTGGAAGATATAATAAGATACATACTCGAATTCTACCTCCCATAGCTCTATGCTGACTCTCCATCTATTAAAGAAAAAGAAAACAGAATGAATAATATTACACATACACAGTCACCATGATGGAAGGAAGAGGAATGATACTATTGAGCCTTAATATAACCAATGCAGACTCATAGGAAACATCTCTGTGGTGGATCATTACAGGGAGAGTCCAGGAGGATCAATAATCCCAGTTATATGATATACATACAGCTCATGCAGGAACTCCTTGTACTCCTTGTACTCCTCTTCTAACATCATCCTACTGAAGAGAAGGAAGACAATTAGGAATTATTGTATCTGCTCCATAGCTGATAACAGATCATCAATGGTCACTAAAATATACAACTGTTGTATGTCAGAAACCTGGCGTAGTGTAAGGCCCTGTTCACATGTACGTGTCTCCAGGGCGTCTGGCAGCCGTTTTCACCTGTACTGGAGACATATATCCACGCGTACCCATTACAACCTATAGGGCTGCTCATATGTCCGCGTTTTACCAGCAGCACAGATGACAGAGGCCAATACCAGTCTATGGGTCCATGTACAACACATATAGCACACGAATGGCATCCATGTGTCATCCATGTGCCGTCCGTGTATATTTAACACTGCAAGTATAGAAGCTTTGGAATTGATTTTTATAAAGCCATACTGGAAAAAAACGGATGTCACATGGATGGCACACAGGTGTCCCACTGACGAATCATTGATGATACACTGATAGCACTCGGGTGACACTGGGGACACACTAATGACACCAAGTCATCGCCAACTGTGGTACTTTACAAATCATTAAAATGTAATCTTTAATTCAATACTAGAAAAAATATTTATACAAAAAAACACTAATTAGAGTAATATGGGAGTAATTACTCCATTTTTATACTATTTAATTAAAGTTTATATTTTAACAATTTGTAAAATATCACAATTGGTGGAAAATTGGTTTCTAAATAGTGTGTACTCTAATAACACAATAACGCTTTGAGCTTTCTCAAGGATGACACACTGATGGCTCACTGATACTACACTGACAGTACACTGATATTACACTGACAGTACACTGATACTACACTGACAGTACACTGATACTACACTGATAGTACACTGATGGCTCACTGATACTACACTGACAGTACACTGATGGCTCACTGATGGCTCACTGATTCCACACTGACAGTACATTGATGACACACTGACAGTACACTGATCCAAAACACTGACGACACCGATACTATTTTTTCCGGTATTGGTATTATATGGACGTGTGAAGGGGGCCCACAGTTTCCTCCCACCATGAATGAATTTCCCAAAAATGGGCACTAAATCTGCCACATCTGAACTTGCCCTTCGGCTAATGCTCGGCGGTAATAGAGTCACCCGGTCATTCTGACATGGAGCTGCAATGTTTCCCTGTGGGAAGCAGAATTGCAGGAGATTACGGGTGACATGGAAGGTGACTCTCTGCCATCCAGGGGCTCCAGTCTATCAGAGAAATTGCAGATTTAGGGTAAGTAAGCATTTACCTCATTCTCCTCACTAGATTCTCGCTCAAACTATAAAATAATAGAAAAAGAAGAATTATAGCAGACATTGTATTTCATTCCTGTTTTGATATTTGTAAAGAATTGCAGGGATTAACTACATAACGATTCCATTATTAAAGGGAAGTGATGTCCTGACATTACAGGGTTAACACCTATAGATAAAGGAGAACCTATCAGAACATAATAAAGGACACAAAAAAGAGGCTAATACGTTTCCTTCCACTTTACTCCCGACTGCAGCCCTCTAGAGAGTGTCCCCTCCGCAGGCACCATGATGTCACTGTGTGATGTCATCCCATTTCATGGATTACTAATCCCCAGTAACAGCAGTAACTGTCAGGAGTGACAAAAACCTACAACCAATCCCATATCCATGAAATAGGGTTTTAAGGGATTGTGCAGGACTGGAAAAACATAACTGCTTCCTTCTAAAAACAGTGCCGCACCTGTCCACGGCTTGTGTTTGGCATTGTAACTCGGCTTCATAGAGATGAATAGAGCTGAACTGTAATACCGGACACAACCAACAGACAGGTGTGGCGCTGTTTTTTGAAGAAAAGAGACAGAATTTTTCAAATCTTGTACAACCCTCTTAGATTCTTTACCTTAAATCAAAACTTTATCAATGTAATCACCTAAATATAAAGCACATAGCCTCTTCACAGAGGAAGAGGACAGGAGCTCTAGAGCCACCCATTAGAGGAGGCAATCCTAAAAGTCAATATCGACCCTTTCATGAGCCTTGGCACATGACTTTTGATAGGAAACCAAACCAGAAGCTGCATTTACAATCAAGTACTTTGGATTTTTTACTCCTTATTAGTACAAAGCTATCGCCAATAGGTGGCGCTAGAGCTCCTGTCCTCTTCCTCTGAACAGGCACCCTGCATATTAAAATTCCCAGAGGAGCATTACTTGGCCTATAAGTCTCCCCACACCAACTTGGCGCCTCCACAAGGGACAACGTTACCCCTTAGACCCTCTAAATGTTATGTAACTGTTACAAAATGGTAAAAATTAAATATTTATGGCAGTTATTTCTATATTCCTAATTATGCCTAATCTATACATTGCACTGTAGTGTTCACATGGATGGTGGAGGATACAAAGAGAGAAGGCCGGTTACATAGATGACACAGTTTAAACATTAGCAAAAAATAAAGTTGAGATATTAGAGAATGAGGGAAATGAGGAGCGAGAGTCACAGACACATGGGATATAATAGGACACAAATCAGGAGCGAGAGTCACAGACACATGGGATATAATAGGACATAGATCAGGAGCGAGAGTCACAGACACATGGGATATAATAGGACATAAATCAGGAGCTAATATAAATGATGTTACTTACACTCCACTAACTGAAACCCTCAGAGAAGTTCCGTTCGGCAGTTGATTCTATGTCATCGTGATGTCACAACATTCCGTGACCTCATAACCGGCAGCCACCTACAGCCGATGCTCTATACATGAAATAAGCTTCTCACGACTTATGGGCACAACTGGTTTTGGCCTTAAAGGGGTTCTCCGAGAAATGTAATAAATAAATAAATACAAAAATAATAAACAGTTTTCTAAATACTTTTATTTAGCAAAAAGCTATGCTTTATGGACTGCGCCCTGTCAGGATTTTTGCATGAAAGAGTGGTCCAAAATTCAAGTTGAGAGGTGTAAGAAGCTCTTGATGGTTATGGGAAGCCACTGATTGCAGTTATTGTTTCCAAAGGGTGTGCAACCAAGTATTAAGATGAGGGTGCCAACAATTTTGTCAAAACTTCAGTTTCTGGAACAATTTCAAGGGTTCCAACACTTTAGGCCATTATTGTGTGTGTAATATGTATACACAGCAGTCTCGGCGTCTCCTATGTGATGTAGCCGTATATACACCATTCTAGGTGTATCCTGTCCTGTGTCATGTATATAGCTATAGTGCTGTGTTAACATAGTGGGTAATATTTATATATTGAGCTTTTTTTCTCATACCGAGTCAGTATGAGAAAAAAATATTGCATTTCCTCATTCAATAGTATCTGATAAAAGAAAAAATCTGATAAAAATAAAATATCGGATAGCACATGCCCAATTTATACGTTTGTGTGCATGAGCCCTTATTCCATGTATATATACACTGCACAGTACGGGTTCTCCTGTCCTGTATACTGGGTATAAGGGCTCATTCACACTCCTGTATAAAATATTGATCTGATGTTGCTTCAGAAAAGTTGGACAAGTGGAATCCGTATGGCTTAACTTATGCCATTTGTTTTCTCCCCCAGTATCCGTGTGACATCTGTGCGACATGCATATGCAATGTGTTCTTAACATCATCTTTTACATACTATAATTCACTATGTAATTTAAAACTAGTTTACAAACTAATAAAGCAATCTTATATACAGATATAGATAGAATAGATATAATAAACTCTAAAGTTGGCTCTGAAGGATCTTTAGCCTTGTTTAACCCCTTTCTGACATCGGATGTAATATTCCGTCCACGTGCCCTGGGCCAATTTGACCATGGACAGATCATTACTTCATCGAGATCGGCCGTGCTAACGGGGAGTACGCGGCCGATCGCAGCCGGGTGTCAGCTGATTCTAACAGCTGAAACCCGGCATTAGGTGCCAGGAGCTGTCACAGAATGCTCCCGGCAATTTAACCCCCAAAATACTGTGATCAAACAAGATCTTAGATAAAAGCGCCAAAACATAAAAAAAATATATAAATGAGGTGTCTCTGTAATCGTACTGGCCCAAAGGATAAAACTGCCTTATCAATTTTACCACACACGGAATGGTATAGACCCTCCCTCCCCCCAAAAAAAAGAAATTCATGAATTGTTTTTTGCTCTTTCTGCCTCCCAAAAATCTGATCTTATTTCCAGCCAATTTTGCATTGAAAAAGTAAAACGGCGCTCCTTCCCTTCTAAGCTCTGCTATGCGACCAAACAGTGGTTTACCCCCACATATGGGGTATCAGCGCACTCAGGACAAATTGCACAACATCTTTTGGGGTCCAATTTCTCCCATGACACTTGGGAAAAGCAAAGCAAAAAAATTTGATCTGAAGTAAATTTTTTGTGAAAAAAAGTTAAATGTTCATTTTTTGTTAAACATTCCAAAAACTCCTGTGAAGCACCTGAAGGGTTAATAAACTTCTTGAATGTGGTTTTGAGCACCGGGAGGGCTGCAATTTTTAGAATGGTGTCACTTTTGGGTATTTCCTATCATATAGACCCCTCAAAGTGACTTCAAATGTGATGTGGTCCCCCAAAAAAATGGTGTTGTAAAAATGAGAAATCGCTGTTTAACCCCTTCACGACCTTTGACGCCACGTAGGCGTCATGAAAAGTCGTGCCAGAACGACCCATGACGCCTTTGTGGCGTCATGACTTTAAAGCCTCCCTGCGGGTCGGGGTCACTGAAAGGTCACCCGACCCGCAGATACAGGGGGCTTTGTTCTTCGCCACAGGGGGCGTGGCTTCGCCCCCACGTGGCTACGATCGCTCTGATTGGCTGTTAAAAGTGAAACAGCCAATCAGAGCGATAGTAATATTTCATCAATGAAAATTGATGAAATATTACAATCCAGCCATGGCCGATGCTGCTGTAGCATCGGACATGGCTGGAAACACCGATTCCACCCCCCCCACCGGCGATCGCCCCCCCCGCAACTGAATGACAGCGGCGATCTGCCGCCGCTGTCATCATCTGCCCCCCTCCCATTCCCTCTGCTCCCTGCCAGCTTCCGATAACCCCCTCACCCCATCTCACCTCCCCCGGCACCTTCTAAGTCCCCCTGTCGCTCCCGGTGTCCGGCGGGTCCGGTTCATGGGCGCCGCCATCTTGAAAATGGCGGGCGCATGCGCAGTGCGCCCGCCCGAATCTGCCGACTGCAGATTCCATTCTTTCATTTTGATCACTCTCACAGTGATCAAAATGAAAGAAAAAGTAAATAAACCCCCCCGATTATCACCCCCATAGGTAGGCACAACTAATAAAGTAAAGAAAATATTTTTATTTTTATTTTTCCATTAGGGTTAGGGTTAGGGTTGAAAACAGGGTTAGGGTTAGGGTTAGGGTTGAAAAGAGGGTTAGGGTTAGGGTTGGAAAGAGGGTTAGGGTTAGGGTTGGAAAGAGGGTTAGGGTTGGAAAGAGGGTTAGGGTTAGGGTTGGAAAGAGGGTTAGGGTTAGAAAGAGGGTTAGGGTTAGGATTGGAAAGAGGGTTAGGGTTGGAAAGAGGGTTAGGGTTGGAAAGAGGGTTAGGGTTGGAAAGAGGGTTAGGGTTGGAATTAGGGTTAGGGTTGGAATTAGGGTTAGGGTTGGAATTAGGGTTAGGGTTGGAATTAGGGTTAGAATTAGGGTTAGCGTTGGAATTAGGGTTAGGCTTGTGGTTAGGGATGTGTTAGGGTTAGGGCTGTGGTTAGGGGTGTGTTGGGGTTAGGGTTGGAGTTAGAATTGAGGGGTTTCCACTGTTTAGGCACATTAGGGGGTCTCCAAACGCGACATGGTGCAACCATTGATTCCAGCCAATTTTGCGTTCAAAAAGTGAAACGGTGCACCCTCCCTTCCAAGCCCTGACATGTGCCCAAACAGTGGTTTACCCCAACATATGGGGTATCAGCGTACTCAGGAAAAATTGCACAACAACTTTTGGGGACTAATTTCCCGTGTTACCCTTGGGAAAATAAAAAATTGGGGGCTAAAAAATTATTTTTTCATTTTCACGTCTCTGCATTATAAACTTCTGTGAAGCACTTGGGGGTTCAAAGTGCTCACAACACATCTTACATACGTTCCTTGGAAGGTCTAGTTTCCAAAATGGGGTCACTTGTGGGGGGTTTCCACTGTTTAGGCACATCAGGGGCTCTGCAAACGTAATTACGACCGCAGACTATTCCATCAAAGTCTGCATTTCAAAACGTCACTACTTCCATTCCGAGCCCTGACGTGTGCCCAAACAATGGTTCCCCCCCACATATGGGGTACCAGCATACTCAGGACAAACTGGACAACAACTTTTGGGGTCCAATTTCTCCTGTTACCCTTGTGAAAATAAAAAATTGCGAGCTAAAAAAATCTTTTTTTGAGGAAAATTTTTTTTTTATTTTCATGGCTCTGCGTTATAATCTTCTGTGAAGCACTTGGGGGTTCAGTGTGCTCACTACACATCTAGGCAACTTCCTTATGGGGTATAGTTTCCAAAATGGGGTCACTTGTGGGGGGTTTCAACAGTTTAGGTACATCAAGGGCTCTGCAAATGTAACATGACGCCCGCAGACCATGCCATCAAAGTCAGCATTTCAAAATGTCACTACTTCCCTTCCGAGCCCTGACGTGTGCCCAAACAGTGGTTCCCTCCCACATATGGGGTATCAGCGTACTCAGGACAAATTGTACAACAACTTTTGGGGTCCAATTCATCCTGTTACTGTTGTGAAAAAAAATTGCGGGCTAAAAATCTTTTTTTTTTTTGAGGAAAAAAAATGATTTTTTATTTTCACGGCTCTGCGTTATAAACTTCTGTGAAGCACTTGGGGGTTCAAGGTGCTCACCACACATCTAGATAAGTTCCTTGGGGGGTCTAGTTTCCAAAATGAGGTCACATGCCAGGGGTTTCTACTGTTTAGGCACACAGGGCCTCTGCAAATGTAACATGACACCCTCAGACCATGCCATCAAAGTCAGCATTTCAAAATGTCACTACCTCCCTGCTGAGCCCCGACGTGTGCCCAAACAGTGGTCCCCCCCATATGGGGTACCAGTGTACTCAGGACTAACTGTACAACAACTTTTGGGGTCCAATTTATCCTGGTACCCCTGTGAAAATTAAAAATTGCGGACTAAAAATATTTTTTTTAAGAAAAAAAAATATTTTTTATTTTCACGGCTCTGCGTTATAAACGTCTGTGAAGCACCTGGGGGTTCAAAGTGCTCACTATGCATCTAGATAAGTTCCTTAGGGGGTCTAGTTTCCATACTGGGGTCATTTGTGGGGGAGCTCCAAAGTTTAGGCACACAGGGGCTCTCCAAACACGACATGGTGTCCGCTAACGATTGGAGCTAATTTTCATTTCAAAAAGTCAAATGGCACTCCTTCCCTTCTGAGCCCTGCCGTGCGCCCAAACAGTGGTTCCCCCCCACATATGGGGTACCAGCGTACTCAGGACAAACTGGACAACAACTTTTGTGGTCCAATTTCTCCTGTTACCTTTGTGAAAATAAAAAATAGCGTGCTAAAAAATCTTTTTTGAGGAAAAAAAATGATTTTTTATTTTCACTGCTCTACGTTATAAACTTTTGTGAAGCACTTGGGGGTTCAAAGTGCTCCCTACACATCTAGATAAGTTCCTTAAGGGGTCTAGTTTCCAAAATGGTGTCACTTGTGGGGGAGCTCCAATGTTTAGGTACACAGGGGCTCTCCAAACGCGACATGGTGTCCGATAACGATTGGAGCGAATTTTCCATTCAAAAAGTCAAATAGCGCTCCTTCACTTACGGACGCTGCCGTGCGCCCAAAGAGTGGTTTATGACCACATATAAGGTATCTGTGCACTCAGGAGAAATTGCCCAACACATTTTAGGATCCATTTTATCCTGTTGCCCATGTGAAAATGAAAAAACTGAGACCAAAAGAAAATTTGTGTGAAAAAAAGTACTTTTTTTTTTACCGATCAATTTGTGAAGCACCTGGGGGGTTCAAAGTGATCACTATGCATGTAGATAAGTTCCTTGGGGGGTCTAGTTTCCAAAATGGGGTCACTTGGGGGGAATCTCCAGTGCTTAGGCGCACAGCGACTCTCCAAACGCGACATAGCAAGTGCTAAATATTCCAGCATATTTTCCATTCAAAAAGTCAAATGTGCTCCTTCCCTTCCGAGCCCTGCCGTGTGCCCAAACAGTGGTTTATGACCACATATGAGGTATCAGTGTACTCAGGAGAAATTGCCCAACAAATTTTAGGATCCATTTTATTCTGTAGCCCATGTGAAAATGAAAAAAATTAATGATAAAAGAAAATTTGTGGTGCAAAAAATAAAATGTCCATTTTTTCCTTCCACGTTGCTTTAGTTCCTGTGAAGCACCTGAAGGGTTAATAATCTCCTAGAATATAGTTTTGAGTAGCTTGAGGGGTGCAGTTTTTAGAATGGTGTCACTTTTGGGTATTTTCTGCCATATAGACCCCTCAAAGTGACTTCAAATGTGAGGTGGTCCCTAAAAAAAATGGTTTTGTAAATATTGTTGTAAATATGAGAAATCGCTGGTCAACTTTTAACCATTATAACTTCCTAACAAAAAAAAAATTGTTTCCAAAATTTTGCTGATGTAAAGTAGACATGTGGGAAATGTTATTTAGTAACTATTTTGTGTCACATCACTCTCTGGTTTAACAGAATAAAAATTCAAAATTTGAAAATTGCGAAATTTTCGCCAAATTTCTGTTTTTTTCACAAATAAACGCAAATATTATCGACCTAAATTTACCACTAACATGAAGCCCAATATGTCACGAAAAAACAATCTCAGAATCGCTAAGATGCGTTGAAGTGTTCCAGAGTTATTACCTCATAAAGGGACACTGGTCAGAATTGCAAAAAATGGCCAGGTCATTAAGGTCAAAATAGGCTGGGTCATGAAGGGGTTAACTTTTAACCCTTATAACTTCCTAACAAAAGAAAATTTTGGTTCCAAAATTGTGCTGATGTAAAGTGAACATGTTCGAAATGTTACTTATTAACTATTTTATGTGACATATCTCTGTTATTTAAGGGCATAAAAATTCAAATAAATTTTACCACTATCATGAGGTACAATATTTCATGAGAAAACAATGTCAGAATCACCAGGATCCATGGAAGAGTTCCTCCAGAGTTATTACCTCATAAAGGGACAGTGGTCAGAATTGTAAAAATTGGCCTTGTCATTAACATGCAAACCACTCTTGGGGGTAAAGATAATAAATAACTAATTTACAAGAAATATGTGGGTGCCCCCTCTGTTTCATAACCAGGAAAGGTAAAGCAGACAGCTGTAGGCTGCTATTATCAGGCTGGAAAGATCCATGGTTATTTGGCCCTTCCCAGCCTAAAAATACCAACCCTCAGCTGCCCCAAAATTGGCTCATCACATTAGATACGCCAATTCTGGCGCTTTCCTGATTGCCCTAGTGTGGGGGGATAACTGGTATTTCCTGCTAGGCCACAAGTCCAACTAACAAAGTCAAGTAATGCTCTATGGGCTTCCCTCACACTAGCTGTCCCCCGTTCCATTTACTGCACAGACCCGGACTGAACCCTAACAGGTAATCTCTGCATGTGTTGTGGCTGTCGAACAGTCGCAAGACCTGCAGGCGCGAAAACTAGAACATAGTATTTGAGCACGCAGAAGTCACTAGGTTAGTACCCAAGCATGCTCGGTTAACACCTTATCTGACCACGTTTGCTCATCACTAGCAGTAATGTTACTTACTGCTATTCACATTCACAGTCACCGGATTGGGGGGAATGCTGGACAACCTCAGGGCTGCATGGGGAACAATTTTTAAAATAAATTGATGAAAAAGTGACATTGTGTTGTTTTTTTCTCTGTTTGTGTTTTTCCATTAGCGGACTACGGCGGATTTGGTGGACTGTGGCAGATTCCCTTGATGACAGCGGACCTGTGTGGCTTTTTTTTTTTTTTTTTCAAAAAGAAATTGGTGAACCAGGAAAAGTGTTGGAGAGTGTTTTTTACATAAAATTTATTTTTCTGTCTGTGTATTTTTTTCCATAACTTTGTTAGTAATGGGGGTGTCTGATATATACCTCTCCATTACTAACCTCAGGGCTTGATGCCAGCTGTGATTTTTGACATGCGCAGCTCATTGTCTCTGCTGAATATCCGGTTGGACGCTCGCATCATGCCTACATTCAGCATTACACCATGGTGCAGGGCCGCCATCAGGGCATTACTGCTCTGATTGACGTATGGGGCCCGCAGTATCGGGCCCCCTCTCTTCTGCTCACCGGATCCCAGCGGCAGGATTCTGCTGATGCAGTAACTCAACCTGCCCTCCGAGACTCAGGTTCAGTTAATAGAATGTTCATTTCATACAGTTCCTAGTTAACAATTAATGGCTGGTTATTGATTACTCATATCTTCTTTATCATTTCTTGCAAAGCTGTATAAGAACATTTCGAGTGAGATTGTAAAATGCAGAACCCAGCCTTCCTCCTCAAAACCAATTTCTCCACCCTTATAGAAGATTGACTCTCCACTCCACTCTCAAGATCACGTCTCACCACCTGTGCACTTGACCCGATCCCATCCCACCCCACTTCATCCCAAACCTCACCACAGTCTTCATCCCATCCCTAACCCATCTCTTCAACCTATCACTAACAACTGGTGTTTTCCCCTCAAGCTTTACACATGCCTCAATCACACCTATCCTCAAAAAGCCCTCTCTTGACCCATCCTCTGTATCTAGCTATCACCCTATATCACTTCTCCTGTTGTGAACTCATTAACTCATTTTCTGGTTTACCTCTGGCTTCTGGTGACGGTGGTGGAGGAGTCGTGAGTTCTCCATCCGGGCTCCCTCTGTTGGTGACAGCAGGTAATGAAGCTGATCTAAATGGCAGAGACCTGCCACCTGAGGAAGAGGACTGTGATTGGACATCAGGAGTCTCTGACTGGATTTAAGACAGCAGACTCCCTAATTTTTTGCTGGTAATTTTTTCCTGCCCTGAGGTTCTGGTTTCCAGTTCTGTTCCTGCCTCAAGCTAAGTGTGCTCTGCTATTTTTTCACATGAGATTTGGTCTGGTTTACTCAGTTTTTGTGGTCAGCCAGCCCCTGCTGGGGCTGTGCTGAATTTCCATTCTTATGTCTCTGTTTATGCCAGTTTGCTTTTTGTCCCTGATCAGATTGGTCTCTTTTTGCTCTGTCTTCAGAATATACCAGAGTGCTGATATAGGGAATTGAAGTCTAGCGACTTCAGGGCTTTTGTTATCAGAAAGTGTTGGACATTTTTTGGCAGGGTTTTGTGCGTGATTGCAGACAGCATCTTTCCTTTCCTGTCCTTTCTAGTTAGTGTGGGCCCCATCGTTTGCTCAGCCTATTTTTCTATCTGTGTTTTCATCTTGTCTCACTGACAATATATGTTTGGGGGCTGTCTATTGCTTTGGGGTCTGCTCTTGGACAGTTTAGATTTCCCCTTTTCTTGCTTTAGGCTTATTTAGTTCTCCGGCTGTGACGAAGCATCTAGGATCATCGTAGGTACGCTCCACGGATACTACTAGTTGTGTGGATAGGATTAGGGGTCTGCAATCCGCTTAGATACCAACCTCTCCAGTTTTCTGGGGCTTAGCTTGTTTTTGTTTTTCCTCCTCGGTGACTCATTCATAACATCTCCCCTATGCCTCAAAACTACTGCAACAACACGTCCATCTTGAACTGTCCTCCCACCGCTCTTCTTGCATCCTCTTTGACCGCTTACAATCTGGCTTCTGGCCACACCACTCCACTGAAACTGCCCTGAGGTCACCAATGACTTATTAACCGCCAAGGCCAAGCGACACTACTCTGTCCTCCTCCTCCTGGACCTGTCCTCTGCCTTTGACACAGTGGACTGTTATGATGAGTCACCGAAGGAGGAAAAAACAAAATACCAGCCAAGTCCAGAAAAACCAGAGAGGTTGGCAGCTATCGGATTGCAGACCCCTGAACCTATCCACAACAACTAGCAGTAGCCGTGGGGGGTTCCTACGGTTCCCTAGACCCCTCGATCACAGCCGGAGAACTATATAGCCTAAAGACAGAAAGGGGAAAAACTAAACTGCCCCAGAGCAGACCCCAAAGCAATAGGCAGCCCCCAACATATAATGACGGTGAAGCAAGATGAAAACACTAACACAGATAGAAAGATAGGTTGAGCAAATGATGGGGCCCAAGCTAACTACATAGGACAGGATAGGAAAGCTGCTGTCTACCATTTGCAAAAACCCTATCAAAATGAGCCAACCGACTGATAGGAAAAACAGGCCCTGAAGTCGCTAGGCTTCAAAAGACTATATCAGCACTCAGGTATATTCTGAAGACAGAGCAAAAGATCAACAGATCAGAGACAAAAATGGAGTTCAGCTCACCCCCGGCCGGGGATGGCAGAACTCCCAAAAAACAAGGCAAAACAAAAACAAAACTGAAGAGTACAAAGAAGAGCAGAAAAACTTAGCTTTGAGATGCAGGAATCAGACTGGTCTCCAAGAATCCAGCAGGAAAATCACCAGTCAGGAAGAAGGGCGTCGGCAGCCTTATATCCATTCCTCAATTCCAGCCACCCAGTCATCATCTAGCTGCCCAGGTGTTTGGTAATCAGCCTCACTACCTTCCTTCACCAGAGGAGGGAGTTCATCAGACCTCAATGGTGAAGGGAAAAATGAACTCACGACAGTACCTCCCCCTTGAGGAGGGGTCACCGAACCCTCATCCATGCCACCAGGGCAATCCGGGTGAGCCCGATGAAAGGCACGCACTAATCTTTCGGCATGAATATCAGAGGCAGAGACCCAGGAATTATCCTCCTGACCATAACCCTTCCACTTAAACAAATACTGGAGTCTCCGTCTAGCCAGACGGGAATCCAGTATCTTCTCTACCTCATATTCCATGTTACCTTCAACCAATATAGGGTCAGGAGGTGCCACCCCAGGAACAACTGGTTCAACAAACCTCTTCAACAAGGACTTATGAAACACATTATGAATTTTAAATGTGACAGGAAGAGCCAACTGAAAAGAGACCGGATTAATAATCTCCAAAATCTTGTAAGGTCCAATAAATCTAGGCTTAAACTTAGGAGAAGCCACCTTCATAGCGTTATTTTTTTATGACAACCAAACCATATCACCCACCTTAAACTGGGGACCAACGGTCCTACGCCGGTTGGAAAACCGCTGGGCCTTTTCCTGGGAGAGAGACAACTTACCAACTACTTGGTCCCAGATCTGGTGCATTCTCTCCACCCTCTCCCATATTGATAGTTCTGCTTCACGTCACTTGTCTTATCTATTGCATTTTTTCTAGGCTGTATTGTGCATAAATATGTGACTTCAGATTTTGTATTAGTCTAGCCTGATGAAGAGACCTGAGTAGTCTCGAAAGCTTACAATGTATTACCATCTTTTCAGTTAGCCATTAAAAGGTATCAACTACTGAGGACTCTCAATCCTGAATATTTTTCTCTCCACCACAGTGTCAACACCTGGGCAGGCAGAAGGCTCCACCTGCCCTGAAGAAAATCGAGGGTGAAAACCAAACTTACAAAAAAAAGGTGACATCAAAGTGGCAGAACTAGCTCTATTATTTAAAGCAAATTCGGCCAAGGGCAAAAATGAAACCCAATCATCCTGATCGGCAGAAATAAAACATCTCAAATACGACTCCAAAGTCTGGTTTGTTCTCTCCGTCTGCCCATTGGTCTGAGGGTGAAACGCAGAGGAGAAGGACAACTGAATTCCCAGCTTGGAACAGAAAGTCCTCCAAAATCTAGACACAAACTGAACTCCTCTGTCAGATACAATGTTCTCAGGAATCCCGTGCAAGCGAACCACCTGTTGCAAAAACAAGGGCACCAACTCAGAGGAAGATGGCAACTTAGGGAGTGGTACAAGATGGACCATCTTAGAGAATCTATCACAAATCACCCAAATAACAGTCATTCTCTGAGAGACAGGCATATCAGAGATAAAATCCATTGAAATATGGGTCCATGGCCTCCTGGGCACCGGCAAAGGCATCAACAAGCCAGTAGAGCGAGAACAAGGTTTAGACCGGGAGCAAGTCCCACAGGACTGCACAAAATTCCTGACATCATGAGACAAGGCGGGCCACCAAAAAGAGACTCACCAGATCTCTAGTACCAAAAATACCTGGATGACCAGCCAATGCAGAGCAATGAACTTCAGACATCACTCTCTTCCTCCACTGGTCAGGAACATACAACTTTCCACTGGGACAACGCTCAGGTTTGTCCTCCTGAAACTCTTCCAGAGCACGTCTCAAATCGGGCGAGATGGCAGAAAGAACTACCCCCTCGCCTAAGATGGTAGCAGGCTTAGTCACAACAGGAGAATCAGCAAGGAAACTCCTAGAGAGGGCGTCTGCCTTGACATTCTTAGTGCCCGGAAGAAAAGAGACCACAAAATCAAAACGTGTGAAAAACAAGGCCCACCTAGCCTGTCTAGGATTCAAGCGCTTGGCCGACTCCAGGTAAATCAAATTCTTGTGGTCAGTAAGGACCACGACTTGGTGTTTGGCTCCCGCCAACCAATGTCTCCACTCCTCAAATGCCCATTTCATGGCCAACAGTTCCCGATTCCCCACATCATAGTTACGTTTGGATTGGGATAACTTTCGGGAAAAGAAAGCACAAGGATTCATTTTAGATGTCACAGGATCTTTTTGGGACAACACCGCTCCTGCACCAATCTCAGAAGCGTCCACCTCCACCTGAAACGGGAGTGAGAAATCAGGTTGCCGCAAAACCAGAGCAGAAGTGAATCTTCGCTTCAGCTCCTGAAAGGAAGAAACAGCCTCCGGAGACCAATTCAGCACATCAGCACCCTTCCTAGTCAAATCCGTCAATGGCTTGGCAATACCAGAAAAATTAGCTATAAATTTCCGATAAAAATTAGCAAAACCCAAAAACTTCTGGAGGGCCTTCAAAGAAGTGGGCTGAAACCAATCATAAATGGCCTGTACCTTGGCCGGGTCCATTTCAATAGTTGACGGAGACAAAATAAATCCCAAAAATGAAATCCTCTGTACCCCAAAAAGGCATTTCGATCCCTTGACATACAGGGAATTCTCCCTCAAAATCCGGAACACAGTCCGAACATGTTCCACATGAGAGTCCCAATTCTTGGAGAAGATCAAAATATCATCCAGATAGATAATCAAAAATTTATCCACAAAGTCTCGGAATATATCGTTCATGAAGCACTGGAAGACAGAAGGGGCATTAGTGAGCCCAAAAGACATCACCAGGTACTCAAAATGTCCCTCCGGAGTATTAAACGCCGTCTTCCATTCATCCCCATGCTTAATGCGAATAAAATTATACGCCCCCCTGAGGTCAAGCTTGGTAAACCAGCAAGCACCTTTAACTCTGGAGAATAGATCCGAAATCAGGGGTAATGGATACTGATATTTAAAAGTAATTTTGTTGAGGGCACGATAGTCAATACAAGGCCTTAATGAACCATCCCTTTTAGCCACAAAAAAAACCCAGCACCTAAGGGTGAAGAGGATGGTCTAATATGACCCTTCTCCAATGCCTCCTTATCATAGGATCGCATAGCCTCATGCTCGGGTACAGATAAATTGAAAAGCCGACCCTTGGGGAATTTACACCCCGGGTTCAGCTCAATTGCACAGTCATAACTCCTATGAGGAGGCAAAGACGCAGACTCATTCTCACTAAATACATCATAAAAGTCAGCCAAATAGTCAGGAACATCATGCGACTGGGGAGAGGTGGAGAAAACAGGAGCATCACTAAGGGCACACCGACAACCCCAACTCACCACAGACAAAGATTTCCAATCCAGAACTGGATTATGGATTTGCAACCAGGGAAACCCCAGAACAATGGTATCATGCAAATTATGCAACACCAAAAATCTGCAATTTTCTTGATGGTCTGGGGCGACCCGCATTACCACCTGGGTCCAAAACTGAGGTTTATTCTTCGCCAAAGGAGTAGCATCAATACCCCTCAAAGGGATAGGCGTCCGCAGAGGTGTCATAGGAAATCCACAACGTTTAGCAAAATCCAAGTCCATCAGGTTCAGAGCTGCTCCTGAATCCACAAAAGCCTTGGCGGAAAATGTGGACAGGGAGCAGATCAGAGTAATTGCCAGAAGAAACTTAGGTTGAACACCACCCACAGAAAACGTGTCTGCACAACGTTTTTCTCATTTAGGGCAGACAGAAATAATATGCGAGGCATCTCCACAAAAAAAACACAGCTTATTACGCCTTCTGAACTCCTGACATTGCACCCTAGACAAAACTCTATCACATTGCATAGGTTCAGACATTTGTTCAACAGGTGGTAACATCTCTCGTGTAGTTTTGCGTTCACGTAAACGCCGATCCACCTAAATGGCTAATGACATAGAATCGTCAAGACCAGAGGGAATAGGAAATCCCACCATAGTATCTTTTACAGTTTCTGACAAACCCTTCCGAAACAGGGCTGCCAAGGCACCATCATTCCAGGTTGTAAGGACCGCCCACTTTCGGAATTTTTGACAGTACAACTCTGCCGAATCCCGACCCTGGCTTAATGCCAACAGGGTCTTTTCAGCCTGATCAATAGCATTAGGTTCATCATACAACAACCCCAAGGCTTGAAAAAATGCGTTCACATTATTCAGAATAGGATCATCAGGTTTCAAAGAAAACGCCCAATCCTGGGGATCGCCACGCAGCAAAGAGATGACAATTTTAACCTGCTGCGCTGGGTTCCCCGACGAGTTAGGCTTCAAGGCAAAAAATAATTTACAATTATTCTTGAAATTCAAGAATTTAGACCGATCCACCAAAAATACATCAGGAGTAGGAATCTTTGGTTCAGCAGCATGTGAATGAGCAAGATAGGCGGAAATTCCCCGCACTTCAGCAGCGAGCTGCTCCACACGATCAGACAATTGCTTCATCTCCATTGAGAGAAAAATTCCCCCTATGGCCTCAGAGATATAGAGGAAAAAATATGCACAAAAAATAAAAAATTCTGACACTTTTTTCTCTTTTTTTTTTTTTTTTTTACAATTCTCTCCTGCTATTGAGTACCCTAGGATCTGCGGTATGGCTGGTGATTCTGTTATGATGAGTCACCGAAGGAGGAAAAAACAAAATACCAGCCAAGTCCAGAAAAACCAGAGAGGTTGGCAGCTATCGGATTGCAGACCCCTGGACCTATCCACAACAACTAGCAGTAGCCGTGGGGGGTTCCTACGGTGCCCTAGACCCCTCGATCACAGCCGGAGAACTATATAGCCTAAAGACAGAAAGGGGAAATACTAAACTGCCCCAGAGCAGACCCCAAAGCAATAGGCAGCCCCCAACATATAATGACGGTGAAGCAAGATGAAAACACTAACACAGATAGAAAGATAGGTTGAGCAAATGATGGGGCCCAAGCTAACTACATAGGACAGGATAGGAAAGCTGCTGTCTGCCATCCGCAAAAACCCTATCAAAATGAGCCAACCAACTGATAGGAAAAACAGGCCCTGAAGTCGCTAGGCTTCAAAAGACTATATCAGCACTCAGGTATATTCTGAAGACAGAGCAAAAGATCAACAGATCAGAGACAAAAATGGAGTTCAGCTCACCCCCGGCCGGGGATGGCAGAACTCCCAAAAAACAAGGCAAAACAAAAACAAAACTGAAGAGTACAAAGAAGAGCAGAAAAACTTAGCTTTGAGATGGAGGAATCATTCTGGTCTCCCAAGAATCCAGCAGGAAAATCACCAGCCAGGAAGAAGGGCGTCGGCAGCCTTATATCCAGTCCTCAATTCCAGCCACCCAGTCATCATCTAGCTGCCCAGGTGTTTGGTAATCAGCCTCACTACCTTCCTGGGAAAAATGAACTCACGACAGTGAACCGTTCCCTATCACTACAAACCCTCTCATCTCTTGGTTTCACAGACTTGGCCCTATCTTAGATCACATCATACCTAACCAACCGAACATTCAGCGTCTCCCACTCGTACACCACCTCCTCACCTCTCCCCCTGAGTCCAGCAAGGTTCAGTCCTAGGGCCCCTGCTCTTCTCCATTTACACCTTCGGCCTTGGACAGCTCATAGAATTTCACGGCTTTCAGTATCACCTCTATGCTGGTGACACACATCTAGATCTCTGGACCAGATATCACCTCCCTACTAACCAGAATCCCTCAGTGTCTGTCCGCTATTTCATCCTCCTTCTCCACTAGATTTCTAAAACTTAATATGGACAAAAGAGAATTCATCATCTTTCCCCGATCTCATGCGACCCCCCCACGGACCTATCTATTAAACGGCTGCCCACTCTCCCCAGTCCCACAAGCTCGCTGCCTTGGGGTTATCCTTGACACTAATCACTCTTTCAAGCCACATATCCAAGCCCTTTCCACTTCCTCCTGACTTCAACTCATAAATATTTCATGGATCCGTACATTCCTCAACCAAGAATCTGCAAAAACCCTAGTGCATGCCCTCATCATCTCCCGCCTTGACTACTGCAACCTCCTGCTCTGTGGCCTCCCCTCTAACACTCTCGCACCCCTCCAATCTATTCTAAACTCTGCTCCCTGACTAATCCACCAGTCCCCCTGCTATTCCCTGGTCCTCTCTCCCCCAGTACTAGTCGTGACTTGTATTGTTTAAGATTACTGTACTTGTATTTATTATGTATACCCCTCCTCACATGTAAAGCGCCATGGAATAAATGGCGATTTAATAATAAATAATTATTATATTATAATAATCAATCAGGAAGTTTGGATTGCCATCTAGAGGTGGTAAAGCTTACCTGCACCAAGGAAAGGAACTTTTTTTTTCTTTTACAAATTTTATAAAAAAGAGACATGTAACAATACATATGTCTGTATTGCATGTTTGACCATCACACTGGAGAGTGTATGGATCAATATAGTCATTTTTTTATGAAAACCAATAGTAAAGAATGTTAATAATAATCATGTCGGTTTTCAAATCGATCAGCTGCGATCAGGTTCGGCAGGATATAAACTTTGAACAGAGCTGGAAATCACAGCTCTGCTTAATGTGTAATGGCCGATGCCACGTACTGCAGATCAGATTTATGACAATAAGGATAGGTCATTGATATTATTTGCCTGGACAACCCCTCTGCATTGGATCTATCACTGCTACCTTCTTGGATAGTTAGCCTTGTATAGCCTTGTATAGCCTAACTACTGCAACTGTAATGAAGCCTTTCCTTTACTGATGTCTGAATTATTTTCCTCCACTTGTAATGACTGTCCCCTGTTCCATTGTTTTAAATACATCTGTATAGACGTGTGTACTATCAAGAAAGACCACCGAGGAAAGGGATCACCCCTCTAAGGGTAAGTTCACACTAGGCATTTTTGCAGCTTTTTTAATGCAAATGTTCAGTTCCGTTTTACACTACCAGAAAAGTCTACGAGATTTCAGAAATCTCATGCACACACAGTTTTTTTTTTTGTCATCAGGATTTTGTGTGTTGTATGGTTTTTTGCACAATGTAGCAAGTCACTTTCAGCGTTTTTCACCCATTGAAATGAATCATAGGATCATAGCGTTGGAAGGGACCTCCTGGGCCATCTGGTCCAACCCCCTGCTCAAAGCAGGATTCGCTAAATCATCCCAGACAGATGTCTGTCCAGCCTCTGTTTGAAGACTTCCACTGAAGGAGAACTCACCACTTCTCGTGGCAGCCTGTTCCACTCGTTGATCACTCTAAGTGTCAAAAAGTTTTTTCTAATATCTAATCTGTGTCTCCTCCCATTCAGTTTCATCCCATTGCTTCTAGTCTTTCCTTGTGCAAATGAGAATAAAGATGATCCTTCTACAATGTGACAGCCCTTGAGATATTTGTAGACAGCTATTAAGTCTGCTCTCAGTCTTCTCTTTTGCAAACTAAACATTCCCAAATCCTGCAACCTTTCCTCATAAGACAGGGTTTGCAGACCGGTCACCATTCTGGTCGCTCTTTTCTGAACTTGCTCTAGTTTGTTGATGTCTTTTTTAAAATGTGGTGCCCAAAACTGGACACAATATTCCAGATGAGGTCTGACCAAAGAGGAGTAGAGGGCAATAATGACTTCACGTGATCTAGACTGTTTGCTTCTGTTAATACATCCTAGAATTGCATTTGCCTTTTTTGCTGCTGCATCACACTGTTGACTCATATTCAGTCTGTGATCTATTAGTATACCCAAGTCTTTTTCACATGTGCTGTTGCTTGGCCCTATTCCTCCCATTCTGTATATGCTTTTTTCATTTTTATTGCCCAGATGTAGTACTTTGCATTTTTCCCTGTTAAAAATCATTCTGTTAGTTGCTGCCCACTGCTCCAGTTTATTTATATCTTTTTGAATCCTCTCTCTCTCTTCTCTAGTATTAGCTATCCCTCCTAGCTTTGTGTCATCAGCAAATTTAATCAGTTTACCCTCAATTCCTTCATCTAAATCGTTGATAAAGATGTTGAACAATACAGGGCCCAGGACAGAGCCCTGTGGTACCCCACTTGAGACATTCTTCCAACTGGATGTGCAGCCATTTACGACCACTCTTTGGGTCCGATCACTAAGCCAGTTATGAATCCACCTAACAGTTGCCTTGTCTATTTCATACTTAGTCATTTTTTCAATAAGGATTGTATGAGATACTTTGTCAAATGCTTTGCTGAAGTCAAGATATACTATATCTACAGCATTTCCTTGATCAGTGATTCCGTCATAGAAGGAAATTAAGTTAGTCTGACATGACTTATTAGTTACAAACTCAAGCTGGCTCTGTTTAATCACTTCATTCTTATCCAGGTACTGACATACATGTTGTTTAATAATTTGTTCAAAGATCTTTCCTGGTATAGAAGTCAGACTCACCGTCCTATAGTTGCCTGGGTCCACCTTCTTCCCCTTTTTGAAGATAGGAACAACATTTGCTCTTCTTCAGTCTTCTGGGACTTCTCCTGTTCTCCAAGAATTTTCAAAGATTATGGAGAGGGGTTCAAAAATTTCTTCTGCTATCTCCTTCAGCATTCTGGGGTGTAATTCATCTGGACCTGGAGACTTGAATTCATTTAGGTTAGCTAAGTGTTTCCTCACCATCTTTCTGTTTATAGATATCTTGGATTCTTCTATTCTGTTAATAGGACAGTGAAGAACAGTTGAGGTTACATTTCCTTTCTGAGAGAAAACAGATGCAAAATAGGAATTTAAAAGTTCGGCTTTCTCAACATCCTGTCTTACCATTTCATTATTTTTATCCTGTAAAAATACTATAGCATCTTTGACTTTTCTTTTACTTTGGACATATCCTCAAAATCCTTTATTATTGCTTTTGATATCTCTTGCAAGCCTCAATTCATTGTCAGCTTTAGTAATCTGATTTGTGCCCTGCAGGTTCTGCAGACAGCATTATATTCTTCTTTAGATATGCCTCCCTCTTTCCATTTTATAAACATTTCTTTCTTCCTTTTTAGCATGTTCTTAAATTCTGTGTTCATCCATCCTGGTTTCCTTAAATGCTTCCTATTCTTCCCTCTTTTCGGAATTGTTAACAACTGTGCTTTGAGAAATTCATTTTTCAAGATTTCCTATCCTTCCTGGACATTTTTGTCTTTAACCCCTTCCTGACATCCGACGTACTATCCCGTCCATGGGACCCGGGCCCCTATGCCCATGGACGGGATAGTACGTCTACCGCGATCAGAGGCACCCACGTGGTGAGCGCAGCTGATCGCGGCCGGGTGTCAGCTGATTATCACAGCTGGCACCCGGCACAATGTGTCAGGGGCGGTCACGGACCGCCCCCGACACGTTAACCCCTTGCACACCACGATCAAACATGATCGCGGTGTACCGGGGGTTAAAGGGAAGCATCGGCAGGGAGGGGGCTCCCTCCGTGCTTCCCTGAGCCCCCCACGGCAGCGCAATGTGCAGCGCTATGCGCAGCGCTGCTGCGGGGGCTCCTTTCCTGCAGGCCCCCGAATCCAAGGTGGTGACGGGGGCCTTCGGGGGCCTGCAGGAAGCTGGCTTCCTCAGTGCCTGCAAAGCGCAGACATGAGGAAGCCTTCTGCACTACCTGTGACAGATCGCTGTTCTGTCACAGTGATCTGTGATGTGACAGATCAGCGATCTGTCACAGGACAGTGATGTCCCACCTGGGACTATTTAATAAAGTTAAAAAAAATTAAAAAAAAAGTGTTAAAATAATTTTTTTTTTTAAAAATCGCCAAATAAATTAGAAAAAAAAAAAATATTCCCCCAAATAAATCCATTTTTTGGAAATAAAAAAACAATAAAAGTACACATATTAGGTATCGCCGCGTTCGTAACGACCCGCCCTATAAAACTGTCCCATTAGTTAACCCTTTTAGCGAACCCCTTAAAAAATAAAAATAAAAAACTAAGCAAAAAATAATGATTTATTATCATACCGCCAAACAAAAAGTGTAATAAAAAGCGATCAAAAAGACGTATATAAATATCCTTGGTACCGCTGAAAACATCATCTTGTCCCGCAAAAAACGAGCTGCCACACAGCATCATCAGCGAAAAAATAAAAAAGTTATAGCTCGCAGAATAAAGCGATGCAAAAATAATTATTTTTTATATAAAATAGTTTTCATTGCATAAAACCGACAAAACATAAAAAAACGACCTAATTGAGGTATCGCTGTAACTGTACTGACCCGAAGAATAAAACTGCTTTATCAATTTTACCGCACGCGGAACGGTGTAAACGCACCCCCCCAAAAGAAATTCATGAAACGCTGGTTTTTGTTCATTCTGCGTCACAAAAATCGGAATAAAAAGCGATCAAAAAATGTCACGTGCCCGAAAATGGCACCAATAAAAACGTCAACTCGTCCCGCAAAAAAATAAGACCTCACATGACTCGGTGGGTCAAAATACGGAAAAATTATAGCTCTCAATATGTGGTGATGCAAAAACTATTTTTACAATAAAAAGCGTCTTTTAGCGTGCGACAGCCGCCAAACATAAAAACCGCCATAAATAGTAAATCAAACCCCCCGTTATCACCCCCTTAGTTAGGGAAAAATGATAAAATAAAAAAAAATGTATTTATTTCCATTTTTCCATTAGGGTTAGGGTTAGGGCTAGGTTTAGGGTTAGGGCTGAGATTAGGGTTAGGGGTGTGTTGGGGTTCGGGTTGGAGTTAGAATTGGGGGTTTCCACTGTTTGGGCACATCAGGGGCTCTCCAAATGCAACATGGCGTCTGATCTCAATTCCAGCCAATTCTGAGTTGAAAAAGTCAAATGGTGCTCCTTCCCTTCCAAGCTCTGCCATGCGCCCAAACAGTATTTTACCCCCACATGTAGGGTATCAGCCTACTCAGGACAAATTGCAAAACAATTTTTGGGGTCCAATTTCTCCTGTTACCCTTAGGAAAATAAAAAATTGGGCGCAAAAATATCATTTTTGTGGAAAAAAATGATTTTTTTATTTTCACGTCCGAGCGTTATAAACTTCTGTGAAGCACTTGGGGGTTCAAAGTGCTCACCACACATCTAGATAAGTTCCGTGGGGGGGTCTAGTGTCCAAAATGGGGTCACTTGTGGGGGGTTTCAATAGTTTAGGTACATCAGGGGCTCTCCAAACGCACATGACACCCGCAGACCATTCCATCAAAGGATGCATTCCAAAACGTCACTGCTTCCCTTCCGAGCCCCGACGTGTGTCCATACAGTAGTTTTCTCCCACATTTGGGGTGTCAGCGTACTCAGGACAAATTGGACAACAACTTTTGGGGTCCAATTTCTCCTGTTACCCTTGGGAAAATGAAAAAATTGGGGACTAATTGATCATGTTTGTGGAAAAAATACGATTTTTTTATTTTCATGCCCGGGCGTTATAAACTTCTGTGAAGCACTGGGGGGTTCAAAGTGCTCACCACACATCTAGATAAGTTCCTTGGGGGGTCTAGTTTACAAAATGGTGTCATTTGTGGGGGGTTTCCACTGTTTAGGTACATCAGGGGATTTCCAATCGCGACATGGTGTCCGATCTCAATTCCAGCCAAAAACGTCAAATGGCGCTGCTTCCCTTCCGAGCTCTGCCATGCGCCCAAATAGTGGTTTACCCCCACATGTGGGGTATCAGCGTACTCAGGACAAATTGCACAATAACTTTTAGGGTCCTGTTACCCTTGGGAAAATAAAAAATGGGGTGAAAAGATCATTTCTGTGGAAAAAAATATGATTTTTTAATTGTACCGCTGTACGTTATAAACTTCTGTAAAGCCCTTGTGGGTTCAAAGTTCTCACCACATATCTAGATAAGTTCCTTGGGGGGGTCTAGTTTCCAAAATGGGGTCACTTGTAGGGGGTTTCCACTGTTTAGGTACATCAGGGACTCTCCAAACGTGACATGGCGTACGAAAATTAGGAAAAGACAGATTCCAGTGATGAATCACTTAGCTTACTGTGGCAGATGTGACACAGAGTTCTTAGATACAGCACATACAATAGAAGAGCTGAAAAGCTGCCACGGGCCACACCACAGCTATGTACATTATCTATAGACAGTGAGCTGCTTATCACAGGAGGGGCGGAGTCGAACTTGGTGTCACCTGTTGCTGCAGTCTGAGCAGTGATAAAGTCCTGGTGATAAAACCTTCATTATAAGTAAACAACAGCACACAGCCTCATAAGGGACACATCAATGAGTTACCCATTTAAACCCTACCTCATACTTTCTTCAGATTACATAGCGAAAGCCTGCTGATGAATTTCTTTAAATCTATAGATGTATTTCCATCCTTTGGCAATTAAAAGAAAACATCTGATAATCCCTGATGAGTTGGTAATAATGGCCTGGTATCAATAGTCGTAGCCGCACAAAGCGAACACTCAGACGGCAGCAAGATTTCTCCCCCTTCATGAGTCCGGAAGGGAGTGATCACAGCCTTCTTGGTCCGGCTCACAGACCGACCCACTGAATAATGACAAATGTAACGTTTTTTTCTATGATTTATTCCCCCCATATTTTTTTTTAAGTACTTTACAAAAGTCCTCATTTAAAGGGATTTTTCCTTGTTAAAGGTCACCTTAACAGATTCCTGAGCAAAGAAAAATAGAACTTGGTTCCATGTGATTATGGGCCTTGTAACATGCAGCTATGACTTGTTACCCTTGTCTTCCGTCTCGTACAGTAACGGTCTCACCAGACTCCAGTTCATTCTTCTTCTGTTCATAAAGTTCTAACAGATACCGGTCCGGCTTTATGTTGGCCTCACGCAATTCTAACATGATCTTCTCCACTTTCTGGAGGTTTCTTGCATTCTTCATGCTCCGTCCTGCAATGTATAGTTTGAACTCTTCTAGTTCAATAAGTTTACAGGTGTCCTCCTCACAAATGTTCTTCACTTCTTTTGATTTGTCCACTTGAGGGAAGAAAACAAGACCAGACGACTTCTCAAGTGTCTCAAGAGGGACCTGAAATTCTGGCAACTGATGCTGAAAGCTGATGGGGACGTTGGGAACAATAAAAGCTCCTTCAGCTAGAGTCTCCTCAGAGGGCTTCCTCCTGGCGAGGATCACCTTATACAGATGTGTGGGCACGGCTACATCATCACTGCCAATAACCTGAAATAAAAAATGAGCAAGAACATCTTCATTACACCAAAAAGATCACAGTGCACCACCACAAATTGCAGTAGGCCTCTGTGCACCTACATGGAGATTTCCACATCGCCTCTCACACACCCCACCCATCTTCACTATTAAAGTTTAAACTTTAAGGACTTGTAAGATTTAGAAAACGAATATTAAAATGCCATCAAATAGCAAAAGCGAAAGAAGCTGTGGTGGGCATCTCTATTCCTGGGGACCCAACTTGCCCCCAATAATATAAACTTTCAGCCCACTTATTTCACTGTTATCTGACAATTGGGTCCCGGGAAGCGGGGACTGCATTAATGGATAAATAGAAAATCAGCAAATACCTTTATTACAAATTAGATTGTTTAAAAGTGCCACCAACAAGGTGCATTCATTCTCACTAACCTGTCCGTCCAATGCCTAATGTCAGGTCTGTTGTAACAGAAAGGGAACCTGTCACCAGTAGTGTCATAACAGCTAAAACTATGACTTTACTCAGCGTCTGTGCTGCATTCCATAAATGCTTATATACCCCCTGTATACTCCCAAAAGAACCTTTAAAGTTCTCCCGCGTTGTATGAAAATCGGGTCGGTCCTGTCTGATGGCCATGGTTTCGGGCCTCTTGATCCCTCCCCCCCGGCTGCTGCTGGCCGCCCTCTTCCCCGGCTGCTGCTCGCCGCCCTCTTCCCCGACGGCTGCTCACCGCCCTCTTCCCCGACGGCTGCTCGCCGCCCTCTTCCCCGACGGCTGCTCGCCGCCCTCTTCCCCTACTGCTGCTGCTCGCCGCCCTCTTCCCCGACTGCTGCTGCTCGCCGCCCTCTTCCCCGACTGCTGCTCGCCGCCCTCTTCCCCGACTGCTGCTTGCCGCCCTCTTCCCCGACTGCTGCTTGCCGCCCTCCTCCCCGACGGCTGCTCGCCGCCCTCCTCCCCGACTGCTGCTCGCCGCCCTCTGCCCCGGCTGCTGCTCGCCGCCCTCCTCCCCGACTGCTGCTCGCCGCCCTCTGCCCCGGCTGCTGCTCGCCGCCCTCCGCCCCGACTGCTGCTCGCCGCCCTCCGCCCCGGCTGCTGCTCGCTGCCCTCCGCCCCGGCTGCTGCTCGCCGCCCTCCGCCCCGGCTGCTGCTATCCGCCCTCCGCCCCGGCTGCTGCTCACCGCCCTCCTCCTTCAACTGACATGGATGATGCCTCACGTCAAGATTTCGCCAGGCAATGTGGATGCATGAAGGAGTCACCTACGTCAAGTAAAGAAGAAGAACAGTGAGCAAGAGCCAGAGGGAGGGATGGGGAGGCCTGAAACCACAAATCCAGCCTTTATAGTGCCCACAGAATGATAATGAAATGGGGCAGCCCACTAGAAAAAAATCTGATGCAAAGTTACAAAGCACCAGAATTTTATAGTGCTCACAGAATTATAATAATGACATTGAGCAGCCTACTGAAAAAAAAAGTGGAAGCCAAGTTACAGAGTATCAAAATTGTGTATTCTAATAAAGGAAGTTCCAGACTCTATAGTGCTGACAGAATGATAATGAACTGGAGTATCCCACTGGAAAAAAAAGAAGCCTCGTAAGAGAGTGTCAGAAGGGTGTACTCTAGTAAGGGAAAAAGGAAGTTCCAGACTCTATAGTGCTGGCAAAATAATAATGACCTGAAACTGACCATGGAAAACAGAGTGGTAGCCAAACTACAAAGCATTCGCATTGGAACAGTTCCAGCTAGACTGGTACCGTTAGGTCCATATATATTTGGACAGAGACAACTTTTTTCTAATTTTGGTTCTAGACATTACCACAATGAATTTTAAACAAAACAATTCAGATGCAGTTGAAGTTCAGACTTTCAGCTTTCATTTGAGGGAATCCATATTAAAATTGGATGAAGGGTTTAGGAGTTTCAGCTCCTTAACATGTGCCACCCTGTTTTTAACCCCTTCACTACCAAGGGTGGTTTGCACGTTAACTCCGCCAATTTTTACAATTCTGACCACTGTCACTTTATGAGGTCATAACTCTGGAACGCTTCCATGGATCCCGGTGATTCTGACAATGTTTTCTCGTGACATATTGTACTTCATGTTAGTGGTAAAATTTCATTCAAATAACTTGCGTTTATTTGTGAAAAAAATGGAAATTTGGCGAAAATTTTGAAAATTTCGCAATTTTCCAACTTTGAATTTTTGTGCCCTTAAATCACAGCGATACGGCACACAAAAAACTTGATAAATAACATTTCCCACATGTTTACTTTACATCAGCACAATTTTGGAACCAAAATTTTTTTTTGTTAGGAAGTTATAAGGGTTAAAAGTTGACCAGCGATTTCTCATTTTTACAACACCATTTTATTTTTAGGACCACATCACATTTGAAGCCACTTTGAGGGGTCTATATGATAGAAAATACCCAAAAGTGACACCATTCTAAAAACTGCACCCCTTATGGTGCTTAAAACCACATTCAAGAAGTTTATTAACCCTTTAGGTGCGTCACAGGAATTTTTTGAATATTTAAAAAAAAAAATGAACATTTAACTTTTTTTCACAAAAAAAATACTTCAGGTTCAATTTTCTTTATTTTACCAAGGGTAACAGGAGAAATTGGACTGCAAAAGTTAATGTGCAATTTGTCCTGAGTACGCCGATACCTGATATGTGGGGGGGAACCACTGTTTCGGCGCATGGCAGACCTCAGTAGGGAAGGAGCGCCGTTTGACTTTTTCAATACAAAATTGGCTGGAATTCAGATCGGACGCCATGTCACGTTTGGAGAGCCCCTGATGTACCTGAACAGTGGAAACCCCCCCAAGTGACCCCATTTTGGAAACTAGACCCCCCAAGGAACTTATCTAGATATGTGGTGAGAACTTTGAACCCACAAGGGCTTCACAGAAGTTTATAACGTACAGCGGTACAATTAAAAAATCATATTTTTTCCACAAAAATGATCTTTTCACCCTCAATACTTATTTTTCCAAGAGTAACAGGACCCTAAAAGATATTATGCAATTTATCCTGAGTGCGCTGATACCCCACATGTGGGGGTAAACCACTATTTTGGAGCATGGCAGAGCTCGGAAGGGAAGCAGCACCATTTGACTTTATTGGCTGGAATTAAGATCGGACACCATGTCGCGTTTGGAAAGCCCCTGATGTACCAAAACAGTAGAAACCCCCCACAAATGACACCATTTTGGAAACTAGACCCCCCAAGGAACTTATCTAGATGTGTGGTGAGCACTTTGAACCCCCCAGTGCTTCACAGAAGTTTATAATGCCCAGGCATGAAAATAAAAAAATCGTATTTTTTCCACAAACATGATCAGTTAGTCTCCAATTTTTTTATTTTTCCAAGGGTAACAGGAGAAATTGGACCCCAAAAGTTGTTGTCCAATTTGTCCTGAGTACGCTGATACCTCATATGTGGGAGAAAACTACTGTATGGGCACACGTCAGGGCTCGGAAGGGAAGTCTGCGGGTGTCATGTTGCTTTTGGAGAGCCCCTAATGTACCTAAACTATTGAAACTCCCCACAAGTGACCCCAATTTGGAAAATAGATCCCCCACGGAACTTATCTAGATGTTTGGTGAGCACTTTGAACCCCCAAGTGCTTCACAGAAGTTTATAACGCCTGGGCGTGAAAAGAAAAAAATCATTTTTTTCCGCAAAAATGATATTTTTGCCCCCAATTTTTTATTTTCCTAAGGGTAACAGGAGAAATTGGACCCCAAAAGTTGTTTTGTAATTTGTCCTGAGTAGGCTGATACCCCATATGTGGGGGTAAAACACTGTTTGGGCGCATGGCAGAGCTTGGAAGGGAAGGAGCACCATTTGACTTTTTCAACGCAGAATTGGCTGGAATTGAGATTAGACGCCATGTTGCATTTGGAGAGCACCTGATGTGCCCAAACAGTGGAAACCCCACAATTATAACTCCAACCCTAACCCCAACACACCCCTAACCCTAATCTCAGCCCTAATCCTAGCCCTAACCCTTGCCCTAACCCTAATGGGAAAATGGAAATAAATACATTTTCTTTTAGTTTTATTATTTTTCCCTAACTAAGGGGGTGATAAAGGGGGGTTTTATTTACTATTTATGGCGGTTTTTATGTTTAGCGGTTGTCACACGCGAAAAGACGCTTTTTATTGTAAAAATAGTTTTTGCATCACCACATATTGTGAGCTATAATTTTTCCGTATTTTGACCCACCGAGTCATGTGAGGTCTTATTTTTTGCGGAACGAGTTGACGTTTTTATTGGTACCATTTTCGGGCACGTGACATTTTTTGATCGCTTTTTATTCCGATTTTTGGGACGCAGAATGAACTAAAACCAGCGTTTCATGAATTTCTTTTGGGGGGTGCGTTTACACTGTTCCGCGTGCGGTAAAATTGATGAAGCGGTTTTATTCTTCGGGTCAGTACGGTTACAGCGATACCTCATTTAGGTCGTTTTTTTATGTTTTGTCGGTTTTTTGCAATGAAAACAATTTTATATAAAAAATAATTATTTTTGTATCGCTTTATTCTGCGAGCTATAACTTTTTTATTTTTTTGCAGATGATGGTGTATGGCGGCTCATTTTTTGCGGGACAAGATGACGTTTTCAGCGGTACCATGTATATTTATATGCGTCTTTTTGATCGCGCGTTATTGCACTTTTTGTTCGGTGGTATGATAATAAATCATTATTTTTTGCTTCGTTTTTTATTTTTATTTTTTAAGGGGTTCGCTAAAGGGGTTAACTAATGGGACAGTTTTATAGGGTGGGTCGCTACGGACGTGGCGATACCAAATATGTGTACTTTTATTATTTTGTTTTTTTTTATTTTGAAAAAATGGATTTATTGGGGAATATTTTTGGTTTTTTTACTAATTTATTTAGCGATTTTTTTTTAAAATTATTTTTAACACTTTTTTTTTTTTTTTTTTTACTTTATTACCTTGTCCCAGGTGGGACATCACTGTCCTCTGACAGATCGCTGATCTGTCACATCACAGATCACTGTGACAGATCAGCAATCTGTCACAGGCAGTTCTGCAGACTTCCTCATGCCTGCGCTTTGCAGGCAGTGAGGAAGTCAGCTCCCTACAGGCCCCCCGAAGGCCCCCGTCGCTATCTTGGATCCGGGGGCCTGTAGGGAAAGAGACCCCCGCAGCAGCGCTGCACATTGCGCTGCCGTGGGGGGCTCAGGGAAGCACGGAGGGAGCCCCCTCCCTGCCGAAGCTTCCCTTTAACCCCCGGTACACCGCGATCGCATTTGATGTGTGAAAGGGGTTAAGGTGTCGGGGGCGGTCCGTGACAGCCCCTGACACATTGTGCCGGGTGTCAGCTGTGATAATCAGCTGACACCCGGCCGCGATCAGCGGCGCTCACCACGTGGGCGCCGCTGATCGCTGGGACGTAATATTCCGTCCATGGTAATTAGGTCCAGGGTCACATGGACGGAATATTACGTCCATTGTAGGTAAGGGGTTAAAAGGACCAAAAGTAATTGGACAATTGACTCCAAGGCTATTTCATGGACAGGTGTGGGCAATCTCTTCGTTATGTCATGCTCAATTAAGCAGATAAAAGGCCTGGAGTTGATTTGAGGACTGGTGCTTGCATTTGGAAGGTTTTGCTGTGAAGGAAACATGCGGTCAAAGGAGCTCTCCATGCAGGTGAAACAAGCCATCCTTAAGCTGCAAAAACAGAAAAAAACACATCCGAGAAATTGCTACAACATTAGGAGTGGCAAAATCTACAGTTTGGTACATCCTGAGAAAGAAAGAAAGCACTTGTGAACTCATCAATGCAAAAAGACCTGGGCGCCCACGGAAGACAACAGTGGTGGATGATCGCAGAATAATCTACATGGTGAAGAGAAACCCCTTCACAACAGCCAACCAAGTGAACAACACTCTCCAGGAGGTAGGCGTATCAATATCCAAATCTACCATAAAGAGAAGACTGCATGAAAGTAAATACAGAGGGTTCACTGCACGGTGCAAGCCACTCATAAGCATCAAGAATAAAAAGGCTCGACTGGACTTTGCTAAAAAACATCTAAAAAATCCAGCACAGTTCTGGAAGAACATTATTAGGGCAGATAAAACCAAGATCAACCTCTACAAGAATGATGGAAAGAGAAAAGTATAGTGAAAGCGTGGTACAGCTCTCATGATCCAAAGCATACCACATCTGTAAAACACGGCGGAGGCAGTGTGATGGCTTGGGCATGCATGGCTGCCAGTGGCACTGGGTCACTAGTGTTTATTGATGATGTGACACAGGACAGAAGCAGTCGAATGAATTCTGAGGTATTCAGAGCCATACTGTGTGCTCCAGCCAAATGCAGCCAAACTGATTGGCCGTCGTTTCATACTACAGATGGACAATGACCCAAAACATAAAGCCAAAGCAACCCAGGAGTTTATTAAAGCAAAGAAATATTCTTGAATGGCCAAGTCAGTCACCTGATCTCAACCCAATTGAGCATGCATTTCACTTGTTAAAGACTAAACTTCAGACAGAAAGGCCCACAAACAAACAGCAACTGAAAACCACCGCAGTGAAGGCCTGGCAGAGCATCAAAAAGGAGGAAACACAGCATCTGGTGATGTCCATGAGTTCAGGACTTCAGGCAGTCATTACCAACAAAGGGTTTTCAACCAAGTACCAGAAATGAACATTTTATTTACAATTATTTAATCTGTCCAATTACTTTTGGTCCCTTTAAAACAGGGTGGCACATGTTAAGAATCTGAAACTCCTAAACCCTTCATCCAATTTGAATGTGGATACCCTCAAATGAAAGCTGAAAGTCTGAACTTCAACTGCATCTGAATTGTTTTGTTTAAAATTCATTGTGGTAATGTCTAGAACCAAAATTAGAAAAATGTTGTCTCTGTCCAAATATATATGGACCTAATTGTATGTGCACTAACAGCAGTGATGAGGGCAACAGGTCCAAGCATTTACCCTGGTTTTGGATATTATACTAGGTACGCCCCCCCAGATTACGATTACGGCTGATTGCTGGCACAAATCACACATAGGTGCAAAAACGACAAAGAATATTTGCCCAGAATCACCCATGATTCCAATGATCATGCCATGGAGGTGTTGCAAACCTGCCATTTGCTGCCCCACGAAGCCTTTTATTGCATATTATGCCCTTAGCTCCTCATTTAAATTCTGAATTTATAATTTATCAAATTAGAATCTCACCCTGGTTACTGAGCAAACAGGTAGCTCTTAGTGAGAATGTGCGGTGTCTTTCACCCTGAACTAAGAAATTTAGTGGATCGGAGGCTGCCGATAAAAGGAACTTCAGTTCACGACTGAACGCTTCTCAACACAATCAGGCAGGAGCAGAAAGCAATGATCAGCCAGACTGAAGGAGGCTCATTGTTTTCTAGAACACGGCGGCCGACCGGTCATCTCTGAAGTCACTACATGAACATGTGGTGGTAAACAGCGGCTCACCTGATAAGTGACACTTTTCTTGCCGTCCTCATTCTGCACGGGTAACAGCAGGGGGCCGCTCACAATCCAGACATCATCGAATCGCTGTGTCAGGTCTCGACAATACATTTCAAACCTGGATAAAGATTTCAAGCAATGAGAAAAATGAGCCGCCATTACTCCATTGTAGGACTGATCTCATTACACTACACATGCAATGGCCTGGCTGATGACTGGCCCCGGAGAACATGTCCACCTCAAGCCGCCATCGGTTATGTCATTCTTTGCAGATATTTCTACATATCTGTGTCTGAAGCTCCAGATACGGTTCTCCTAGACCTGTGAATAGGAAATTTACCTAGTTACATAGTAATCCAGAAGCAGAGGGGTGTCACCGTGCAAATAGATGCCATCCAGGACAGAGTATGAAATCAACGTGAATAATGACATTTATGGGATGGGGTATTCCCATCCCATAAAGTGATGGCATGTTACTTTATGATCGGTGGAGGTCTGACCTATGGGCCCCTCACTGATCCTGAAAATGTTGTACTCTCTACACAGTGACGCCAGAGGGGAACTACAGCTCAGCGGTATACCACCACCTTCCTCAGCGCCTGTGCTGCATTACAGAAAGTTGTATACTATGTCCTGACTCCCCCTTATATCTCCAAAAAAAACTACTGAAGTGCTCCAGCAAGGTATACAAATTAGGACGGTCCGGTCCCAGGGGTGTCATTACAGCGGGGCCTGTCCCTCCTCTCCCCTGCTAAAAGCCGTCTTCCAGCTTTGATTGATGTGGATGACGTGTCCTGTGTCATCCACATTGCTGAATGAAATCTCGCGCCTGAGCAGGGACATTGCCGGATCGCACAAATGCACTTTCCTCTTCTCTACTGCAGGCCGAGCCTAAAACCTAACTGCGCATGCGCCGGCACATGTCTTTCCGGCTCCTGCTTACCAAAACCATTTTAGCTATATTGTTTTCTGGGCAAAATGGTTCCGGTAAGAAGGAGCCAGAAAGAAAGGAAGGCTGTAGAAGGCAGCCATGTCTCGTCATATCTTTGTGTCTGTGACATTGAAGGCTCAATGTGGGTTCAAGCTGCAGTGGTCCAGGAAAGACCACGATATGTTAAAAGTATTGTCCATTACTGAACAGCCTCTCATTAAATGCTAAAGGACACCAGATTTAAAAAAAATAAAAAATATATTTCTATATATTTACACACACTTGTCGGATGGAGGTTATTCCAGCAGTTTTTAATCGCTGGTATAACCCGAGTCTTTTGATAGAGGACACTGGTGTCACAGGAGCGTTGCAGACTGCCACACCGATCAGCTGCAGCCTTCAGTCAGGTGAAGCCATTTTGTCTGATGCCACGATGAAGGCTGGAGCCGATTGTCATGTCACATAACCTCTGGAAGACAGCTCCAAAAATCACTGAGATGTGGAGTCCGGGTGGTAAGGAGGTGATTTTTGCTATTGACAACCCCTTTAATCTTTGAACATGAGGCAGGACTGCATCTGCATTTCAGATTGTAAAGTAAATCCCTGTTGACCATGGACCTTACCGATTCCAGAAGCCGGCGTTGTTTTTATAGTTTTGGGGCACAATGTTTGACAGGTAAAATGTTTCAGCCATGGCCTCCTGTGGACGTAAAAGGGAACTGATGTAAATAGTCAAAATAGTAAGGGTCTGTGCACACGCTGCAGAGTTGTCGCTTTTTTTCTGCACAGATTTGTCATAAAGTGAATGAGAATCCTGAAGTCTCATGCACTTATTGCTTATTTGTGACTTGCAGATTTCACTCATATTAATGAGTGGGAAAAATCTGCACCAAAAAAACATTTAAAAAAATGGGGCAAAAACGCATGTATTACACGCTGTTTTTCGTGCCAAGAGATGCCGAAATGGTACAGAAATTTCTGCACCAAACATTTAATGTCTGCACACAACATAAAGCTTTATGACAAGTCAAAGTAATGAACTTTATATTCCATATTCTTATATAAATACAAAAAGAAAAGAAAAAAAAGACTAATTTTTATAGATTTTCTTCTTCAGATAAGCAGAAAACAGATTCTTACTGTAGAATATTTACTGTCCCCCGCTGGCGCCATGTGACCCCGGGACCACCCGCTACGTAAATAGTCTTCATTGCTGGCACTAAATAAATGCGGAATGTTTGGATCCGGTTTAAATCGACAGTGTTTCCGGTCAGCAACGCCTAAGGAAAAGATAAAAAAGAAAAACATGTTCTAAAACCTAGACAAACAAAATAAAGCACAAAACCCCCTGAATTGGGGGGCAACTATATTTATACTGAGCCGTCCTGCTGTTTACAGTCCCAAGAGGGGCCTTTCCATTGGCAGCTGTATACGACCATTAGGGCTCGCTCCCACTGGCGATTAAATAATAATAATAATCAGATTGCATTTGAACCAATTTAATCCTATATTTCATTATTTATCAATGGCGGGTTTTTGCCAGCGCTGATTGGATTGCAATCGGACAGGAAAAAAAAATGGCAGCATGCTGTGATTGCGCGCCAAATTCGGTTCTCACGCACCCATACAAGTCTATAGGAGAGTGTGTAACATCGCACTGCACTCGGATAACAGATGATCATTTCCACTGTGGATTTGGTCACTAATCCACAACAAAACGTGTAATGAATCCACAGAAGGAACCAGCATTCGTTGATCGTGGATTCCACCCTGCTCCGTTACTAAGCATTATTGAATAGGGTGAAATCCACAATCAAAATCTGTACATGAATGAGCACGCTGCAGATCTGACGTCGGCACCATGCTTTCATTTTTTTGCAATGTGTGATTGAGACTTTCAAGTCTTCTAGACTGCTGCAGACTAAACCACAATTCCGCAAAGTGTGAACTTGGCCTCAGGACATGCCGCAGCCTCACTTAAAGAGGACCTGTCACCTGTGTGTGGCTGCACGTACGATGTAAGAAAAGAGAGAGCAGCCACAGACCGACGGTTTTACAAATCATAACTCATTAAGAAAGACGTCCAGCAGTGTCCCTAATGACAGGCTAAAGGTACGGACTGTCTAGAAAAAAATCAGGTCCTAACTTCCGGGTTGTGGGATCTGGACATACAGAGCGAGATCCAACAACCCTCCGTGGCCGCCGTGACAGTAAAGTGCGAGGCCGATGATCTACACCAGAGCGGATACATCATTTACTGAGAGGCGAGGTAACCGCTCTAATGATGTTACGACTGGTAACTGCTACGTACCGGACGGGGCGACACTGGTTTGGCTCCAACGTGAGATTTCATGACACCTCACGAGGTCTCACACTGAGGGAATCTGAATGCCACGATCTAACAACATGCAAGTTTGAACCTGAATTTTGCTAGAAAGTCGGGTCTTTTAGGCTGGTATTAGCAACACTTTTTTATTTCATTTTTGCCCATAGGTTGTTTAAAAAAAAAAAATTAAAAATCACCAGTCGGAGGCTGCCCGCTGTTCTCTTAAATAAAAAAGGGCGACCTGAGACTGGTGGCAGGCGCTCTGTAATGTGACCGCTCTAGACAAATGTCTAATGCTACAGTTTTCCCAACACTGAAGTCAGTAAGTGAAAACGGAGTCAAATCAGAAACAAATAGAAGAGGTTTGAAAACTTTTTTTTTACTGCATGGGAATAAACAATAAGAATTCACTACAACGTTGTCTGGCCTAAGTGGTGAATTGTCAGAAAAAATACTAAATACATCAAAAATCAGATGTGTAAAAGTGCAACTAAAAATGGATAACTGTGATCCTGACATATTGTTAGACCTCTGGGAATCCAGTGCTGAATAAAGGGGGCTGTCCCACTCTCTGTCTTCAGGAGGGCACAGCTCCCGGCGAGCATGCAGTCAGAAAATAGGAACGGCACTGAGCGCCCGATACATTGTGACAGATGAGACGAGCCGCATGTTTCCACCGCTCACTGGAACGCAGCGCTCAGCTGCTGTTACAGGAGGCGGCTCTGGCTCCGCTTGTAAACATTATTATTATGCTTTAGCTTATATAGCGCCATTAATTCCACAGCGCTTTACAGATCTTGTCTTCACTGTCCCCATTGGGGCTCACAATCTGAATTCCCTATCAGTATGTCTTTGAAGTGTGGAAGTAAACCGGAGAACTCGGAGGAAACCCATGCAAACACGGGGAGAACATACAAACTCCTTGCAGATGTTGTCCTCGGTGGGATTTGAACCCAGGACCCCAGAGCTGCAAAGTAAAGGTGCTAACCGCTGAGCCACCATACAATGCTAACCACTGAGCCACCATACACTTTGTTGCCCATTGTGCTCCTTACTAGGAGACCAGCCGAGGTAATGGAATTAATTCCCTTTTTACTCACCAACTATTTTCTCTTTTGTAAGATGCTCAATGACCCAACGTGGGGTCTTCTTTGCTTGATCATAAGATAAAGCATGACCGATATATTGCCTGACCTCCTCTCCACTCTGCGGGAATCCAAACTCCTCCAATGGAGACTTCTGTACAGGTTCTGGGGGAAAAAAAAGGGTTAATATTAACATTATATCTGGTTCAGTAGGATCAACCCTCCTAAGCCATCTAGATGACCACGCAAGTAAGTAAAAATAAATAAAAATTAATAAAATGATAACGTGACGTCTTCAATCTGATCTTATTACCTAGAAATCGACACTTGTCTTTATATGTAAATGAACGGTTAAGATCTACGGGCTGGACATAGATCTCCCTGAGAATCTGCCTCCAGAAACTTTTTTAAATAAAAGGAGGTGTTACCAGTGTAGATCAGGAGAGCTGACTGTCAGTCATTACATGTCTCACACCAGCAATGCCGCATTTCATTTAAAGTTGTCCACTGCTAGGACAACCCCTTGTCATACCCCACGCTTTGCCCCAATAAGATAAAAAAGCCTATACTCACATCCCGTGCCTGCGCTGCTCCCACGGTGTCAGCACGCGCTCTCTGCAGGGCTCTCATGCGGTTTGACACTGGCACACAATCAGCGCTGGCATCACTGTCCCCACCCTTCATATGAATTGAACATGAAGAGGAAGTCGGAGATCAGCCGCAGCCCGGACTTACTCTTCATGTACAACTCGTATGAAGGCGCGGACAGTGACGCCAGCGCTGATTGGGCAGCGGAGTCACGTGTCACATCGTACAAGAGCCCCAGGACCGCGGCATAAACTTAAAATGAAGCAAACAATGGTGTAAATTGCTGTTGTTTCACAATACAACTCAGCCTGCAGAAAAACACCAAATATCAGAGCTACACAGACGAAAAAAGAAAAAAAGTGTATAAAAAACAGAACAGAAGAGATGCTGAGCAGTGATGAGTGAGCGTGCTGAGGTGTTATCTGGGCATGCTGGAGCGCTAACAGTGACCGGTGTGCTGAATAATATGTTCTAGTCCTTGCGGCTGCATGTGTAGGGTCGGTGGGCCGAGCTGGGGGGTGGTCCCTCGATATACCGCTCAGAGACAAAACAGAGACAAGATGGAGGCAGGTTCTGGGTGCAACAGGTCCAAGTTTATTCCACTCGCCGTCCGCCTGACGGCCTCTGCAGTACACCGCACTTCTCTTTACCTCACGGCCCTCCGTTTCTAGGGCCCGTTATACACACCGTACTTTCACACTAGGGACGTACATGCACGTACCGTCCCTTCTTCACTGTTTGACACTCCTGACAGGTCCGTCACTGTGGCCGCCTTAGGCCACTAAACCAACAGCAATTTTACTGGTCAGGCGTCGTGTCAAATACGGTGTCCCACACCCGGTGTCTCGTCTCCACTGCGGTTCTTCCTGTCAGGATCACCCCCCTGACGTTCTCTCTCCTCAGTCCCCCTGGTTCGGTTCTCCTCAGAGCGCACAGACTGTCGTAGTCCTTCTGTCACCTGAGCTCCCCATGGGGACTGGAACTTTCTGGAACCCTCCCTCAGTATTTATACCTTTCCTGTGATAAGAACTGAATGAGTTAAATGAATTCTGCTGAACTTTATCTTTTCTTCGAGGAGATGTCTCAGACATCTCCCTTGCGAACCAAGGTCAAATACTCCTGTTTTTTAGCCTATATGACTTTCTTTGTAGAAAACAAGTTGTGAAATCATTTTATACTGCGCATGACTGTAAATGTCTAAATTCTTTGCTATAAAAGATGGAAGCCTAACTGATAAGCAGAGGCGCGCAGCAGGCATCCCGAGTTGTATTATACAGCTTGTGTCTGTGTTATTCTTCTCGACGGAGCAATCAATTAGAGACATATGGTGTCCTACACCCAAGAACATCGGTCCTTCAGATGAAAGAGATATCTGAGGGATCCCGACAGTTTCCTGGCGCCTGAAACAGGGATCTGATATAGGCACCTCTCCAAGACTACCCGATCTACAGACCACTCCAGTTACTGATGAAATTGTGAACAGCAGACCTAAACACCTGGCCAGGTAAGAGATCAATTTTTCTATTCTCTGCTCTTCATAATGTATCATTATAACTAAGGTCCGTATAAAGGGGAATCTAGTAGAGGAGGGGGCCGTAAGATCAGGTCCATATAAGAACTCTGAGGAAATCGGGTGTGACACGCATATGTAATTTCTGCTCGAATGAGAGGTTACTGTAGGTTCTGTCTGTGCACAGCTATTTTTAGAAAAAGAGCTGATGCAAATCGAAATGGGAGAGGTCTGACATTACGGAATATAAGGCTGGGTGAACAGTTCATGCTGCAAAGCCCCGACGGACAAGTTCTCCACAATAGAAGATTCCGTGTTAGGAATCAGGGAGGTTGTTGAATGGCTACTTTGATTTGAAAGGTTGTGGAAAGTAGAAAAATAAGCTGCACAGTAGGTATTCGTTCAAAGAGTGGTGATATTGCCTAACTGGGTTATGTGACAGCGTCCTTTCGGGGAGGTCACCGCCTAAGCTTAAATCAACACCCTTTACGAATAAACCTTGTGACAGATAAGAGTGTGATCGAATGAGCACAGGACCGCGAAATGAGCCTGTGACAAGATATGACTGAAGGACCCCGATAGATGGATACTTTGTTTACAATCCTGTGTGTTGTGGGAGTGTTTCTGTTCGGATGTTACATAGCATATAAGTACATGAAACACGTAGTACAACGAGGAACAGACACCCCATTTAGCCTGTTAGCACCTTAGGAAGAAGGTAACGAGGTATAGTAGAGCCTAGTCTTGAGCTTACCCAATACACCACCTAAGGAAGGGAGGATTAACAGGAAGGAACAAGAGAAACAGGATAAAGAAATGGGGAACAGTCAGGGAAAGACACCTGAGGAGGGAAATTGGTTATGTGATATAATTGAAGATAGATATGGAAAAAGTGCAGCAAGAGACCTAGAAAAGGTATTAAAAAAATTCAAGGTAGAAGGGAAAGAGGCTTTGAATGAGGATAAATGGAAAGAAATAAAAGACACGAAGTCAGGAAAAATTGCAGATGCGGGATGGGGAGAACAGGTTGAAGCATGTTTAAAATGTTCACAAGTTGCTCAGAGGGAAAAGTGGGCATATAACGAGAAGACAGGGAAATGGATACGTCCAAAGAAGGTCAGAATGACGGATGACCCAGTGTAGAAAATGCATGAGCCTCCACCCTATCCAACCCCTTTGTCAGTGCCACCACCAGTACCTATGGCTCCTGCCACAACTCCCAGTTCACCTCCACCACCGGCTAAGCTGTACCCAGAGACGCAAATAGCTGTTAAGCCACCTAGTGGCAGTGATGAACCTGGATGGGTCTGCAGTAATTGTGGTCAACAAAACCCCAATTGGAGGGAGAATTGTCTTGCCTGTGGTGCACCCCGATACCATGCGCCCAACCTATTAGCCCCTGTCAGATCACAAAGCAGACCCTTCAGGGAGATTACAGCACAGGGGGATTACGTCACTAGACATATAATTACTAATCATTACCAGCCTTGGACTGCAACTGAATGTATGGCTTTGTTGTCTAACGCCCCTGACCCGATTATCAATCCAGCCCGATTTGCTGCTTACTTAAGACAGGTGTTGATGGTACACAGAGGTACCTGGAATGACGGGGAAGATATGCTCAGATTAAAACTACCTCTGCCACTCCAACACGAGCTCTGGCAGGCTTTGACAATTAGAAAGCCAGCGGAGGATGCAGCAGACAACCCTCGCACACAGGCATCAGCAGGAATATTCCTAGAAGTCCTTGACACGTTCATGGGAGACAAACAGAGACAGCGAGGTTCACAGACAGCTGTTTCACAACAACCTGGACAAACAGTAGCTGATTTTTACCAGACATTAGAGATGGGATTTAGCGATGAGGGACTAGACCTTACCAACCCGGGGGTACAGAGACTGCTTGCTAAGTCCTTCATAGATGGGTTAACGCCAGAAATGAAATTGAAGTTGAAAAATTGTGCTCTCGATTGGAGGTCAGCAGACAATGCCCATGGTCTAAAGCAGAGAGCCATGGGAATTGAGATGGACTTAAGGGAAAACAAAAGAGAAAAAGGGAAAGTGTTTCTTACACTAGATTTGGAAGACCCGGTAGGGAGACCAAGGAGAAAGACTTTTACTTGCCATTACTGTAAGAAACCTGGTCACTTTCAAAGAGATTGCCGAAAGAGAAAAGCAGATAGGGAACATCAATCTAGAAAGGAGGACACAACCGACTGACTAAATGCCACTAGAATGACACTCGATTCTAGGGAGCCAGTAATTAAAATTCAGGTGAATGGTAAAAAGGTACCCTTTCTATTAGATACCGGAGCAACCTCTTCGGTGGTCAATGACAAAGTAATAACTCCAGACCTCCTTTCAGAGTATTCGACTTTTGTCTCAGGATTCAGTGGACAATCTAGCCTAATTCCTTTTAGCAAACCTTTACCCGTTAAGATAGGACCTAAAATGTTCCTGAATAAATTTTTGTTTGTCAAAAGAGCACCAATTTGCCTATTGGGAGTAGATGTACTAAAGAAACTGCAGGCAGATATCAAATTTGCTGAAGATGGTACAGTACATCTTACTATCCCAGATGAGGATGAGGATGCTCTTGAGGCTTGCATGATAATTCAAGCTCTCGAGTCACAAAATCATGATGACACCACATCACAACCATGGGACCCAGCCCTAGACAAATTACCTGATACCTTATGGGCAAAAGGGAATGCGGATATTGGCTTACTTCCCGTATCCCCAGTTGTGGTGGAGGTGCCCGCAGACACAAGGTTGCCACAGCTGCGGCAGTACCCTATCAGTGCCCAACAAGAGGCTGCTATTGAGGCACAAGTCACTGATCTTGTAAACAATGGAGCATTGGTGTCAATTAAATCACAAGCTAATACGCCATTGTTTCCTGTCAAAAAGAAAGGAGGACCAGGTGATGCCCCGAAATATCGCATGGTACATGATCTGAGAGAGATAAATAAGGTCCTTGTTCCTTTGACACCAGTAGTACCTAACCCACACACGCTATTGGCAAAAATCCCTAGTCAATCGAAATGTTTTTCAGTGATTGATTTGTCAAACGCATTTTTCTCAGTGCCCCTCCACAAAAGCTGTTGGCATCTGTTCGCTTTTACATTTAAGGGCAAACAATATGCCTGGACCAGACTGCCACAGGGCATGCAGCATTCACCCACACTGTACACGCAGGCATTGCAATCTGTGTTGGCCGGCTGGCCACACCCACCTGATATTGTGCTCTTACAATATGTGGATGACCTGTTGCTTTGTGCACCTGATGAGGCTAACTGTAGAATCCATACACTTTCACTACTGATGTTTTTATCAGACAATGGTTGTAAGGTCAACAGAGAAAAATTACAGTTTTGCCAACCAAAAGTCATATTCTTAGGACATTGTCTATCACATGGTACCCGACACTTAACCAATGACAGAATCACAATTGTACAACAAATGAAGGAACCGACAACCCATAAGCAGTTGAGAGCATTTTTGGGTTTAGTTTCGTCTTGCCGCCAATGGGTCATACATGCTAGTGAACACATGCAGCCACTGTATGATTGCATCAACACAACCCCTTTCCAACTGACTGACATTGCACGAGACTCATTTCAGTATCTGAAGAAGGCCATAGTGTCAGCCCCAGCATTAGGTATACCTAACTATGATATACCCTTTCAACTGATGGCCGCTGAAATTAGAGGGCATGCTACTGGCATTTTGACACAGAAACATGACAAAAAGAATAGACCCCTTGCATACTATTCTGCCAAACTAGACTCTGTGGCACAGGGAACACCATCCTGTGTTAGAGCAGTCTCTGCAATCGCATAGCTACTTGACAAAGTTTCTGATATTGTACTGGATAACCCACTAACTGTCTGTACCACACATGATATATACGGTATCCTGAATCAGGTTTCTTCTAAACATATTTCTATGGCAAGACAACTCAGATTGCAATGTGCCTTGCTTATGCCTCCTAATGTTACGTTTACCAAAACTCAGAATCTGAATCTGGCTACATTGTTGCCAATTGCAGATTCTGAAGGGGGGGATATAGATGAGAACACATTATCGCTTTCTTTTGAGCCCCCACACGAGGTTGAACATGATTGCATAGAACTGATGCAGCAAGAAGTTGTTGGCTTGCCCAATGTCACAGACACACCATTGTCAAATCCAGACTTTGTACTTTTTGTGGATGGCAGCAGATATGCCGATGAAAGTGGAAAATTCCACACAGGATATGCTGTGGTATCACCACATGAGACTATTGTGGCAAAGGCACTTCCACCCCACATGTCCGCACAAGAGGCTGAGCTGACAGCTCTGAATGAGGCATTAAAACTTTCCAAAGGAAAAACAGCAAATATCTACACTGACTCAAGATATGCCTTTGGGATAGTACATGATTTTGGGGGTTTGTGGCGCACAAGGGGTTTCATGACAGCAGCAGGAACACCCATAAAACATGCCACACTGATCAGAGACATCCTCGAGAATGTGGCCCAGACACAGGGGGTGGCCGTTATGAGGGTGCCAGCACACACCAGAAAAGACAACATGGAAGCAAAAGGCAACGAAAAAGCAGACCAGGCGGCGAAGCAAGCTGCCTTGGGGACTCCAGAAAAAGTAAACATAGTGCACAAGGATGCATCAGAATTGTTTACAGACTTACAAAAGTTCCAAGAAGACTCCGCTCAGACGGACAAGGAAACTTGGGAAAAGATGGGAGCTGAGAAGACGAACGGAATATGGAAGAAAGATCAGAAGTACTGCTTGCCTAGGGTTTTGTACCCAAGGATGGCAGAAGTAGTTCATCTTCCAACTCACATGTCCGCCAATGGAATGACACGCCTAGTCACGAAGGTTTGGATTGCTCCTGGGTTTGGGAAGGTGGCGCAGCTACACTGTATCTCCTGTCCCATATGCCTAGCACACAATCCCGGACAGGTAGTGAAAACTCCACGGAAACACAGTCCTAGGCCGTTATATCCCTTCCAGAGACTACAGATCGACTACATTCAACTCCCCAGAAGTGGACCATATGAATATGTTCTGGTGTGTGTTGACATGTTCTCTGGATGGCCAGAGGCCTACCCGGTGAAAACGGCTACAGCTCGAACCACTGCAAAGAAACTAGTGATGGAACTAGCACCACGATTCGGTGTCCCTGAAACAATTGAATCAGACAGAGGTACACACTTTACTGCTGAGGTAATGCAAAATGTAATGCAAATGATAGGTGTAGAACAAGCATTTCATACACCCTACCACCCACAGAGTTCAGGGAAGGTAGAAAGAATGAACGGGACACTAAAATTAAAAATACAGAAAACCATGGAGCAGACCCATAGACCATGGCCAGAGTGTCTCCCATTAGCATTATTCTCAGTAAGGTACACACCCACGGGGAAAACTAAACTGTCACCCTTCGAGATACTGTTTGGAAGACCACCAAACACAGGGTTGTACTACCCACAGGTCTTAACACTCAATGTGGATAATTTGGCAAGTTATGTAATCCAGTTGCAAAAGCATTTAACTCAAATGCATTCTCTAGTTTTCTCTTTCATTCCAGATCCAGATAGTGTGGAAGGAACTCACTGTCTACAACCTGGTGATTACGTATTTGTCAAGAAACACTCCAGAAAGACCCTTGAACCCCGATATCAAGGACCTTACCAAGTACTCCTAACAACGCCTACTTCTGTTAAGTTGGAAGGACGACCAACCTGGATCCACGCATCGCATTGCAAACTAGCCACAGGAATTAACAAAGCATAAGAGTGCATAATGTTTTGGTTTGGTTTTGTTGCATTATCTGTAATAATGGTAGCTGCATGGGACAGTCTAAATTCTCCAATGTCCTTGAATAATAAGTTTATACAACATCATGAAAAATTACTGAATGATTGGTCAAATGACACTCAGTCTCCAGCAGATTGCTGGATCTGCACACATTCACCAGTATCAGCCACTAGTATTACGTTCCTTGTTATTCCTGTGCCACCCGAGGAATTATTTGCCTGGACCAGTTGTTTTGATACACTTGCTAATAATGCCACAAATAATGTGAAGTTATGGAACACAACTGTTGGAATACCTATTGTGGGATGGGTAGGATACCCTTGGTGGCAGGGTAACCTTTCAGGAAGTAATACACACCTTCAATATCTGGCATATAAAGGGGGGGCTTGGGTACCCAGGAAAAGGACTCGGTTAACCTACTTGGGGCAAGTTCCAACGTATGGTTTACAAGTTAGCTTTGATGTAACTTCTCATTCTACTGATGCCTTCAAACCAATGTTGCTAGAAAGAAAGTTACATAATATGTCATGGGAGTACTCCAATTTATTTCCCCAGGGCACTAACGAAACTTGTATTAATATTCCTGGTAATATGCCTTGTAACGAGTCCTCGGAATATAAGAAGGGAACCTCCCCTTGTGGAAACCCTGATGCAGGTTATTGTAGTCCTTTAGGACAATTTTCACCTTGGTGCATGCTCCAGAATGCATCTGCGTTCATAGATTTAGTTCATAGACTGGTACTACAACATTCAGCCCTATGGGACCTACCTAGTGACATGTACTGGGTATGTGGAGACAATGCATATAAATGGTTGCCAGTAGGGGTAAAAGGTGCTTGTACTCTGGGTCGTTTGACTCCAGCTACCTTTGTTATTCCGAATGACCAGTTGAATACTCAGAGCATACCTAAACACACGTTGTACAAAAGAGCTGCTGACAATACACCTCGCCTCTCTGGGAGACCACATATAGTGCAGATGAGTGTGGCTAATAAAATTGTCAGTTCTATTTTTATTTATCCTATGATTACTCAAATGTGGGATAAATTAGTCAGGGCTACAGATTACTTAGACGACCAAATATGGGATATATTGGATATACTGAACACCACCGTTGCTGTCCAAAATCAGCTTATCATAGTCACTAATCAGCATACCATAGTATTAGATTATTTAACTGCAGAGCAAGGAGGTATGTGTCAAGTCATCGGACCCGCTTGCTGTCATTATATAGATCCCAACAGTAGTTTAAAGTTAAGATCAAAAATAGAGGATGTTCAAACACTTAGAGATCAGTACGATAAAGACAATAATCGTACTAAGGACAGTTGGTGGTCAGACACCTTCTCTTTTCTTAATCCAGCTAATTGGTTTAAGGGTATTGGAGGCTGGATAGCTGGGATTATACTAAGTTTATTACGTATTGCCGTTTGTCTCCTTATAATATATGTGTTACTGAAACTTGTTTTTTGGTGTATCTCTATATGCAAGAAAAGATGCAGAAATAGATAAGGAAGTTTGACTGTAAACAACAAGAATTGAACTATTATTCCTTTGAGTCCTAGATTGACATCTCATTTCTGGCATGAAGGAGCGTACTCTTGCAATGATGGACGTGGCTTCAGTATCTGGGGGATGGAGAAGGTAGAAGACCTGTCTCCCTTGGGCAACCCGTCGGCCTGGGATAGTACCTGGTGAACGAGCCACTATCCGCTGTTGTTGCAGGATCCAGTGTTCCAGATTGTGGAAAATGAAGATGTCAAAGGGGGGAATGATAAGAACTGAATGAGTTAAATGAATTCTGCTGAACTTTATCTTTTCTTCGAGGAGATGTCTCGCGAACCAAGGTCAAATACTCCTGTTTTTTAGCCTATATGACTTTCTTTGTAGAAAACAAGTTGTGAAATCATTTTATACTGCGCATGACTGTAAATGTCTAAATTCTTTGCTATAAAAGATGGAAGCCTAACTGATAAGCAGAGGCGCACAGCAGGCATCCCGAGTTGTATTATACAGCTTGTGTCTGTGTTATTCTTCTCGACGGAGCAATCAATTAGAGACATATGGTGTCCTACACCCAAGAACATCGGTCCTTCAGATGAAAGAGATATCTGAGGGATCCCGACACCTGGTTCCCTGTAACTCCGCCCCCATGACCAATGGTTTCCTAAGCCCTAAGCTGATGTCAAGTCCTTTGCTCACACTCCTCCCTGCCCTCTAATGGTCAACCCAGGTACTGCACGTCCACTACACTTTCCTAGCTGTTTCCCCACTGTAGTAACTGACAACTATCTGAACTGTGCAAACCTTTCCTTCTCTATACTGACAGGTCCGTCCGGTCACCTTCCCTACACATGTCTCGTGACAGCGGTGACACATGTAAGGGTATGTTCCCACGGTCAGTGGACGCTGTGTACATCCGCAGCGTCCAGATGTTACAGCACAGTGGAGGGGGTGTCATCATATCCCACGCCCACTATGCGGGCAGACGCCTCCGGCTTCCATGTGGAGCGTCTCTCCCGCCCGCAGCATGTCTATATATGTAGCGGAGACGCTCTGTCTCCACAGGATAAATCTCACCCGTACAATGTAATGGGAGCCGTGATTCCGCACGGTTCAGTGATCACATGTGGAATCAGCGGCGTTCAGAAGCCTGCAGCGCTGTGGATGGAGCGGACATGTGCTGCCAATACTGACCGTGGGAACATCCCCTGAGGAGTGACTGACAATCCCTGCATGTGCCGCTGCTGTCAGCCACGAGACATGCAGCCGCGGGGACCAGAACACAGTATTCGAGCACGCCGGGCACTATGAGCACTCGAGCATGCCCAGATAACACTTCATCCGACCCCGCTCACTCATCACTGATTCCACGGTGTGGACGTTGCGCTTTTTTACTTCTCTCCTATAAACCAACACAGAACAGACCCCAGACAGACCCCATAACGATCCATGGCCATTCTGCTCCGTTCTGACAGGAGGGGGCGCTGCAGTAAGGCAGAGGGTGAGAGGGGAGCTCGTACTGACGTCACTGGGAACTAGTGATGGGAAGTTCGGCTTTTTTTGGCGATCCGGCTCATTCGGCTCCGCTCACCATAAAGAGCCGGCTCTTTTGGCTCTTTTTTTAATATTAATCCATTTTCCACAGTCCTCGTTCCAGGTCTTTGCCTGTAAAGTGAGGGCCTCATTCTCCACCTGTATAAGGATCTAGTGACGCAGTGTAGACTGTTATTCAGCATTGCTGTCTCCTCAGATTGTCAGCTCTTGTGATCAGGCCCCGGCTCCTCGGTTGCAGACAGTCTTACCATGTATTCCTTTCTAATCTGTGGCGTTTTTTGTACATGTCCTGTCTGGATTAGTAAGTGCTGCAATCTGTGTTGGCGCTGTATAAGGCCGGGGTCACACTGGCGAGGAATACGGCCGAGTGAGAGGCGCTAAAAGCACGCATTATACACGGACCAATGATTCTCTATGGGGTCCCTCGCACCAGCCATATATTTCTCATCTGTATTCTATGTTGCGTGCCAATCGCAGCATGATGCGATTGTCAGCGTACTACGCCCGTAATACGCCAATGCAAGTCTATGGGTGCGCAAAAAATACGCATTACACACGGACCACACGTGTGACTTGCGAGAAATACGCACCCGGTGTCTTTTAGCAAAGCCGGCAATTCAGTGCGCGATACAGTAAACTCACACTGACAGGTTTAACCCCTTCCTGACATCCGACGTACTATCCCGTCCACGGTACCCGGGCCCGTATGACCGTGGACGGGATAGTACGTCTACCGCGATCAGCGGCGCCCACGTGGTGAGCGCCGCTGATCGCGGCCGGGTGTCAGCTGATTATCACAGCTGACACCCGGCACTATGTGTCAGGGGCGGTCACGGACCGCCCCCGACACGTTAACCCCTTGCACACCGCGATCAAACATGATCGCGGTGTACCGGGAGTTAAAGGGAAGCATCGGGAGGGAGGGGGCTCCCTCCGTGCTTCCCTGAGCCCCCCACGGCAGCGCAATGTGCAGCGCTGCTGCCGGGGGCTCCTATCCTCCAGGCCCCCGAATCCAACATGATGACGGGGGCCTTCGGGGACCTGAGGAAGCTGGCTTCCTCAGTGCCTGCAAAGCGCAGGCAAGAGGAAGTCTTCTTCAATGCCTGTGACAGATTGCTGATCTGTCACAGTGATCTGTGATGTGACAGATCAGCGATCTGTCACAGGACAGTGATGTCCCACCTGGGACTATGTAATAAAGTAAAAAAAAAATTAAAAAAAAATGTACAAATAAATTAAAAAAAATCACCAAATAAATTAGAAAAAAAAAAAAAAATATTCCCTCAATAAATCCATTTTTTGGAAATAATAAAAAAAAAAACAATAAAAGTACACATATTAGGTATCGCCGCGTCCGTAATGACCCGCCCTATAAAACTGTCCCATTAGTTAACCCTTTTAGCGAACCCCTTAAAAAATAAAAATAAAAAACGATGCAAAAAATAATGATTTATTATCATACCGCCAAACAAAAAGTGTAATAACGCGCGATCAAAAAGACGCATATAAATATCCATGGTACCGCTGAAAACATCATCTTGTCCCGCAAAAAACGAGCCACCACACAGCATCATCAGCGAAAAAATAAAAAAGTTATAGCTCGCAGAATAAAGCGATGCAAAAATAATTATATTTTATATAAAATAGTTTTCATTGCATAAAACCGACAAAAACATAAAAAAACGACCTAAATGAGGTATCGCTGTAACCGTACTGACCCAAAGAATAAAACCGCTTTATCAATTTTACCGCACGCGGAACGGTGTAAACGCACCCCCCCAAAAGAAATTCATGAAACGCTGGTTTTTGTTCATTCTGCGTCCCAAAAATAGGAATAAAAAGCGATCAAAAAATGTCACGTGCCCGAAAATGGTACCAATAAAAACGTCAACTCGTCCCGCAAAAAATAAGACCTCACATGACTCAGTGGGTCAAAATACGGAAAAATTATAGAGCTCAATATGTGGTGATGCAAAAACTATTTTACAATAAAAAGCGTCTTTTAGCGTGCAGCAGCCGCCAAACATAAAAACCGCCATAAATAGTAAGTCAAACCCCCCGTTATCACCCCCTTAGTTAGGGAAAAATAATAAAACTAAAAAAAAAGTATTTATCTCCATTTTCCCGTTAGGGTAAGGCTGTGTGCACACGCTGCGGATTAGGTGCGGATTCATCCGCACGGATTTTGTAAAATCCGCAGGTGAAACCGCAGGTCAAAAGACCTGCGGTTTTACCTGCGGATTGCTCTGCGGTTTTGTCCTGCGGTTTTTCATCTCCTCAATAGAGGAGATGGCAAACCGCAGGAGAATCCGCAGAAAGAATTGACATGTCAATTCTTTCTGCGGATTGAAAACCGCAGATAATCCGCTCGGAAAATTCCGCACCGTCTGCACTGCGGTTTTTGATTCCCATAGGGAATCATGGTACTGTACACCGCAGCAGAAACTGCTGCGGGTCCGCAGCAGCCAAAACCGCTGCGGAACCGCAGCAAAATCCGCAGAGTGTGCACACAGCCTTAGGGTTAGGGCTAGGGCTAGGGTTAGGGCTAGGGTTAGGGCTAGGGTTAGGGCTAGGGTTAGGGCTAGGGTTAGGGCTAGGGTTAGGGCTAGGGTTAGGGTTAGGGCTAGGGTTAGGGCTAGGGCTAGGGTTAGGGCTAGGGTTAGGGCTCAGATTAGGGTTAGGGGTGTGTTGGGGTTATGGTTGGAGTTATAATTGGGGGTTTCCACTGTTTGGGCACATCAGGGGCTCTCCAAATGCAACATGGCATCTGATCTCAATTCCAGCCAATTCTGAGTTGAAAAAGTCAAATGGTGCTCCTTCCCTTCCAAGCTCTGCCATGCGCCCAAACAGTGTTTTACCCCCACATGTAGGGTATCAGCCTACTCAGGACAAATTGCAAAACAATTTTTGGGGTCCAATTTCTCCTGTTACCCTTAGGAAAATAAAAAATTGGGGGCAAAAATATCATTTTTGTGTAAAAAAATGATTTTTTTATTTTCACGTCCGAGTGTTATAAACTTCTGTGAAACACTTGGGGGTTCAAAGTGCTCACCACACATCTAGATAAGTTCCGTGGGGGGTCTAGTGTCCAAAATGGGGTCACTTGTGGGGAGTTTCAATAGTTTAGGTACATCAGGGGCTCTCCAAACGCACATGACACCCGCAGACCATTCCATCAAAGTCTGCATTCCAAAACGTCACTGCTTCCCTTCCGAGCCCCGACGTGTGTCCATACAGTAGTTTTCTCCCACATATGGGGTGTCGGCGTACTCAGGCCAAATTGGACAACAACTTTTGGGGGTCCAATTTCTCCTGTTACCCTTGGGAAAATGAAAAAATTGGGGACTAATTGATCATGTTTCTGGAAAAAATACGATTTTTTTATTTTCATGCCCTGGCATTATAAACTTCAGTGAAGCCCTTGGGGGTTCAAAGTGCTCACCTCACATCTAGATAAGTTCCTTAGTGGGTCTAGTTTTCAAAATGGGGTAATTTGTGGGGGGTTTCCACTGTTTAGATACATTAGGGGCTCTCCAAAGGCAACATGACACCCGCAGACCATTCCATCAAAGTCTGCATTCCAAAACGTCACTACTTCCCTTCCGAGCCCCGACGTGTGCCCATACAGTAGTTTTCTCCCACATATGGGGTATCAGCATACTCAGGACAAATTGCACAATAACTTTTAGGGTGCTGTTACCCTTGGAAAAATAAGAATTGAGGGTGAAAAGATCATTTTTGTGGAAAAAATATGATTTTTTAATTGTATGGCTTTATGTTATAAACTTGTGAAGCCCATGGGGGTTCAAAGTTCTCACCACACATCTAGATAAGTTCCTTAGGGGGTCTAGTTTCCAAAATGGTGTCATTTGTGGGGGGTTTCCACTGTTTTGGTACATCAGGGGTTTTCCAAACGCGACATGGTGTCCGATCTCAATTCCAGCCAAAAACGTCAAATGGCACTGCTTCCCTTCCGAGCTCTGCCATGCGCCCAAATAGTGGTTTACCCCCACATGTGGGGTATCAGCGTACTCAGGACAAATTGCACAATAACTTTTAGGGTCCTGTTACCCTTGGGAAAATAAAAATTGGGGTGAAAAGATCATTTTTGTGGAAAAAATATGATTTTTTAATTGTACCGCTGTACGTTATAAACTTCTGTAAAGCCCTTGTGGGTTCAAAGTTCTCACCACATATCTAGATAAGTTCCTTGGGGGGTCTAGTTTCCAAAATGGGGTCACTTGTAGGGGGTTTCCACTGTTTAGGTACATCAGGGACTCTCCAAACGTGACATGGCGTCCAATCTGAATTCCAGCCAATTTTGCATTGAAAAAGTCAAACGGCGCTCCTTCCATTCTGAGCTCTGCCATGCGCCGAAACAGTCGTTCCCCCCCACAAATCAGGTATCAGCGTACTCAGGACAAATTGCACAATAACTTTTGCAGTCCAATTTCTCCTGTTACCCTTGGTAAAATAAAAAAAATTGAACCTGAAGTATTTTTTTTGTGAAAAAAAAGTTAGATGTTCATTTCTTTTTAAATATTCAAAAAAATTCCTGTGACGCACCTAATGGGTTAATAAACTTCTTGAATGTGGTTTTGAGCACCTTAAGGGGTTCAGTTTTTAGAATGGTGTCACTTTTGGGTATTTTCTATCATATAGACCCCACAAAGTGGCTTCAAATGTGATGTGGTCCTAAAAATAAAATGGTGTTGTAAAAATGAGAAATCGCTGGTCAACTTTTAACCCTTATAACTTCCTAACAAAAAAAATTTTGGTTCCAAAATTGTGCTGATGTAAAGTAAACATGTGGGAAATGTTACTTATCAAGTTTTTTGTGTGCCGTATCTCTGTGATTTAAGGGCATAAAAATTCAAAGTTGGAAAATTGCGAAATTTTCAAAATTTTTGCCAAATTTCCATTTTTTTCACAAATAAACGCAAGTTATTTGAATGAAATTTTACCACTAACATGAAGTACAATATGGCAGGAGAAAACAATGTCAGAATCACCGGGATCAATGGAAGCGTTCCAGAGTTATGACCTCATAAAGGTACAGTGGTCAGAATTGTAAAAATTGGCCATGAACGTGCAAACCACCCTTGGGGGTGAAGGGGTTAATAAAGAAACGAAAGAATAGATATATTCACATAGAATACACACATTTATCTATATATATGCATTCTATGTGTCTATATCTATTCTTTGGTTTCTGTTATAAACCCTGTCATAGGGTTCCATTATATGTCCATTTTGCAAGTCGGCGAGAAAATCTCGCAATACGGATGCTTACATGCGCAAAATACGCGACCACACCTTGCTTACGGATGACCTACGGAGCACTGTTTAGGGGTCATTCATCCGTATTACGCCTGTAAACTACGGACCGTATTTTGCGCAGGTTAGTGTGACTCCGGCCTAAGAGTATAATCCGTAAAAGGTCTGTTGGAAGCGCTGTGCCAACACACACTCCAAAATATGTTAGCAAAGCATACTGAATGGTAAAATCAGACACTAAGAGCAGCTGCCTGGCTGGGGGGCTCGGTGTCGCACCCTCACTGATCAGACATTGCTGACCTATTCTAAGGTCAGCCAGCATTAAAGTCATGGACAATCTCGCTTGTGCGCTTATTTGAAGCCTGCAAAATGATTTGGACTTGGGCCAGTTTTGTTTCTATATTACACTGAAATGATCCTTTCTGTTCCCCACTGGCACCTTCCTCCTAACCCCCTATTCCTGCAGTGTAATAACCTCATGTGCAGTAAGAATAGTCTCATATCGGCACTGGTGATCTGATAATGAACCAGCAGTAGCCCAGCGGGACGTCTATTCCCCCAGACTAGTCGTCCGCACCTTCATTGCTGCAGTCATTCCCTCTTGGACGCGATTTATTTGCATCCGTGTTTTTTCTGCAAATGGATGCAAACGCATGGAACTGCAGCCTGATCAGGATTTGGTTGGAAATGTGAAATTCTGACTTCTGGGGCAGAGGATAGGGGGAGAGAGGAGAGGGGAGGGAAGAGAGAGACTGGTGAAAGAAAAAAAGAAAATGGACCTCGGAGCCTGCGCAGTATGAAATCCACATGCAGATTGGACGCAGGCATCCTGATTCAGGTGCGTCTACATTGACAATCATATGGTTTTGCTGACACATATCAGGATGTCTGCAGATTTTTGTCAACACCCAAAATTCGCAACAAGCTGTGTTTTGGGAGAACATGGAAAATCCTGATGCATCCTGATGAAAACGCAGGTCCGTGCATCCCTATGTTAAGTATAGAGATGTGATCTGGATCAGGATTGCTACGCTTCACAACGCACCGTACCAAAACGCTAGTGTGAACGCAGCCCGACTCGTGCAGCCCGTAACCAGGTGCCCCCATGTCATATACATGCTCCCAATACATGTTATTATCATTACCACACTGTAACACAGGGCACAAGCCCTTCTAGTGAGGCGGGAAAGATCCCTGTATGACAGAGCAGCATGCGGACATAGTCTAGATTATGTCTGCAGTCTGTTCCCATGCAGTTTCATCACTTTCCCGTACAGCACATCCCTCACTTCCGAGCATCAGTGCCGCAACACGGATCCCTGCACACGGACCCGTGTTGTCCTGGATCCGTGCTCCATAGAGCTCCATGTTAATTCCAGACGTGTAGCCGCGGATCCGTGCGTCTCCCTGTGCCTGCGTGTTTTTTAGATGACACAAAACTGCAACAAGTTGCGTTTTTGTGCATCTGATAAAATATGCAGACACAGCGATCTGTGGGAAAACGGTGACAACTGGATGCACAGTCCCATCCGTCACCACTGAAAGTCAATGGAGACGAAAACGGATCCATGTGCAGCCAAAATATGCAAGTGTGAGACCAGCTTAACCCTATAAGGCCATGTGCACACGGTGCGGATTCTGCTGCGGATCTGCAGCGTTTCAGGCCCTGTGGGGCCGCAGCAGCTTTAGCTGCATTGTACAGTATCATTGTTTTCAATGGTAAACTGAAAAACGCTGTGCACATGCTGCAGATTTTTCTGCGCTGATTCGCTGCGGGTTCATATCCACAGCATGTAAATTCTTTGTGCGGAATCAGCTGCGGTTTCAAACCTCCATTGTAGAGATGTGAAACTGCAGGGTAATCCGCAGGCTGATCCGCAGGTCTTTTTTACCTGCGGATTTTTCCAAATCCGCAGCACCAAAAATTCTGTGTGCACATGGCCTAATTATTGGGGCTGGACCTAGATCTCTGCACAGTCTTGCCTGAAATCACTTTATTATATTGCTTACCCTTACCCTACCCTCAGCAAAAACTGACGCTTCTCCCTGTAGGGCTCCTGTCCTGTGTGACTGTCCTGAATCCTCCTCACTCAGGCCGGTTTCACATTTGCGCTTTATGGCGCAGCGACGGACTGCGCACGGCCGCCGCTAAGCCCCGCCCCCTGCCCGCCCCTTCCGGTCATTGCCACCTACTAGCGCACATGGATGCTTGCGATCTGCGCACCCTATCTTTAGCATAGGGTGCACAGATCGTGCGCTGGCCGTGCACTAGTAGGATTTTGCCGTGCGCTGCGCACTTTTGAAGGTGTGCCCGTGTGCGCCGAACGCAGCATGTTGCATTTCGGCACGCACGGCGCACCTTCAAAAGTGCACAGTCCACGGCAAAATCCTGCTAGCGCACGGCCAGCGCACGATCTGTGCACCCTATGCTAAATTTAGGGTGCACAGATCGCAAGCGTCCATGTGCGCTAGCAGGCGGCAATGACCGGAAGGGGCGGTCAGGGAGCCGGCAGGGGGCGGGGCTTAGCGGCGGCCGTGCGCAGTCCGTCGCTGCGCCATAAAGCGCAAATGTGAAACCGGCCTCACTCAGTGCTGCACTGCTGGGTCGGGGGACTTTAACTAATAGTATATGTGAGAGTCTACATGAGACCAATTTGCTGAGTCACTTGAGTTTAACCCCTCTACAGTCACATGCCATGCATGCATGTCTGAAGCTAGGAGGAGTGTATCACTTTCAATATTTCCACTCACTCCAGCACAGACAGCACACATTTCTCTCTGTCTCCTGACAGCTCCGCCTCCTCCCAGATGAGTCACTGCCACTGCCTGGCGCCAGAAAAAGAAAAAAAAAACCGGCTCGTTCACAGTGCAGAGCCGGCTCATTTCGTGCTCAGCGGGGAGCCGGCTCTTTGAATCGGATGGTTCATGAACGACACATCACTACTGGGAACTAGGGGGTGACACATACACTGTACCCAGCTCGGACCGGTCACTCCCACGCGTGAGCGCGGACACGAGGCCACGTGACTCCGCCCTGATTCACTGTGGCCGCAGTTTCGGGGTTAACCCCTCCGTGCCTGTTGAGGTCCCCGGATGCCATGAGGAGCGCGCACAGAGCAGGGACCCGGATGCAGGCCGCAGCCCAGGCGTCTATGACAGGGCCTCCCTCCACAGGGGTAACGGCGCACACTCTCCACCAGGGGGCAGCTTTCTCACCTGGCTCGTCTCTTTTTCGCTCGTATAAGTACAGCGCGGCTAAGCAGGACGATGTGCTCAGTGTAGCCCCCAGCACGAAACCCCCCAGAAAGCGGCGGCTTATAATCCTGTAGGAAATATGTCCTGACATCTTCCAAGTAGTTGTAAAAGACGAATGAACCGGAGCCGCCACCTGCTGGCCGGGAACAGTACAGCACTCGATTTAGAACCCAAGGCGTGCTACCAGCGACATCTTGCGGCCAGACTTGTTTATTGCATGTGAATAAATTGTATGTAGACGGGCGCCACCTACTGGCGCGGAATATGACTGCTGCTGTGCTGGTGATCGGACATGAGGCGTCACATCTCTGAGCTGTGATTTGGGGTCACCTCAGGAGTCAGGTATAGGTGTAAGCAGGGCCGGACTGGGGAGAGAATTCAGCCGCGGCATTGTAGGTGCACAGGCCACGTGTGGGATGAATGTGAGACATCTCTGTGCACTTGTAGGTTGTAAGAAGTGAGGTTGGAGTAACACGACTCTATGGCTGAGTTCACACGTGGTGTTTTTTTCGCGTTTCCGCCGCGGTTTTAACCGCGTGATTTTGCCGTAAAAACGCGAAAAATAAGCATCCCATGCATTCCTATGGGATTCCGCAATGCTGTGCTAATGCTGCAGTTTTTACCGCGGCGGAATCGCCTTGCGGTAAAAACCGCAGCATGCTCATTAATTTGCGGAATCGCGGCGATCCCGCACCCATAGGAATGCATTGTTCCGCTTACTTCCCGCATGTGGCTGTGCACATCATGCGGAAAGTAAGCAGAACAATTGCGGATGGTACCCACGGTCCGGAGGAGAGGAGACTGTCCTCCGGGCTGTGGGTACCATATCCCTGTTAAAAATAGAATTTAAAATAAAAAATATTGTTATTCTTACCTTCCGAAGTCCCGCGCAGCCTTCCCGCCTCTCTCCACGCTCCCGGTCCCAGTAAGCCTTTGCGAAAATGCCCGCGATCCCGCGAGAACGGACGTCATAGCGGGCATTTTCGCAAAGGATTACTGGGAACGGATGCGCGGGACGATGGAAGGTAAGAATAACACCATTTTTTACTCTTTTTTACATTCTATCTTTTACTACTGATGCTGTATAGGCGGCCTCAGTAGTAAAAAGTTGGTCACACTCGTCAAACACTATGTTTGACGAGTGTGACCAACCTGTCAATCAGTTCTCCAAGCGATGCTACAGATCGCTTGGAAAACGCTAGCATTTTGCAAGCTAAATACGCTTGCAAAATGCTAGTTTTTTCGCGGGAATTTAAAATGCGATTTTCCCGCGGAATGGAATTCCGGAATTCTCGCGGTAATTTCCGCAAGAGTTCCGGTACGTGTGCACTTAGCCTATGGCCGGGGTCAGACTTGTGAGAAGCTCGGACGAGCCTCGCATCAATACCCGGCACTGCCACCGGCACTCGGGAACGGAGTGAGCGGCTGCATGTATTTCTATGTGGCTGAGCGCTCCGGGCCGAGAGCCGGCGGCAGTGCCGGGTGTTGATGTGTGAGGCTCGTCCGAGTTTCTCACTTGTCTGACCCTGGCCTATAACACGGTTGCAGGTGGTCCAGTATCACAGCTCCGTCCTATTGCAGCTACTTTACCTACATATACCGGGGTCTCGTAGATAATGATGAGGACGCTGCGCTCTCCATGGTGCTGGGGGGTCTTCATACAGCTCACGGGCCGAGATGTAGATACCCCCTGAGCTAATACTGATGACCCATGCTACAGACAGCGATCAGTCTGAAGTCCCCAATCATCACTTTAACCCTTTCGAGACTTTACAATTTTCTGTTTTTTGCGTTTTCCTTTTTTTCCTCCCCTTCTCCCCAGAGTCATAACTTTTTTCTTTTTCCGCCAATACACCCACATGAGGGCTTGGTTTTTTGCAGAACGAGTTGTACTTTTGAACGACACCATTGATTTTACTGCTGCAGCCAGGATCATATTCCTCACCAATCGTTACACCGATGCCTCTACCTTGTGCCAGTCATTACACTGGCTACCCATCCACTCCAGAATTCAGTATAAACCACCCCACATCTCCTCCCTTGTTTCAGTATACCACCCTACCCGCGTCCTCCGTTCTGCTGATGACCTGAGGTTAGCATCCTCGATAATCAGAACCTCCCACTCCCATCTCCAAGACTATACATGTGCTGCGCCAATTCTTTGGAATGCACTTCCCAGGTCAATACGATTAGTCCCCAATCCCCACAATTTTAAGCGTGCCCTGAAAATGCATTTATTCAGATTGGCCTATCGCCTCAACACATTAACCTAATCTATCCCTGTGTGGCACAGCCAAAAGTTTTACCATAACCAGGTTCCCTGCATCATGTTCCCACATGCTTTATGCATCCATTAGCCCTCTGTGTCCGTACTGTTACACACTTAACATTATGGCTGGTCCATACAATCAGGGCAATTGTTACCACCAACCTTTCGTGTCTCCCTTTTTCCTCATAGATTGTAAGCTTGCGAGCAGGGCCCTCATTCCTCTTGGTATCTGTTATAATCTATGTGATTATTGTTATGCTGTAATGTCTATTGTCTGTACAAATCCCCTCTGAAATGTAAAATGCTGCAGAATATGTCGGCGCTATAGAAATAAAATGTATTATTATTATTTTACGATATAGCGTATTGGAAAATGGAGAAAAATTCTAAGTGCAGTGAAATTGTAAAAAAAAAAAAAGCAATTCCACAGCTATTCGGCTTTTATGTAATTTACCATGTTCATAAAATGATAAATCTGACCCGCCTTTATGATTCTCCAGGTCGTCACGTGTTCTCAGATATCAAACATGTCTAGTGGTGAAAAAAGTCCAAAGATTATAAGAAAAGAAAGGCGCCATTTTCCGAGATCTGGAGCGTCTCCGTTTTTTGTGATTTGGGTCAGGGCTTCTTTTTTGCTGCTGACGTTTTATTGATACCATTTCGGGGTAGATACGATCACATTTTATTGCAATGTTGCGACAACCAAAAAAGTTATTTGGGCGTTTTGATTTTTTTTTCTCGTTACGTCGTTTACCGATCGGATGAATTTACTTTATATATTGATATTTTGGGCGATTCTGAACTCGGCTATAACAAATATGTGCATTTTTTTATTTACTTTTTAATGTTTTATTTTGAATCGGGCAAAAGGGGGGGAGATTTGAACTTTTATATTTTTTAGCCCACCATATGTAGCAAATATCATCTCCTAGGAACGTCGGCCACGGGTCAGCGTTCATATTAGCTTCACAATGACAAGCACGGGAGTCTCCTGCAGACCTCCGGCTGTTGTGACAACCCATTGGCACCCCACGATCATGTGACAGGAATGCCAAAAGGCGGCTCTTGTGACACGCTTCCAGTTAGCGCGAGTTAAATGCCGCTGTAAGAGGTTGACGGCGGCATTGATTACCAGCCGTGGGTGGATCGTGAATCCACTCACTGCTGTTAGATGCACATGACAGCTGATCAGATCAGTAGTCATGTGCAGGGAAAGCTGCGGGCTCCGGCACAGAGACACGATCTTGGAAGTATCTATATGTCCAAGGCCGTCAAGGGGTTAAAGGCCAGAGTAATTTTATAAAATATAATAATGTAATGCATGTAAGCCACTGCAGAAATAAAAGAAACCCCAGAGTGGTGCTTTACTGCAGCTTACCAATAGATATAAGGGACATGTTATCTTTATTCTCTCAGTACAATACTGCAGCTTATGGAGAGAGTCCACTGTGACTGTGAAAATGTTTTTTAGCTCCACATTTTGCATCTTCATAAGGGTAACGGGAGACATTGCACCATACAATTTGCTGTGCAATTTCTCCTGAGCGTGCCGATGCCCCAACGGGCATTAGAGGATCCCGGCTGGTAATGAAGCTCTACACATGATGCACCTCCTGCAATGTCTGGGGGCTCCTTAGGGTGGGAAACTGCCTTTACTGGTAACTTTATGATATGCATTTCCTGCATTTCCACGTTAGGCCGGGGTCACACTGGCGAGGAATACGGGCGCGTTAGAGGCGCGAAAAACGCATTAGATACGGACAAATGATTTTCAATGGGGTCACTCGCACCAGGCGTATATTTCTCCTCCGTATCCTACGCTCCGTGCCAATCGCAGCATGCTGCGATTGTCAGCGTACTACAGCCGTAATACGCCAATGCAAGTCAATGGGTGTGCAAAAAATACTGATTACACACGGAATACACGTGTGACCTGCGAGCAATACGCAGGTCTTTTGGCTGGTGACAGGAAATGGGCCAATCCATCATCAGGAAGCCTTAACATGCAAATGAGCTCAAAAAGCGCTCCAGACATCCAGGAAGTACGCCTCCATGGAGTACAGCAGCAGCATGGCGTCCACATATATTAATATTGAGATGCTCATTGTGCTGGTGCAGGAGCATCCCGAAATATGGGACCCACGCGATGCAAATTATGCGAACCGGACAAGAAAGGAGGCGTCATGGAGGCGCATCTGTCGCCAGATGTACCAGGACTTTGGTGACAGACCACGTGATGAGCAGCATAAAATTCGTAAGTGCAACCATAAAAACATCATTAACCTTAGCGCGCTTAAAAATGAATCTACAATCATCACCCCCCTTCCTGGGCATGTAATATTCTTAGCCTCATGAGGCCGTTACATTTGGATGTGACACGTGGCTTCACACAGCCATAATTAGGGGTTAGGCCACAAGCTCCTCATCCTCCTAGCCAATAAAATTAGTTTCAGTGTAGCTAATGAGACCCTGTGTATCGGCCCAATTACATATGCCACCATGGGTAGAACGCACACCCCAGAAGGCCCCATGCCTAGACTACTGTTAGAAAATGTGACCTCTCAAATATGTGATTTTGACAATCTTTCCTGTCACATTGCAGTGGAAGATGTGATGAAACACTGGCAAAGCATCCGGGACCAGTTCCGCCGGGAACGCCAGCAGCGGTCCAGGAGTGGGGATGCTGGGCATGTCAAGCGGAAATATATCTACTATGACCGGCTGAACTTCCTCGCCCCAATTCTGGATCTGAGACCGTAAGTACATAGCTCGCACCACATTACACAAATACATTACACAAATACTTTACAGGGACAAAAATATTGATGTATTTTTGCCTCTGTTCTATTTCATAACAGAACTCAATCCAACCTTATGGATCGAGGAACGGCCTCAGAGGCAGAGCCCATTATAGATCCTGTAGGGGATGAGGTGGCTGGCCCATCTTCTCCCCCTACAAGAAGGATGGCTGAAGATGAGGCATCACAAGACCACACAATGGCTGCCCTACACACCACACCACCAGGACGGTCTGCTGCTGCCACCTCACCCATCCTGGAAGAGCCGGGCAACTTGAGCAGCAGCCCAACTGCCCAGATCAGGTCCTCCCCACAGGCTGCTCTAGCATCACGGCGAACAAGAAGGCGCCAGGTCACTCTTCAAGAGAGCAGGACCCATGTGGACACAGGGGTGCTAAATTATTTGTCCAGAGTAACAACAGATGATGGTGAGGAGGCCTATGCACGTAGCCTCACCCTTTATCTCCGTTCCCTTACCCGTGAGGTCAGGCTCCGTATTAGGGGATGTATTCAGATCCTGCTTGATGCAAGCACCCCCCCCCCAATACCCCATATGAGGTTTTTGAATTTCTGGAGAGGTGGCAGCTCTCACCACGAAATTTAATGCGCATGAGACCATCTACACAGATGCTTGCTCAAGCAGGGTCTGAACAGCCCCTAATACGTGGGCCAACACCTCAACCCCTTCCTCCCCCTACCCAACCGTCTATACCGCAGCACCAAATGTCTTCCTCAAGCCAACCCCACCAATATTGCCACTTGTACCCACCCAGTGTTGGAGGCTGGTCCCAACCTGGTTGGGGACGATCTGGCTATCTTGGTGGGTATGAGCACGGGCCTACCAGAGCCAACAAGAAGCCCCTCACCATCATCAGTACTCTGGCCAGTATCCCCAACAGTCCCAGGAGGCTGGACAATTCCAGCATCATGGGCAACAGTATGGCCCCACACAGGGCGATGTTGGCCACAATGTCCAGCAGCACCCACAGGCTGTTCTTCCACGTTCCCCTTCCCCAACATATGAGGATTTATGATTCTGATGGTTGGAGATGTCCAGTCAGATGTAACTGGTGCTCCTAATCTAAATGTAAAAACAGGTGTTCTCCTTCACCAACATTTATAACATATTTTAACATTCACATTTTTAAACAATGTTTTCCAAACATATGAAACAATCCATCATGACAGGCAACGCTACCTCACGCCTTTCAGACAGATATTACATGTGTGTAGAAAAGAGAATCTTTAAATGCGCTATGCTGTAAACTGAAAGGATGAAAATACACTACTCACTTGCTAAGGCATAGGAAAGGCGTGCTCGCCTTAGTTAAGTAGTCACCTTTTTTGTTAGCAATCTCTAGTACAAAATTTCTAGGCGACCAGCATTCAGAATAACCCGCTTTCTCTATGTCTTAACAAGTGAGTTTTGTATTTTCATCCTTTCCGGTATAGCATGCTTAAATATTGTCTGGTCTACAGACAGGTAATATCTGTGTGAAAGCTGTGAGGTAGCCTTGCCTGTCATGGTGGAATCTTTCTATGTTTGGCTAACATTATGTGGAAATGTGAGTGTTATCTCGTTGCCTTTATTTTGGTGATGGAGCTCACCTTTTGTTGGCAAATCTAGGTTAATCTAGTGATGCAGCAATGTTTTTTTTGCCTAATGTTTGTGGCTGTTTTGTTCTGTAATGTTCATTTTACAACAAGTTAAAGAAGGCACAAAGGGTCATTTTGGCCATTGCCAAATTTGTCTTATGGCAAAATTATGTTTGCCTTTAAGCGAAAAAAAAAAGGCAAAACTAAATATTTGTCTACTCTACTTAACGTCTCTGTGTGATTTTTCACAATCCCTCACAACATACTAACAGACACCAACCAAAGCACTGAAACATAGAATCATAAAGGCTTGAGTAATATATATTTTGATACACTTAAAGAAACAAATTATAACATAGACACAGCATGCTTTTGCCAAGAAGTTGCCCCCTCAGGTGAGATAAAGTAATTAGTGAAGATATCACGCACTTTGAGGCCAGAGAGCGGTCTACGTTGAGGGTTCATAGGTGGTCTCACCCTGCGCACATTGTCCGGCCTATGCACAACACCATCAGAGGAGGAGCAATCATGTATCCTGGTGAAGTTATGCAGAACAACACAGGCTTTCACAACTTCACATTTTGCTCACTCATCTGAATGGCAGACTGGAGTACTCGCCATTTGGCACAAAGAATCCCAAAGGAACACTCCACCAGTCGCCTAGCACGTGATAGGCGCAAGTTAAAAATTCTGCGCCTGTGGTCAAGGTTGTGCCGGGGATATGGCCTCATGACATTGCGCGATAACTGAAAGGCCTCATCTGCCACAAGGACATAAGGGACTGATTGTTCGGGGGAGCCTGGTAGCTAGCGTGGTGGTGGTAGATCCAACTGGTTGGTGCGTAGCCGCCGAGCCATTATGGAAGTATTGAAGACTCTAGAGTCTCCCGTCCTTCCATAGGCCCCAATGTCAAAAATTATAAACTTGTATTGAGGGTCTACCAGAGCCAACAATACAACAGAAAAGTATTGTTTATAATTGAAGAATTGGGAGCCAGAGTTCGGCGGCTTACGCACCCTGATATGTTTGCCATCCAGGGCCCCAATACAATTTGGAAACTGGCAGTCCTCCTCAAACTCCCTTGATATCCTTAACCAGTCTTCCATCCTGGGCTCGGGCATGACCACTTGATGGAGTCTTGTCCAGATTTGTGCACATGTAGACCTCACTATGCCTGAAATGGTTGATTTTCCTATGAGAAACTCATGGTGGAGGGCGGCATAAGACAGGCCAGTGGACAGGAAGCTGTAGAACAACAGAAATAGTAAAGTTTAGAATGGCTAAAGTAAAAAAAAATCAGTTACATGCCGACCAAACTTGGTAGGAAATGAGAGAGAAGAACACACACATATTTGGTGGCACAATGACTAAGTGATATGCTGGACATATTAGATGTAACATTCTGCTGTGTCAGGTGATTCATATTTGGAGTAAGATGATGGCATTCAACTTTGTCCAAGAAGGCCAAAAAACATAATTTAGCACACACATTAGGAATATAGAGAATGTGGTTGTGTAGTATATACCGTATTGTGAGTAGAAGTCGCTCCTCTGCAGATATGGCTTTGCGCATCCTTGTATCCTGAAAGGTTATCCCAGGGCGCACTGTCTCCAAGAGGCGATCAAATGTGGAAAGGCTCATGCGACAGTACTGGTAAAATTTATCCGGATGCTCCCGCAGAGAAGAATAGAGGCGGTGAAAATGCCCTCTTGTGAGTCGTTGCCTCAAAAGTGGATGGACCCACATGCGTCTCCTCCTCCGCGGATCCACTATGACAGGATATGGTTGCCCAAAGCGCCGTGACAAAAGCCAGGTAAAGAGAACCTGCTCAGTTGTATTGAATCGCAGACCCTCTGCCATGCTGCACAAAGAACACCAACACACCTCGTGAAAGCAAGGTGACAAATGTACAGAATGGAGGCAGCCACCTGTTTCTGAGTGTCTAAATAGGGTGCAGGCTAATGATTTAAATTGTTTGCAGGCCTCAAAACAGTTAAATGTCCATTTTGCAAGGCTGCGAGAAAAATCTCGCCATATGGATTGCATACGGATGCACACATGTGCAAAATACGCGACCTCACCTTGCTTACGGATGACCTACGGAGCACTGTTTAGTGGTCATTCATCCGTATTACGCAAGTAAACTACGGACCGTATTTTGCGCAGGTTAGTGTGACTCCAGCCTTACACAGATTGTTCATGTGAGCACTGGCACTTTCTCTAATATATGGATTCATTTAATTTACACTATATGTCTTATAATATACTGATACACGTGTGTGTACATTCTGTATATACAGTATATCCCTTGCATTGTTTTTTTCTTATCCCCTCCATAACCACTAGGGGGCAGGATTGTACTATTTTTTGGCTCCCAGGGCTAATGTTGTGTATCCCTGTGTCTGTACTCCACATGGATCAGTTTATTTCCTATTTTTCTAACATGTCATGTAATGTGCACCGTTTTATTTATATACCAGTTGTTTCATTCTGCAGTATATTTCCTTTTTTAATTGTTTTATGTATTTTTGTTGAAATGGAGATATTTGATTATAAATGCTTTTCATGGGAGTATTTTTTGTAGGTTTTCTTATACTCTTCTCTTTGTGGGAATACAGCTCCCATAGAGCAGTATCTGTATGGCACGTGTTGGGAAGAGGTTAAAGGAGTTGTCCTGCCTAAAATGTAAAGTCTGCAGTCACTCTGTGTGACTGTAGACTTATGAATCCCTTGAGTGCAGCGCTGTGTGCCGTAAGGATTTGCGCGTTTCTGAGCCGGTAGCGGCGGTGATGTATGTGATATGCATACTCCCGGCCAAAGCCCGTCTGGCAGGCATGACCCCACCTTTTTATCCTTTGCTCCTAGTGGCCAATTACCAAACTCCAACTTTCCCTAGCTGATACATTCTACCTCCAACATCTACATAAAATGGTTACAGCACATATTCATTTGTCCTATACACTCCAACAGGTCCACGTCTTAGTCCACCCTCCTACATACCCCCTTCCTGTAACCATTGTCGTCCCCGACAATCCCTAACCTTTCTTTTTTTTTGCACTTCCCCAATTTGCTTTTGTCTGTGTGGCCGGTTGCCGAGCAGAGCCCGGAGCACTTTAGCACTACACGGGGTGTTGGGCAGAGCCTGGAGCAGTTAAGCTCCGAGTAGCTGACGGCTACTCGCAGGCGCTTGCGCCTATATGACAATTTCCATTTTATTGGGGTAGGACCACCCGGACTCCTCAACAGGTACTCTCCCCCACTTTTCTTACACTTCAAATACCCATCTTTGATTGGGGTAGGACCACCCGGACTCCTCAACGCGTGCTCTCCCCCACTTTTCTTATGCTTCCAGAATCGTCTTTAGTTCCAGGGGCAGAATGACCGAGGCTGCCATGGAGCCTACCAGGTAATTGTTCCCCCCTCCTGCTTTTGAGATATTTCCCACCGAGGACCTAATCCGTGGACCGCTGTCTGCACCAAGTCATAAACCATCATATGAAAATTTCATTTGCTTTCTTTTACATTTTGTCATGGCAGGCATTTTACATTTTCCTATATATCTACATTTTTAACATTTTCATCTATAACATTTTTAATATTTGCAACATTTTAAATATGTATATTTTCAACATCTTCCATCATTTTCAAACATTTGGCAACAGTGCTCCCCTTCCTGTGAGGGAAGCACTCCGTACATCCCTGCCGCATCAGGAGACAGGGTTTCTTACCCTGAGGGGACCAGAACAGTCCCCATACTGTGCAACCATGCACGGTAGTCCCAGCAGTCCGTTTACTTCAGCGGTGCTTGGGGGCGTCTCCTGGTGGCTGATTTTTTTCCGCCGGCAAAAAGGAACTCCACTGCCGTGGAGCCCTCCGGATGACTGGCAGTCTCAGATGGTGCATACGTGCACTAGAAGGGCAAAAAGGGGCCACAGAGAGTTCCGCGGCTCACATCCTGTGCCGTGTCTCTACGGGAGGCCCGGGCCGAAGAGGACTCTGCAGCCGCAGAGCCCGCAACCCGCGAAGGATAAACGGGCAAAGACGACCTCAGCTGCCTCTGCACGGGGACCGACATCTTCTCCGGAGGGCTCGGTGGTATCAGGGGGCGGGAGTGTGGGTGCTCAGTGACGTGGACCTTGGGCCCCGAATCCCCGCAGTAGGACAGCATTGGGGCTGCGTGGTCCGCCACCGGCTGAGGTAGAGATGAACTCACCCCCTTTGATGTTGCGGTTCCGCTCCGTCTCGCCTTCATCTCCTGCAGGTACTGCTGCATGCTGGAGGCCGAGGTCTCCATCGGTTCCTCGATTTTCTCCTCCTGAGTTGTCCCCGCCGTCTCGGGTGCGTTGGGGTTCACCTTCCGCCTGCCGCCCAGCAGGAACAGCTCCCGGGTCTTTCAGTTCCTCTGGCTGCAGAGCGGCTTCCGCTTCCCGCGCTGTCTCTGGCATGGACCGTGAAGAGTGCGGACGCATCTCCGCTGGGCGATCCGGCTCCGGGACAGCAGGCGCAGATGTCGGGGACTCCATATGCGGCAGGTCTTCAAAACGGATGAGTGCTTGCTGCTTTTGTAACTGCTCCCAGCTCCGCAGGTCCTGCTGTTGGTGATTCCACCTCCCGTTGTAGTCCTTCAGAGTGCCCGGCTTTCCTGCCGCGGCACCCAGCTTTCCCAGCCGCATCACTCCCGTTCCAGGGTGGGGATCTCGCCGGCCTCCACCCATTTTCCAGCATTCGGTGGGGAGGACGCTTGTCACTCGCGTATACCATTGCTCCCAGGAGCGGACCCGGCATAGTTGACAGTCTGCATTTGGCGCCATCCGCAGCTCCCTTCAGGCCATTCCGCCGCTCTTCCAGGGGTCGGTGCATCCATGCGACAAAAGGGTCCGGGGTGTCGCTGGTCTCCACTGCTCCTCCACAGCTCCCGGTCCCGTCATCTGGTCTTCGCTGCTGTTCTTCATCCCACCGTTCGGCAGGACCAGCTTCCAGGCCCGATGGTCCCGCAGGACACGTCAGCGACGGCTGCTCCAATGGCTGGAGAGCAGGCCCCACTTCCTGCGCTGCCTCTAACTCCGGCGTGAACAGTGGAGAGCGCGGGCGCACCCCTGCCAGGTGATCCAGCTCCAAGGCCCCGATATCGAGGACTCCATCTGCGGCAGGTCTTCAGGACGGCTGAGAGCTTGCTGCTTTTGTGATGGCTCCCAGGTCCCGCTGTAGCCCTTTAGCGTGGGAGGGTACCCAGCTTTCCAGCAGCGGCATCCAGCTTACCCAGCAGTGTTCCAGGGGCGGGCTCGGCTTAGCTGCCCCGATAGTCCAATACAGCAGCAAACTCCTGCGATTCTTCAGGCGCTTATATGCCACAGCCATTTCTGTAAAGTCCTTTTTCCTCTGATTAAATCCCGCAATCACAATCATAGTCCAATTTGTAATCCACAGCGGTAAATCTTCAACCTATTCAGCTTGGGTTCTTTGGCTCTTCGGCGCGCTCTTACCGCTGCCGTTGGTGTATTGGCGGTGGTGATCCTGCCAACTACGCCAATTGTAGGTACGTGTGTCGACTGGGGGGGTGGTCCCTTTGTGCCGCGAACAGACTGGAGACAGAAACCAATGTACGTTCAACAGGTCTTTATTGGTCGTCCTCCCGACGACCACAGCAGCACGACAGCTTCCATACACACAGGCCCGGGTACCTTTCAGCTCCTTCTCTTTCATGAAATTGACATCCCTCGCGGCTCTATCGCTGTGGCTGCCCTAGGCCTACCACCACAACGCTTCTCCTGTCTGAGTCCGTCCGTCTGGTACCCCTGGACTTCCTATGTCCTGCGGCTCTCCTGTCAGGGCCACCCCCCCTGACCGTTTTGCCTTCCAGTCTTTCCTGGAGTTCTTCCTCTCTGTCTCTTCCTCCTTCAGTCTCCTTCTCTGCTGAACTCCTCCTCCTGGACTGGCTCCCTTCTGGAACTCTCTTCTGCCTATTTATTCTCCTCCGAGGGAATTTCCCTCTAGAGCCCCTGTAACTCCGCCCACCATGACTAAATGGTTTCCTAGCCTTAAGCTGCTGTTAAGCCCTTTCCTCACTGTTCTCTGCCTCCATCTTGTGGCCAAACTCTAGTACTGCACCATCTACTTTTCCTGCTGTTCTTGGTCTCCCCCTAGTGGTCAAAACCCAGTACTTTACCATCTTTCATTGTCTCTAGCTGTCTCCCCGCATACATATTAATCAGTTCACATCAAGCACTTTTACAGTACATTTTGCATTCACCTTCCTACTGCAGACAGGTCAACAGGTCAGTCCACTTCCCTACACATACATGGATAGGGATGGAGCCATGCATAGAAGGATAGGGATGGGGCCATACATACATGGATGGGGATGGGGCCATACATACATGGATGGGGATGGGGCCATGCATACAAGGATGGGGATGGAGCCATGCATACAAGGATGGGGATGGGGCCATGCATACAAGGATGGGGATGGAGCCATATATGCAATGATGGGGATGACGCCATGCATACAAGGATGGGGGTGGTGCTATGCATACAAGGATGGGGATGGTGCCATGCATACAAGGATGGGGATGGAGCCATGTATGCAATGATGGGGATGGGGCCATGCATACAAGGATGGGGATGGAGCCATGTATGCAATGATGGGGATGAGGCCATGCATACAAGGATGGGGGTGGTAATATGCATACAAGGATGGGGATGGTGCCATGAATGCAATGATGGGAATGAGGAGGCCGTGCATACCAGGATGAGGGGACAACGCATACCAGGCTTATACTTGAGTCAATAAGGTTTCCCAGATTTTTTAGATAAAATTAGGTGCTTCGGCTTATACTCGGGTCGGCTTATACTCGACTATAATAATTAAAATTAAAAAAGAAAATAATATTTTTTGGAGAATAAAAAACAATGATAAAAAGTAATAAAAGAATAATAATTAGAAATTGGAAAAATATTGTTCCATGGTACCCAAGGTCACTGTCCAGCAACATTCTAGTTGTACCAACAAGCGTTCTACATCACCCCCCTGATGCCACAGTGGAGCCAGTAAATGCCTCGCACCTTAAGGCTGAGTGCAGACGGAGTTTTGAGCTCTGCGGATTTTTCTGTGCAGAATGGAAGAAAACCGCAGGTCAAATGACCTGCATTTTTCCTGCGGATTTCTTCCATTTTTCATGCGGTTTTTGTGCGGTTTTCCATTGCGGTTTTCCCCCTGCGGATTTGGTGACAGGGGAGATAGAAAACCGCACAAAAGAAGTAACATGCTGCGGATTTTGTACCGCAGGAAAACCACGCGGAAAAATCCGCAGCGTCTGCACAGCGTTTTTTTTTTTCCATTCATTTTAAAGGTACTGTACATCACAATGCGGATATGCAACGTTTCTGCGCGGTAAAATCCGCTGCGGAAACGCTGCAAATCTGCATTGTGTGCACATGGCCTAAAACCAGTAGAGTCTCAGCTATGTCAGGAGGTGAAGTGCCTTGGGATGGTCTTGAGCACGAAGATGTCATCAATCTCACGTGCTGCCTGGATATCTGTGACATGCTGTCTGGTCTGTACAGTGGGGGAAAAAGTATTCAGCCAGCCACCAATTGTGCAAGTTCTCTCACTTAAAAAGATTAGAAAGGCCTGTAATTGACATCATAGGATTCCACAACTATGAGAGTCAAAATAAGAAAACAAATCCAGAAAATCACCTTGTCTGATTTGGCAAGATTTTGCAAATTACGGTGGAAAATAAGAATTTGGTCACTTAAAAACATGCAAGATTTATGGCTCTCACAGACCTGTAACTTCTTCTTTAAGAGGCTCCTCTGTCCTCCACTCATCACCTGTATTAATGGCACCTGTTTGAACTTGTTATCAATATAAAAGACACCTGTCCACATCCTCAGTCACACTCCAAACTCCACTATGGTGAAGACCAAAGAGCTGTCGAAGGACTCCAGAAACAAAATTGTAGCCCTGCACCAGGCTGGGAAGACTGAATCTGCAATAGGCAAGCAGCTTGGTGTGATGAAATCAACTGTGGGTGCAATAATAACAAAATGAAAGACATACAGGACCACTGATAATCCCCCTCGATCTGGGGCTCCACACAAGATCTCACCCCGTGGGGTCAAAATGATCACAATAACGGTGAGCAAAAATCCCAGAACCACATGGGGGACCTAGTGGATGACCTGCATAGAGCTAGGACCACTGTAACAAAGTCTACCATCAGTAGCACACCGCCAGGGACTCAGATTCTGCAGTGACAGACGTGTCCCCCCTGCATAAGCCAGTACATGTCCTGACCCGTCTGAAGTTTGCTAGAGAGCATTTAGATTATCCAGAAGATTATTGGGAGAATGTCAAATGGTCTGATGAAACCAAAGTAGAACTGTTTGGTAGAAATAAATCCCGTCATGGTTGGAGGAGACAAAATGCTGAGTTGCATGCAAAGAACACTATACCTACTGTGAAGCATGGGGGTGGCAACATCATGCTTTGGGGCTGTTTCTCTGCAAAGAGACCAGGACGACTGATCCATGTACATGAAAGAATGACCAAATACTTATTTTCCACCATAATTTGCAAAAATAAATTTTGCCAAATCAGACAAGGTGATTTTCTGGATTTGTTTTCTCATTTTGACTCTCATAGTTGTGGTCTACCTATGAGGTCAATTACAGGTCTTTCTCATCTTTTTAAGTGTGAGAACTTGTAAAATTGGTGGCTGACTAAGTACTTTATTCCCCACTGTATATACCCAGAAAATGAAACATACATAAATCAAATAACATGTACATGTGGCATAGTAAATAACGAGTAGTGACACATGACATATAATTTGTGATTTTAAATAGTTTTCATCTGCAGAATAAAATGTAAAGGACCTAATGATGTTTTTACATGCAATAGTCTGGTTGCAGTAGCGTAGCTACCGGGGGGCAGAGGAAGCGGTGACCCCGGGCCCCGCGCTCTAGAGGGGGCCCACCTGGAGCTACGCTACAGTAACTGTATCGCCATGCATAGCGCGCTGATGCAGTTACATTCTGCGGCACAGCAAGGAGAATCGATCTCCCTGCCCTGCCGCCCGGCCGCTATGGGCCCCTGACCAGGTGGGGTGGGCCCGGTGCCGATACAGCTTACCTCCCATCATCTCCCTCTCGCTGACAGCGGGTGCGATGACATCACTACCTGGCACCCGCTGTCAGGAGATGAGCTGGAGCAGTGCAGGAGCCGGGAGCAAGAGAGGTGAGTATTAGATTTATTTTTTTATGGGGGTGCATTATACTACAGTCTGCCTATTGGGGGCTTCCTTATACTACAGTCTGCCCATAGGAGATGGGGAGGCTGCCTTATACTACAGTCTGCCTTTAGGGTGGGGGTGCTGCCTTATATTACAGTCTGACTGTAGGGTGTGGGCTGCCTTATACTACACTCTGCCTTAGTAAGATTAAAATTGACAAATCACCAGGCCCTGATGGCATTCACCCTCGGTTATTAAGGGAGTTAAGTAATGTGATAGACAGGCCTCTATTCCTTATATTTAAAGACTCTATAGAAACAGGGTCTGTTCCTTTTGATTGGCGGCAAGCAAATGTGGTACCAACATTCAAAAAGGGGTGTAAAAGGGAACCTGGAAACTATAGGCCTGTAAGCTTAACATCTGTTGTGGGTAAAATTTTTGAAGGGTTTCTAAGGCAGGGTTCCCCAACTCCAGTCCTCAAGGCCCACCAACAGATCATGTTTTCAGGATTTCCTTTGTATTGCACAGGTGATGCAATTATCACCTGAGCAATACTAAGGAAATCCTGAAAACATGATCTGTTGGTGGGCCTTGAGGACTGGAGTTGGGGAACCCTGTTCTAAGGGATACCATTATGGAATATCTCAGTGTTAATAAATGTTTAACTCCATATCAACATGGATTTATGAAGGATCGCTCCTGTCAAACTAATCTGATCAGCTTCTATGAGGATGTAAGCTCTCAAATGGACCAAGGAGAATCATTGGATGTCATTTATCCCGACTTCTCTAAAGCATTTGACACTGTCCCACATAAAAGATTGGTAAGTAAGATGAGAAAGCTTGGTTATTAATGATGCATACTCAGATTGGTCCAGGGTTACTAGTGGGGTACCACAGGGGTCTGTATTGGGCCCCCTACTATTTAATATATTTATTAATGATCTAGTGGATGGCTTACACAGTAAAATATCAGTATTTGCAGATGATACAAAACTATGTAAGGTAGTTAACACAAAGGAGGACAGTTTGCAACTACAGACAGATTTGAGTAAATTGGAGAATTGGGCTGAAAAATGGCAAATGAGGTTTAACACAGATAAGTGTAAGGTTATGCACATGGGAAGGAGAAACAGATGCTACAATTACTTACTAAATGGGAAACTGCTGGGGAAATCAGACATGGAAAAAGACTTAGGAATCTTAGTCAATAAGAAGCTAAATTGGAGTGCCCAGTGTCAGGCAGCTGCCACCAAAGCAAATAGGGTCATGGGATGCATTAGAAGAGGTCTGGGGACACGAGATGAAAACATAATTCTCCCTCTGTACAAATCTCTCGTCAGACCACACTTGGAGTATTGTGTGCAATTTTGGATGCCGGTGCCCAAGAAAGACATTACTGAACTTGAAAGGGTTCAAAGGCGGGCTACTAAAATGATAAATGGAGTTGATTCACTACAATACCCAGAAAGGTTATCAAAATTAGGTCTATTTACTCTAGAAAAGAGAAGACTTAGGGGAGACCTAATATATATGTACAAGTACAAGTATATCAGAGGGCAATACAGAGATCTCTACAATGAACTGTTTGTACCAAGGACTGTGACAAGAACAAGGGGCATTCTCTTCGTTTGGAGGAAAGACAATTTCTGCACCAGCATAGAAGAGGGTTCTTCACGGTAAGAGCAGTGAGGCTCTGGAATTCTCTTCCTGAGGAAGTAACATACATAGTAACATAGTAACATAGTTATTAAGGTTGAAGGGAGACTTTAAGTCCATCTAGTTCAACCCATATCCTATCCTAACTTGCCCTAACATGTTGATCCAGAGGAAGGCAAAAAAAACCCATGTGGCAACAAGTAAGCTTCACATTGGGGAAAAAAATTCCTTCCTGACTCCACATACGGCAATCAGACTAGCTCCCTGGATCAACGCAATATTAAGGAAACTAGTGTATATACCCTGTAATATTATACTTTTCAAGAAAGGCATCCAGTCCCTTCTTAAATTTTAGTAGGGAATCACTCATTACAACATCATATGGCAGAGAGTTCCATAGTCTCACTGCTCTTACAGTAAAGAATCCGCGTCTGTGAGTATGCTTAAACCTTCTTTCCTCCAGAAGTAGAGGATGCCCCCTTGTCCCCGTCACAGGTCTAAGAGTAAAAAGATCATTAGAAAGCTCTTGGTATTGTCCCCGCATATATTTATACATTGTAATAAGATCACCCCTAAGCCTTCGATTCTCCAAACTAAATAACCCCAAATGTAATAACCTGTCTTGGTATTGCAGACCCCCTAGTTCCCTAATAACCTTGGTCGCTCTTCTCTGCACCCGCTCCAGTTCAGCTATGTCTTTCTTATACACCGGAGACCAGAACTGTACACAGTATTCTAAGTGTGGTCGCACTAGTGACTTATATAGAGGTAAAATTATGTTCTCCTCATGAGCATCTATGCCTCTTTTAATGCATCCCATTATTTTATTTGCCTTTGCAGCAGCTGCCTGACACTGGCCGCTAAATGTGAGTTTGTCGTCCACCCATACACCCAGGTCTTTTTCAGTGACTGTTTTGCCCAGTGTTTTACAATTAAGCACATAATTATACATCTTGTTCGTTCTACCCAAGTGCATGACCTTACATTTATCCCCATTAAAGCTCATTTGCCATTTATCAGCCCAAGCTTCTAGTTTACATAAATCCTCCTGTAATATAAAATTGTCCTCCTCTGTATTGATTACCCTGCAGAGTTTAGTGTCATCTGCAAATATTGAAATTCTACTCTCTATGCCCCCTACAAGGTCATTAATAAATATGTTAAAAAGAAGCGGGCCCAAAACTGACCCCTGTGGTACCCCACTGCTAACCGTGACCCAGTCTGAGTGTGCTCCATTAATAACCACCCTTTGTTTCCTATCCCTGAGCCAGCTCTTAACCCACCTACACATATTTTCCCCTATCCCCATTGTTCTCATTTTATGTATCAACCTTTTGTGTGGCACCGTATCAAAAGCTTTTGAAAAGTCCATGTACACCACATCCACTGCATTCCCTTGGTCCAGTCCGGAACTTACCTCTTCATAAAAGCTTATCAGATTAGTCTGACAGGAACGGTCCCTTGTAAACCCATGTTGATATTGGGTCATGAGGTTATTCTTCTCCAGATACTCCAGTATAGTATCTCTTAGAAAACCCTCCAGGATTTTACCCACAGTTGAGGTTAAACTTACTGGCCTATAATTTCCAAGTTCAGTTTTTGTCCCCTTTTTGAATATTGGCACCACATTTGCTATACGCCAGTCCTGTGGTACAGACCCTGTTATTATGGAATCTTTAAAGATTAAAAATAATGGTATATCTATGACTGTGCTTAATTCCTGCAGTACTCGGGGGTGTATCCCATCCGGGCCCGGGGATTTGTCAATTTTAGTGATTTTTAGACGCCACCGTACTTCCTGCTGGGTTAAGCAGGTGACATTTAACAGTGGTGATGGCCAACTCACTGAATGAATTTAAGAAAGGAATGGATGCTTTTCTTGTGAGTAACAGTATAGGTTACGAATAACATAATATTATAGATAGATGGGTGACCCAGCTTAGGAGTCGGGAAGGAATTTTTTTCCCTATGGAGAAAATTGGCTTCTACTCTGTGGGTTTTTTGCCTTCCCCAGGATCAACAATGCAGAACAGCTGCACTAAAAATAGGCTGAACTAGATGGACATAAGGTCTTCCTTCAGCCTTCAAAACTATGTTACTATTTTACTATACGGAATGGGGAGGCAGCCTTATACTATAGTCTGCCTATAGGGGATTGGGAGGCTGCCTTATACTATAGTCTACCTATTGGGGATTGGGAGGCTGCCTTATACTACAGTCTGTCTATAGGGGATGGGAGGCTGCCTTATACTACAGTCTGCCTATAGGGGATGGGGGGGCTGCCTTATATTGCAGTCTGCCTATAGGAGATGAGGGGTGCTGCCTTATACTACAGTCTGCCTATAGGGGATGGGGGGGCTACCTGATACTACAGTTTGCCTATGTACGAAGCACATTTGATCAAAGTATGAGGCAGTTATAACATGGATGAATGTGACACGCATCTCTAGTCTCTTCATACAGGTAACCAGCTTTTTCAATCTCTGCTCTGAATCAACTCCTGTGTGTCTACACTCCATTCAATGTCAGCAAGCAGTTAATCCTGAATGCTACATATGTGTTTGCAACTATGCAAGCTTATATCTGGTGTATAATTATTTCAACTTACTCTGCTTGTCCCCTTATGCTGTGAGGTCAAGAAACTTTTCTAAGTGGTTTATGATGCATGTAGGCCTGGACATTGGTTTATCTGAACCCAACATTTATTGTGCCCTGCTGTCTTAGTTTAGTTTGATTGATTAGCGAGAAGAGAGAGCAAAAAAAAAAAAAATCTAAGCCTTAGCCGCCTATATACGGTTGTGTCCAAAAGTATTGACACCCCTGCAATTCTGTCAGATAATTCTCAGTTTCTTCCTGAAAATGATTGCAAACACAAATTCGTTGGTATTATTATCTTCATTTAATTTGTCTTAATTGAATAAACACAAAAAGAATTGTCCTAAAGCCAAATTGGATATAATTCCACACCAAACATAAAAAAGAGGGTGGACAAAAGTATTGTCACTGTTTGAAAAATCATGTGATGCTTCTCTAATTTGGGTAATTAACAGCACCTGTAACTTACCTGTGGCACCTAACAGGTGTTGGCAATAACTAAATCACACTTGCAGCCAGTTGACATGGATTAAAGTTGACTCAACCTCTGTCCTGTGTCCTTATGTGTACCACATTGAGCATGGAGAAAAGAAAGAAGACCAAAGAACTGTCTGAGGACTTGAGAAACCAAATTGTTAGGAAGCATGAGCAATCTCAAGACTACAAGTCCATCTCCAAAGACCTGAATGTTCCTGTGTCTACCGTGCGCAGTGTCATCAAGAAGTTTAAAGCCCATGGCACTGTGGCTAACCTCCCTAGATGTGGACGGAAAGGAAAAATTGACAAGAGATTTCAACGCAAGATTGTGTGGATGTTGGATAAAGAACCTCAACTAACATCCAAACAAGATCAAGCTGCCATGCAGTCCGAGGGTACAACAATGTCAACCCATACTATCCGTCGGCGTCTGAATGAAAAGGGACTGTATGGTAGGAGACCCAGGAAGACCCCACTTCATACCCCGAGACATAAAAAAGCCAGGCTGGAGTTTGCCAAAACTTACCTGAAAAAGCCTAAAACATTTTGGAAGAATGTTCTCTGGTCAGATGAGACAAAAGTAGAGCTTTTTGGGCAAAGGCATCAACATAGAGTTTACAGGAGAAAAAAAGAGGCATTCAAAGAAAAGAACACGGTCCCTACAGTCAAACATGGTGGAGGTTCCCTGATGTTTTGGGGTTGCTTTGCTGCCTCTGGAACTGGACTGCTTGACCGTGTGCATGGCATTATGAAGTCTGAAGACTATCAACAAATTTTGCAGCATAATCTAGGGCCCAGTGTGAGAAAGCTGGGTCTCCCTCAGAGGTCATGGGTCTTCCAGAAGGACAATGACCCAAAACACACTTCAAAAAGCACTAGAAAATGGTTTGAGAGAAAGCACTGAAGACTTCTAAGGTGGCCAGCAATGAGTCCAGACCTGAATCCCATAGAACACCTGTGGAGAGATCTAAAAATGGCAGTTTGGAGAAGGGACCCTTCAAATATCAGGGACCTGGAGCAGTTTGCCAAAGAAGAATGGTCTAAAATTCCAGCAGAGCATTGTAAGAAACTCATTGATGGTTACCGGAAGCAGTTCCTCACAGTTATTTTGGCTAAAGGTTCTGCAACCAAGTATTAGGCTGAGGGTGCCAATACTTTTGTCTGGCCCATTTTTGGAGTTTTGTGTGAAATGATCAATGTTTTGCTTTTTGCTTCATTCTTTTTTGTGTTTTTTCATTTAAGACAAATTAAATGACGATAATAATACCAAAAAATTTGTGTTTGCAATCATTTTCAGGAAGAAACTGAGTATTATCTGACAGAATTGCAGGGGTGTCAATACTTTTGGCCACAACTGTATTCAGACATAGCTTGGGGAAGGCATTTATGCAGGGGGCATTTATGCACATTTAATCGAAGTACATTTGATCAAAGTATGAGGCAGTTATAACATGTCAGTTAGACAGGGTAGGAGACAGGTAAGAGATTTAAAGACATCTATTTCCTGTACCTTTGGATTACAACAAATATATACCATATGCACTTGTGTAATTTATATCCTGGCCGCTGCATTCACACACATCCACCGCCATGGCATTAACTCTCTACACTCCATCCATATCGGCCCCTCACTCCTTTCCTCTCCTATGTATAGCACTCACGCTCTTTTCACATTGCTAAATTGCACAGATCCATTCAGTCCTACCATTCAACATCAGAGACGCTCTCACAAATCACTTAACCATCTGCTCACTCTTTCTATCCTCCTCCTCCTAGTCGCAGGAGACATTGCTTCCAACCCTGGCCCCCATGTTATATAAAGTCAAACCCCCCAACTGCTACACTCAGAAGCCCCTCTAATGTTATTAATTTTCCCTGCATGCCATCTGTCTCTTAATTGTGCCCTTTGGAATTCTCACTCAGTGTGTAACAAACTCTCCTTCATCCATGACTTCTTCCTTTCTAATTCTCTTAACCTTCTGGCTCTTACTGAAACCTGGATCCAGCAGTCAGACACTACCGCTGCTGCTGCTCTTTCATATGATGGACTACACTTCTCTCATACTCCAAGATCAGACAATAGAGCAGGTGGAGGCGTTGTTCTGCTCCTATCACCCAAATGTACCTTTCAGGTTATTTCTCAAGTACCCTTACTTGTCTTCCCTTCTTTTGAGGTCCATGCCGTCAGATTCTACACCCCCTTCTCCATGCAAGTGGCGGTGGTATATCGTCCTTCCGGCCCCTCCCATCAGTTCCTGGATCATTTTGGCACTTGGCTTCCACATGTTCTCTCCTGTGACATCCCTACCCTCATAATGGGCGATTTCAACATCCCCATTGCTCTTCCCCTCTCCCCATCTGCTACTCACCTTTTATCTCTAACCTCCTCGTTTGGCCTTTTGCAGCTTACTAATTCTCCAATGCATGAAGACGGAAACTCCCTCGACTTGGTCTTTTCGGCTTTGTGCAGTGGATGATTTTGTAAACTCCCCTCTCCCTCTCTCTGACCACAACCTTCTTTCATTCTCTATCAAGAACTGCCAGGCCACTCATGTCACCCCCACTGTCCATACTTATAGAAACATACAGGCCATTAACACCCAGAAACTTATGAAGAACTTGCAGTCTTCATTGGCCCCCATCTCCTCCCTCTCATGTCCTGATTCTGCATTGAAGCATTACAATGAAAAACTTCAAAGTGCCCTGGATAAATTTGCACCCTCTATACATAGAACACCACAACACAGATGGCGACAACCCTGGCACACCCTGCAAACACGTTTCCTGCAGCGGTGCTCCAGGTGCGCCAAACGTCTGTGGAAAAAATCCAATCTACACAAAGATTTCATCCATTATAAGTTTATGCTTAGAACATACAACACTGCCCTTCACCTCTCCAAACAAACCTATTTCAACACCCTCGTCACCTCACTGTCCAATAACCCTAAACTTCTCTTTGACACTTTTCATTCTCTACTCAACCCAAGAGTACAGGCCCCAACCACGGAGCTTCGAGCTGACGATCTGGCCAATTATTTCAAAGAAAAAATTGAGCAGATCCGACAGGAAATTATCTCCCAATCACCTCATACCATGCACTGTCCTCCATCCCCCACTGCATCTAGCTCACTCTCTGATTTTGAACCAGTCACAGAAGAAGTAAGCAGGCTCCTTGCATCTTCTCGCCCAACCACTTGTACCAGTGACCCATTTCCATCACATCTCCTCCATTCCCTTTCCCCTGCTGTCACCACTCACCTAACTAAACTATTTAACCTCTCTCTCTCTTCTGGTATCTTTCCCTCCTCATTTAAGCATGCCATCATACATCCACTACTTAAAAGATCATCCCTCGACCAAAACTGTGCCGCTATCTATAGACCTGTCTCTAATCTTCCCTTCATCTCTAAACTCCTGGAACGCCTGGTCCACTCTCGTCTTATCCGCTATCTCTCTGATAACTTTCTTCTCGACCCTCTCCAATCCGGTTTCTGCTCTTTACACTCTACTGAAACTACCCTCACTAAAGTCTCTAATGATCTACTAACAGCTAAATCAAATGGTCATTACTCTATGCTAATTCTCTTGGATCTCTCTGCAGCATTCAACGCTGTGGATCATCAGCTCCTCCTCACTATGCTCCGTTGCATTGGCCTCAAGGACACCGTTCTCTCCTGGTTCTCCTCCTATCTCTCTGACCGCTCCTTTACTCTATCTTTTGCTGGTTCCTCCTCTCATCTTTCCCTTTCTGTTGGGGTTCCTTGAGGATCAGTCCTAGGCCCCATCCTCTACTCTTTGTACACTGCCCCTATTGGTGAAAAAATCAGTAGATTTGGTTTCCAGTACCATCTCTATGCTGATGACACCCAATTATACGCTTCTCCTGACTTCACGCCTGCCTTTCTAGAAAACACCAGCGATTGTCTAAATGCTGTGTCTAACATCATGTCCTCACTATATCTGAAACTGAACCTGTCAAAGACTGAACTGCTTGTGTTTCCTCCCGCTACTAATGTACCTATACCCGACATTGCCATTTCCGTGTGTGGTTCCACTATTACTCCCCAGCAACATGCCTGCTGTCTTGGGGTCATACTTGACTCCGAGCTTTCCTTTGCTCCCCACATCTGATCACTGGCTCGCTCTTGTTATCTGCATCTCAAAAACATTTCTAGAATTCGACCATTTCTTACTTTTGACTCCGCAAAAACTCTTACTGTTTCTCGTATTCATTCTCGTCTGGACAATTGTAACTCTCTTCTAATCAGTCTCTCTCTTACCAAACTCCCCCCTACAATCTGTCTTGAATGCTGCAGCCAGGATCATATTCCTCGCCAATCGTTAGACCAATGCCTCTACCTTGTGCCAGTCATTACACTGGCTACCCATCCACTCCAGAATCTGTACAAACTTATTACCCTCACCCGCAAAGCCCTCCATGGCTCAGCACCACCCTACATCTCCTCCCTTGTTTCAGTATACCACCCTACCCACGCCCTCCATTCTGCTGATGTCCTGAGGTTAGCATCCTCGATAATCAGAACCTCCCACTCCCGTCTCCAAGACTATACACGTGCTGCGCCAATTCTTTGGAATGCACTTCCCAGGTCAATACGATTAGTCCCTAATCCCTACAATTTTAAGCGTGCCCTGTAAACGCATTTATTCAGATTAGCCTACCGCCTCAACATGTTAACCTATCCCTGTGTGGCACAGCCAAAAGTTTTACCATAACCAGGTTCCATGCATCATGTTCCCACATGCTTTATGCATCTATTAGCCCTCTGTGTCTGTACTGTTACACACTTAACATTATGGCTGGTCCAAACAATCAGGGCAACTGTTACCACACACCTTTCGTGTCTACCTTTTTCCTCATAGATTGTAAGCTTGCGAGCAGGGCCCTCATTCCTCTTGGTATCTGTTATGATCTATGTGATTATTGTTATGCTGTAATGTCTATCGTCTGTACAAGTCTCCTCTGAAATGTAAAGTGCTGCGGAATATGTTGGCGCTATAGAAATAAAATGTATTATTATTATTATGGGGGAGTGTTGCCTTATTTTACAGTCTGCTTATTGGGGGCTGCAATATACTATATACTAGGTATATTGAGGACTCTCTGGTGTGTTATACTATATGGAGGCTGTCTAGGGGGCCATCATACAGTGTGTAGATTACAGTAAGGGGGACATCATACAATGTGGATTTTACAGTGAGGGGACCATCATACAGTGTTGGAGCCATCATTGGGGGATACTAAGGGGTCAGTATATATACAGTGAGGGGGCATTATACTGTGTATAGGGGAGCGATACAAGGGGGATACTCAGGACATTATTAAATGTAAAGTGGGCACTTATTGTTATAGGGGAACTCAGGTTACTGTGACTGTCAATCGGGGCACACAGAGTGCATTATTACATTCTAGGGGACAAAATGTGCGCACTGTTTTCTCAGTCACTTGCACCCGGCATTACTGTATTATAGAGGGATGCTTTAGAATTTAGAGGGCACACAGAACCACACAATAGGTGCAATAATAGGGACACGTACAGCAGCAGAGGCTCAGCATTGGGGTATCAGCTGCAGTAATAGGGACACATACGGCAGCAGCGGCTCAGCATTGGGATATCAGGTGCACTAATAAGGACACATACGGCAGCAGCGGCTCAGCATTGGGGTATGAGGTGCAGTAATAAGGACACATACGGCAGCAGTGGCTCAGCATTGGGGTATCAGGTGCAGTAATAGGGACACATACGGCAGCAGCGGCTCAGCATTGGGGTATCAGGTACAGTAATAGGGACACATATGGCAGCAGCGGCTCAGCAGGATGAGGGGTTTGTGCAGGTTGGGGATACATGGTGATGGGGCTGGAATATTAGAAGAGAAACGTGTCAAATATTTTATATTTATTTATATGCATCTCCAGTTGGAGTACTGAGGGTTTTGTTTTGTTGTATAACTATATAATTTCACTTTTTTTTACTTGTGGAATCTGCATAGCGATTATTTCCTAAATTGTGTTTTTGTGTTGTGCCTCGGCTCGGGTTCTGTAGGAGGACCATTGGATTCGTAATGTATCTTATTTTATGCTATTTTTGACTGTATATTAGTTACTGCTGGTGTCTTTGTCCAGGACGCGAACTTGCGGTGTTCCTGCGGTGGTTCTTCTGAGCCATCGATGGGTCCTGGCTTTCTTCTTCGGCGCTCAAATGGATATATTCCCTCTGACGCCTATTTTTTGAACTGACAATCTCCTCTTCCCCTTTAAAAGGTCATTTTTACCCCCAAAAAATGATCCTTTCTATAATAATCTACAATATCCTCTTTTAAAATATTCCCCTCTATTACAAATGGCTGAATGGTATAATTTATGTTTTCATATTCCCTTTCTATATATCAAAATTATCTCTGACGAAATTCTCAGTTATAATATTGAATTATCCTTCTCTTCTCTAAAATTTGCTTTTTGAATGTAACCTTAGATATAGATTCATTTCCATACGGATATTTTTTTTTTGTCTTCTAATTACTGATAGTCCTTTACTATGACATCATATATATATATTTTTTATTGTTTTTAAAGAATAAGTTTTCTCTTTTGAAATGCTTTCACAGTTATAAATATCTGCATGTCAGTACGTCGACAGCGATGTCATTTCTGTCTGACAAATCCATCTTTGTATACTCACACGCATATTATTTATACTTTTTAATTATGACTTTTTTTCAACAATAAGTGATGATGGGTTTCTCCTTGGATATGATCTCGGCATAATATCGGCCCCAGTCTGGGAGTTTGCGATGTCTTGCGACTTTCCCTCACTCTAGAGCAGGGTTCTCCAACTCCAGTCCTCAAGGCCCACCAACAGATCATGTTTTCAGGATTTCATTAGTATTGCCCAGGACATAATTGCTTCACCTGTGCAATACAAAGGAAATCCTGAAAACATGATCTGTCGGTGGGCCTTGAGGACTGGAGTTGGGGAACCCTGCTCTAGAGCTTCGAACAGAAAAAATCCCCCTCCCCTTTTTATCTTGTCTTCCTCTTTTTTATATTGTTTGTACTGGGAAATTGATTTATTTTACATGGTAAAAGCGATCACTTTATATTCATAATTATTAATGGACACAGTTCACTTAGATTTTTTAAATATTTATTAATTTTTTAATGTGTTTCTGCTCCGCAGGTTCTCGTCCATATCTTCTCTTTTGAATAAAGCTGGGATCCACTCATTTCTTCATTTTTTTCTTTAAATAATTTTTCAGTTGTTACCCGTTAATCTGTGAATAGAAATGAATTGATGATTAAGAAAGGGATCCTTAATGTATATGTTTAATTCTATACCGATAAAGACGTGTTAACCTTTTGTCAACCATGAACTCTGACATCATGCGTCATTTGATCGTTAGGCGCCATTTTTTGAATTTAGCATGTGCTTAAACCTTGCAAGCACCTTGTCTCTTCATATTGTATGTGGTATTTCCTGACGAAGGGGTCATTGGAACACCGAAATGCGTTGAATAAGCCACTGGAATATTTCAATAATTTCTGGAATTAATCTATTGCGGCAGCGCGGAGATAATCCACACTTCCTACTAAGCATATCTCTTCATAAGGTCGTGGATCGAGCTGTGGATCTGCGGCAGCCGCCATCTTTACATGCCTGTATTCACCTGCACCAGGTGAGCAGTTTTCTTGGTGTTTCATCTTTGTGATACGTGGGATAAGACCCTATTGCGCTTTGTGTCTCCCCTCTTTCTTTTTCTATATATAGCAAACTGATGATACCGCTTAGAGTTTGTAAATCTTTCAATAAAAAAATTCTACTTACGTTTTATTTATTGTGTTCCCGCTCTGCTGAAGCAGCAGGTAAAAGCTCGGAGGAGCCAGCTGTATAGAATGGAGAAGAAAGGAAGGGAAGGTGTTGGTATCTTCCATTAAAAATATACTGTACAATATAGTATAAAGGGAAGACACAAAGTATATCTACCCATATTATGGGCCTTAGTGTAACAACATGTCACATACAACAATGGGGGAAGCTTTTCCTTACTTTGTTGGACGTCTCTCTGTTTCTTTTTTATCACTTTTGCTGCTGGAGAAAAGGAAAAAGTGATCACAAATAAATATATAAATATAATAATCAGGAACAAATCCTAGCATCATAGGGATACAGATAATAAACATAATGTATGCCCTGTCTCATATACTTCACCACATCATATAGATTGCTAATTATTAGCTCATTGAATACATTTCACATGCACTTGCAAGCGGACTGATCTGCCTGTGTAACTACCAGGACAAATCATTGTATAATTTTGCATCTAGAAGACAGCGTTTAGGACATAAGGGCACATCCATTTGTGGGAAGGGTTAAATACTTACATGTTTTTGACAGTGGTCTGGTTCTTTCTTCTATAGCATTTTGGCTTCCACCATTTATGTTTGTGTCTTAAAAAATCCAAACAAACAAATTGAGACTCATACAATTCACATCATCATTCTGATCAGTCTATGAGAATTTATACAGTGATATTGTCCTGTGTAATGTCCTATGATAATGTCACAATTAGTGATGGATGAACCTCTGGATGTTTGGGTCCTGCGTGTTATGCCAAACGGTTTAAAAAAAAAAAAGCTCGGTTTGGGTACCAGAATAGTACCCGAAACCGAACCTAGACCCCATTCAGATGCATGGTATGCCCGAACACCCATTGTTTGCCATGCTGTCATTTGCAGCACAGCACAGCAAATGACAGTCAGAGAGCTGCGGTTTCCAACACCAGCTATGAAAGTTTACCTCTGTTCATAGAGGCGTCGGCTGATTAGAGAGTACTATTCCCAGCAGCCTACGCCTGCTGCCGCTAATAACAGCGAGATCAGGTGTCGTTGATGGGAGTATTCATCAGTCAGTGCCTGCACTATAAATACAATTTTTAAAAAAAAATGACGTGAAGTCTTTCTATTTTTGATTACCAGTATGGTAAAACTGACAGCTGCGAGCTGCAACATTTAGCTGTCAGCTTTAGCAAAGCTGGTTATCAACAATAGAGGGGTCCCAACGGCATTTCAAAAAATAATTAAAAAATATGGAATGGGATCCCCCCATTTTTAACAACCTGCCAAGAATTAATGCTTAGGAAGCCTATGGATAAAGTTATCTGACTGGATATAACTGCTATCCATGTATTCTTGAGTACATTTATTTCCAGGAGACTCGGAGATGTTCTGGGAGTGTTGGCGAATACATTATAATCTCACTATCTGTCTACTTACAAGCTGATATCCTCATTGCTGCCTTCTGATGTGGCATTAAACTTATCCACCTCTTCTTCCTCCTTTTCCTCCTCTTTCTCCTCCTCCTCGTCATCCTCCTTCTCCTCCTCCTCGTCATCCTCCTCCTCCTCCTTCTCCTCCTCCTCGTCATCCTCCTTCTCCTCCTCCTCCTCGTCATCCTCCTTCTCCTCCTCGTCCTCCTCCTCCTCGTCATCCTCCTTCTCCTCCTCCTCCTCGTCATCCTCCTTCTCCTCCTCCTCGTCATCCTCCTTCTCCTCCTCCTCGTCATCCTCCTTCTCCTCCTCCTCGTCATCCTTCTTCTCTTCCTCGTCCTCCTCCTCATCATCCTCCTTCTCCTCCTCCTCCTCCTTGTCATCCTCCTCCTCCTTCTCGTCATCCTCCTCCTCCTCGTCATCCTCCTTCTCCTCCTCCTCGTCATCCTCCTTCTCCTCGTCATCCTCCTCCTCGTCATCCTCCTCCTCGTCATTCTCCTCCTCGTCATCCTCCTCCTCGTCATCCTCCTTCTTCTCGTCATCCTCCTTCTCCTCCTCCTCCTCATCATCCTCCTCCTCGTCATCCTCCTCCTCCTCGTCCTCCTCCTCCTCGTCATCCTCCTCGTCCTCCTTGTCATCCTCCTTCTCCTCCTCCTCGTCCTCCTCCTCGTCCTCCTCCTTCTCCTCCTCCTCCTTCTCCTCCTCCTCCTTCTCCTTCTCCTCCTCCTCGTCATCCTCTTCCTCCTCCTCGTCATCCTCTTTCTCCTCCTCGTCATCCTCCTTCTCCTCCTCGTCATCCTCCTTCTCCTCCTCGTCATCCTCCTTCTCCTCCTCGTCATCCTCCTTCTCCTCCTCGTCATCCTCCTCCTCCTCGTCATCCTCCTTCTTCTCCTCGTCATCCTCCTTCTCCTCCTCCTCCTCGTCATCCTCCTCCTCCTCGTCATCCTCCTCTTCTTCCTTCTCCTCTTCCTCACTATTGGATATATAACATAGACATTATTTAGCAATTCTCGTAAACTGCCATTGTTGTTACAATTACTCATTTTATAGGAGAAATTTCTCTAAAAACTTCTGAATTTCTATCCATCGTCACTGTTATCCTCCAGTTGCCAACTATTAGCAGAATGAAGGCTGCAATTTATAGTAGACTGTGTATGGAGGACATAAATGGTTTCATAAAACTCCCAGGCATGATCCATTAAAATCTCTCTAAGAAAAAGTGTCCGTGTTACTGTCCGCCATGTCTGTCATGCCGCAAGATGCCTGGAGCAATGTGCACGCGCACCTTACCTCATGGCTGTTGCTGGGTAACCATCCATCTCTGTCTGGTTCTGCAATCCGCTGTATTCCTGGAACACCTAATCATGTGACTTCTATGTTCCAGCCCTGCTCTGATTCTGCAATCCGCTGTATTCCTGGAAACCTCTGATCATGTGACCTCCTCTATGGTCCTACCCAGGCTGTTCTAGCGATGCACTCTATGATCCTGGAGGATCTGAACACAAAGTTCCTCCCAGGTCCTGACCCGGAAGTACTGGTGCTATGGTGCTATATCAGACCGCCCCTCCCTATGGTCAGGGCCTGAGTATCGTGTTGCTTCCCTGCATGGCTGCTTGGCCTGCTGGGTCTCTCCTGTATTCTGTGCCCCTACACTTTGCTCTGTCGTGCGTCTCTGCACACGCTCTGTGCTTGTACTCTGACTCCTGTCTCGTGCCATGTCTTGTGTTGTCTCTCGTGCCATGTTTGTCCTTGCCTTGCCTTGTAGTACCTCCGCTGTTCTCTGCTTTAGCCTGTTTTGCCATGTCTGGTCTTTGCTATTCTGAGCCTTGTAGTACTTCTCATGTTTCTTGTCTCTGCCTGGTTTTCCGTACTCTGCCCTTTGGTGCTCTCTTGCACATTTCCACGCTAGTCCCAAGGCTCTGCCTTGGCCCGGCTCTGGGCTTCGGCCTACGCTCCGCTGCTAGCTCTGTTCTTGCTCTGACCTGGCTCTGTTTCTGCCTATGTTCCGCACCCTGTCTTGCCTTGTTTCTCGCCTAGCCTTGTCTTGTTTCTTGCTTTGCCTTGATTTGTTGCTTCGTGTGCCCTTTGCATGCACCTGGCCTTCCTAGCCTCCTGCTTGTGCCTCAGCCGTGCCCGCCCTAGTCGTGCCCGCCTGCTTGTGCCTCAGCCGTGCTCGTCGGTCAGTGACAGCTGTGTCGCCTGCTATGCCTCAGCCGGGTTCGCTGGAGTCTTGCCCACCTGTTAGTGCTGCAGACCGATCAGCTAGCCAGTGCCCCAGCCGTGCTCTTTGTGCTTCCTTGCACTTCACGCTGTTTCTGCACTGTGCTCTACGTGCTCTCTATAGCACGCGCAGGTCCTCGCCTGCCCTTGGCATACCTCCCCGTGCTTCTCTAAAAGTACGCGCAGGTTTTGCCATGTACCGTCGTGCCCTCTAGCACGCACAGGTCCTAGTCTGTACCATGTCTTGAATCCTGACCCTGGCGTGCCTCTCTGCATGCGCAGGACCCTGCTTTTAAACTCTGTCCCTGGCATGCCCCTCGGCATGCGTAGGTCTCCGTCCGTGAACCTGACTCTGGCGTGTTCCTTCGCAAGCGCAGGACTCTGCTCTGTACCTTTCTCTGGCGTGTCCCTCTACACGCGCAGACCTCTGTCCTTAAACCTGTCCCTGGCGTGCCCTTTGCATGCGCAGGCCTCCGTCCTTGAATGAACCCTGGTGTGTCTCCAAGCACGCACCCTGTCTTCAACCCTGGCTTGCCTGCCGGATTCCCGAAACCTGCCGACCGCTGCCAGAGGTCCGGAACCAGATGACTGCAGCCTGATTTCCGTAGCCTGATGCCTGGATCCTGTCGGTCGTTGCCAGTAGTCCGGAGTCCGATGCCATCGCACCCTGTCTTGGATCCTGGCGTGTCTCCTTGCACGCACCCTGCCTTGGACTCTGGCATGTCTCTCGGCGCGCACCTTGTCTTGGACCCTGGCGTGTCATAGCACGCATCCCTCCTAGGAACTCGTGTGATCCCTAACACGTACCCTGCCCTCCAGTATGTTTTCTGCACGTGTTATGTCTGAACTTTAGGCGTGCCCTTGCTCGCACCTTGCCGTGTTTCACCGTTGGTGCCCTGCATCTGATTCTCTGTTTTTGCCTTGTATCTGATTAAAATGTGTAACCACGTTTGCTGATGAAATCCTGTGACTTCGCTTTATGTTTCGTTTCCTGTTCGTCCTGTTGCTAGACACTCAATAGTGTCTCCCTGAGCCGGCCGACTGGTCCAGCTGCCGTGGTGGCTCACCCCCTTGGTCTTGCCCCTGACACTCCCTGTACAGGGGGTGGGTTCTCACTAGGTTCGCTCGCCCTAGGTGGGTGGGTGCCACGGCCCAGAGGGTTCACTCTAAAAGGAAAAACGACTCAGCGTAAGCTGACGCTCGTCACATTCACAGCAACCAACCAGATCACTGCTCTTCATTTTAAAGGAAATTGAGATGTTGAAATCTGGATTCTGATTGGCTGTGAAGGGTCACACTGATACTTTGTGTTAGAAGAGTATTTATACATGAGCGTGCCTGTGTCTGCTGATGGTGGCACAGTGACAATGAGGGGATGTGAAATCCTCATGAATTTCCAACTCTTTCTTACATCATTTCCCCTTGTAGATACAGTACATTGATTATGGAAATAGTATATCTGAGGGAACAGCTCAGAAATATGACTCTGTTTATAATACCAACTTACAAGATGGTCTCCAGGGTAGGCGCACGGGATGCTCTTCCAAATTTGTTTTTCCTATAATAGAACATACAGCTCTGGTTAGAATCATAACACACTGGCTCATCATCTGCGGCTTTTTATAAGTCACTTTCCTTATATGTCTAGTGGTATTTGTTGCTGTTTTGGCACAGAATTCATCAAAATAATGTGCTTGATTCATGAATTTGTCGCAAAGTAAAAAATAGGCTTTTTTCGTCTTTTGAACTCCGTTTGTGATGTTTGGTCTCATATTTTGGAGTACTGAAAAACACACCAGAGGGAGGAAGAAGGAGACTAGATAGAATCTGTGCCAAATCAGGTGAAAATATCTGGAATTGTTAAAAAACAGCCACAAAGCAGCAAAAATTAGAAAAAAGGCGAGCACATGTAAAATTGACTTAAAAAAGGTGCAAATAATGAAAAGGGTAAAAAACAACAAAAAAAGGTGCCAACACACAAAAGTAGACATAAAGTGGACACAAAGGTGGTGATGAATCTGGGCCACGATGTATATAACCTGTCCCTCAGATAACAGCATGGACATAACCTCCAGAATCTCTCCAGCTCTGCCATCACATAGATTGTGCTACACAGAAGGATGATCCTTTAATCTCAGGCTCCAAGACAACATTTGGTTGGTCAAGAGTCCGGATAAATTTGGGGCATTACTGTAATTGGCTCCTGACCGTATTGTTATTCTACGAATAAAAGGGATGAGGAACAGTATGAAGAATTAATTTGGGTCTAAGTTCTTTATTATTGAAAGCAATGTCATCCTTCTTATGGAAACAGTGTAAATGCCCCTGAGTGGGAGCAGTAATGCCATGATATCACCACCATGGAGTCCTCCCCTTATTGGGACACATACTACTCCTATATGAATGTGGAAGATATAATAAGATACATACTCGAATTCTACCTCCCATAGCTCTATGCTGACTCTCCATCTATTAAAGAAAAAGAAAACAGAATGAATAATATTACACATACACAGTCACCATGATGGTAGGAAGAGGAATGATACTATTGAGCCTTAATATAACCAATGCAGACTCATAGGGAACATCTCTGTGGTGGATCATTACAGGGAGAGTCCAGGAGGATCAATAATCCCAGTTATATGATATACATACAGCTCATGCAGGAACTCCTTGTACTCCTTGTACTCCTCTTCCAACGTCATCCTACTGAAGAGTAAGGAAGATAATTAGGAATTATTGTATCTGCTCCATAGCTGATAACAGATCATCAATGGTCACTAAAATGTACAACTGTTGTATGTCAGAAACCTGGCGTAGTGTAAGGCCCTGTTCACATGTACGTGTCTCCAGGGCGTCTGGCAGCCGTTTTCACCCGTACTGGAGACATATATCCACGCGTACCCATTACAACCTATAGGGCTGCTCATATGTCCGCGTTTTACCAGCAGCACAGATGACAGAGGCCAATACCAGTCTATGGGTCCATGTACAACACATATAGCACACGAATGGCATCCATGTGTCATCCATGTGCCGTCCGTGTATATTTAACACTGCAAGTATAGAAGCTTTGGAATTGATTTTTATAAAGCCATACTGGAAAAAAACGGATGTCACATGGATGGCACACGGGTGTCCCACTGACGTATCATTGATGATACACTGATAGCACTCGGGTGACACTGGGGACACACTAATGACACCAAGTCATCGCCAACTGTGGTACTTTACAAATCATTAAAATGTAATCTTTAATGCAATACTAAAAAAAATATTTATACAAAAAAACACTAATTAGAGTAATATGGGAGTAATTACTCCATTTTTATACTATTTAATTAAAGTTTATATTTTAACAATTTGTAAAATATCACAATTGGTGGAGAATTGGTTTCTAAATAGTGTGTACTCTAATAACACAATAACGCTGTGAGCTTTCTCAAGGATGACACACTAATGGCTCACTGATACTACACTGACAGTACACTGATGGCACACTGATACTACACTGATGACACACTGACAGTACACTGATGACACACTGACAGTACACTGATGAAACACTGACAGTACACTGATGACACACTGACAGTACACTGATGGCACACTGACAGTACACTGATGACACACTGACAGTACACTGATGACACACTGACAGTACACTGATGACACACTGACAGTACACTGATGACACACTGACAGTACACTGATGACACACTGACAGTACACTGATGACACACTGATGGCACACTGATGCAAAACACTGATGACACCGATACTATTTTTTCCGGTATTGGTATTATATGGACGTGTGAAGGGGGCCCACAATTTCCTCCCACCATGAATGAATTTCCCAAAAATGGGACACTAAATCTGCCACATCTGAACTTGCCCTTCGGCTAATGCTCGGCGGTAATAGAGTCACCCGGTCATTCTGACATGGAGCTGCAATGTTTCCCTGTGGGAAGCAGAATTGCAGGAGATTACGGGTGACATGGAAGGTGACTCTCCGCCATCCAGGGGCTCCAGTCTATCAGAGAAATTGCAGATTTAGGGTAAGTAAGCATTTACCTCATTCTCCTCACTAGATTCTCGCTCATAAACTATAAAATAATAGAAAAAGAAGAATTATAGCAGACATTGTATTTCATTCCTGTTTTGATATTTGTAAAGAATTGCAGGGATTAACTACATAACGATTCCATTATTAAAGGGAAGTGATGTCCTGACATTACAGGGTTAACACCTATAGATAAAGGAGAACCTATCAGAACATAATAAAGGACATAAAAAAGAGGCTAATTCAACGTTTCCTTCCACTTTACGCCCGACTGCAGCCCTCTAGTGAGTGTCCCCTCGGCAGGCACCATGATGTCACTGTGTGATGTCATCCCATTTCATGGATTACTAATCCCCAGTAACAGCAGTAACTGTCAGGAGTGACAAAAACCTACAACCAATCCCATATCCATGAAATAGGGTTTTAAGGGATCGTGCAGGACTGGAAAAACATAACTGCTTCCTTCTAAAAACAGCGCTGCACCTGTCCACGGCTTGTGTTTGGCATTGTAACTCGGCTTCATAGAGATGAATAGAGCTGAACTGTAATACCGGACACAACCAACAGACAGGTGTGGCGCTGTTTTTTGAAGAGACAGAATTTTTCAAATCTTGTACAACCCTCTTAGATTCTTTACCTTAAATCAAAACTTTATTAATGTAATCACCTAAATATAAAGCACATAGCCTCTTCACAGAGGAAGAGGACAGGAGCTCTAGAGCCACCCATTAGAGGAGGCAATCCTAAAAGTCAATATCGGACCTTTCATGAGCCTTGGCACATGACTTTGGATAGGAAACCAAACCAGAAGCTGCATTTACAATCAAGTACTTTGGATTTTTTACTCCTTATTAGCACAAAGCTATCGTCAATAGGTGGCGCTAGAGCTCTTGTCCTCCTCCTCTGAACAGGCACCCTGCATATTAAAATTCCCAGAGGGGCATCACTTGGCCTATAAGTCTCCCCACACCAACTTGGCGCCTCCACAAGGGACAACGTTACCCCTTAGACCCTCTAAATGTTATGTAACTGTTACAAAATGGTAAAAATTAAATATTTATGGCAGTTATTTCTATATTCCTAATTATGCCTAATCTATACATTGCACTGTAGTGTTCACATGGATGGTGGAGGATACAAAGAGAGAAGGCCGGTTACATAGATGACACAGTTTAAACATTAGCAAAAAATAAAGTTGAGATATTAGAGAATGAGGAGCGAGAGTCACAGACACATGGGATATAATAGGACATAAATCAGGAGCGAGAGTCACAGACACATGGGATATAATAGGACATAAATCAGGAGCTAATATAAATGATGTTACTCACACTCCACTAACTGAAACCCTCAGAGAAGTTCCGTTCGGCAGTTCATTCTATGTCATCGTGATGTCACAACATTCCGTGACCTCATAACCGGCAGCCACCTACAGCCGATGCTCTATACATGAAATAGGCTTCTCACGACTTATGGGCACAACTGGTTTTGGCCTTAAAGGGGTTCTCCGAGAAATGTAATAAAATAAATAAATACACAAATAATAAACAGTTTTCTAAATACTTTTATTCAGCAAAAAGCTATGCTTTATGGACTGCGCCCTGTCAGGATTTTTGCATGAAAGAGTGGTCCAAAATTCAAGTTGAGAGGTGTAAGAAGCTCTTGATGGTTATGGGAAGCCACTGATTGCAGTTATTGTTTCCAAAGGGTGTGCAACCAAGTATTAAGATGAGGGTGCCAACAATTTTGTCAAAACTTCAGTTTCTGGAACAATTTCAAGGGTTCCAACACTTTAGGCCATTATTGTGTGTGTAATATGTATACACAGCAGTCTCGGCGTCTCCTATGTGATGTAGCCGTATATACACCATTCTAGGTGTATCCTGTCCTGTGTCATGTATATAGCTATAGTGCGGTGTTAACATAGTGGGTAATATTTATATATTGAGCTTTTTTTCTCATACCGAGTCAGTATGGGAAAAAAATATTGTACTTCCTCATTCAATAGTATCTGATAAAAGAAAAAATCTGATAAAAATAAAATATCGGATAGCACACACCCAATTTATATGTTTGTGTGCATGAGCCCTTATTCCATGTATATATACACTGCACAGTACGGGTTCTCCTGTCCTGTATACTGGGTATAAAGACTCATTCACACTCCTGTATAAAATATTGATCTGATGTTGCTTCAGAAAAGTTGGACAAGTGGAATCCGTATGGCTGAACTTATGCCATGCGAGTGTGCAATTGGTTTTCTCCCCCAGTATCCGTATGACATCTGTGCGACATGCATATGCAATGTGTTCTTAACATCATCTTTTACATACTATAATTCACTATGTAATTTAAAACTAGTTTACAAACTAATAAAGCAATCTTATATACAGATATAGATAAAATAGATATAATAAACTCTAAAGTTGGCTCTGAAGGATCTTTAGCCTTGTTTAACCCCTTTCTGACATCGGATGTAATATTCCGTCCTCGTGCCCTGGGCCAATTTGACCATGGACGGATCATTACTTCATCGAGATCGGCCGCGCTAACGGGGAGTACGCGGCCGATCGCAGCCGGGTGTCAGCTGATTCTAACAGCTGAAACCCGGCATTAGGTGCCAGGAGCGGTCACAGAACGCTCCCGGCACTTTAACCCCCAAAATACTGTGATCAAACAAGATCGCAGCATTCCGGGAGCCGACGCAGTGCTAACAGCCCCTCTGTCTTTATATCAGAGACCCCGCAGCATAATGTGGGGTCCCGATTGTTGCCATGGTGGGTTACCAGAGCTGGGAAACTTGTTGATCATGCACAGTGCAGCGCTGACAGCTTCTATGGCATGCAGATGCTGTTTCATCAGGATGCTATAGAAGCGATCAGTCAGCAAAAAAATGATTGTCCCATAGTGGGACAAAGTGTAAATGTTAGGAAGAATTAAAAAAATATTTTTAAATAATTGAAAAAATATTTAAAAATAGAATAAAACATAAAAATAAAAAAAAATCAATATACAGTGTGAGCCATTTATATAAATACACCAACATAAAATGGGAATGGTTGGTGATATCAACTTCCTGTTTGTGACACATTAGTATATGGGAGGGGGAAAACTTTTCAAGATGGGTGGTGACCATGGTGGTCATTTTGGTTCCAACTTTATTCTTTTCAATGGGAAGAGGGTCATGTCACACATCAAACTTATTGCTAATTTCACAAGAAAAACAAAGGGTGTGCTTGGTTTTATCGCAACTTTAGTCTTTCATGAGTTATTTACAAGGTTCTCTTTGTTTACAGCCATTGACATGTCGCAGAGGTTAACACGTAAGGAGCGGATAGAAATTGTGTTGATGTCTGGTGAACGCAGTACCCGGGTCATTGCAGCAGATTTCAATGCAAGACACCCTACGCAAGAAAACGGTCACCATTCCCATTTTATTTAGGTGTATCCATATAAATGGCCCACCCAAAAAAGTTTGCCTCATCACTAAACATAATGTTCTGTGTAAACTGAGGGTCCTGTTCCAATTTTTGTTTTGCCCATTCTGCAAATTCAGCGCGCTGATCTGGGTCACCAACCACTCCCATTTTATTTAGGTGTATCCATATCATTGGCCCACCCTGTATATTCTATCACTAAATAAATATTTGAATGAAGAAAAAAATCTAAACAATAAAAGTACACATATTTGGCATCACCGTGTCCGCAACAACAAGACCTATAAAACTGTCTCACTAGTTAACCCCTTTAGTGAACACCATTAAAAAAAGGCAAAAAAAATGATCTATCATCATACTGCCGAACAAAAAGTGGAATAATACGCAATCAAAAAGATGGATATAAATAAAAATGGTACCGCTTAAAACGTCATCTTGTCCCGCAAAAAACGAGCCGCAAAAGCGCCAAAACATAAAAAAAAATATAAATGAGGTATCTATGTAATCATACTGACCCAAAGAATAAAACTGCCTTATCAATTTTACCACACACGGAATGGTATAAAACCCCCCCCAAAAAAAAAGAAATTCATGAATTGTTTTTCGCTCATTCTGCCTCCCAAAAATCTGATCTTAATTCCAGCCAATTTTGCATTGAAAAAGAAAAACGGCGCTCCTTCCCTTCCAAGCTCTGCCATGCGACCAAACAGTGGTTTACCCCCACATATGGGGTATCAGCGCACTCATGACAAATTGCAAAACATCTTTTGGGGTCCAATTTCTCCCATTACACTTGGGAAAATCAAAAAAATTGGATCTGAAGTAAATTTTTTGTGAAAAAAAGTTAAATGTTCATTTTTTGTTAAACATTCCAAAAACTCCTGTGAAGCACCTGAAGGGTTAATAAACTTGTTGAATGTGGTTTTGAGCACCGGGACGGGTGCAATTTTTAGAATGGCATCACTTTTGGGTATTTCCTATCATATAGACCCCTCAAAGTGACTTCAAATGTGATGTGGTCCCCCCAAAAAAATGGTGTTGTAAAAATGAGAAATCGCTGTTTAACTTTTAACCCTTATAACGTCCTAACAAAGAAAATTTTGGTTCCAAAATTGTGCTGATGTAAAGTAAACATGTTGGAAATGTTACTTATTAAGTATTTTATGTGACATATCTCTGTTATTTAAGGGCATAAAAATTCAAATAAATTTTACCAGTATCATGAGGTACAATATTTCATGAGAAAATAATGTCAGAATCACCGGGATCCATGGAAGCGTTCCTCCAGAATTCTTACCTCATAAAGGGACAGTGGTCAGAATTGTAAAAATTGGCCTTGTCATTAACATGCAAACCACTCTTGGGGGTAAAGATAATAAATAAATAATTTACAAGAAATATGTGGGTGCCCCCTCTGTTTCATAACCAGGAAAGGTAAAGCAGACAGCTGTAGGCTGCTATTATCAGGCTGGGAAGATCCATGGTTATTTGGCACTTCCCAGCCTAAAAATACCAACCCGCAGCTGCCCCAGAATTGGCTCATCACATTAGATACGCCAATTCTGGCGCTTTCCTGATTGCCCTAGTGTGGGGGGGATCACTGGTATTTCCTGCTAGGCCACAAGTCCAACTAACAAAGTCAAGTAATGCTCTATGGGCTTCCCTCACACTAGCTGTCCCTCGTTCCTTTTACTGCACAGACCCGGACTGAACCCTAACAGGTAATCTCTGCATGTGTTGTGGCTGTCGAACAGTCGCAAGACCTGCAGGCGCGAAAACTAGAACATAGTATTTGAGCACGCAGAAGTCACTAGGTTAGTACCCAAGCATGCTCGGATAACACCTTATCTGACCACGTTTGCTCATCACTAGCAGTAATGTTACTTACTGCTATTCACATTCACAGTCACCGGATTGGGGGGAATGCTGGACAACCTCAGGGCTGCATGGGGAACAATTTTTAAAATAAATTGGTGAACAAGTGACATTGTGTTGTTTTTTTTTTCTGTTTGTGTTTTTCCATTAGTGGACTACGGCGGATTTGGTGGACTGTGGCAGATTCCCTTGATGACGGCGGACCTGTGTGGCTTTCTTTTTTTTTCAAACAGAAATTGGTGAACTGGGAAAAGTGTCGGAGAGTGTTTTTTCAATAAAATTTATTTTTCTGTCTGTATGTATTTTTTTCCATAACTTTGTTAGTAATGGGGGTGTCTGATATACACCTCTCCATTACTAACCTCAGGGCTTGATGCCAGCTGTGATTTTTGACATGCGCAGCTCATTGTCTCTGCTGAATATCCGGTTGGACGCTCGCATCATGCCAACATTCAGCATGACACCATGGTGCAGGGCCGCCATCAGGGCATTACTGCCCTGATTGACGTATGGGGCCCACAGTATCGGGCCCCCTCTCTTCTGCTCACCGGATCCCAGCGGCAGGATTCTGCTCGTGCAGTAACTCAACCTGCCCTCCGAGACTCAGGTTCAGTTAATAGAATGTTCATTTCATACAGTTCCTAGTTAACAATTAATGGCTGGTTATCGATTAATTATATCTTCTTTATCATTTCTTGCAAAGCTGTATAAGAACATTTCGACTGAGATTGTAAAATGCAGAACCCAGCCTTCCTCCTCCAAAACCAACTTCTCCACCATTACAGAAAATTGACTCTCCACTCTCAAGATCACATCTCACCACCTGTGCACTTGACCCGATCCCATCCCACTTCATCCCAAACCTCACCACAGTCTTCATCCCAACCCTAACCCATCTCTTCAACCTATCACTAACAACTGGTGTTTTCCTTTCAAGCTTTACACATGCCTCAGTCACACCTATCCTCAAAAAGCCCTCTCTTGACCCATCCTCTGTATCTAGCTATCGCCCTATATCACTTCTCCCCTATGCCTCAAAACTACTGCAACAACACGTCCATCTTGACTGTCCTCTCACCGCTCTTCCTGCTTCCTTTTTGACAGCTTACAATCTGGCTTCCAGACACACCACTCCACTGAAACTGCCCTGAGGTCACCAATGACTTATTAACCGCCAAGGCCAAGCGACACTACTCTGTCCTCCTCCTACTCCTGGACCTGTCCTCTGCCTTTGACACAGTGGACCATTCCCTATCACTACAGACCCTCTCATCTCTTGGTTTCACAGACTTGGCCCTATCTTAGATCACATCATACCTAACCAACCGGACATTCAGCGTCTCCCACTCGTACACCACCTCCTCACCTCGCACCCTATCTGTCAGAGTCCAGCAAGGTTCAGTCCTAGGACCCCTGCTCTTCTCCACCTTCGGCCTCGGACAGCTCATAGAATTTCACGGCTTTCAGTATCACCTCTATGCTGGTGACACACAGATCTACATCTCTGGACCAGATATCACCTCCCTACTAACCAGAATCCCTCAGTGTCTGTCCGCTATTTCATCCTCCTTCTCCACTAGATTTCTAAAACTTAATACGGACAAAAGAGAATTCATCATCTTTCCCCGATCTCACGCGACCTCCCCCCACGGACCTATCCATTAAACGGCTGCCCACTCTCCCCAGTCCCACAAGCTCGCTGCCTTGGGGTTATCCTCGACACTAATCACTCTTTCAAGCCACATATCCAAGCCCTTTCCACTTCCTCCTGACTTCAACTCATAAATATTTCACGGATCCGTACATTCCTCAACCAAGAATCTGCAAAAACCCTAGTGCATGCCCTCATCATCTCCCGCCTTGACTACTGCAACGTCCTGCTCTGTGGCCTCCCCTCTAACACTCTCGCACCCCTCCAATCTATTCTAAACTCTGCTGCCCAACTAATCCACCTGTCCCCCCGCTATTCCCTGGTCCTCTCTCCCCCTGTACTAGTCGTGACTTGTATTGTTTAAGATTACTGTACTTGTATTTATTATGTATACCCCTCCTCACATGTAAAGCGCCATGGAATAAATGGCAATTTAATAATAAATAATAATTATTATATTATAATAATCAATCCGGAAGTTTGGACTGCCATCTAGTGGTGGTAAAGCTTACCTGCACATAGGAAAGGAACTTTTTTTTTTCTTTTATAAATTTTATAATAAAAAAGAGACATGTAACAATACATACGTCTGTATTGCATGTTTGACCATCACACTGGAGAGTGTATGGATCAATATAGTCATTTTTTTATGAAAACCAATAGTAAAGAATGTTAATAATAATTAATCATGTCGGTTTTCAAATCGATCAGCTGCGATCAGGTTTGGCAGGATATAAACATTGAACAGAGCTGGAAATCACAGCTCTGCTTAATGTGTAATGGCCGATGCCACGTACTGCAGATCAGATTTATGACAATAAGGATAGGTCATTGATATTATATGCCTGGACAACCCCTCTGCATTGGATCTATCACTGCTACCTTCTTGGATAGTTAGCTGTATAGCCTAACTACTGCAACTGTAAAGAAGCCTTTCCTTTACTGATGTCTGAATTATTTTCCTCCACTTATAATGAATGTCCCCTGTTAGATTGTTTTAAATACATCTGTATAGACGTGTGTACTATCAAGAAAGACCACCGAGGAAAGGGATCACCCCTCTAAGGGTAAGTTCACACTAGGCATTTTTGCAGCTTTTTTAATGCAAATTTTCAGTTCCGCTTTACACTACCAGAAAAGTCTATGAGATTTCAGAAATCTCATGCACACACAGTTTTTTTTTTGTCATCAGGATTTTGTGTGTTGCATGGTTTTTTGCACAATGGAGCAAGTCACTTTCAGCGTTTTTCACCCATTGAAATGAATCATAGAATCATAGAGTTGGAAGGGACCTCCTGGGCCATCTGGTCCAACCCCCTGCTCAAAGCAGGATTCGCTAAATCATCCCAGACAGATGTCTGTCCAGCCTCTATTTGAAGACTTCCACTGAAGGAGAACTCACCACTTCTCGTGGCAGCCTGTTCCACTCATTGATCACTCTAAGTGTCAAAAAGTTTTTTCTAATATCTAATCTGTGTCTCCTCCCATTCAGTTTCATCCCATTGCTTCTAGTCTTTCCTTGTGCAAATGAGAATAAAGATGATCCTTCTACAATGTGACAGCCCTTTAGATATTTGTAGACAGCTATTAAGTCTGCTCTCAGTCTTCTCTTTTGCAGACTAAACATTCCCAAATCCTGCAACCTTTCCTCATAAGACAGGGTTTGCAGACCGGTCACCATTCTGGCCGCTTTTTTCTGAACTTGCTCCAGTTTGTTGATGTCTTTTTTAAAATGTGGTGCCCAAAACTGGACACAATATTCCAGATGAGGTCTGACCAAAGAGGAGTAGAGGTAAATAATGACTTCACGTGATCTAGGCTGTTTGCTTCTGTTAATACATCCTAGAATTGCATTTGCCTTATTTGCTGCTGCATCACACTGTTGACTCATATTCAGTCTGTGATCTATTAGTATACCCAAGTCTTTTTCACATGTGCTGTTGCTTGGCCCTATTCCTCCCATTCTGTATATGCTTTTTTTCATTTTTATTGCCCAGATGTAGTACTTTGCATTTTTCCCTGTTAAAAATCATTCTGTTAGTTGCTGCCCACTGCTCCAGTTTATTTATATCTTTTTGAATCCTCTCTCTTCTCTAGTATTAGCTATCCCTCCTAGCTTTGTGTCATCAGCAAATTTAATCAGTTTACCCTCAATTCCTTCATCTAAATAGTTGATAAAGATGTTGAACAATACAGGGCCCAGGACAGAGCCCTGTGGTACCCCACTTGAGACATTCTTCCAACTGGATGTGCAGCCATTTACGACCACTCTTTGGGTCCGATCACTAAGCCAGTTATGAATCCACCTAACAGTTGCCTTGTCTATTTCAAACTTAGTCATTTTTTCAATAAGGATTGTGAGATACTTTGTCAAATGCTTTGCTGAAGTCAAGATATACTATATCTACAGCATTTCCTTGATCAGTGATTCCGTCATAGAAGGAAATTAAGTTAGTCTGACATGACTTATTAGTTACAAACTCATGCTGGCTCTGTTTAATCACTTCATTCTTATCCAGGTACTGACATACATGTTGTTTAATAATTTGTTCAAAGGTCTTTCCTGGTATAGAAGTCAGACTCACCGTCCTATAGTTGCCTGGGTCCACCTTCCTCCCCTTTTTGAAGATAGGAACAACATTTGCTCTTCTTCAGTCTTCTGGGACTTCTCCTGTTCTCCAAGAATTTTCAAAGATTATGGAGAGGGGTTCAAAAATTTCTTCTGCTATCTCCTTCAGCACTCTGGGGTGTAATTCATCTGGACCTGGAGACTTGAATTCATTTAGGTTAGCTAAGTGTTTCCTCACTATCTTTCTGTTTATAGATATCTTGGATTCTTCTATTCTGTTAATAGGACAGTGAAGAACAGTTGATGTTACATTTCCTTTCTGAGAGAAAACAGATGCAAAATAGGAATTTAAAAGTTCGGCTTTCTCAACATCCTGTCTTATCATTTCATTATTTTCATCCTGTAAAAATCCTATAGCATCTTTGACTTTTCTTTTACTTTGGACATATCCCCAAAATCCTTTATTATTGCTTTTGACATCTCTTGCAAGCCTCAATTCATTGTCAGCTTTAGATAATCTGATTTGTGCCCTGCAGGTTCTGCAGACAGCATTTTTTCATTGCATAAAACTGACAAAACATAAAAAAACGACCTAATTGAGGTATCACTGTAACTGTACTGACCCGAAGAATAAAACCGCTTTATCAATTTTACCGCACGCGGAACGGTGTAAACGCACCCCCCCAAAAGAAATTCATGAAACGCTGGTTTTTGTTCAGTCTGCGTCACAAAAATCGGAATAAAAAGCGATCAAAAAATGTCACGTGCCCGAAAATGGCACCAATAAAAACGTCAACTCGTCCCGCAAAAAAATAAGACCTCACATGACTCGGTGGGTCAAAATACGGAAAAATTATAGCTCTCAATATGTGGTGATGCAAAAACTATTTTTACAATAAAAAGCGTCTTTTAGCGTGCGACAGCCGCCAAACATAAAAACCGCCATAAATAGTAAATCAAACCCCCCGTTATCACCCCCTTAGTTAGGGAAAAATAATAAAACTAAAGGAAAATGTATTTATTTCCATTTTCCCATTAGGGTTAGGGTTAGGGCTAGGGTTAGGGCTAGGGTTAGGGCTGAGATTAGGGTTAGGGGTGTGTTGGGGTTCGGGTTGGAGTTAGAATTGGGGGTTTCCACTGTTTGGGCACATCAGGGGCTCTCCAAATGCAACATGGCGTCTGATCTCAATTCCAGCCAATTCTGAGTTGAAAAAGTCAAATGGTGCTCCTTCCCTTCCAAGCTCTGACATGCGCCCAAACAGTGTTTTACCCCCACATGTAGGGTATCAGCCTACTCAGGACAAATTGCAAAACAATTTTTTGGGTCCAAATTCTCCTGTTACCCTTAGGAAAATAAAAAATTGGGGGCAAAAATATCATTTTTGTGGAAAAAAATGATTTTTTTATTTTCACGTCCGAGCGTTATAAACTTCTGTGAAGCACTTGGGGGTTCAAAGTGCTCACCACACATCTAGATAAGTTCCGTGGGGGGTCTAGTGTCCAAAATGGGGTCACCTGTGGGGAGTTTCAATAGTTTAGGTACATCAGGGGCTCTCCAAACGCACATGACACCCGCAGACCATTCCATCAAAGTCTGCATTCCAAAACGTCACTGCTTCCCTTCCGAGCCCCGACGTGTGTCCATACAGTAGTTTTCTCCCACATTTGGGGTGTCAGCGTACTCAGGACAAATTGGACAACAACTAGAGTTGAGCGAAACGGGTCGAAAAATTTCAAAAGTCGCCGACTTTTGGCAAAGTCAGGTTTCATGAAACGAAACCCGACCCTAGGATGAGGTCGGCCACGAGGTCGGCGACTTACGTGCCAAAGTCACGTTTCAAAAGTTTGTTTTGCGCTCTTTTTCAGCCAATCAGGATCCACAGACACTGTGGGCAACGTGATGACATTGGCAGGGGTCACCACCATCTTTCAGAAGGGCATGCAAGTGATTGGCTTGCTTTGGTGGGCGTCACAGGGGTTATAAAAGGGCGTGCACGCCGACCGCCATCTTACTTCTGCCGATCTTAGCATAGGGAGAGGTTGCTGCTGCTGATTCTGTAGGGAGAGCGTTAGGCAGGGAAGAAGAAAAAAAAACTGCTTCTGCTGCTAGCGATTTTGCCTGTACAACACACCAGTCACTGTGTGTGCAGCGCAAGGGGAGGCTATATTGTGGTGGATCAGCGGTGTTGGTTGTTAGGCTGCCTTCTAAGGCTTCCTGACAGCTGCATTGCTGTTTACCCACTGCTCTGCAAACTGCTTTTTTAAAAGCAATCCCAATTTTTTTTTTTGTCCTGCTGAGGTACTGAGCGTGCATTTTTTCACATCATACAGCGGTGTACGCTCCTCACACAGTACCGTGTAACGGCTGTTATCACAGCCACAGTGAAGCTATCTGTGTGTCACTCTGTGAGAATAAGTCGAGGACATGTTCCGTTCTTACAGACCTGCACCTACTAGTTTTGTCTAGCTTTCAAACAGTTAAATATATTTGCTGTTTGATCACATTCAAAACTATAGAGAGACAGCGTGTCAGTCCGTATACTTAAAAAACACGGAGCTTGACAATTTTACGTACACCGGACAGCCGTGTACGTGCACGCTCCTCTCAGTACCGTGTAACGGCTGTTATCACGGCCACAGTGAAGCTATCTGTGTGTCACTCTGTGAGAATAAGTCGAGGACATGTTCCGTTCTTACAGACCTGCACCTACTAGTTTTGTCTAGCTTTCAAACAGTTAAATTTATTTGCTGTTTGATCACATTCAAAACTATAGAGAGACAGCGTGTGTCAGTCCGTATACTTAAAAAACACGGAGCTTGACAATTTTACGTACACCGGACAGCCGTGTACGTGCACACTCCTCTCAGTACCATGTAACGGCTGTTATCACGGCCACAGTGAAGCTATCTGTGTGTCACTGTGGAAGGATAAGTAGAGGACTTGTTCCGTTCTTACAGACCTACACTCTAGGGAGATTCCTATTCTGCCCAATTCTACATACACCTTGTAGTTTGTGATACACTAGCCAATTTCTGCCTGTGACATAGCGCTCTGATATTCAGTAGGCCTCACACAATCCAAAAGTGTCCAGTGTCCACTAGTGTGTGCAGAAATTCAAAATCTCCCTTATCCTGTAGTCACTTTTTTCACACCTGTGCGATCGAGCCTGTGACATAGCGCTGTGATATTCAGTGGGCCTCACACAATCCATAAGTGTCCAGTGTCCACAAGTGTGTGCAGAAATTCAAAATCTCTGTGATCCTGTAGTCACTTTTTTCACAGCTGTGCCATCGAGCCTGTGACATAGCGCTCTGATATTCAGTGGGCCTCACACAATCCAAAAGTGTCCAGTGTCCACTAGTGTGTGCAGAAATTCAAAATCTCCCTTATCCTGTAGTCACTTTTTTCACACCTGTGCCATCGAGCCTGTGACATAGCGCTCTGATATTCAGTGGGCCTCACACAATCCAAAAGTGTCCAGTGTCCACAACTGTGTGCAGAAATTCAAAATCTCCCTTATCCTGTAGTCACTTTTTTCACACCTGTGCCATCGAGCCTGTGACATAGCGCTCTGATATTCAGTGGGCCTCACACAATCCATAAGTGTCCAGTGTCCACAAGTGTGTGCAGAAATTCAAAATCTCTGTGATCCTGTAGTCACTTTTTTCACACCTGTGCCATCAAGCCTGTGACATAGCGCTCTGATATTCAGTGGGCCTCACACAATCCAAAAGTGTCCAGTGTCCACTAGTGTGTGCAGAAATTCAAAATCTCCCTTATCCTGTAGTCACTTTTTTCACACCTGTGCCATCGAGCCTGTGACATAGCGCTCTGATATTCAGTGGGCCTCACACAATCCAAAAGTGTCCAGTGTCCACTAGTGTGTGCTGAAATTCAAAATCTCTGTGATCCTGTAGTCACTTTTTTCACACCTGTGCCATCGAGCCTGTGACATAGCGCTCTGATATTCAGTGGGCCTCACACAATCCAAAAGTGTCCAGTGTCCACTAGTGTGTGCAGAAATTCAAAATCTCCCTTATCCTGTAGTCACTTTTTTCACACCTGTGCCATCGAGCCTGTGACATAGCGCTGTGATATTCAGTGGGCCTCACACAATCCATAAGTGTCCAGTGTCCACAAGTGTGTGCAGAAATTCAAAATCTCCCCTGTCCTATAGACACCTTGTACCTTGTTTTACATTACTATATAGTTTGTTGGATTTTGTCTACATTTCTACAAAAAATGAGGAAGGCTGGTGGAAGAGGCCGTGGAATTGGGCGGGGGTTGGCAGCTGGTAATGATGGTGTTGGTGGTGGATCTGATGGTAGTGGCAAGAGCAAAATAGGACCGAATGCAGGAGGTGTTGAGCCTGCATCATCGTCTGGCTCCATAAGGCTTCGAAGGCTTAGTTTTCTAGGAGTTGGCAAACCGCTTTTAAAGCCAGAGCATCAGGAAAAAGTTTTGTCTTACATTGCTGACTCAGCCTCCAGCTCTATCGCCTCCTCTTCTGAAGTTGTAAAAAGTAAAAGCACTGAGTCGTCATTGGAGGCTCATGTTCATGAACCACACCTTTCCTTGTGTCCTTCACCCCAACCAAGATTGAAGGATGACGCAGGCCATACTACTGATTACTCCATGGAGCTGTTTTCACATACCATGCCTGGATTATCAAGTGAAATGGTGAATTACCCAGGCCAAGATGAATCTGACATGGAGTGCACTGATGCACAGCCGCTGATAGATGATTCTGCTGGTACATTCACTCAGAGCACTACATTGTCCTCGCAGTGTACAGAGCCAGATTCTGACCCTGATGAGACTCAGGTGCCCCTTCCCGCACACTATACCACCATACACGGTGACACAGAGGAAGGTGCACATGACATTGAAGAGGAGGTGATGGATGACCCAGTTGTTGACCCAGATTGGCATCCATTGGGGGAAGAGGGTGCTGCTTCCAATAGCTCAGATGAGGAGCATCCACAGCAGACATCGACATCGCAACAGCTGTTATCTGGCAGGCCCGGAGCACTCCAAAGACGGGTTCCAAAAATCAAAAGAGTTGCTGGACAGCTTGTCCAGAGGGTCAAAAGATCACAGCGTGCTAGGCCGCAAAATGTCTGCCAAAGTAGGAAGAGTGCAGTGTGGCACTTTTTTGAACAAAATCCTCATGATCAGGCCAAGGTTATCTGTAAGAAGTGCGCAAAGACCTTTAGCTGAGGGAAAAATCTGAAAAATTTGAATATCAGTTGCATGCTTAGACATTTAACCACCATGCACTTGCAAGCGTGGACACAACACCAAACCTCAAGTGCCACATGTGCAACTGATCACAAAGAAGGTAGTCAGCAACGCTACATTGTTTCCCCCACTGTAAGCCCACCGGTTAGCACAGCAGCAAATGTTGAGGTGTCGTTGCAAGGCTACAGCAGTCAGGGAATCCCACTGTTATATCAACGAAATACTGAATCTAGGCCATCAGAAAGAACACCAACTCCATCACCATCATCAACCCTCTCTCAGTCCGCCCTGTCCACCGCTACTTCCACCATATGCAGCTCTCAAGTCCAGCTCACCCTCCCAGACACTATGAGTAGGTCAAGAAAGTACTCAGTCTCTCATCCGCGTACACTGGGTTTGAACGCCCACATTGCCAAACTAATCTCGTTTGAGATGATGCCCTATCGGTTGGTGGAAAGCGCAGCTTTCCGCGAACTCATGGCCTATGCAGAACCACGCTATGACCTACCCAGTCGCCACTTCTTCTCTCGCAAAGCCATCCCAGCCCTCCACCATCATGTAAAAGACCGCATTGTCCATGCACTCAAGCAGTCAGTGAGTGGAAAGGTGCACCTCACAACTGATGCATGATCCAGTCGGCATGGCCAGGGCCGTTACGTGTCCATCACTGCGCACGGGGTTAATGTGGTGGATGCAGGGTCCACAGGGGACAGCGGTGGTGGGACAGTGCTGCCTAGCCCACGGTATAGGAAACAGTTCGCTGTATGCATTCGACCCTCCTCCTCCTCCTCCAGAAGCGAAAGCTCGTCCACAGAGCGCAGTCGTACGAGCACTCCATCTGCAGCTGCCACTGTTGCACACGAGGTGTCCCCCTATCGAGCAGCTAGTGGAAAGCGTCAGCAGGCTGTGTTGCAGATGATGTGTTTGGGCGACAGACACACCGCCGAGGTGCTGGCCGAGTACTTGAAGCGACAAACTGAGTCATGGCTGGGCAGTGTACATCTTGAGGCAGGCAAGGTAGTTAGTGATAACGGACATAATTTTGTGGCAGCCATAGCCCTTTCAAAACTCAGCCACATACCTTGCTTGGCTCACACCTTGAACCTGGTGGTGCAGTGCTTCCTCAAAAATTATCCGGAGTTGACAGCCCTGCTCCAGAAGGTGCGAAGACTGTGCGCGCACATCCACCGGTCGCCTGTACACTCCGTTCGTATGCAGAAGCTGCAGCGATTGCTCCACCTTCCCAACCACCGCCTCATTATCGACATTGCAACAAGGTGGAACTCCACCCTGCACATGGTGGAGCGGCTGTGCGAGCAGAGGCAGGCCATAATGCATTTGTGGGAGGATACACGGCCAGGCACTTTGAGAGCAGACATGGAGTTGACAGTTGTGCAGTGGTCGAAAGACCTCTGTAAAGTCCTTCAGTGTTTTGAGGAATGCACACGGCTGGTAAGCGCAGATGACGTCATCCTAAGCATGAGCATCCCACTTATGCGTCTGCTCATGCAAACTTTGACGCACCTTAAGGAGCAGGCGTCTGCAGCCAATGTTGATGAGGAGGAAGAGGAGGAGGGAATCCTTGATGACATTCAGCCATTGTCTGCTCAGGGACCTCTCCTGGACGAGGTGGAGGAAGAAGAGGAGGAGGAGGATGATGATGGGGATGATTACTTAGGGGAGGAGGATGCATCTCGTGGGGCAAGTGAAAATGTTGGCGTGGCAAGGTCTGGTACAGGGTTTGTGCGTGACTGGAGGGATGTGGATTTGCCAGAAAGTGCTCCTCCAACCAGCACTCGCAGTGCATCATTGACACCGGGAACATTGGCCCACATGTCAGATTATGCCTTGCAGATCCTAAAAAGGGACCCCCGCATTGCCAAAATGATGAACGATGACGACTACTGGTTGGCCAGCATCCTGGATCCACGCTATAAAGGCAAATTACAAAACATCATGCCACAGGAGAACCTTGACCTAATATTGGCTAATAAACAAGCAACTCTGGTAAATCGGTTGCTTGAGGCATTCCCAGCACACAGCAGCGGTGATGGTTCTCACACGAGCCGTACGGGCCGGGGGCAGCTTGGCAGAGGTGTTCATGGTGCACACAGCAGAAGTGGCGTTGGAGACAGGGGTTTCATGACAATGTTGTGGACTGATTTTTCAAGTACCGCTCACACAACTGGTAATACTGCATCGATGGAAAGTGACAGGAGACAGCAGTTGTCAACTATGGTTACAAACTACTTTTCCTCCCATATCGATGTTCTCCCACACAGGTCATTCCCCTTTGACTATTGGGCCGCTAAACTGGACACCTGGCCTGAATTGGCACAATATGCCTTACAGGAGCTCGCTTGCCCAGCTGCAAGTGTGCTATCGGAAAGAGTCTTCAGTGCAGCTGGATCAATCCTGACAGAAAAAAGGACCCGTCAGTCAACCCAAAATGTGGATGATCTAACCTTCATTAAAATGAACCATGCATGGGTTTCCAAGGATTTTGTCCCACCTTCCCCTGATGACACATAGGGTGACAGAAAAATGTCTTGCTTTGGTCCACCTCTTCCTGGGACTTGACCTATTTCGCCTTTTGCATCAGCTGAATGTCCAACATCAACATATGCCACTTTCTAAAACTCCCTAACTGTGCTGCCTCCCCCCCCATGGCCGGGGTCACCACCTAGCGCACGACACCGTGCGAGTGCCGTTGCCCTGGACAGGTGGGTAGGCCGACTCTTGGGCGCGGGCACTGGCACAGGGTCCCTCATAGTGCAATCAAGTGTCTCTGACGGTGGTGCACACCCGCCATCAGACACACCGCCGTACTATGAGGGGCCCAGTGCCAGTACCGACGCCCACGAGTGGGCCCCCCTTGCTTGGGCAGGGCCCCAGCATTTGCAATCTTTACCTCTCCCTGCTCCTCCGCTGTGTAGTCTGGGCCGTCAAATCCATACTGTGCCTGACACCGTCTGAGCCTGCCTCCTGATGTATAGACATATATTTCGAATGTGTACGCTATCCATACATGTTATCCGGGGATACGGTACCCTTTCTCACCTTTGTGCAATCACGTGCAATCCATACTGGGCCTAACACCGTCTGAGCCTGCCTCCTGATGTATAGACATATATTTTGAATGTGTACGCTATCCATACATGTTATCCGGGGATGCGGAACCCTTTCTCACCTTTGTGCAATCACGTGCAAGCCATACTGGGCCTAACACCATCTGAGCCTGCCTCCTGATGTATTGACATATATTTTGATTGTGTACGCTATCCATACATGTTATCCGGGGATACGGTACCCTTTCTCACCTTTGTGCAATCACGTGTAATCCATACTGGGCGTGAGAACGGCTGGCGAGCTGTTAAGCAAGCTACAGCACCTGTGGTTTGCACACGTAAGTTTTTCATTTTTTCAGGAATGACGGTTAGGCCTAATTCCGGAACTGCGGTTGACCTGCACTTACTGGGAAATCATCGTTCGCGGGTAATAATTGTAATCAGTGATCCCCATCACTAACGTTGTTCAGCGGGTTATCTGCACCTGTAAGCGACAAACGCTGGCCTTTTCAGTGTAGCGCACATGCAGCCACGGACATGTAAGGGCATGACACACCAGTTATTGGCCAATCTCATGTGCCAGAGCCTCACGTGTCCCTCTAGTAAGCCGGACTCGGACCGCGGGGCATGACGGAGTCTCGTTCGTTAACGGAATTAAGCTTGCAATGTGTGCATCTTTTCTGTAGCTGGCATGGTTGAGGTTTCCCAGGTGGAGTCGAATTTAACCGTAGGCTCCACTCCTGGTGGTGCCCTTCTGGACATTCCTTTAAGGTTCAGCTTTGCAACCATACTGCCCACGTAAAACAAACACTTTGCCTTCATGAACGCTGTTTGGAGGGTCATGACTCGTGGGAATAACGCCGCCCAATCAGTTAACCTGCTAGAGAGATCCTTCGTTGCTCCCAAGCATGACATCACACTCCCTAGGAGGAAGGTAATGCCACTGTGGCGACCGTACTCCTGGGGGCGACACAAGTGCACTGATGCCCAGCCACTGCTCGATGAATCTGCTGGTACATTGACCCAGACCACTACATTCCCCTCGTACGCTATACGGCCTGAATCTGACCCTGATGAAACTCAGGTTACCCTTCCCATATACAGTTCCATCTTACACGGTGACAAAGAGGAAGCTGCAGATGAAAGTGCAGGTTCGGCCCACCCGCCATCAGACACACCACCGTACTATCAGGGGCCCTGTGCCAGTGCCGTCGCCAACGAGTGGGCCCCCCCTGCTTGCTCAGGATCATAGCACTTGCAAGGCTGAAATACTGTGCAGTGAGATGGAAGATGGGGACGACGAGGAGTCCAGACTAGTACAGGGATTCCCTAGCGAGGAGACTTATTTGATTGTTTTCAATGTTGGGACAGCAATTTTTGGGGAGCACTATACTCTGGAGAATGATAGATGGGGCCCACCATACATTGGAACATTCCAGAGGTGGACATCAGACACTGGAGCAGCATTTACAGGGCCCATTATACACTAGAGCATTAGAAATGGGGCCCATTATGTTTGGAGCATTATTTGGGCCCATAAGACAGTGGAGCTTCATCCATGGGGACCAACATATACTGTAGCATTATGTGGAGCTCATCATATACTGTTTCAAACATTATATGGGACCAATGATTCTGTATGGAGAAATAGATGGGCCTCGTCATGAGATGTAAAAAGTGAAGTATTTTTCATTGTACTATACCGCTATTTCTCTGCCGTATCGGAGCATGATGAATTGTGGTATGTGTTAAAGGGGCGCTCTTTCGCCCAGGGCACATGAAAACCTGGAGCCAGCCCTACCCCCCCACAACTTTAGCCAAATAACCCCCATTTTTCAGTGCGTAACTTGTATTATGAAGTTACTTAAGGTTGACAAGCATAAGTAAGAAGAATTGATGCTTTTGGCATTCAAATGAGCACTGTAGGTGTGTTTCCTGTCCTCCTCTCACTGCCGACTTTTATTCCCCATTGACTTACATTGGGTTTAGGGACGACCCCGACTTTTCCCTATAATCGGCCGATCTTGCTCGACCCGACTTTTGGAAAAGTCGGGTTTCACGAAACGAAACTCGACCCTAAAAAACCAAAAGTCGCTCAACTCTAGTCAGTTGTACAGTAACAAGCCACGAACATTAAACGCACTCCAGGAAAACACACAGCGAGAAATTCAGGCTATGACTCCAGACATCATGTGGAATATATTCAACAACATGGAACAGTGAGTATGAGCGTGCTTGGATGTGGACGGTGGACAATGAGTGGAACAGGCTGCCGCGAGAGGTGGCGAGTTCTCCTTCAATATATATATATATATACATATATATATATATATATATATATATATACATATATATGTGTATAACAATACACATTGGTTAGTGTTCCCTTTATTTTTTTGAGCAGTATATATATATATACTGTATACACACACGCATACCATCATCTGTAACTGTAATATCTACTGCAAAGTACAGTTTCAAGGTACAAACTGGCTACAAAATTTTCTTACAAGAAAACTTTTCTGTATCTTTGTACATTTGTTTCAATTTAAGTATCCAATATACAAAAATATTTTCTGTAACTATGGGAACAATTTGATTCAAGTCTGATTATGTTGTACAAGTCCATGACTAATATGTTCAGTGTGTCCCACAGTGAATTACCATTCACGACTCTCCAGGTAGACAAACATATGCCATTATTAAAGTGAATAGATTAATTTTGGAAATTCTGACAAATCTATAGATACATTTTCCTTAAAGGGGATGTGTCATCAAGAAAGCCGCGGTTTATGTACATATACATACCCAATGCATCAGCACACTGCGACTAATAAATACATGAACTCCAACGTAAGGTGCTTAGAGTTTTTCTTTATCTAAGAACGCAAATCCAACCTAAAAACGGCCATCCAACCACTCCAAGGTGCATCTTTGCCTGGAACCTAAACGTTATATGTCCTACGTATGCCTGGTTTCCTTTTCACTCCCCATTCCGATGAGGCCTGGTTTGGCACATGTAGAGGTAGGACATTAATGATAGGGACTATCCATATTAAAGGTACACGTTGACATAGTTGGATGACTTTTGCACTATTTGACCAAAGAACTGTGACCAAGTACCTTCCGTTTTCAACATTTACAGTAATATTGAAGTTCATGTATTCATTAATCGCAGTGTGCTGAAACATCGTGTATACATATGTTAGTATATTGGCCACATAGTGTATTTGTGCACCTGTACATTAATGTAATACTTAAGGTGTGACTTCTATGGCCAGTGGTTTTCATTGGCCTGCCGGAAGTGGAAGTAAAGAGATTGTCAGGGGACCCGTGTTCCGCTAGTAGAGGAACAAGTGCTAGGTTTGGGATCTATAAAATGCTGCAAACTATGACTTTTTGTGATTCTCATGCACTTATCAATAAAAGTCATCATTGGGATACACTATTACAAAGTACCAGCCTTTATTTACCCTCAGCTTAATACATGAAGTTTTCTGTTAGAATCCATCAGTTTCTTAACATTCTTTTTAATGCTAGTCTTAGGCTGTGTGCACACGTAACGATTTTTAAGCGTTTTTGCCGCGAAAACGCTTAAAAATCGTGTACAGAACGCCCCCCATGCATTCCTATGGCATTCCGCACATGCTGTGCTAATGCTGCGCTTTTTTCCGCGGCGGAATCGCATCGCGGAAAAAATCGCAGCATGCTCATTCTTTTGTGCGGAATCGCAAAGAATTGCCGCGATTCCGCACCCATAGGAATGCATGAGAATCGCTTACTTCCCGCATGTGGCTATGCCCACCCTGCGGGAAGTTAAGCGTCTCATGTGCGGTTGGTACCCACGGTGTGGAGGAGAGGAGACTGTCCTCCAGGCCCTGGGTACCATACCCCTGTAAAAAAAAGAATAAAAATTAAAAAATCGGGGTATATTTACCTTCCGGTGTCCCGCGCTGCATTCCCGGCCTAGCGTTCCCAGTAATGCCTTGCGGCAAGGTCCTGTGATGACGTAGTCTCGCGTGACTCCAGCGGTGTCGCGAGATCGCTATAGCAACGCGAGACTACGTCATCACAGGTCTCGCAAGGCATTACTGGGAACGCTGATGCCCGGGAATGCAGCGCGGGACGCCGGAAGGTAAATATACCCCGATTTTTTATTTTTTTTTTAAGCATTTTAACATCCTATCTTTTACTATTGATGCCGCATAAGCAGCCTCAATAGTAAAAAGCGGGTCACACTTGTCAAACACTATGTTTGACGAGTGTGACCTACCTGTCAATCACTTTCCAAGCGATGCTTCAAATCGCTTGGAAAGTGCTTGAATAACTCACGCGAAAATCGCGGCAAAATCGCGGTAAAATCGCGGTAAAATCGCGGTGAAATCGCGCGGAAAAAAACGCGCGATTTCTGGGAAGGAGTACGGTTTTTAGTGAGTGTTTTAAAATGCTACGTGTGCACATAGCCTTAAACTATATTCACACTTTGCATTTTTGCAGTTTTTTAATGCAAATTAAAAGCTGCTTTTTACAGTACCAGACAAAGCTATGAGATTTCAGAAATCTGAAAAATATATATTTTTTTCTGACTCTATTGTACAACTAACAAAACATGAGCAGCAATGAAGAAAAATGTTCTAGAGACACACTATAGCATAAATATCAAAAGCCAACACAAGAGACAAGAGAGTGGGAAGGTCTCATAAAAGTAATCATATGTTATTAATATATATTTAAAAATATGAAAAACATACATACGGGAAAAACAGAGTATTCCTACAAATGGTACCAGTATACACATAAAGTGTAGAAAATGTATGAACTTGAAAAGACAAAAAAAAAAAGTTTAGAACCTACAGTCACCACTCCTAGTCTAAAAGCTAGGTGCTATGACTATTCCTAGAAGATCTAGTAAAATAATGAATGTAAGTAACACTTACACCTGTGGTGTGTCAAGATGGCGAGAGAGTAAATGTGTATTAGTTCACATTTTGTCTTTTCAAGTTGATACATTTTCTACACTTTTTGTGTGTACTAGGACCATTTATTGGAATACTCAATTGTAAAACTGCAGGATTTTTTTTTAAATCTACAGCATGTGAATTCTTTCAAGATTTTTATAGCGTTTTTTCACCTATAGATAGCAAGGAGAAAGTGAAAAAATGCAGCAAAAATGCAACAGCATTTTTCACTTTATTTTTTAACTGCTTTGCTGAATAAAACTAACGGTAGCCAAAGCACAAATGCAATCCGCACCCCAAAATGATGCAAAATATGCAACGAAAATGCTGAAAAATGAGAGTTTTTACTGTCAAGAAAGGAGAGGGAAAAAAAGCAGCAAAAACGCTGTGCGTGAACATAGCAGTAGCCATGTGGTGTTTTTAAAGTTTTTCGAAAGCACGCAGCATTTTACCATACCAACAAAGCGAATGAGATTTCTGAAATCTCATGTACACGCTGATTATTTTTTCCTTGCAGACTTGAAACAGCTTCAAATCTGCAGTATGTCAGAGATCACCATAGAAGGGGTAATATACTGTAAAATAGGGGAGATGTGTCAGATATCCATTATACAAATTCTACCAATGATAAGGACCTGTCATGTAATAGGCCACATACTGCTAGAGTTGTAAATTGTACGCTATATCTGGGATACATATGTTTACGGCCTGTTAGGATTGAATGGACAATGTATGGAATTTGTGTGTGTGTATATATATATATCCACACTTCCAAGGGAAAAAGAGGACAGCACCGCTGGTACTGCTGAATATCTATGCCATTGGTGCTAGAAAATATTGCAGGCTATACGTCGAGATTCCGGGAGCTCCTCCAGAAAAAACAGCATAATCACTTCCACTGAAGAGAGAAAACAGACAGCACTCACCGATCTTTAAAAGTTCCACTCTTTATTCAGAAATGTTTAAAACATCATGGCCGGGAGAGTGAGGACAGGAGTGTGCAGGTGCTGACAACGGTCGAATGCAGCGCTTATACGGGTCAAGAAGATCGGTGAGTGCTATCCGTTTTCTCTCTTCAGTGGAATATATATATATATATATACTGTATATACACACACAGAGATAATCTGTTCTCTGATTTTAATAATGCACATTCTCACAGGTGATTTTTTGTTTTTTTATATTTTAATCATTATAATAAAAGTATAAGTTTTAAGGGGATGTGTATATTAGCTATTATTTTAATGTATCCTCTTGTGAACACCATCTATTGTTTGTTCATATACCCTCATAGTCTCAAATTCCTCTTTTTACGGTATTAAAACGATTTGTAATAATAGTCCCAGCTCTGTATGATCACATTACTCGTTTATGGGAGGAAAACACAATTGAACTCAGGTCACTTCCATTATTTTGCTATTTATTACCTATATGATTTTATAATTACATTGTAAAGCCCACTGCAGGGAGAACAATGTTTTGTCCGATGTCTTTATTTATACAATTGCATTTGATTTATTCCCATGTAAGAATCTTTGCATTTTCGTTCAATGTAAGCCGAAACTAGAAGTAAGCGGCCAGGCCTGTTCGTAGCCAAGTGACATGCAGGACAGGGCATTGTTTGCAAATGTCACATATTCGAGCAGACTAATATAACCTCCATGTCTGGCCACGGTGTTGCTCATTTCAGATTTTCTTAACCCTCTCAGCTCTAACACAGATACACTGTAAATCATAACAGAAAAAGAATCACCCCCTACCTTATAAAAGGGTCAGAATTGACGATTAAAGGAGGCAATTCCATTGCAGTTATGCCTGAGGAAGGAGTAGGTTCTACTCCGAAACACATTGCAATAAATTGGATGTTCTTTATACTTACCGCCTGGATTAACCTTCATCAACGGAAGTGCCCGGGATCCACCGCACTGCTCTCCCCTTTACGGGTTATGTCCTCTCTCCATTTGGTGTGAGTAGAGCGGCCATAGCAGCAGCTATGATTGGATTATAGAACAATCTTTGCGTAGTTGTGCCATGCACAACCTGATCAGGTGAGCGACCAACCCTCCAACTTCACCCATGGTGCTACACAGGGTACGATTCTTGTTTTTTATCTCTCCAGTCAAAACTTTGGATGTTGCTGTTCATGCATTTGTTTTCCATGTTCTTATTGGAATGTGCACATTGCAAATTCAGACCGATGGCAGCAAAACTACGAAGGGGCATGTATTGGAATACGTAGTAAAGAAATGTGTAAAACAAAACAGAATATGTGTTATTCCTCTTTTACTATGATGGCAGCTTTATGCCGTGTAAAGAGGGGTGTTTTGAGGAATCGACATTTTGGCATTTTCTCAAGTGGATAAGGTATCACCTGGAATGGCTTTCCAGCACTGTTGAAGGAGTACAGAAGCCTTGTCAGACTAGTTATTCCAAATTAGGCTCTGTATGATACTGGTGACAGTTTGAGCAATTAGATAGGCCTGTCCCTTTAATGTATCAGGCGGTGTGGTAGGTACATTACTGGATGTTGGGGGATACTTTATTTTCAGTGTCATCAAAAATAAAATTTTAGCCAATGCATTTATTAATAACTAAAATAAAATGTAGTTGTATTATTCAGAAAAATGTTATAGTTTTAACTTTTTACTTTTTAGTTGCCTAGTAGTTGCTGTAGTTGTTTAGTGGCATAAAACTTGTGCACTTAGATACAAAGATACTATAAATGATACCAAAGAAACTATGTTGTCTGTCATTGGTCACTTACATCGGAGAGGCCTTACATGTAAATGCTGGGTATTAGGAGAACACTGATTGACAACCCATTCCCTTTAATCCTGGACATGGAAGCTAGGCTTTAGAGACCAATGACTACTATGACAAGCATCTCTATTTACATCCATTAAGATGTCTGCCTAAAAGACACAATCAAAGGAAATCTTAACCTGGTCAATGGCACTCACGGATTAAAAGACCCATTTAAGCGTAAAGTGGAAGAGAGACAGAAGTAAATTAATTTATGTATAGAATAGGAATTGCTTAATAATTCAAAGATAATATAAAATATAGCAGCGTTAAATGCTTCAACAAATTGCCATATTTAATTTGCTGACATCATTACTTCTAGTACTAAACGGGATTTTTTTTTCGTCATGGCAGCCCCCCATACTCCTATTAGGCCATTTAGATATCAAAGAATGAAATGATTTGATGATTTGTTTGGACCCAACTGTATTAGGCAGAACTGTAAGGGCGATGATAAACTTTGGCCAAGTTAGTTGTTGGCTGGTGGTCTTGAAAGGATTTCACAAGAGAAATGTTCAACCACTAGGATAAGGATAATGTTGTGGAAAAGGGCGCCAAGTTCTAAAGATTTATTGAGATCTGCCAATCAAATACATACAGGTTGGTAACGATGATTATTATACAGAGAGAATGATCTAATCACCTGCCGAATTACAGTGATTGCTCACACGTTTACAGGGGCCGATAAATATGAACATTTGTTCGCTGATCGTTGTCCATCTAAATGCAACTATAAGGGGGTTGTCCTACGAACAAAGTACATTTTAATCCCTTTAAGGCTGTGTGCACACGCTGCGGATTTTGCTGCGGTTCCGCAGCGGTTTTGGCCGCTGCGGACCCGCAGCAGTTTTTGCTGTGGTGTACAGTACAATGATTCCCTATGGGAATCAAAAACCGCAGTGCAGACGGTGCGGAATTTTCCGCGCGGATTATCTGCGGTTTTCAATCCGCAGAAAGAATTGACATGTCAATTCTTTCTGCGGATTCTCCTGCGGTTTGCCATCTCCTCCATTGAGGAGATGAAAAACCGCAGGGCAAAACCGCAGAGCAATCCGCAGGTAAAACCGCAGGTCTTTTGACCTGCGGTTTCACCTGCGGATTGTACAAAATCCGCGCGGATGAATCCGCACCTTTTCCGCAGCGTGTGCACACAGCCTAACAGATTTTTCAACGACACAGATTTAGTAATTGGAAGTTTAGTTATACTTTTTCTACTTCCGTATTCCACCTTGATATTAAACTGAGCATTTTATGAGTTCAGGTAGTTTGACATATTCTAATAACAGGCAGGACAACTTTTTTTAAATGGTCATATAGTCTTTCTTCCATGGATTTTCAAAGAACGCGCACTATCCTCGGTTTATTAATGTGTGCAGTTCGATTTGTGAAATCTGATGAGAAAATCGCTCTTTGTAATCAGAACTTCCTCTGTATTGGCAGCACCATTGGAGAAGTAAAATGTGTAGTTTTAAGTATTTTTTATCCAATAACTGGCCAAACTGTAGCTCATTTCCTACTCCAAAAATGTCAGAACATTAACAGAACTGGACATATTTATCATGGCTTAGATGGAAATAAAATACAGCCTTGTTGTGAACAGAACACAGCCTAACTTCTTAATATTGGAAGGCAGTCTTTTTTATTATTTTAAGTTCGGGTTAGGTACAACTACATGCTTCAGAGCATTATCTAATGCATTAAAATACATGCAAAAATTATGTTTTGTGGAAATTATTATTAGCAGTTGAAATTTAAAACTACCGTTTTTATGTATTTTAACAAATATATTGGCAAAACAAGAAACATACTTTGTGCTTTTAACAAATTAACCCAACATTTTCTACAATTACATTTTCAGGAGGTTATTGATTTTGTGTAAACTGCAAGACCTTGCATCTGATAAGGAGTCTGCTGAAATATAGGCTTTTTGATGTTTCATTTTTTTTCTTTCAGACAATTACGGGAGCGAATTCTCCAAGGGCAGAAGATGGTATCTTCTCCTAAGCGCTCCAGTTTCATGTCAAACATGCAAGATCAACCTCCTGCCAAACAACTCAAGCTCAGAACAATATAACAACCATCATCCTGGAAAACAAATTTCAGTCATGGATCAAAAACACCTACTGTTCTGAAAGAAGTATTTTTGTGGTCACTAATTCATGATTCATAAAGTTTATTTGTATTTCTGACATCGGAAGGATACTTTGGGTAAGAAATGGTATAGAGTTACAGGACACCGAGATGTACGCTGGGCTTTCTGCCTCTTATACAAAAAAAACTAGCAATAATTTATTGATGTCATAGTATGTGAACTTTCTACATACAGAAGACTCTTTAAGCTGACCACCACTAAATTATACATTGAACGGGTAGACACAAAATGAAGGATCTAGTGCAATTATCTGCATGACTGCAGCTTGCAGTGACTTGCAGCCCAGGCAAAGAGGATTATGTTTTAGAGGAAATAAATTATAAATCAGATACATTTGAAATAGAGGACAATGTGCCTCAAATTAAAGAGCTATTCTCATTTCTACTCTTCAACAAATTCTTCTGGACATACTAACATGTCTACAGGTCACTTCTAAAAATGGCGAGTTACCATCAAGTTTTCTGGAGAACGAGGCTCTCAAATGCCCTATTTAGATGGAAGGTGGCCGAACACGGGCAAAACTACTCCATTCATTATCTATGGGACTGCCAGATAGCTGAGTACAGCTGCATTGTTAGGAGTCAGATTTCTGCCTCTCCTTTGCTGAAATCTAGATCCTCACATTCTGCAGCCTCCTGCTCTTCACCTGCTGTAGAGGAGACTGCAGAGGAGATTGCCTTGCGGCAACTCTCTCCAGAGGCTAAGTATTCTACCCCTGCATCTGAGCATGCTCATGGGACGAACTCCCATTGGAGTTCGGGAGTCAGGTGTTCAGGTCCTGTGTTGGATCCCATTGGCTCCTCTTGGAGACCTGGAGATTTCCGGAAGGTCCCGTTCACTATAAAAAGCGCGCATGGCTGTTCCGCCATGCGCTAGTATAGTCAGTATAGTCATACTTGCTGCTGTGTGTATGTGGATGGATGCATGGACTGGTGAATGACTCATTTGAAACCCCTTCTTTTGATATTACGGCTGTGTGAGGGAATGAGTTATAGCCAGTAGTCAGCGCCAGCGCGCCATTGCTCCACTATTGCACCTGCTAGCGTCTAACATCGCGCTTGCGTTACTGCGGTGTTACCTTGCGGCAATTCTCACGCCACGCTGCTGTAGAAGCTATTATTTGCGTCTGCAGTTGCAGCGCAGTTTTCCACAAGAGTACGGTAGGTCCTGGCGGAGTGAGTGCCGTTTTTAACTACTCCGGTGACCATATACCGCTCGTGCACCGCTGAGTTCCTGTGTTCTGAACAGGCTCAGAGTTCTTATATTTGCTTTATTGGCTCTGTGCATTTAACAAAGATTCCTTGTGCACCTGGGTGCTATCTAAACCCTGTGCTCATTACCGCCAGATTGCTCTGCATCACTTAGCTGCGGTTTCTCCATCTTCTGCACGGTGGACCTCGAGTGGCGAAGGCACTTCATTTATATTTTTTATTTAGTGCATTCCACCACTCCTAACACATAGAGAATGAATGGAGTTGTATTGTGCATGACCCACAGAGAAGGAACGGAGCAGTAGTGCACATGGATGGATGATAATTTATAAAAGATAGAAATAATCCTTTAATTAAGGCAAAAAAATGGATGTTCTTTCTGTCTCTGTATCCCTTCTCTGAAATGTGTTTGAGACTAAACTCTGTACCCACATGACCTTGTAGCAGGGTTCCTTGGCCGTATGCATTCAAGGTGCCGCTATTCACTTAGAACAGCAGCATCAGGGTAATAACAAAGAGCTCCCCAGAGCACATTGTCTGATAGAAACTACTTTACTGCGGTTGACTCACACATGTCATGTATACTATACATTGACAAGAGGATGAGGGTAGAGCATTTGACAGTTCTTCTAGATGTAGATAAAGTGCTGTGTGAATTGAGATGTTCAGTGAAATGGCAATTTGTGAAGTGTCTCGTGTATGATAAAGCCCTGGGTTGAAGAGCAACTGCCTATCCTGTGGGTGACCAGGGAAGGAACAATCCAGCAAGATTTGGCTTCCTTTCTGGAGATCCTCGACCTTTGTACTAGACTAGACCGAAGATTATCTATTTCTGTTACAACATCTCCCCCTCTGCTCCCTAATCAGCTGCTACTGGATTGTGACTATTCTTAAAGTTTTCTAGACAAGAAAGAAGATGTAGCTCTAAATCTTTGTCAGTAACGATTACCACCCCATCTTTTCTTACGGTAAAAATAAAACATCAATGATGTACTGTATTGTACAGTCAAATAGTTGAGATAAGCAATTAATGGGAAAATGATTTCCTCATGAGTTTTACAAAAAAAATACAGGTGCTTCTCACAATGATTGTGGAGCCTTCTGAAACAGACTAAGGGACCTTTTTTTACACTTAGGAAGCCTTTGCAGGTGTTTTTTTGTTAATTATTCCAGTTTACTGAGATAATGACTTTTGGGTTTTCATTGGCTGTAAGCCATAATCATCGAAATTAACAGAAATAAACATTTCAAATAGATCACTCTGTTTGTAATGACTCTATATAATATATGAGATTCACTTTTTGTATTGGAGAACTGAAATAAATTAACTTTTTTATGATATTCTAATTTTGTGAGAAGCACCTACACATTTCCCTTGAATCTGATTTTTTTTATTTTTATTTTTTTAAATTTGCCATTTTAGCAAAATGGCAGCAAATTATTATACACCTCACTACTCATTTGTTCAGCTGCCAGAGACTGACGGATGGTCCTCTAGCCTTTTCTTTTCTCCTGCCTCCAAGACAAGATTTCTTATTCAGGTATCTTCATTCTGGCCAATGAGGATATCACATGTCAGAGTAAAGAAGAGGTCACACACAGTGGAGGACCAGATGGTAGGCTGTCGTGTTGGTGGGACAGGTGAGCGAAGAGGTATTATTTTTTTAACACTTTATGTTTATTATATGTCTGTAGAGACCCCTTAGCATAAGAAACATTTTATTTCAATCGACTATAACTTCGATGTGAATCAAATTTCCCTTTCAAATTCGAGCAATTTCCTAAATTCAAATCATGGCAGATTTGCTCATCTCTATCAAATAGGATAGTTCTAATGCTACCACTCATGCCTCTGAGCCATCCTATTCACTTGTACAGAAGTGAAAAGAGGTGCCCAGAAGTATCTGAACAGTGACCAGAGTCATCATAAGGTAGCCTCTATACAGCAGTAGATTTGAAACAAAGCCATCAAGATGTGATTAAAGCGTAGACTCTCATCTTTAAGCCAAGGCTTAAGAAAAAAAATGAAAAAAAAGTGCAATAGCCAAAGTCTTCTCTTCCTGTTTGTTAGTGGGTCTTTCTGCCTACAGTTCAGTCTTCTGTAACTGAAAAGATTAATCCCCTTAAGGTCAAGTGATTGATCCCTTTTTGCTTTACCTTAAAAATCTATTTCTTTGCTTTTACAGTATGTTTCAGTCGTCTGAAAAGAATGTATATATCTATATGCTCCAGAATTTATCCTGCTGAAGGATAAGCAAATCTGCTTGAAATTAGAATTGGTCAGATTCTCTAGTTTTCAGCTGGGAAATTTGTTCCACATCGAAATTATTTGATACGAGTCAAACTGCCATTAAAAGACATTTAATTAGCAGTAAAAATTACACCAAAGTATGAAAAAAAAAACCGAGGGATTGAAGAATTCTAAAACACTATATTCACTGCTCTACTGTCCTGACACCAAAGCTCCTTGCCAGGTTCTCCACTGGTTTAGACGCAGGAACTGAAGTCGCATATGTGTCTTGGAATACTGAAGGCTCAAAAGGTGCTTTTGGCACACAAAAGAAGACCGGCATTATTAACAAAGCATGGCAGTTTGGAGCCCTACTGGCAATTTTGCATTGGGTCCCAGGAGCTTGAAGTTATGTCACTGAGCTGCAGTCTTCTTTTCCATCTTCATCTGACTCTTCAGCACATCTGACACTGACTATTCCTCAAGCAATGCCATGAAATCATGACCGTGCTTTAGTCCTAGACAGTTGCAGAGATGTGCCAGAGATGCCGAAGAGTGAAGACGAAGATGAAATAGAACCCTGGAGATGGAAGGAGGGGTCTTAAAGCCAGCAGAAGAGCGGGCGTGGAGCTTTGTTCCCAGGGCAGCAGAGAGACAGAGTGAGCACAATATTTGGGGGGGTTCTTTAACCCTTTCTCAGCCCTAAAGACAATCAAGCAAAAAGGAGGCTGGCTATCAGGCATTTTGCTTGATTCCTGCAAACTGAATTGCCAAAAATTTTGGTTTCTGCAGTATGCAATTTTTTTTTCTTCAAAGAAAATGTTATTACATTTGAAAAATTCTCCCATTTCTAACCCTGCTACTTCTATTACAAAAAGGAGAAAACGGAGAATATATGTTTCAAAGATGTACAAAAATCTTTATTAATTTAGTTTGACAAATGGTTATAAAACATTAAAAGAGGTGCAAAAGGACAGACAATAATGACACTCATCCATCACATTCAATAAGTCATATACAAGTCTCTTTATACACCTCATTAGTGAGGTGGGAGATAATACCCTACAGGGACAATAAGTTACCAAAGGGTGCCTGTATATCATAAATAGTAAAGTATTCCATTGATATCAGGATTATGTGATGATCATCCAACATTACATACAGTATGTAGAGGGCACATTTTAGTACTTAGTGCAAAAAGAAAAGAAAACCAACCTTCAAGTACAGTTTAAATGACTACACAGAGTCAATACAGTGCATGACATCAAAGAAGGTATCTTAGCCACATATATGAGGAGAGAATGGAGTGATCACATAGCAGATAAACCCACAACGCACGTTTCGCCAGTTTAGTACATCATGCTTTCTCAAGTGATATTATCAATAAATACCAATAACCTAGTTTAATTGGAGCTGCCATACATGCCCATGTTATAACTTAGCCACCACATTTGAAAGATGATGTAGTATGCCTCTATTCATAGACCCTTTATTTCTTTCTTCATGTTGTTCACTTCCTATCATTTTTATCTTTTTTTTCCTTACTTAAAACAAGGTTACAGAATTGGCAGTCTTTTTTTTATATGCTTTCTGGTAAATTTTAATCTGGCCTTTCAATGCTTGTGTGTTACCAGAGTTTTTCATCTTAAGATAGACTTTTTACATTGCCAACCTCGATTACAAAAAGTTGGGAAGCTGGACGGTACTGTAATGATGAGATATAAACATCTTTTCAGATTAGTGAACCTCTGACCATCTTTGTCTCTGACTCTGCCTCTCCAGCATGCTCTTTTTATACAGTCATGTGGCTTAGTTGAAAATTGACCCTCCAGCTGTTTTTCATTAGCACTACTTTTCCAACCTTTTGTCAAATGTAAAAAAATACATCAATCATCCATGTTAGTTGTCTTCTGTGCTTTTCCAGGCCTTTTAAAATTGCCGAGTGTACCAAAGCATTCTCTGTTTTACGAGAGTACTATAATTGTTGATTTGGAAACTCCTAAAGTTCCTGCTATTTCCTCGCTAAGTTTGATTTTTCTCAGCCTAAGCTAATGATGGACGTCTGTATTTGCAACAATACCTCTTTGGACCATATATTGAGAGTTCCAAATTTTACACTTGTAATAAATTCCAGATCCTTTATTTCCCTTTTATAAAAATAGTTCATAAACATAATATGGAAACAGGGAAAAAAGAAATGTCTCAGGAGGACAAAAAAAAATAATTAGAGAGTATGAATTCATTAAGTAGAATTAATCCACCATTGCCAAGTGTAGAAAGAGCAATAACCATAACAAGGTAGTTGCATACAGGACTAAGTAAAGTTGACTACTAATATACTTCTCTCTAAAGACAGAAATGTACTAAACAGCCGCATTCAATGTGCATGGTGAGTTAATTACACCCCTGCAGAAAGTACAGGTGCAAGCGGTTGACTCAAAACATCCGCATTATGGTATGAAGAAGTCTAAAAAACAGGACTCCAGCATGACAGACACACCAAAAACGTGTGTAACAAGCATACTTTGCATTCTGGGAAGTAACAGACATGTGAATAATATAACTGAGTTTGTCCCTCTGCATGATAAAATAGTAAATTATTGATGCTTTAGGCTATGTGCACACGTTCGGAATTTTCGCGGCAATTACACAACTCTCTGCCGGAATTGGTAGTAAAAAAATATGTTAAAAATAATTTTAAAAAATAAAAAATCATGATATTCTCACCTTCCGGTGGCCCCCGCAGCCTTCCCGATCCTCACGATGCTCCCGTCAACTCCCGTTTCCAGGGATGCCTTGCGACAATGACCCCAGAAGACATAGCATCATGCAAGACTGCTACGTCATCACAGGTCATTGTCGCACGGCATCATTGGGAATGGGAGTTGCTGGGAGCATTGCGAGGATCGGGAAGGCTGCGGGGGCCACCGGACGGTGAGAATATTACGATTTTTTATTTTAATTCTTTTTTCAACAGGGATATGGTACCCAGGGCCTGGAGGAGAGTCTCCTCTCCTCCAGACCCTGGGTACCATCCACACATGATCCGCTTACTTTGCGGATGGTGGGCACAGCCATATGCGGAAAGTAAGCAGGTCAAAGCATTCCTATGTGTGCGGAATCGCCGTGATTCCGCACAAAGAATGAGCATGCTGCGTATTTATTTTTCGGCGATGCGATTCCGCCGCGGAAAAATACACAGCATTAGCACAGCATCGCGGAATGCCATTGAATTCAATGGGTTGCATCGTGTAAGCGTTTTTTGCAGCGAAAAAAACGCCAGAAAAACGCTTACAATCCGCAACATGTGCACATAGCCTTAAGCTTTGTTTAAAAAAAATGTGAAAACAAGCTCAAAGCATTTATTCTGTTTCTTAGCTTTTTGCCAGTGTATTTTGCTATATTTTTGATTGGAATTATTTGACCTCCATATACTGTGGTGCTTATAATGAGGTACTATATTTCATAGTTATTTGTACACTATGTGGCAGTGCCAACATGAGTTACCAAAAAGAGCATCAGATAGTGTAAAGCTTAGGAGGCTGAAAGGGAACTTCACAGCAGGATTTACCCCATAATGTGCAAGTATTTATGTATTGACTGCAAAAACTGAAGTTTAATCTTGATTTGCCTGTCATTGAACCAGTCTGAGGGCACCATCACTCATCCCTTCACTTCACTGGCATCATGCCCACAGCAGCGTAATTGACAAACCAGTCATACAGATCCTTCACCACACTTTTGGGAGGGACGATGGCCCGGGTCCCTCACCAGTCTCCTCGCTTATTCTTCCACCATGAATGGTGCACAACTGCTGCAGCCAAACAGTAGACACAACAGTGAAAGATCTCATTATGATGATGATACATCATAATATAACAAACGTGAATATGGTCACTATGAGGATCAAGTTGCTGAGATTGTGATACACAAGTGGCAAGAAAATCAAGAAGTCTACATAAATTGGATATCACAATAATTTTACTGATCTTCAGAATAAAACACATCTACAACTGGCTCTGAGACCCCCACTGATTGCGCAAAACACCGAAGTACACAAGTTCTGCATGAGAGCATGTGAAGAGTAGTGTACATGTGCATTACAAAGTCTATGGGTCCATAAACCATTTTCACAGAGAGTGGTGTTCATATTCTTAGACTTTCTATTGAGCCCATACACTCTTCAGTGTGGTCATGCTTATGCAGAATCTGCACACTTCAGAGCTGTGTCTTGAGACCCCCCAACAATCACTAAAATAGGGATCTGTGTCTCCCATGCGGATTAATCAATAGTGCGTACATGTGACATTCACTCTTTGTGAGAAGTGGTCATGCTGTGCACTACTACTTCAGTCACACATTCTCCCAATCGTGAGGGTCCCAACCATCTAACCTCACAGGGATCATACATATATTACCTATACTCAGGGCCACCATCAGGGCATTACTCCCCTTACTGGACTATGGGGCCCGATGAGCAGAGGGGCACCGCCTCTGTTCTGCTCACCGGGCCTCAGCGGAAGGATCCTGCCGCTTCAGTAACTGTGCGTCCTCCGACAAAAGATCAGTTAAAATCTGTTGCCGTGGGGTCACATGGGGTCCATAATGTGGGATATTATTACTGTAGGGGCTAATTAAAGGATATTATTTTTGAGGATACTGTTTTCAGTGTGGGAGAGAAGAAGTCCTGCTACTGTGCAGGGCAACACGGTCGCTTTTATCTTCATCTGGCGTAGTATAAAGGTTGTGGAAAAATTGGGGAATGTGCTGTAGATAACTGTTATTTTTTGCAGAGATGAGTCCTGGCTGGAAGAAGTGAGGGTGGTGTGTGCTGGATGAAGATGAAAAGCAAAGATGAAGGACTTCAGCTAGAGACGTCACCCGTGAGTCACTATGTTACCTGTACACTGACACTATACACTGTATACTATATACAGAGCTCCTGTGTATAATGTCACCGGTGATCACTGTGTTACCTGTACACTATACACTATATACAGAGCTCCTGTATATGTCACCGGTATTCACTGCATATTACCTGTACACGTACACTGTATACAAAGTACAGATCTCCTGTGTATAATGGCACTTATGGTGATATTAGTATTGTGTTTTATAATTAATGATAAGTATTGTAGTATTTGGTCACTATGTTGTAATATGTGATCTGGTCATGGTGTGGTGGTATTTGTCACTTGTATGTGCTATTTTTTGATCACTATGTGGTGGTAATATGTGATCTGGTCAAGGTGAGACGGTATTTGTTCCTTGTATGTAGTATTATTCGGTCACTGTGTGGTGGTAATAAATAGTCTGGTTATGGTGTGGTGTTTTTTGTTCCTTGTATGTGCTATTATTTGATCACTATATGATGGTAACATGTGGTCTGGTCATGGTGTGGTGGTATTTGTTCCTTGTACATAGTATTATTTGGTCACTATGTTGTGGTAATAAATAGTCTGGTCATGGTGTGGTGGTATTTGTTCCTTGTTTGTGATATTATTGGTCATTTAAAAAAATTGAAAAATAAATAAAAACATACCAAAATTGCATTGAATATTTTAACAAATATTTAGTAAGTTACAGTAGAGTAGAGCCCGACCAAAAGAGTCTACTTTGTCATGGTGGCGGATTAAAAAATCTTTTGGCCAAAACAAAAGCTGCTGGCCATGTATGTGGTGATGGGAACTGTAAATATGTGATTTGTGAGGATGTGGTGCAGAAGTGGAGTTTTTCCAAGAGAAGGCAGTGGGACTGTGGACAGTTTGATGGGTGGAGGCGGGGTGGGGGTGGAGTCTGGGTGGACTCTCAAGGAGGCCCCGAAAATTTTGCCAGTATGGGGCACCAAAATTCCTAGTGGCAGCCCTGCCTATAATATTGATCCTGACCTATTTAATCTATCTTTTAAAAAAAAGAAAACCTAAGTATTAGCAACTAGACAGGTTTTCGAAGCAGGGAATATATTGTACGACATGCAGATGTCATTGAATCATTGCACACAAATGAAAACTTATTTTCTTATGACACAGTCTAGAAAAAATATTATCTAGGTCTGTGAAGAACAATGAAAAGAAATGTAGATGCAAAAGGAGAGGACAGATTGCTGGGGCGTTGATGCGAATATTTCAGATAGCCCTGGAGGAGAAGACGGCTGACAACCTACTTCTTTATATCCTACTGCCAGCAAAGACCAGCACTATCACTGCTCTCAGAATGATAATGCTCTTATAATAAAAGTTTAATGCATCCATAATATGTTTTGATACCCCACACTAAGACACCGGCACATAATGTGTGCATTTAGTCAATAGGGACTTAAGCAAATTTGGGTTTCTAATAAATTACATCTATTATATGGATAATATACTGACATAAATGGATGAAAAATATGTAACACTCCATAAATGTCACTCTCCAGACAGCTATTTAGTGCTATATGGAGATGGGATACGTTTATGGGACTTGGCTGGTAGCAACAAAAAAAGCCTCATAAAATAGAGCAAACTTTTTGTTGTATTATGTTATGCACAGCTACAGTATATGACTCCAGTACTTAACATAAAACATATCAGATTAATTTTAACAAAAGACTTCCTGCTATTATGTTGCTTACATTTAATTATATAACAGGGAGCTTATGCAGTTCAATAATTAAAAAGTATTTGCAATAGTATAGTAATCATTAAAGGGAACAGCCAACATGAATCGGGCTCTGGCAGCAGGACTGCAGCTAGGTATATTCTTCGTTGAAATGCACCCACATTTCCGAGAAAGTATTCTTTAAAGCAGTGTTTTTCAACTCCAGTCCTCAAGACCCACCAACAGGTCAAGTTTTCAGGATATCCTTAGCATTGCACAGGTGATTTCAACACCTGCTCAAGCATTAATTCCATCACCTGTGCAATACTAAGGAAATCCTGTAAACATGACCTGCTGGTGGGTCTTGAGGACTGGAGTTGAGAAACACTGCTTTAAAGGGAACCTGTCAGCAGGATTGTGCTCAGTAACCTACAGACAGTGTCAGGTTGGCGCCATTATACTGATTACAATGATACCTTGGACCCAGAGATCCGGTGCCGGCTCTTCCCAGCACCATTCCAGATGATTTACTGATCTCTACTCTGTGTTTACAGAGGGAAAGCTCTGACAATCACCTTCATAACTCTCTGACATTTCAGATAAAATATTCTTTAACCCCTTCCTGACATCCGACGTACTATCCCGTCCACAGTACCCGGGCCCGTATGACTGTGGACGGGATAGTACGTCTACCGCGATCAGCGGCGCCCACGTGGTGAGCGCCGCTGATCGCGGCCGGGTGTCAGCTGATTATCACAGCTGACACGCGGCACAATGTGTCAGGGGCAGTCACGGACCGCCCCCGACACGTTAACCCCTTGCACACCGCGATCAAACATGATCGCGGTGTACCGGGGGTTAAAGGGAAGCATCGGCAGGGAGGGGGCTCCCTCCGTGCTTCCCTGAGCCCCCCACGGCAGCGCAATGTGCAGCGCTGCTGCGGGGGGCTCCTTTCCTCCAGGCCCCCGAATCCAAGATGGCGACGGGGGCCTTCTGGGGCCTGAGGAAGCTGGCTTCCTCAGTGCCTGCAAAGCGCAGGCATGAGGAAGCCTTTTGCAGTGCCTGTGTCAGATCGCTGATCTGTCACAGTGATCTGTGATGTGACAGATCAGCGATCTGTCACAGGACAGTGATGTCCCACCTGGGCCTATTTAATAAAGTAAAAAAAAAAAAAAAAAAAAGTGTTAAAATAATTTAAAAAAAAAATCGCCAAATAAATTAGAAAAAAAAAAAAATATTCCCCCAATAAATCCATTTTTTAGAAATAATTAAAAAAAAAAACAATAAAAGTACACATATTAGGTATCGCCGCGTCCGTAATGACCCGCCCTATAAAACTGTCCCATTAGTTAACCCCTTTAGCGAACCCCTTAAAAAATAAAAATAAAAAACGAAGCAAAAAATAATGATTTATTATCATACCGCCAAACAAAAAGTATAATAACGCGCGATCAAAAAGACGCATATAAATATCCATGGTACCGCTGAAAACGTCATCTTGTCCCGCAAAAAACGAGCCACCACACAGCATCATCAGCGAAAAAATAAAAAAGTTATAGCTCGCAGAATAAAGCGATGCAAAAATAATTATTTTTTATATAAAATAGTTTTCATTGCATAAAACCGACAAAAACATAAAAAAATGACCTAAATCAGGTAACACTGTAACCGTACTGACCCAAAGAATAAAACCGCTTTATCAATTTTACCGCACGCGGAACGGTGTAAACGCACCCCCCCAAAAGAAATTCATGAAACGCTGGTTTTTGTTCATTCTGCGTCCCAAAAATAGGAATAAAAAGCGAACAAAAAATGTCACGTGCCCGAAAATGGTACCAATAAAAACGTCAACTCGTCCCGCAAAAAATAAGACCACACATGACTCAGTGGGTCAAAATGCGGAAAAATTATAGCTCTCAAAATGTGGTGATGCAAAAACTATTTTTACAATAAAAAGCGTCTTTTAGCGTGCGACAGCCGCCAAACATAAAAACAGCCATAAATAGTAAATCAAACCCCCCGTTATCACCCCCTTAGGTAGGGAAAAATAATAAAATTAAAAAAAAGTATTTATCTCCATTTTCCCGTTAGGGTAAGGCTGTGTGCACACGCTGCGGATTAGGTGCGGATTCATCCGCGCGGATTTTGTAAAATCCGCAGGTGAAACCGCAGGTCAAAAGACCTGCGGTTTTACCTGCGGATTGCTCTGCGGTTTTGTCCTGCGGTTTTTCATCTCCTCAATAGAGGAGATGGCAAACCGCAGGAGAATCCGCAGAAAGAATTGACATGTCAATTCTTTCTGCGGATTGAAAACCGCAGATAATCCGCGCGGAAAATTCCGCACCGTCTGCACTGCGGTTTTTGATTCCCATAGGGAATCATGGTACTGTACACCGCAGCAGAAACTGCTGCGGGTCCGCAGCAGCCAAAACCGCTGTGGAACCGCAGCAAAATCCGCAGCGTGTGCACACAGCCTTAGGGTTAGGGCTAGGGTTAGGGCTAGGGTTAGGGATAGGGTTAGGGCTAGGGTTAGGGCTAGGGTTAGGGTTAGGGCTAGGGCTCAGATTAGGGTTAGGGGTGTGTTGGGGTTAGGGTTGGAGTTATAATTGGGGGTTTCCACTGTTTGGGCACATCAGGGGCTCTCCAAATGCAACATGGCGTCTGATCTCAATTCCAGCCAATTCTGAGTTGAAAAAGTCAAATGGTGCTCCTTCCCTTCCAAGCTCTGCCATGCGCCCAAACAGTGTTTTACCCCAACATGTAGGGTATCAGCCTACTCAGGACAAATTGCAAAACAATTTTTGGGGTCCAATTTCTCCTGTTACCCTTAGGAAAATAAAAAATTGGGGGCAAAAATATCATTTTTGTGGAAAAAAATGATTTTTTTATTTTCACGTCCGAGTGTTATAAACTTCTGTGAAGCACTTGGGGGTTTAAAGTGCTCACCACACATCTAGATAAGTTCCGTGGGGGGGTCTAGTGTCCAAAATGGGGTCACTTGTGGGGAGTTTCAATAGTTAAGGTACATTAGGGGCTCTCCAAACGCACATGACACCCGCAGACCATTCCATCAAAGTCTGCATTCCAAAACGTCACTGCTTCCCTTCCGATCCCCGACGTGTGTCCATACAGTAGTTTTCTCCCACATATGGGGTGTCAGCGTACTCAGGCCAAATTGGACAACAACTTTTGGGGGTCCAATTTCTCCTGTTACCCTTGGGAAAATGAAAAAATTGGGGACTAATTGATCATGTTTCTGGAAAAAATACGATTTTTTTATTTTCATGCCCTGGCATTATAAACTTCAGTGAAGCCCTTGGGGGTTCAAAGTGCTCACCTCACATCTAGATAAGTTCCTAAGTGGGTCTAGTTTTCAAAATGGGGTCATTTGTGGGGGGTTTCCACTGTTTAGGTACATTAGGGGCTCTCCAAAGGCAACATGACACCCGCAGACCATTCCATCAAAGTCTGCATTCCAAAACGTCACTACTTCCCTTCCGAGCCCCGACGTGTGCCCATACAGTAGTTTTCTCCCACATATGGGGTATCAGCATACTCAGGACAAATTGGACAACAACTTTTGGGGTCCAATTTCTCCTGGTACCCTTGGGAAAATAAAAAAATGGTGACTAAAAGATCATGTTTGTGGAAAAAATATGAATTTTTTATTTTCACGCCCGGGCGTTATAAACTTCTGTGAAGCACTGGGGGGTTCAAAGTGCTCACCACACATCTAGATAAGTTCCTTGGGGGGTCTAGTTTACAAAATGGTGTCATTTGTGGGGGGTTTCCACTGTTTAGGTAAATTAGGGGCTCTCCAAAGGCAACATGACACCCGCAGACCATTCCATCAAAGTCTGCATTCCAAAACGTCACTACTTCCCTTCCGAGCCCCGACGTGTGCCCATACAGTAGTTTTCTCCCACATATGGGGTATCAGCATACTCAGGACAAATTGGACAACAACTTATGGGGTCCAATTTCTCCTGTTACCCTTTTGGAAAATAAAAAAATGCTGACTAAAAGATCATGTTTGTGGAAAAAATACGAATTATTTATTTTCACACCCGGGCATTATAAACTTCTGTGAAGCACTGGGGGGGTCAAAGTGCTCCCCATACATCTAGATAAGTTCCTTAGGGGGTCTAGTTTCCAAAATGGTGTCATTTGTGGGGGGTTTCCACTGTTTTGGTACATCAGGAGTTTTCCAAACGCGACATGGTGTCCGATCTCAATTCCAGCCAAAAACGTCAAATGGCGCTGCTTCCCTTCCGAGCTCTGCCATGCGCCCAAATAGTGGTTTACCCCCACATGTGGAGTATCAGCGTACTCAGAACAAATTGCACAATAACTTTTACGGTCCTGTTACCCTTGGAAAATTAAGAATTGAGGGTGAAAAGATCATTTTTGTGGAAAAAATATGATTTTTTAATTGTATGGCTTTATGTTATAAACTTCTGTGAAGCCCATGGGGGTTCAAAGTTCTCACCACACATCTAGATAAGTTCCTTAGGGGGTCTAGTTTCCAAAATGGTGTCATTTGTGGGGGATTTCCACTGTTTTGGTACATCAGGGGTTTTCCAAACGCGACATGGTGTCCGATCTCAATTCCAGCCAAAAACGTCAAATGGCGCTGCTTCCCTTCCGAGCTCTGCCATGCGCCCAAATAGTGGTTTACCCCCACATGTGGGGTATCAGCGTACTCAGGACAAATTGCACAATAACTTTTAGGGTCCTGTTACCCTTGGAAAAATAAAAATTGGGGTGAAAAGATCATTTTTGTGGAAAAAATATGATTTTTTTATTGTACCGCTGTACGTTATAAAGTTCTGTAAAGCCCTTGTGGGTTCAAAGTTCTCACCACATATCTAGATAAGTTCCTTGGGGGGTCTAGTTTCCAAAATGGGGTCACTTGTAGGGGGTTTCCACTGTTTAGGTACATCAGGGACTCTCCAAACGTGACATGGCGTCCAATCTGAATTCCAGCCAATTTTGCATTGAAAAAGTCAAACGGCGCTCCTTCCATTCTGAGCTCTGCCATGCACCGAAACAGTGGTTCCCCCCCACATATCAGGTATCTGCGTACTCAGGACAAATTGCACAATAACTTTTGCAGTCCAATTTCTCCTGTTACCCTTGGTAAAATAAAAAAAATTGAACCTGAAGTATTTTTTTTATGAAAAAAAGTTAGATGTTCATTTTTTTTTAAATATTCAAAAAAATTCCTGTGACGCACCTAAAGGGTTAATAAACTTCTTGAATGTGGTTTTGAGCACTTTAAGGGGTGCAGTTTTTAGAATGGTGTCGCTTTTGGGTATTTTCTATCATATAGACCCCTCAAAGTGGCTTCAAATGTGATGTGGTCCTAAAAATAAAATGGTGTTGTAAAAATGAGAAATCGCTGGTCAAATTTAACCCTTATAACTTCCTAACAAAAAAAAATTTTGGTTCCAAAATTGTGCTGATGTAAAGTAAACATGTGGGAAATGTTAGATATCAAGTTTTTTGTGTGCCGTATCTCTGTGATTTAAAGGCATAAAAATTCAAAGTTGGAAAATTGCGAAATTTTCAAAACTTTCGCCAAATTTCCGTTTTTCTCACAAATAAACGCAAGTTATTTGAATGAAATTTTACCACTAACATGAAGTACAATATGTCACGAGAAAACAGTGTCAGAATCACCGGGATCCATGGAAGCGTTCCAGAGTTATGACCTCATAAAGGTACAGTGGTCAGAATTGTAAAAATTGGCCCGGTCATGAACGTGCAAACCACCCTTGGGGGTGAAGGGGTTAAAGAACCAAAAACCACCTGCCGGCTCTTCCCAGCGCCACTCCAGGTAATTGACTGATCTCTCCTCCATGTATACAGAGGGAGAGACCTGTCAACCACCTGCATCACGCTCCAGCATCTCAGAGAAAGTAGTCTTTAACCCCTTAAGCCCCAAGGGTGGTTTGCACGTTAATGACCAGGCCAATTTTTACAATTCTGACCACTGTCCCTTTATGAGGTAATAACTCTGAAACGCTTCCATGGATACCGGTGATTCTGACATTGTTTTCTCGTGACATATTGTACTTCATGTTAGTGGTAAAATTTCATTCAAATAACTTGCGTCTATTTGTGAAAAAAACGGAAATTTGGCGAAAATTTTGAAAATTTCGAAATTTTCCAACTTTGAATTTTTATGCCCTTAAATCACAGAGATATAGCACACAAAAAACTGAATAAGTAACATTTCCCACATGTTTACTTTACATCAGCAGAATTTTGAAACCAAATTTTTTTTTTCTTAGGAAGTTCTAAGGGTTAAAAGTTGACCAGCGATTTCTCATTTTTGCAACACCATTTTATTTTTACGGACCACATCACATTTGAAGCCACTTTGAGGGGTCTAAATGATAGAAATTACCCAAAAGTGGCACCATTCTAAAAACTGCACCCCTTAAGGTGCTCAAAACCACATTCAAGAAGTTTATTAACCCTTTAGGTGCGTCACAGGAATTTTTTGAATATTTAAAAAAAAAATGAACATTTAACTTTTTTTCACTAAAAAAATACTTCAGGTTCAAATTTTTTTAATTTACCAAGGGTAACAGGAGAAATTGGACTGCAAAAGTTATTGTGCAATTTGTCCTGAGTACGCCGATACCTGATATGTGGGGGGGAACCACTGTTTCGGCGCATGGCAGACCTCAGCAGGGAAAGAGCGCCATTTGACTTTTTCAATGCAAAATTGGCTGGAATTCAGATCGGACGCCATGTCGTGTTTGGAGAGCCCCTGATGTACCTAAACAGTGGAAACCCCCCCCAAGTGACCCCATTTTGGAAACTAGACCCCCCAAGGAACTTATCTAGATATGTGGTGAGAACTTTGAACCCACAAGGGCTTCACAGAAGTTTATAACGTACAGCGGTACAATTAAAAATCATATTTTTTCCACAAAAATGATCTTTTCACCCCCAAATTTTATTTTTCCAAGGGTAATAGGTCCCTAAAAGTTATTGTGCAATTTGTCCTGAGTACACTGATACCCCATATGTGGGTGTAAATGACTATTTGGGCGCATGGCAGAGCTCGGAAGGGAAGCAGCGCCATTTGACGTTTTTGGCTGGAATTGAGATCGGACACCATGTCACGTTTGGAAAGCCCCTGATGTACCAAAACAGTACAAACCCCCCATAAATGACACCATTTTGGAAACTAGACCCCCCAAGGAACTTATCTAGATGTGTGGTGAGCACTTTGAACCCCCCAGTGCTTCACAGAAGTTTATAACGCCCGTGCGTGAAAATACAAAAATCGTATTTTTTCCACAAACATGATCTTTTAGTCACCAATTTTTTTCATTTTCCCAAGGGTACAAGGTGAAATTGGACCCCAAAAGTTGTTGTCCAATTTGTCCTGAGTGCGCTGATAACTCATATGTGGGAGAAAACTACTGTATGGACACACGTCGGGGCTCGGAAGGGAAGTAGTGACGTTTTGGAATGCAGACTTTGATACATGTCTTTCCAGCTCCTGCTTACCAAAACCATTTTGCCAATATTGTTTTCTGGGCAAAATGGTTCCGGTAAGAAGGAGCCAGAAAGGAAGGAAGGCTGTAGAAGGCGCCATGTCTCGTCATATCTTTGTGTTTGTGACATTGAAGGCTCAATGTGGGTTCAAACTGCAGTGTTCCAGGAAAGACCACGATATGTTAAAAGGATTGTCCATTACTGAACAGCCTCTCATTAAGTGCTAAAGGACACCAGATTTAAAAAAAATAAAATATATATTTCTACATATTTACACACACTTGTCGGATGGAGGTTATTCCAGCAATTTTTAATCGCTGGTATAACCCGAGTCTTTTGATAGAGGACACTGGTGTCACAGGAGCGTTGCAGACTGCCACACCGATCAGCTGCAGCCTTCAGTCAGGTGAAGCCATTTTGTCTGATGCCACGATGAAGGCTGGAGCCGATTGTCATGTCACATAACCTCTGGAAGACAGCTCCAAAAATCACTGAGATGTGGAGTCCGGGTGGTAAGGAGGTGATTTTTGCTATTGACAACCCCTTTAATCTTTGAACATGAGGCAGGACTGCATCTGCATTTCAGATTGTAAAGTAAATCCCTGTTGACCATGGACCTTACCGATTCCAGAAGCCGGCATTGTTTTTATAGTTTTGGGGCACAATGTTTGACAGGTAAAATGTTTCAGCCATGGCCTCCTGTGGACGTAAAAGGGAACTGATGTAAATAGTCAAAATAGTAAGGGTCTGTGCACACGCTGCAGAGTTGTCGCTTTTTTTCTGCACAGATTTGTCATAAAGTGAATGAGAATCCTGAAGTCTCATGCACTTATTGCTTATTTGTTTTTTTTTTTAAATTCGTTTATTGAACCAAAGGCAGGGTATACAGTATGCAAACCGACAGCAATGAAAATATCATGTAACACACATTCATATCACAGAGCAACAATGTCAAGCAGCGTGTGTATACCAACTGTGCATTGAATAAAACATACTGTCAATTGCCTTATATTAGACTGTGAGAAAAAGTAAATTAATGTGCATGCAAAATGTAATTGCATATGAACACATGACCTTTACACAGAGAAAACCAAAAACAAAACACAAAACAAATATCCTGGAATAAAAAAGTAAAAAAAATATATTGCAAAAATTGCATGAAGGTAGTAATAATAGTAATAAGGGTATTTAGTTAACATAATTTTGATCAAAATAATGTAGAAGCCATCCCGCCACGTCACGGCAACCCTTGTGGGACAGTCCTAACTCTTGTATTTAAAACCTTTCCACTTGTCAAGTGACATGAATGTGAACAAGGACAGAGGGACTGAACCACCAGTAATAGTATAGGCCAGACAGGATGGATTTTCCAACTCAGAAACAGGGCGGTCACACCCTTATATGCACAGAATGCACCCTTATTACTATTATTACTACCTTCATGCAATTTTTGCAATATATTTTTTTTACTTTTTTATTCCAGGATATTTGTTTTGTGTTTTGTTTTTGGTTTTCTCTGTGTAAAGGTCATGTGTTCATATGCAATTACATTTTGCATGCACATTAATTTACTTTTTCTGCTCAGACCCAGTTTCTCATTTGTTTCATTGTGCATTCTGTGCATATAAGGGTGTGACCGCCCTGTTTCTGAGTTGGAAAATCCATCCTGTCTGGCCTATACTATTACTGGTGGTTCAGTCCCTCTGTCCTTGTTCACATTCATGTCACTTGACAAGTGGAAAGGTTTTAAATACAAGAGTTAGGACTGTCCCACAAGGGTTGCCGTGACGTGGCGGGATGGCTTCTACATTATTTTGATCAAAATTATGTTAACTAAATACCCTTATTACTATTATTACTACCTTCATGCAATTTTTGCAATATATTTTTTTTACTTTTTTATTCCAGGATATTTGTTTTGTGTTTTGTTTTTGGTTTTCTCCTTATATTAGACTGTGTATTATTATTCAAATAATAAAGCCTGCCTACTTCTAAAACATTACTACTACAACAAAACAACTATTTGCAGCCTGTGTCTATATATTTAGCTCTTTATCATGCGATATCTCCGTCCTACAACGTGAGGTGAGAAGAGTTCCACCTCTCCCATATCTTCTCAAATTTACCGGGGCACCCTCTGTTTTGGTAAAGCGTACGCTCATATGGGATAATCGAGTTCACCAGTTCTATCCAGGCCCTAAGGGAGGGATCCGAACCCCCCATCCCCCGCAGTGCCAACACCTTCCGTGCCATGAACAATGTCTCCCTTAAGAAAATCCCCGTATAATGTCCCCATGTCTCATCATCCCACACCCCAAACAGACAAACCAATGGCTCAAGGGGAACAGGAATCTGTGCCAGGGAGGTTAATAATGACGTTACCTCTTTCCAGTAGTGTACTATAATCGGACATTGCCAAATCATGTGGATAAATCTGCAACGGATGCATGGCATCTCAGACACTCCGAAGATTGGAAACGGCCCATCTTAAAAAGTCGAGCCGGAGTCAAATATGATTGGCTTATGATATAAAGTTGTATCATTCTATTGTTAATTGACGGAAACACCTTAGTTGGTGACTCCAGAATTTCCTCCCACTCCCCCCCCCCCCCCCCCCCCCGTGTGTCAGGGATGAGCCTTTCCCATTTCCCCCTAACCAAGCATACGGCAGATTCCGTCCCCACCGATAGCATGTGTGTGTACAGAGAGGAGATGAGACCCTGTGGACCCTGTGATTTAAGAATGCCTATCAAGGGTAGAGACGAGATGGCACCATTCATATCGACATATCTCATGTGCGATTGAAGGGCCAATCTTAATTGCAAATATCGGAAGAATTGTGACCTCAGGACATTGCACTTAGCTTGTAATTGTTCAAAAGATAATAGTGTACCGCATTCATATATATCCCCTATCGTAGAGACACTATACTGAGGCCAGAATTCAGCAGATGGGTGGGCCAGCAGTGTCGGAAAATAACTGTTATTCCATAAGGGCATTTCAGCAAAGATGTCACTAAATCCAACCACCCTCTTAATCTGTCTCCAAACTAGTCTTGCCAGACGAAGCATGGGTAGCAGACGTGGGACTTTTACTTTTTCCATCTCCAAGAACCCTTGCGGGCAATCAGAACGTGCGGCATGAAGCAAATGGCTCTCAGAATTAGGAAGATGATTACCAGGCATCCACTTATTTATAGCTCTTGCCTGTCCCGCCAGATAATATAAAAAAAATCCGGTAGCACCACCCCCCCCTTTTTTGGCCTTTGTACGGTGGTTAGCTTAAGTTTTGGCTTAGTTTTCACCCATATGAAAGATGTAATTTGGGAATTTAAGTTAGTGAAAAAAGACTTAGGCACCACCACAGCACTATGTTGGAGAAAATAGCTGATCTTAGGGAGTAGTATCATTTTAATTAGATTAATGCGTCCAGCTACAGACAGCGGGAGTTTACTCCAAATCGCAAATTTGACTTTAACCATCTCTAATAATGGATATATATTAAGTTGTAGATCAAGTGTGCTAGATTGAGAAATATGAACACCCAAATATTTAAAATGTGGTACAATAGGCAACAAGGAGAGATTCTCGAGTCGCGGCATCGGGGCATGAGAAAGAGGCATCAGAGAAGACTTCTCCCAATTTATATACAGGCTGGAATATCTACTGAATTAATTTATAGTGGCAATCACCCCCGTCAACATCTCCTCCACTCTATCCATAAATATTATCATATCATCGGCATATAGGCCTATGGTATCCACCCGATCTGCTATCTCTATACCCATAATATTAGAAATTCTCATGCGAATTGCCAAAGCCTCTATTGCAAGAGCAAAGAGGGCCGGGGAAAGGGGACACCCCTTACGAGTCCCCATGTGCAAAGAAAAAGACTCGGAAATGGAACCATTTACAATGACACGGGCTTTAGCTTTCATATATAATATATTAACCCATTTTAAAAATCTATTTCCAAAACCGTATTTCTGCAAGCATGCGTTGAGGAAAGGCCACTCAAGGGAATCAAAGGCCTTGGCCGCATCCAACGATGCCAATGCCCATCTATTGTCCGGCATCAGGGAGCTATATTGAACCACTGATTGAACCCGTCTAATATTAATGGAGGTGCTCTTACCAGGCATAAAGCCGGTCTGGTCAGGATGTACAAGTTCCAAAATAATTGAATTTAGCCTAGTTGCCAAGATCTTCGTAAAAATTTTGTAATCCACATTTACTAGAGATATGGGGCGATAAGATCCACAGTCCAGAGGGTCCTTCCCTTCCTTCTTAAGCACTATTATATTAGCCTCATAGAAGGACTCCGGCATGACCCCCCCCCCCCAATCTCCTGGAACACCGACAACAAAAGTGGCGCTAAAATCTCCCGATATTTCCTGTACAGCTCAATAGCAAACCCATCCGGCCCAGGGGCTTTCCTAGAGGCCATATCCCTCATGGCATCTTCTATCTCTTCCAGAGTGAACTCAGCGTCCATAAAGGCCCGCTGAGAGGCACTTAGCGTGGGAAACGTTATATCTGATAGTCTAGACACCCCTGGTTACCAATGAAAATGTTTTGAACTGTACAGTGAGCTATAATAATCATGGAAACATCCCATTATTTCTTCCGTCGAGGACACCACTGTACCATCTGAGCTGCGGATCTGTAATATTGTGTTAGTTGTATTGTGCTGCCGCACCAAATAGGCCAGAAATTTGCTAGACTGGTTCCCTAGCTCAAAGTAGGACTGGCAAGTAAAAAATAATTTACGTTTGGACTTGGAGTCTATATGTTGAGTGTATAATCTTTGAGCAGTTAGCCACTCCACTCTATTACCACTAGTTTGATTAGATATGTAAGCAGCCTCTGAATCCTTCAATCGTTGCTCTATTTCATCATCCTCCCCCGACGTCACCCGTTTGATGCAGGAGATTGTCGAAGATAGGCAGCCCCTCAAGTACGCCTTAAGGGTGTCCCAAAATAAATTAACATTCCAGGGTTCGGGGTGGGAGGACACGAAAACATGTAATTGGTCAATTGTTCTGTCAGGTGACTTGATCAATTTCAGCCAGAAAGGGTTTAATTTCCATGTTATCCTACCACCCGGCGGGCCAAACCTGAGCTTAAGAATGATTGGGCTATGGTCTGAAATCCCTCTACTTCCATGTTCAATACTATCCACCCACATCGCCAGACCACTAGATCCAAAAATGTAATCTATACGAGATAAGGAACGCCTAGTGGAAGAATGGCAAGTATACTCTCTTGTTTCTGGGTGACGTGTCCTCCATAGGTCCAACCATCCACTACCTTCTATAAACTGTGATAATTGGGATGTAGCTACTGCCGGGGTCCCACCCTGTGTCCCGTCATCCAGTCTCAATCTATCGAGGCAATTATTCATAACCAAATTAAAATCCCCCATACAAATAACATCTGCGTCTGGATAGTTTAAAGCAAAACAATGCTTTTTGGAGAATCGCCGTACCAGCTGGAGGGGGATTATAAACACACAGAACAACATATTTCCTAGAATTGATCAGTGCATACACAAATATGATATGCAAATTGCCTCTTCAGAAAGAAAGAGGACTTTTACTCTACAGCGCCACCTATTGGTAGTAGCGATCCTACAAGTCACAATCAACCCTTTAACGAGTCTTGTAGTATGACTTAGGATACAAGCCAAATCAGAATCTCAATTTGCAGACACGGTGTTTCGAGCTGTTGGCTCTCGTCAGTGCAAAGTATGAGATCTGATTTGGCAAGGTGAGAGGCTCTGGACTAGGGTCTAAGAAGTAAGGTTTCTCCTTGCGGAGAGTGACATGCCAGCTGTGGCTTGTCAAGGTAAGGAGACTTATTCGCCGTACAATGCTCCTCTGGGAAAATAATATGCAAATTGCCTCTTCAGAAAGAAAGAGGACTTTCTGAAGAGGCAATTTGCATATTATTTTCCCAGAGGAGCATTGTACGGCGAATAAGTCTCCTTACCTTGACAAGCCACAGCTGGCATGTCACTCTCCGCAAGGAGAAACCTTACTTCTTAGACCCTAGTCCAGAGCCTCTCACCTTGCCAAATCAGATCTCATACTTTGCACTGACGAGAGCCAACAGCTCGAAACACCGTGTCTGCAAATTGAGATTCTGATTTGGCTTGTATCCTAAGTCATACTACAAGACTCGTTAAAGGGTTGATTGTGACTTGTAGGATCGCTACTACCAATAGGTGGCGCTGTAGAGTAAAAGTCCTCTTTCTTTCTGAAGAGGCAATTTGCATATTATTTTCCCAGAGGAGCATTGTACGGCGAATAAGTCTCCTTACCTTGACAAGCCACAGCTGGCATGTCACTCTCCGCAAGGAGAAACCTTACTTCTTAGACCCTACACAAATATGAAGCGCCCTTCAGAGTCTCTCCGGGCCTCCCATCTAACGTCTTTGTGTATTAATAATGAGACCCCCCTAAAGTAACTGGTGTGAAATGCGTGTATAGACCATTGAACCCATGGTTTTTGTACACTCCGAGCAGTATCCCTGGTCAAGTGGGTCTCGACCACAGCCACAATATGAGGGTGATAGTGCCTAATTTGTGAAAATACTTTAATCTTTTTCCTGGGGGCTTTGATACCCCTCACATTCCACGTCATGCAGATTAATTCAGATCCCATCTCCACTTATCTGGGTATGTTGCGTATCGGTTCCTAAGTAGAACTCAGAGACATCACACAAATAATAGGATTTCCATTGGCTGCAACCTCTACCTAAGTAACACTGAAAGCTAAAACTAAAGCTTTTGGAAAAAAGACAAAATATAACCCTAGTAACATAGGAGCAAAGTCCCGCTCCTCTATCAAAAAACAAACAAGGGGATACCATCACTGAACACAGTGTCCGGTATTGTAGATCTCTGGGTGTCCGCCAGGAGAGCTCCGATTAAGCCCGCAATGAGAGGATCCAGATGAAAATAGGTACTCTAGGACTCCTTTGCAGGGGACCCTCTATGGGACCGCAGCCACTCGGCAGCCTCCGCCGGATCCGTGAAAAACACGGAGGAACCCCCGTGGACAACCCGAAGCCAAGCTGGATAAATCATGGAATATATAATGTTCCTTTCCCTGAGCCGCTTCTTGATGTCGATAAATTGCGCACGCTGCTTCTGGAGTTCCACGGAGAAATCTGGGAAGATTGAAATCACGGCGTCGTTGAACTTGATGGGGCTCTTTTGTCGTGCGAGGAGCAGAATGGTGTCTCTATCCTTACAGTTGAGGAGACGCACCAGGAAGGGTCTAGGCGGGGCCCCCGGAGGTAGAGGTTTGGTGGGAACTCTGTGGGCTCTCTCAACAGCGAACACCGAGGAGAATTCATCTCCCAGAGAAGTCTTAAGCCAGCCTTCTAGGAATTGCTCAGGGTGTTGACCTTCAGAGCGTTCAGGCAGACAGATGACACGGATGTTGTTCCGATGCATTCTGTTTTCTAGGTCATCTGCCTTTTGCCTCCAGGCGTTCATAGATCCCGCTACCTTAGTTAGCTTAGCCTCCATAGGTGTAATGGTGTCTTCCACCTGGGACACTCTTGTCTCCACCTCCGTGATGCGCCCCCTCATGGCCTGCATATCGTGACGGAGTCTCCCCAACCTCAGTGTAGACATCCTCTATTTTCTCCGTCAGGGATGTCCTGGTGAGGGAGATAGCCTGCATCAGCTGTTCAGATGCCTGTTTAAGGGTCATTTCTTCCTGTTCAATCTCCTCTCCACCCTCTGAGGGACGATTTTTACGTTGAGATTGTGAGGTGTTCCGTAAATAGCGTGCGCTCTCAGAGGGGTCAGGTCTGACAAATTCCTTCAATTTTTCTGCTGCCGTCGAACCCCTAGACCGATTCATGTTTAAGAACCACGAAGTATCCCAGTGTAGCTGAAATTATACAGTCCAGAAATCCTCCTGTTGCGCTTATATGTATATAACAGGGGTTACGTTTATTAGTTATAGCCTGGGAGCAGAGTTCATGTAGACAAAAACAGAATGTCACCAAGGCTCCTATGGCAGGGGGGAGGGATACCTACTCCCAGAGAGATAGCAGCAATGGGAGGGGGAGCAGATTCCCCCACTGTAATGGCACCAGCAGGCCAGCGATGCAGAGTAGAGAAAGGACATTATGCAGGGCCCATCTTTCAGGGCACTCACCGCACTCCTCTCAGATCCTTTAGGATACAGGTCGCTGCCCCTGTGACGCTGCAACACTGGAGACTGGACACCGCGCTCCTACTGGCAGAGCGCGCGTCCTATATGGCCGCCGCTCCCTGCGGGCCCCGCCGTCCACTCCCGTCTTCCAAGGCTCCCCCGCTCACCACGTCCTCTTTTAACTTTCCAGCTGACTTCTTTACTGCACCAGCAGTGGTGCAGCAGTGGGGGCCAACACGCAGCTCACAGCAGCCGAACCGCTCGCCCAAGATGGCCGCCGCCTCGTGGAGGAACAGCCGCCCACTCCAGCTCCTCCAGCCGCTCACACACCGGCCGCTCACTGTCCTCCTGCGGGGGCCCATGGGGGATCCCGGTATCCAGAGGGGGCCAGGCAGCCCCGAATATGCCGTTGAAAAGGGTCCTAGCATGCAGGATTATACAGGATGGTGAGGAGCTCTCCCGTCCAGCGTCCTCTCTCCCTCACTCAATAGCCACGTCCCCCCTTATTGCTTATTTGTGACTTGCAGATTTCACTCATATTAATGAGTGGGAAAAATCTGCACCAAAAAAAAACATTTAAAAAATGGGGCAAAAACGCATGTATTACACGCTGTTTTTCGTGCCAAGAGATGCCGAAATGGTACAGAAATTTCTGCACCAAACATTTAACGGCTGCACACACCATAATGCTTTATGACAAGTCAAAGTAATGAACTTTATATTCCATATTCTTATGTAAATACAAAAAGAAAAGAAAAAAGACTAATTTTTATAGATTTTCTTCTTCAGATAAGCAGAAAACAGATTCTTACTGTAGAATATTTACTGTCCCCCGCTGGCGCCATGTGACCCCGGGACCACCCGCTACGTAAATAGTCTTCATTGCTGGCACTAAATAATTGCGGAATGTTTGGATCCGGTTTAAATCGGCAGTGTTTCCGGTCAGCAACGCCTAAGGAAAAGATAAAAAAGAAAAACATGTTCTAAAACCTAGACAAACAAAATAAAGCACAACACCCCCTGAATTGGGGGGCAACTATATTTATACTGAGCCGTCCTGCTGTTTACAGTCCCAAGAGGGGCCTTTCCATTGGCAGCTGTATACGACCATTAGGGCTCGCTCCCACTGGCGATTAAAGAATAATAATAATCAGATTGCATTCGTACCAATTTAATCCTATATTTCATTATCTATCAGTGGCGGGTTTTTGCCAGCGCTGATCGGATTGCAATCAGACAGGAAAAAAAATGGCAGCATGCTGTGATTGCGCGCCAAATTCGGATCTCACGCACCCATACAAGTCTAGAGGAGAGTGTGTAACATCGCACTGCACTCGGATATCAGATGATCATTTCCACTGTGGATTTGGTCACTAATCCACAACAAAACGTGTAATGAATCCACAGAAGGAACCAGCATTTGTTGATCGTGGATTCCACCCTGCTCCGTTACTAAGCATTATTGAATAGGGTGAAATCCACAATCAAAATCTGTACATGAATGAGCACGCTGCAGATCTGACGTCGGCACCATGCTTTCATTTTTTTGCAATGTGTGATTGAGACTTTAAAGTCTTCTAGACTGCTGCAGACTAAACCACAATTCCGCAAAGTGTGAACTTGGCCTCAGGACATGCCGCAGCCTCACTTAAAGAGGACCTGTCACCTGTGTGTGGCTGCACGTATGATGTAAGAAAAGAGAGAGCAGCCACAGACCGACGGTTTTACAAATCATAACTGATGAAGAAAGACGTCCAGCAGTGTCCCTAATGACAGGCTAAAGGTCCGGACTGTCTAGAAAAAAAATCAGGTCCGAACTTCCGGGTTGTGGGATCTGGACATACAGAGCGAGATCCAACAACCCTCCGTGGCCGCCGTGACAGTAAAGTGCGAGGCCGATGATCTACACCAGAGCGGATACATCATTTACTGAGAGGCGAGGTAACCGCTCTAATGATGTTACGACTGGTAACTGCTACGTACCGGACGGGGCGACACTGGTTTGGCTCCAACGTGAGATTTCATGACACCTCACGAGGTCTCACACTGAGGGAATCTGAATGCCACGATCTAACAACATGCAAGTTTGAACCTGAATTTTGCTAGAAAGTCGGGTCTTTTAGGTTGGTATTAGCAACACTTTTTTATTTCATTTTTGCCCATAGGTTGTTTAAAAAAAAAAAATTAAAAATCACCAGTCGGAGGCTGCCCGCTGTTCTCTTAAATAAAAAGGGCGACCTGAGACTGGTGGCAGGCGCTCTGTAATGTGACCGCTCTAGACAAATGTCTAATGCTACAGTTTTCCCAACACTGAAGTCAGTAAGTGAAAACGGAGTCAACTCAGAAACAAATAGAAGAGGTTTGAAAACTTTTTTTTACTGCATGGGAATAAACATTAAGGCTATGTGCCCACGTTGCGTGTTAAACCGCACACAGAAAACCGGACTCCTTCCCAGAAATCGCGCGTTTTTTCCGCGTGATTTCACCGCGATTTTGATCGCGATTTTCGTGTGCGATATTCAAGCACTTTCCAAGCGATTTGAAGCATCACTTGGAAAGTGATTGACAGGTTGGTAACATTCGTCAAACATAGTGTTTGACAAGTGTGAGCAGCTTTTTAATATTGAGGCCGCCAATGTTAAAATGCTGAAAAAAATAAAAAATCGGGGTATATTTACCTTCCGACGTCCCGCGCTGCCATCCCGGGCCTCAGCGTTCCCAGTAATGCCTTGCAAGACCTGTGATGACGTAGTCTCGCGTTGCTATAGCGATCTCGCGAGACCACGTCATTACAGGGCCTTGCCGCAAGGCATTACTGGGAACGCTTAGGCCGGGAATGCAGCGCAGGACGTCGGAAGGTAAATATACCCCGATTTTTTATTTTTTATTCTTTTTTTTACAGGGGTATGGTACCCAGGGCCTGGAGGACAGTCTCCTCTCCTCCACACCGTGGGTACCAACCGCAAATGAGACGCTTCACTTCGCGCATGGTGGGCATAGCCACATGCGGGAAGTAAGCGATTCTCATGCATTCCTATGGGTGTGGAATCGCGGCAATTCTTTGCGATTCCGCACAAAAGAATGAGCATGCTGCGATTTTTTTCCGCGATGCGATTTCGCCGTGGAAAAAAGCGCAGCATTAGCACAGCATGTGCGGAATGCCATAGGAATGCATGGGGGCGTCATGTACACGATTTTTAAATGTTTTCGCAGTGTTTTCGCGCCGAAAATCGCTACGTGGACACACAGCCTAAGAATTCACTACAACGTTGTCTGGCCTAAGTGGTGAATTGTCAGAAAAAATACTAAATACATCAAAAATGAGATGTGTAAGAGTGCCACTAAAAATGGATAACTGTGATCCTGACATATTGTTAGACCTCTGGGAATCCAGTGCTGAATAAAGGGGGCTGTCCCACTCTCTGTCTTCAGGAGGGCACAGCTCCCGGTGAGCATGAAGTCAGAAAATAGGAACGGCAATGAGCGCCCGATACATTGTGACAGATAAGACGAGCCGCATGTTTCCACCGCTCACTGGAACGGAGCGCTCAGCTGCTGTTACAGGAGGCGGCTCTGTCTCATTATTATGCTTTACATTATATAGCGCCAGTAATTCCACAGCACTTTACAGATCTTGCCTTCACTGTCCCCATTGGGACTCACAATCTAAATTCCCTATCAGTATGTCTTTGGAGTGTGGAAGGAAACCGGAAAACCCAGAGGAAACCAACGCAAACACGGGGAGAACATACAAACTCCTTGCAGATGTTGTCCTCGGTGGGATTTGAACCCAGGACCCCAAAGGAAATTCCCACGCAGCAATGGCATAAAGTGAGACTAGGGACTTTTTTTTTTTTTAAGTGGCGGAGGAATACAGTGCGGAAGGATACCTACCTTCCGTCATTGGATTCCTGCAGCCCGTAGAGAATGGCAGCAACAGCTGATGCTGCAGTTCTCTACCCAAGATCGTCGTGGGACACACTCGTGGACTGCTTCGGATCGTGGGTGAGTATTTTTGTGGTTTGTTATGTTAATATTTATTCCGTAAAAGACAATGGCTTCGGGGAACAATGTGACAAGTATTGGTAAGTATGTTACTCTATGTTATATGTACTGTATGTCTATGTATGTATTGTATGAATGTATTGTATGTAGTATGTATGTAGTATATATGTGGTATGTATGTAGCATGTAGTATGTATGTAGTATGTATGTAGCATGCATGTAGCATGCAGTATGTATGTAGCATGCATGTAGTATATATGTAGTATGTATGTAGCATGTAGTATGTATGTAGTATGTATGTAGTATGTATGTGGTATGTATGTAGCATGTAGCATGCATGTAGTATGTATGTAGTATATATGTGGTATGTATGTAGCATGTAGTATGTATGTAGCATGCATGTAGTATATATGTAGTATGTATGTAGCATATATGTAGTATGTATGTAGCATGTAGTATATATGTAGTATGCATGTTGCATGCATGTAGTATATATGTAGTATGCATGTTGCATGCATGTAGTATATATGTAGTATGTATGTTGCATGTAGTATATATGTAGTATGAATGTAGCATGTATGTAGTATGTAGTATGAATGTAGCATGTATGTAGTATGCATGTTGTATGTATGTAGCATGTAATTTTTTTTTTTTTTTGTACATTCAACACATTAGCCGGATGATGGGACTACTACTGTCCCATCATTGACTAATGTGTCAATCACTGTCATGGTAGCAGGCATCGCCCGATGGGACTTGTAGTCCCATCGGACGATGCCTGCACAGACCCCCGAAGCCTGCACAGCCCACCGGAGCCTGCACAGCCCCCCTGGCAGGCCGGCACAGCCCCCCGGCAGGCCGGCACAGCCCACCGGAGCCTGCACAGCCCCCCTGGCAGGCCGGCACAGCCCCCCGGCAGGCCGGCACAGACCACCGGAGCCTGCACAGACCCCCTGGCAGGCCGGCACAGCCCCCCGAAAGGCCCGTACAGACCCCAGAGAGGCTGTACAAGGGAAAAACAGGATTTTTCTTATTCCGATACCGGAAGTCCCATAGACTTGAATGGGACTTCCGGTATCTGAATCGGCGATACCGATACTTTTTTTTAATATCGGCCGATCCATTCCGATCCGATACTTTGAAGTATCGGACGGTATCGCTCAACTCTAGTCCTGACATCTTCAAGTAGTTGTAAAAGACGAATGAACCGGAGCCGCCACCTGCTGGCCGGGAACAGTACAGCACTCGATTTACAGTAGAATCCAAGGCGTGCTACCAGCGACATCTTGCGGCCAGACTTGTTTATTGCATGTGAATAAATTGTATGTAGACGGGCGCCACCTACTGGCGCGGAATAAGACTGCTGCTGTGCTGGTGATCGGACATGAGGCGTCACATATCTGAGCTGTGATTTGGGGTCACCTCAGGAGTCAGGTATAGGTGTAAGCAGGGCCGGACTGGGGTGAGAATTCAGCCGCGGCATTGTAGGTGCACAGGCCACGTGTGGGATGAATGTGAGACATCTCCGTGCACTTGTAGGTTGTAAGAAGTGAGGTTGGAGTAACACGACTCTATGGCCGGGGTCAGACTTGTGAGAAACTCGGACGAGCCTCGCATCAATACCCGGCACTGCCGCCGGCACTCGGGACCGGAGTGAGCGCTGCATGTATTTCTATGTGGCTGAGCGCTCCGGGCCGAGTGCCGGCGGCAGTGCCGGGTGTTGATGTGTGAGACTCGTCCGAGTTTCTCACTTGTCTGACCCCGGCCTATAACACGGTTGCAGGTGGTCCAGTATCACAGCTCCGTCCTATTGTCGCTACTTTACCTACATACCGGGGTCTCGTAGATAATGATGAGGACACTGCGCTCTCCATGGTGCTGGGGGTCTTCATACAGCTCACGGGCCGGGATGTAGATACCCCCGGAGCTAATACTGATGATCCATGCTACAGACAGCGATCAGTCTCAAGTCCCCAATCATCACTTTTTAACCCTTTCGAGACTTTACAATTTTCTGTTTTTTGCGTTTTCCTCCCCTTCTCCCCAGAGTCATAACTTTTTTTTTGTTCTGCCAATACACCCACATGAGGGCTTGGTTTTTTGCAGAACGAGTTGTACTTTTGAACGACACCGTTGATTTTACTGCTGCAGCCAGGATCATATTCCTCGCCAATCGTTACACCGATGCCTCTACCTTGTGCCAGTCATTACACTGGCTACCCATCCACTCCAGAATTCAGTATAAACTTATTACCCTCACCCACAAAGCCCTCCATGGCTCAGCACCACCCCACATCTCCTCCCTTGTTTCATTATACCACCCTACCCGCGCCCTCCGTTCTGCTGATGACCTGAGGTTAGCATCCTCAATAGTCAGAACCTCCCACTCCCGTCTCCAAGACTATACACGTGCTGCGCCAATTCTTTGGAATGCACTTCCCAGGTCAATACGATTAGTCCCTAATCCCTACAATTTTAAGCGTGCCCTGTAAACGCATTTATTCAGATTGTCCTACCGCCTCAACATATTAATCTATCCCTGTGTGGCACAGTCAAAAATTTTACCATAACCAGGTTCCCTGTATTATGTTCACACATGCTTTATGCATCCATTAGCCCTCTGTGTCTGTACTGTTACACACTTAACATTATGGCTGGTCCATACAATCAGGGCAACTGTTACCACCCACCTTTAGTACCTTTTTCCTCATAGATTGTAAGCTTGCGAGCAGGGCCCTCATTCCTCTTGGTATCTGTTATGATCTATGTGATTATTGTTATGCTGTAATGTCTATCGTCTGTACAAATCCCCTCTGAAATGTAAAGTGCTGCGGAATTTGTCGGCGCTATAGAAATAAAATGTATTATTATTAATATTATGGGGGAGTGCTGCCTTATATTACAGTCTGCCTATAGGGGGTGCTGCCTTACATTACAGTCTGCTTATTGGGGGCTGCAATATACTATACTACGTATATTGAGGGCTAACTGGTGTGTTATACTATATGGAGGCTGTCTAGGGGGTGTAGATTACAGTAAGGGGGCCATCATACAATGTGGATTTTACAGTAACCATCATGCAGTCTTGGAGCCATCATTGGGGGATACTAAGGGGTCAGTATATATAAAGTGAGGGGGTATTATACTGTGTATAGGGGAGCGGTACAGGGGGTATACTCATTATTAAATGTAAAGTGGGCACTTATTGTTATAGGGGAACTCAGGTTACTGTGACTGTGAAACGGGGCATACAGAGGGCATTATTACATTCTAGGGGGCAAAATGTGGGCACTGTTTTCTAGGTCACTTGCACCCGGCATTACTGTATTATAGAGGGATGCTTTAGAATTTAGAGGGCACACAGAATCACACAATTGGTGCAGTAATAGGGACACATACGGCAGCAGCGGCTCAGCATTGGGGTATCAGGTGCAGTAATAGGGACACATACAGCAGCAGCGGCTCAGCATTGGGGCATCAGGTGCAGTAATAGGGACATGTACGGCAGCAGCGGCTCAGCATTGGGGTATCAGGTGCAGTAATAGGGACACATACAGCAGCGAACCAGCATTGGGGTATCAGGTGCAGTAATAGGGACCCATATGGCAGCTGCGGCTCAGCATTGGGGTATCAGGTGCAGTAATAGGGACACATACGGCAGCAGCGGCTCAGCATTGGGGTATCAGGTGCAGTAATAGGGACACATACGGCAGCAGCAGTTCAGCATTGGGGTATCAGGTGCAGTAATAGGGACACATACGGCAGCAGCAGTTCAGCATTGGGGTATCAGGTGCAGTAATAGGGACACATACGGCAGCAGCGGCTCAGCATTGGGGTATCAGGTGCAGTAATAGGGACACATACGGCAGCAGCGGCTCAGCATTGGGGTATCAGGTGCAGTAATAGGGACACATACGGCAGCAGCGGTTCAGCATTGGGGTATCAGGTGCAGTAATAGGGTCACATACAGCAGCAGCGGCTCAGCATTGGGGCATCAGGTGCAGTAATAGGGATATGTACGGCAGCAGCGGCTCAGCATTGGGGTATCAGGTGCAGTAATAGGGACACATACAGCAGCGAACCAGCATTGGGGTATCAGGTGCAGTAATAGGGACCCATATGGCAGCTGCGGTTCAGCATTGGGGTATCAGGTGCAGTAATAGGGACACATACGGCAGTAGCGGCTCAGCATTGGGGTATCAGGTGCAGTAATAGGGACACATACGGCAGCAGCAGTTCAGCATTGGTTTATCAGGTGCAGTAATAGGGACACATACGGCAGCAGCGGTTCAGCATTGGGGTATCAGGTGCAGTAATAGGGACACATACGGCAGCAGCGGCTCAGCATTGGGGTATCAGGTGCAGTAATAGGGACACATACGGCAGCATCGGCTCAGCATTGGGGTATCAGGTGCAGTAATAGGGACACATACGGCAGCAGCGGTTCAGCATTGGGGTATCAGGTGCAGTAATAGGGACACATACGGCAGCAGCAGTTCAGCATTGGGGTATCAGGTGCAGTAATAGGGACACATACGGCAGCAGCGGCTCAGCATTGGGGTGTCAGGTGCAGTAATAGGGACACATACGGCAGCAGCGGCTCAGCATTGGGGTATCAGGTGCAGTAATAGGGACACATACGGCAGCAGCGGTTCAGCATTGGGGTATCAGGTGCAGTAATAGGGACACATACAGCAGCAGCGGCTCAGCATTGGGGCATCAGGTGCCGTAATAGGGACATGTACGGCAGCAGCGGCTCAGCATTGGGGTATCAGGTGCAGTAATAGGGACACATACAGCAGCGAACCAGCATTGGGGTATCAGGTGCAGTAATAGGGACCCATATGGCAGCTGCGGTTCAGCATTGGGGTATCAGGTGAAGTAATAGGGACACATACGGCAGTAGCGGCTCAGCATTGGGGTATCAGGTGCAGTAATAGGGACACATACGGCAGCAGCAGTTCAGCATTGGTTTATCAGGTGCAGTAATAGGGACACATACGGCAGCAGCGGTTCAGCATTGGGGTATCAGGTGCAGTAATAGGGACACATACGGCAGCAGCGGCTCAGCATTGGGGTATCAGGTGCAGTAATAGGGACACATACGGCAGCATCGGCTCAGCATTGGGGTATCAGGTGCAGTAATAGGGACACATACGGCAGCAGTGGTTCAGCATTGGGGTATCAGGTGCAGTAATAGGGACACATACGGCAGCAGCGGCTCAGCATTGGGGTATCAGGTGCAGTAATAGGGACACATACGGCAGCAGTGGCTCAGCATTGGGGTATCAGGTGCATTAATAGGGACACAAACGGCAGCAGCGGCTCAACAGGATGAGGGGTTTGTGCAGGTTGGGGATACATGGTGATGGGGCTGGAATATTAGAAGTGAAACGTGTCAAATATTTTATATTTATTTATATGCATCTCCAGTTGGAGTACTGAGGGTTTTGTTTTGATGTTTTGTTGTATAACTATATAATTTCAAATTTTTTTACTTGTGGAATCTGCATAGCGTTTATTTCTTAAATTGTGTATTTTGTGTTGTGCCTCGGCTCGGGTTCTGTAGGAGGACCATTGGATTCGTAATGTATCTTATTTTATGCTATTTTTGACTGTATATTAATTACTGCTGGTGTCTTCGTCCTGGACGCGAACTTGCGGTGTTCCTGCGGTGGTTCTTCTGAGCGATGGGTCCTGGCTTTCTTCTTCGGCGTTCAAATGGATATATTCCCTCTGACACCTATTTTTTGAACTGACAATCTCCTCTTCCCCTTTAAAAGGTCATTTTTACCCAAAAAACTGATCCTTTCTATAATAATCTACAATATCCTCTTTTAAAATATTCCTCTATATTACAAATGGCTGAATGGTATAATTTATGTTTTCATATTCCCTTTCTATATATCAAAATTATCTCTGACGAAATTCTCAGTTATAATATTGAATTATCCTTCTCTTCTCTAAAATTTGCTTTTTTGAATGTAACCTTAGATATAGATTCATTTCCACACGGATATTTTTTTCTGTCTACTAATTACTGATAGTCCTTTACTATGACATCATATATATAATTTTTTATTGTTTTTAAAGAATAAGTTTTCTCTTTTGAAATGCTTTCACAGTTATAGATATCTGCAAGTCAGTACGTCGACAGCGATGTCTTTTCTCTCTGACAAATCCATCTTTGTATACTCACACGCATATTATTTATACTTTTTAATTATGACTTTTTTCCAACAATAAGTGATGATGGGTTTCTCCTTGGATATGATCTCGGCATAATATCGGCCCCAGTCTGGGAGTTTGCGATGTCTTGTGACTTTCCCTCACTCTAGAGAAGGGTTCCCCACCCCCAGATCATGTTTTCAGGATTTCCTTAGTATTGCCCAGGTGATAATTGCTTCACCTGTGCAATACAAAGGAAATCCTGAAAACATGATCTGTTGGTGGGCCTTGAGGACTGGAGTTGGGGAACCCTGCTCTAGAGCAGTGGTCCCCAACTTTTTTTGCACCAGGGACCGGCTTCAAGCAAGACCATTCTTCCATGGCCCGGCAGGGCTGGGATGGAGGTGTGACAGGGGCGGGGCTTTGGTCATAAGGGGCGGGGCTATGGATGCGGTTGTAGTTTAGCAGTGCATACTTTAATTATAACATTTATAATGTGACTCAACTCACCATAGGTTTTGAATGAGTGGGAGCACCTGGCTTGTTTCTCTGTTTCAGTGGGAGCACTGGCCTACTTCTACTGATGACCGTCACTGCTAATGATGATTGGAACCTACAAGGAAATGGAGCATTGAGCACTTAAGAAAAATTGTACCCTTGTATTTATGGCTCTGCTCCCACTCTCCCTCCCATGTATTTATGGCTCCGCTCCCACTCTCCCTCCCTTGTATTTATGCCTCCATCCCATGTATTTATGGCTCCGCTCCCACTCTCCCTCCCTTGTATTTATGCCTCCCTCCCATGTATTTATGGCTCCGCTCCCACTCTCCCTCCCTTGTATTTATGGCTCCCTCCCATGTATTTATGGCTCCGCTCCCACTCTCCCTCCCTTGTATTTATGGCTCCCTCCCATGTATTTATGGCTTCGCTCCCACTCTCCCTCTCATGTCTTTATGGCTCCGCTCCCACTCTCCCTCCCAGGCATTTATGGCTCCGCTCCCACTTTCCCTCCCATGTATTTATGGCTTCGCTCCCACTCTCCCTCCCAGGTATTTATGGCTCCGCTCCCACTCTCCCTCCCAGGTATTTATGGCTCCGCTCCCACTCTCCCTCCCATGTATAAATGGCTCCGCTCCCACTCTCCCTCCCTTGTATATATGGCTCCGCTCCCACTCTCCCTCCCTTGTATATATGGCTCCGCTCCCACTCTCCCTCCCTTGTATATATGGCTCCGCTCCCACTTTCCCTCCCATGTATTTATGACTCCGCTCCCACTCTCCCTCCCTTGCATATATGGCTCCGCTCCCACTCTCCCTCCCTTGTATATATGGCTCCGCTCCCACTCTCCCTCCCTTGTATATATGGCTCCGCTCCCACTCTCCCTCCCAGGTATTTATGGCTCCGCTCCCACTCTCCCTCCCAGGTATTTATGGCTCCGCTCCCACTCTCCCTGCCAGGTATTTATGGCTCTGCTCCCAACCAGGTATGTATGGCTGGGCTCCCCCATCATACTTACCCCTCACGTCGCTATCGCTGAACTTCCTTCCCGTCGCTGCGCATCCCTGCATCTCGCGGCACTACAGCTTCTTCCTGTGAGGAGCGGTCATGTGCTACCGCTCATTAAGGTCTATGAATATGGACGCCACCCCTATGGGAGATGAGTGGCGTCCATATTCATGACCTTAAATGAGCGGTAGCACGTGACCGATCAGCGCTGGAAGACGCTGCCGCGCCGATAGGGATGACAGGGTATCAGCTGCTACACCACAGCAGTCCGCGGACCGGCAAGAGCACCGCAACGGACCGGTGCTGGGCCGCGGACAGGTGGTTGGGGACCCCTGCTCTAGAGCTTCGAACAGAAAAAATCCCCCTCCCTTTTTATATTGTCTTCCTCTTTTTTATATTGTTTGTACTGGGAAATTGATTTATTTTACATGGTAAAAACGCTCACTTTATATTCATAATTATTAATGGACACAGTTCACTTAGATGTTTAAAATATTTATTAATAATAAAAATGATTTTAATGTGTTTCTGCTCCGCAGGTTCTCGTCCATATCTTCTTTTTTGAAGAAAGCTGGGATCCACTCATTTCTTTATTTTTTTTCTTTAAATAATTTTTCAGTTGTTACCCGTTAATCTGTGAATAGAAATGAATTAATGATTAAGAAAGGGATCCTTAATGTATATGTTTAATTCTATACCGATAAAGACGTGTTAACCTTTTGTCAACCATGAACTGTGACATCATGAGTCATTTGATCGTTAGGCGCCATTTTTTGAATTTAGCATGTGCTTAAACCTTGCAAGCACCTTGTCTCTTCATATTGTATGTGGTATTTCCTGACGAAGGGGTCATTGGAACACCGAAATGCGTTGAATAAGCCACTGGAATATTTCAATAATTTCTGGAATTAATCTATTGCGGCAGCGCGGAGATAATCCACACTTCCTACTAAGCATATCTCTTCATAAGGTCGTGGATCGACCTGTGGATCTGCGGCAGCCGCCATCTTTACATGCCTGTATTCACCTGCACCAGGTGAGCAGTTTTCTTGGTGTCTCATCTTTGTGATACGTGGGATAAGACCCTATTGCGCTTTGTGTCTCCCCTCTTTCTTTTTCTATATATAGCAAACTGATGATACCGCTTAGAGTTTGTAAATCTTTCAATAAAAAAATTATACTTACATTTTATTTATTGTGTTCCCGCTCTGCTGAAGCAGCAGGTAAAAGCTCGGAGGAGCCAGCTGTATAGAATGGGGAAGAAAGGAAGGGAAGGTGTTGATATCTTCCATTAAAAATATACTGAACAATATAGTATAAAGGGAAGACACAAAGTATATCTACCCATATTATGGGCCTTAGTGTAACAACATGTCACATACAACAATGGGGGAAGCTTTTCCTTACTTTGTTGGATGTCTCTCTGTTTCTCTATCACTTTTGCTGCTGGAGAAAAAGAAAAAGTGATCACAAATAAATATATCAATATCAAGTATTAGCTCATTGAATACAGTTCAGATGCACTTGCAAGCGGACTGATCTGCCTGTGTAACTACCAGGACAAATCATTGTATAATTTTGCATCTAGAAGACAGCGTTTAGGACATAAGGGCACATCCATTTGTGGGAAGGGTTAAATACTTACATGTTTTTGACAGTGGTCTGGTTCTTTCTTCTATAGCATTTTGGCATCCACCATTTATGTTTGTGTCTTAAAAAATCCAAACAAACAAATTGAGACTCATACAATTCACATCATCATTCTGATCAGTCTATGAGAATTTATACAGTGATATTGTCCTGTGTAATGTCCTATGATAATGTCACAATTAGTGATGGGTGAACCTCTGGATGTTTGGGTCCTGCGTGTTATGCCAAACGGTTAAAAAAAAAGCTCGGTTTGGGTACCAGAACAGTACCCGAAACCGAACCTAGACCCCATTCAGATGCATGGTATGCCCGAACACCCATTGTTTGCCATGCTGTCATTTGCAGCACAGCACAGCAAACACTGTCTGTGATCAGTTAGAGAGCTGCGGTTTCCAACACCAGCTATGAAAGTTTACCTCTGTTCATAGAGGCGTCGGCTGATTAGAGAGTACTATTCCCAGCAGCCAAGCCTGCTGCCGCTAATAACAGCAAGATCAGGTGTCGTTGATGGGAGTATTCATCAGTCAGTGCCTGCACTATAAATAAATACAATTTTTTTAAAAAAATGATGTGAAGTCTTTCTATTTTTGATTACCAGTATGGTAAAACTGACAGCTGCGAGCTGCAACATTTAGCTGTCAGCTTTAGCAAAGCTGGTTATCAACAATAGAGGGGTCCCAACGGCATTTAAAAAAATAATTAAAAAATATGGAATGGGATCCCCCCATTTTTAACAACCTGCCAAGAATTAATGCTTAGGAAGCCTATGGATAAAGTTATCTGACTGGATATAACTGCTATCCATGTATTCTTGAGTACATTTTTTTCCAGGAGACTCGGAGATGTTCTGGGAGTGTTGGCGAATACATTATAATCTCACTATCTGTCTACTTACAAGCTGATATCCTCATTGCTGCATTCTGATGTGGCATTAAACTTATCCACCTCTTCTTCCTCCTTTTCCTCCTCCTTCTCGTCATCCTCCTTCTCCTCTTCATCATCCTCCTCCTCGTCATCCTCCTCCTCCTCGTCATCCTCCTTCTCCTCCTCCTCGTCATCCTCCTCATCCTCCTTCTCCTCCTCCTCTTCGTCATCCTCCTTCTCCTCCTCCTCCTCGTCATCCTCCTTCTCCTTTTCCTCCTCCGACTCCTTCTCCTCCTCGTCATCCTCCTTCTCCTCCTCTTCATCATCCTCGTCATCCTCCTTCTCCTCCTTCTCCTCGTCATCCTCCTTCTCCTCCTCCTCGTCATCATCCTCCTCCTCGTCATCCTCCTTCTCCTCCTTCTCCTCCTCCTCGTCATCCTCCTTCTCCTCCTCCTCCTCGTCATCCTCCTTCTCCTCATCCTCCTTCTCCTCCTCCTCTTCGTCATCCTCGTCATCCTCCTCTTTCTCCTTCTCCTCCTCCGACTCCTTCTCCTCGTCATCCTTCTTCTCCTCCTCCTCCTCGTCATCCTCCTCATCCTCCTTCTCCTCCTCGTCATCCTCCTCCTCCTCCTCTTCGTCATCCTTGTCATCCTCCTTCTCCTCCTCGTCATCCTCCTTCTCCTCCTCCTTCTCCTCGTCCTCTTCCTTCTCCTCGTCATCCTCCTTCTCCTCGTCATCCTCCTTCTCCTCGTCATCCTCCTTCTCCTCGTCATCCTCCTTCTCCTCGTCATCCTCCTTCTCCTCGTCATCCTCCTTCTCCTCGTCATCCTCCTCATCATCCTCCTCCTCCTCCTCGTCATCCTCATTCTTCTCCTCCTCCTCCTCGTCCTCCTCCTTCTCCTCGTCATCCTCCTTCTTCTCCTCCTCCTCGTCATCCTCCTCCTCCTCGTCATCCTCCTTCTCTTCTTCCTCCTCACTATTGGATATATAACAGACATTATTTAGCAATTCTCGTAAACTGCCATTGTTTTTACAATTACTCATTTTATATGAGAAATTTCTCTAAAAACTTCTGAATTTCTATCCATCGTCACTGTTATCCTCCAGTTGCCAACTATTAGCAGAATGAAGGCTGCAATTTATAGTAGACTGTGTATGGAGGACATAAATGGTTTCATAAAACTCCCAGGCATGATCAGTAAAAATCTCTCTAAGAAAAAGTGTCCGTGTTACTGTCCGCCATGTCTGTCATGCCGCAAGATGCCTGGAGCAATGTGCACGCGCGCCTTAACTCATGGCTGTTGCTGGGTAACCATCCATCTCTGTCTGGTTCTGCAATCCGCTGTATTCCTGGAACACCTAATCATGTGACTTCTATGTTCCAGCCCTGCTTTGATTCTGCAATCCGCTGTATTCCTGGAAACCTCTGATCATGTGACCTCCTCTATGGTTCTACCCAGGCTGTTCTAGCGATGCTCTCTATGATCCTGGAGGATCTGAACACAAAGTTCCTCCCAGGTCCTGACCCGGAAGTACTGGTGCTATGGTGCTATATCAGACCGCCCCTCCCTATGGTCAGGGCCTGAGTATCGTGTTGCTTCCCTGCATGGCTGCTTGGCCTGCTGGGTCGCTCCTGTATTCTGTGCCCCTACACTTTGCTCTGTCGTGTGTCTCTGCACACGCTCTGTGCTTGTACTCTGACTCCTGTCTCGTGCCATGTCTTGTGTTGTCTCTCGTGCCATGTTTGTCCTTGCCTTGCCTTGTAGTACCTCTGCTGTTCTCTGCTTTAGCCTGTTTTGCCATGTCTGATCTTTGCAATTTTGAGCCTTGTAGTACTTCTCATGTTTCTTGTCTCTGCCTGGTTTTGAGTACTCTGCCCTTTGGTGCTCTCTTGCACATTTCCATGTCTAGTCTCAAGGCTCTGCCATGACCTGGCTCTGGGCTTCGGCCTACGCTCCGTTGCTAGACTCTGTCCTATCGTGCTCTCTTGCACATTTCCACGCTAGTCCCAAGGCTCTGCCTTGGCCCAGCTCTGGGCTTCGGCCTACGCTCCGCTGCTAGCTCTGTTCTTGCTCTGACCTGGCTCTGTTTCTGCCTATGTTCCACACCATGTCTTGCCTTGTTTCTCGCCTAGCCTTGTCTTGTTTCTTGCTTTGCCTTGCTTTGTTGCTTCGTGTGCCCTTTGCATGCACCTGGCCTTCCTAGCCTCCTGCTTGTGCCTCAGCCGTGCCCGCCCTAGTCGTGCCCGCCTGCTTGTGCCTCAGCCGTGCTCGTCGGTCAGTGACAGCTGTGTCGCCTGCTATGCCTCAGCCGGGTTCGCTGGAGTCTTGCCCGCTTGTTAGTGCTGCAGACCGATCAGCTAGCCAGTGCCTCAGCCGTGCTCTCTGTGCTTCCTTGCACTTCACGCTGTTTCTGCACTCTGTTCTACGTGCTCTCTATAGCACACGCAGGTCCTCGCCTGCCCTTGGCATACCTCCCCGTGCTTCTCTAAAAGTACGCGCAGGTTTTGCCATGTACCCTGTCGTGCCCTCTAGCACGCACAGGTCCTAGTCTGTACCATGTCTTGAATCCTGACCCTGGCGTGCCTCTCTGCATGCGCAGGACTCTGCTTTTAAATTCTGTCCCTGGCATGCTCCTCGGCATGCGCAGGCCTCCGTCCGTGAACCTGACCCTGGCGTGTTCCTTCGCAAGCGCAGGACTCTGCTCTGTACCTTTCTCTGGCGTGTCCCTCTACACGCACAGACCTCCATCCTTAAACCTGTCCCTGGCGTGCCCTTTGCATGCGCAGGCCTCCGTCCTTGAATGAACCCTGGTGTGTCTCCAAGCACGCACCCTGCCTTGAACCCTGGCTTGCCTGCCGGATTCCCGAAACCTGCCGACCGCTGCCAGAGGTCCGGAACCAGATTACTGCGGCCTGATGTCCGGACCTGATTTCCGTAGCCTGATGCCTGGATCCTGTCGGTCGTTGCCAGTAGTCCGGAGTCCGATGCCATCGCACCCTGTCTTGGATCCTGGCGTGTCTCCTTGCACGCACCCTGCCTTGGACTCTGGCGTGTCTCTCGGCGTGCACCTTGTCTTGGACTCTGGCGTGTCCTAGCACGCATCCCTCGATGGAAATCGTGTGATCCCTAACACGTACCCTGCCCTGGACTCCGGTATGTTTTCTGCACGTGATATGTCTGAACTTTAGGCGTGCCCTTGCTCGCACCTTGCCGTGTTTCACCGTTGGTGCCCTGCATCTGATTCTCTGTTTTTGCCTTGTATCTGATTAAAATGTGTAACCACGTTTGCTGATGAAATCCTGTGACTTCGCTTTATGTTTCGTTTCCTGTTCGTCCTGTTGCTAGACACTCAATAGTGTCTCCCTGAGCTGGCCGTCTGGTCCAGCTGCCGTGGTGGCTCACCCCCTTGGTCTTGCCCCTGACACTCCCTGTACAGGGGGTGGGTTCTCACTAGGTTCGCTCGCCCTAGGTGAGTGCCACGGCCCAGAGGGTCCACTCTAAAAGGAAAAACGACTCAGCGTAAGCTGACGCTCGTCACACTCACAGCAATCAACCAGATCACTGCTCTTCATTTTAAAGGAAATTGAGATGTTGAAATCTGGATTCTGATTGGCTGTGAAGGGTCACACTGATACTTTGTCTTAGAAGAGTATTTATACATGAGCGTGCCTGTGTCTGCTGATGGTGGCACAGTGACAATGAGGGGATGTGAAATCCAACTCTTTCTTACATCATTTCCCCTTGTAGATACAGTACATTGATTATGACAATAGTATATCTGAGGGAACAGCTCAGAAATATGACTCTGTTTATAATACCAACTTACAAGATGGTCTCCAGGGTAGGCGCGCGGGATGCTCTTCCAAATTTGTTTTTCCTATAAGAGAACATACAGCTCTGGTTAGAATCATAACACACTGGCTCATCATCTGTGGCTTTTTATAAGTCACTTTCCTTATATGTCTTGTGGTATTTGTTGCTGTTTTGGCACAGAATTCATCAAAATAATGTGCGTGATTCATGAATTTGTCGCAAAGTAAAAAATAGGCTTTTTTCGTCTTTTGAACTGCGTTTGTGATGTTTGGTCTCATATTTTGGAGTACTGAAAAACACACCAGAGGGAGGAAGAAGGAGACTAGAGAGAATCTGTGCCAAATCAGGTGAAAATATCTGGAATTGTTAAAAAACAGCCACAAAGCAGCAAAAATTAGAAAAAAGGCGAGCACATGTAAAATTGACTTAAAAAAGGTGCAAATAATGAAAAGGGTAAAAAACAACAAAAAAAGGTGCCAACACACAAAAGTAGACATAAAGTGGACACAAAGGTGGTGATGAATCTGGGCCACGATGTATATAACCTGTCCCTCAGATAACAGCATGGACATAACCTCCAGAATCTCTCCAGCTCTGCCATCACATAGATTGTGCTACACAGAAGGATGATCCTTTAATCTCAGGCTCCAAGACAACATTTGGTTGGTCAAGAGTCCGGATAAATTTGGGGCATTACTGTAATTGGCTCCTGACCGTATTGTTATTCTACGAATAAAAGGGATGAGGAACAGTATGAAGAATTAATTTGGGTCTAAGTTCTTTATTATTGAAAGCAATGTCATCCTTCTTATGGAAACAGTGTAAATGCCCCTGAGTGGGAGCAGTAACGCCATGATATCACCACCATGGAGTCCTTCCCTTATTGGGACACATACTACTCCTATATGAAGGTGGAAGATATAATAAGATACATACTCGAATTCTACCTCCCATAGCTCTATGCTGACTCTCCATCTATTAAAGAAAAAGAAAACAGAATGAATAATATTACACATACACAGTCACCATGATGGTAGGAAGAGGAATGATACTATTGAGCCTTAATATAACCAATGCAGACTCATAGGGAACATCTCTGTGGTGGATCATTACAGGGAGAGTCCAGGAGGATCAATAATCCCAGTTATATGATATACATACAGCTCATGCAGGAACTCCTTGTACTCCTCTTCTAACGTCATCCTACTGAAGAGAAGGAAGACAATTAGGAATTATTGTATCTGCTCCATAGCTGATAACAGATCATCAATGGTCACTAAAATGTACAACTGTTGTATGTCAGAAACCTGGCGTAGTGTAAGGCCCTGTTCACATGTACGTGTCTCCAGGGCGTCTGGCAGCCGTTTTCACCCGTACTGGAGACATATATCCACACGTACCCATTACAACCTATAGGGCTGCTCATATGTCCGCGTTTTACCAGCAGCACAGATGACAGAGGCCAATACCAGTCTATGGGTCCATGTACAACACATATAGCACACGAATGGCATCCATGTGTCATCCATGTGCAGTCCGTGTATATTTAACACTGCAAGTATAGAAGCTTTGGAATTGATTTTTATAAAGCCATACTGGAAAAAAACGGATGTCACATGGATGGCACACGGGTGACCCACTGACGAATCATTGATGATACACTGATAGCACTCGGGTGACACTGGGGACACACTAATGACACCAAGTTATCGCCAACTGTGGTACTTTACAAATCATTAAAATGTAATCTTTAATGCAATACTAGAAAAAATATTTATACAAAAAAACACTAATTAGAGTAATATGGGAGTAATTACTCCATTTTTATACTATTTAATTAAAGTTTATATTTTAACAATTTGTAAAATATCACAATTGGTGGAGAATTGGTTTCTAAATAGTGTGTACTCTAATAACAAAATAACGCTTTGAGCTTTCTCAAGGATGACACACTGATGGCTCACTGATACTACACTGACAGTACACTGATACTACACTGACAGTACACTGATACTACACTGACAGTACACAGATGGCTCACTGATACTACACTGACAGTACACAAATACTACACTGATAGTACACTGATGACACACTGATGGCTCACTGATTCCACACTGACAGTACACTGATGACACACTGACAGTACACTGATACTACACTGACAGTACACTGATGGCACATTGATAGCTCAGTGATGACACACTGACAGTACACTGATGACACACTGACAGTACACTGATGACACACTGACAGTACACTGATGACACACTGACAGTACACTGATGGCACACTGACAGTACACTGATCCAAAACACTGATGACACCGATACTATTTTTTCCGGTATTGGTATTATATGGACGTGTGAAGGGGGCCCACAATTTCCTCCCACCATGAATGAATTTCCCAAAAATGGGACACTAAATCTGCCACATCTGAACTTGCCCTTCGGCTAATGCTCGGCGGTAATAGAGTTACCCGGTCATTCTGACATGGAGCTGCAATGTTTCCCTGTGGGAAGCAGAATTGCAGGAGATTACGGGTGACATGGAAGGTGACTCTCCGCCATCCAGTGGCTCCAGTGTATCAGAGAAATTGCAGATTTAGGGTAAGTAAGCATTTACCTCATTCTCCTCACTAGATTCTCGCTCATAAACTATAAAATAATAGAAAAAAAAGAATTATAGCAGACATTGTATTTCATTCCTGTTTTGATATTTGTAAAGAATTGCAGGGATTAACTACATAACGATTCCATTATTAAAGGGAAGTGATGTCCTGACATTACAGGGTTAACACCTATAGATAAAGGAGAACCTATCAGAACATAATAAAGGACACAAAAAAGAGGCTAATACAACGTTTCCTTCCACTTTACTCCCGACTGCAGCCCTCTAGTGAGTGTCCCCTCGGCAGGCACCATGATGTCACTGTGTGATGTCATCCCATTTCATGGATTACTAATCCCCAGTAACAGCAGTAACTGTCAGGAGTGACAAAAACCTACAACCAATCCCATATCCATGAAATAGGGTTTTAAGGGATTGTGCAGGACTGGAAAAACATAACTGCTTCCTTCTAAAAACAGCGCCGCACCTGTCCACGGCTTGTGTTTGGCATTGTAACTCGGCTTCATAGAGATGAATAGAGCTGAACTGTAATCCCGGACACAACCAACAGACAGGTGTGGCGCTGTTTTTTGAAGAAAAGAGACAGAATTTTTCAAATCTTGTACAACCCTCTTAGATTCTTTACCTTAAATCAAAACTTTATCAATGTAATCACCTAAATATAAAGCACATAGCCTCTTCACAGAGGAAGAGGACAGGAGTTCTAGAGCCACCCATTAGAGGAGGCAATCCTAAAAGTCAATATCGGCCCTTTCATGAGCCTTGGCACATGACTTTGGATAGGAAACCAAACCAGAAGCTGCATTTACAATCAAGTACTTTGGATTTTTTACTCCTTATTAGCACAAAGCTATCGCCAATAGGTGGCGCTAGAGCTCCTGTCCTCTTCCTCTGAACAGGCACCCTGCATATTAAAATTCCCAGAGGAGCATTACTTGGCGCCTGCCCACACCAACTTGGCGCCTCCACAAGGGACAACGTTACCCCTTAGACCCTCTAAATGTTATGTAACTGTTACAAAATGGTAAAAATTAAATATTAATGGTAGTTATTTCTATATTCCTAATTATACCTAATCTATACATTGCACTGTATTGTTCACATGGATGGTGGAGGATACAAAGAGAGAAGGCCGGTTACATAGATGACACAGTTTAAACATTAGCAAAAAATAAAGTTGAGATATTAGAGAATGAGGGAAATGAGGAGCGAGAGTCACAGACACATGGGATATAATAGGACACAAATCAGGAGCTAAAGTCACAGACACATGGGATATAATAGGACATAAATCAGGAGCGAGAGTCACAGACACATGGGATATAATAGGACACAAATCAGGAGCTAATATAAATGATGTTACTTACACTCCACTAACTGAAACCCTCAGAGAAGTTCCGTTCGGCAGTTGATTCTATGTCATCGTGATGTCACAACATTCCGTGACCTCATAACCGGCAGCCACCTACAGCCGATGCTCTATACATGAAATAGGCTTCTCACGACTTATGGGCACAACTGGTTTTGGCCTTAAAGGGGTTCTCCGAGAAATGTAATAAAATAAATAAATACAAAAATAATAAACAGTTTTCTAAATACTTTTATTTAGCAAAAAGCTATGCTTTATGGACTGCGCCCTGTCAGGATTTTTGCATGAAAGAGTGGTCCAAAATTCAAGTTGAGAGGTGTAAGAAGCTCTTGATGGTTATGGGAAGCCACTGATTGCAGTTATTGTTTCCAAAGGGTGTGCAACCAAGTATTAAGATGAGGGTGCCAACAATTTTGTCAAAACTTCAGTTTCTGGAACAATTTCAAGGGTTCCAACACTTTAGGCCATTATTGTGTGTGTAATATGTATACACAGCAGTCTCGGCGTCTCCTATGTGATGTAGCCGTATATACACCATTCTAGGTGTATCCTGTCCTGTGTCATGTATATAGCTATAGTGCGGTGTTAACATAGTGGGTAATATTTATATATTGAGCTTTTTTTCTCATACCGAGTCAGTATGGGAAAAAAATATTGCACTTCCTCATTCAATAGTATCTGATAAAAAGAAAAAACCTGATAAAAATAAAATATCGAATAGCACACACCCAATTTATACGTTTGTGTGCATGAGCCCTTATTCCATGTATATATACACTGCACAGTACGGGTTCTCCTGTCCTGTATACTGGGTATAAGGGCTCATTCACACTCCTGTATAAAATATTGATCTGATGTTGCTTCAGAAAAGTTGGACAAGTGGAATCCGTATGGCTGAACTTATGCCATGCCAGTGTGCAATTTGTTTTCTCCCCCAGTATCCGTATGACATCTGTGCGACATGCATATGCAATGTGTTCTTAACATCATCTTTTACATACTATAATTCACTATGTAATTTAAAACTAGTTTACAAACTAATAAAGCAATGTTATATACAGATATAGATAGAATAGATATAATAAACTCTAAAGTTGGCTCTGAAGGATCTTTAGCCTTGTTTAACCCCTTTCTGACATTGGATGTAATATTCCGTCCACGTGCCCTGGGCCAATTTGACCATGGACAGATCATTACTTCATCGAGATCGGCCGCGCTCACGGGGAGTACGTGGCCGATCGCAGCCGGGTGTCAGCTGATTCTAACAGCTGAAACCCGGCATTAGGTGCCAGGAGCGGTCACAGAACGCTCCCGGCACTTTAACCCCCAAAATACTGTGATCAAACAAGATCGCAGCATTCCGGGAGCCGACACAGTGCTAATAGCCCCTCTGTCTTTATATCAGAGACCCCGCAGCGTAACATGGGGTCCCGATTGTTGCCATGGTGGGTTACCAGAGCTGGGAAACTTGTTGATCATGCACAGTGCAGCACTGACAGCTTCTATGGCATGCAGATGCTGTTTCATCAGGATGCTATAGAAGCGATCAGCCTGCAAAAAAATGATTGTCCCATAGTGGGACAAAGTGTAAATGTTAGGAAAAATTAAAAAAATATTTTTAAATAATTGAAAAAATATTTAAAAATAGAATAAAAAATAAAAAATCAATATACAGTGTGAGCCATTTATATAAATACACCAAAATAAAATGGGAATGGTTGGTGATATCAACTTCCTGCTTGTGACACATTACTATATGGGAGGGGGAAAACTTTTCAAGATGGGTGGTGACCATGGTGGTCATTTTGGTTCCAACTTTATTCTTTTCAATGGGAAGAGGGTCATGTGACACATCAAGCTTATTGCTAATTTCACAAGAAAAACAAAGGGTGTGCTTGGTTTTATCACAACTTTAGTCTTTCATGAGTTATTTACAAGGTTCTCTTTGTTTACAGCTATTGACATGTCGCAGAGGTTAACACGTAAGGAGCGGATAGAAATTGTGTTGATGTCTGGTGAACGCAGTACCCGGGTCATTGCAGCAGATTTCAATGCAAGAAACCCTACGCAAGAAAACGGTCACCATTCCCATTTTATTTAGGTGTATCCATATAAATGGCCCACCCAAAAAAGTTTGCCTCATCACTAAACATAATGTTCTGTGTAAATTGAGGGTCCTATTCCAATTTTTGTTTTGCCCATTCTGCAAATTCAGCGCGCTGATCTGGGTCACCAACCACTCCCATTTTATTTAGGTGTATCCATATCATTGGCCCACCCTGTATATTCTATCACTAAATAAATATTTGAATGAAGAAAAAAATCTAAACAATAAAAGTACACATATTTGGCATCACCGTGTCCACAACAACAAGACCTATAAAACTGTCTCACTAGTTAACCCCTTTAGTGAACACCATTAAAAAAGGCAAAAAAAAGATCTATCATCATACTGCCGAACAAAAAGTGGAATAATACGCAATCAAAAAGATGGATATAAATAAAAATGGTACCGCTTAAAACGTCATCTTGTCCCGCAAAAAACGAGCCGCAAAAGCGCCAAAACATAAAAAACTATATAAATGAGGTGTCTCTGTAATCATACTGACCCAAAGAATAAAACTGCCTTATCAATTTTACCATACACGGAATGGTATAAACCCCCTCCCCCCCCAAAAAAAAGAAATTCATGAATTGTTTTTTGCTCTTTCTGCCTCCCAAAAATCTGATCTTAATTCCAGCCAATTTTGCATTGAAAAAGTAAAAGGGCGCTCCTTCCCTTCCAAGCTCCGCCATGCGACGAAACAGTGGTTTACCCCCACATATGGGGTATCGGCGCACTCAGGACAAATTGCACAACATCTTTTGGGGTCCAATTTCTCCCATTACACTTGGGAAAATCAAAAAAATTGGATCTGAATAAATTTTTTGTGAAAAAGTTAAATGTTCATTTTTTGTTAAAAATTCCAAAAACTACTGTGAAGCACCTGAAGGGTTAATAAACTTCTTGAATGTGGTTTTGAGCACCGGGAGGGGTGGAATTTTTAGAATGGCGTCACTTTTGGGTATTTCCTATCATATAGACCCCTCGAAGTGACTTCAAATGTGATGTGGTCCCCCCAAAAAAATGGTGTTGTAAAAATGAGAAATCGCTGTTTAACTTTTAACCCTTATAACTTCCTAACAAAAGAAAATTTTGGTTCCAAAATTGTGCTGATGTAAAGTAAACATGTTGGAAATGTTACTTATTAAGTATTTTGTGTGACATATCTCTGTTATTTAAGGGCATAAAAATTCAAATAAATTTTACCACTATCATGAGGTACAATATTTCATGAGAAAATAATGTCAGAATCACCAGGATCCATGGAAGCGTTCCTCCAGAGTTATTACCTCATAAAGGGACAGTGGTCAGAATTGTAAAAATTGGCCTTGTCATTAACATGCAAACCACTCTTGGGGGTAAAGATAATAAATAAATAATTTACAAGAAATATGTGGGTGCCCCCTCTGTTTCATAACCAGGAAAGGTAAAGCAGACAGCTGTAGGCTGCTATTATCAGGCTGGAAAGGTCCATGGTTATTTGGCCCTTCCCAGCCTAAAAATACCAACCCGCAGCTGCCCCAGAATTTGCTCATCACATTAGATACGCCAATTCTGGCGCTTTCCTGATTGCCCTAGTGTGGGGGGGATCACTGGTATTTCCTGCTAGGCCACAAGTCCAACTAACAAAGTCAAGTAATGCTCTATGGGCTTCCCTCACACTAGCTGTCCCTCGTTCCTTTTACTGCACAGACCCAGACTGAACCCTAACAGGTAATCTCTACATGTGTTGTGGCTGTCGAACAGTCGCAAGACCTGCAGGCGCGAAAACTAGAACATAGTATTTGAGCACGCAGAAGTCACTTGGTTAGTATCCAAGCATGCTCGGATAACACCTTAAGCCTCTTTCACACTTCCGTTTTTGAAAATCAGTCAAGATCCGCCGATTTTCAAAAAAAACGGATCCGCCATTTTTCTTTGCGGATCCGTTTTTTTCCCATTGACTTTCATTATTGGCGTATCTTGACGGACGGGTGGCATCCGTTGTCATCAGTACTAAAACGGATCCGCTATCCGTCCTTTTTAACTGATACAAAAAACTTAAGTGTGAAAGAGGCCTTATCTGACCACGTTTGCTCATCACTAGCAGTAATGTTACTTACTGCTATTCACATTCACAGTCACCGGATTGGGGGGGAATGCTGCATGGGGAACAATTTTTAAAATAAATTGGTGAACAAGTGACATTGTGTTGTTTTTTTCTGTTTGTGTTTTTCCATTAGTGGACTACGACGGATTTGGTGGACTGTGGCAGATTCCCTTGATGACGGCGGACCTGTGTGGCTTTCTTTTTTTTCAAACAGAAATTGGTGAACCGGGAAAAGTGTCGGAGAGTGTTTTTTCAATAAAATTTATTTTTCTGTCTGTGTGTATTTTTTTCCATAACTTTTTTAGTAATGGGGGTGTCTGATATACACCTTTCCATTACTAACCTCAGGGCTTGATGCCAGCTGTGATTTTTGACATGCGCAGCTCATTGTCTCTGCTGAACATCCGGTAGGATGCTCGCATCATGCCAACATTCAGCATGACACCATGGTGCAGGGCCGCCATCAGGGCATTACTGCCCTGATTGACGTATGGGGCCCACAGTATCGGGCCCCCTCTCTTCTGCTCACCGGATCCCAGTGGCAGGATTCTGCTCGTGCAGTAACTCAACCTGCCCTCCGAGACTCAGGTTCAGTTAATAGAATGTTCATTTCATACAGTTCCTAGTTAACAATTAATGGCTGGTTATTGATTACTCATATCGTCTTTATCATTTCTTGCAAAGCTGTATAAGAACATTTCGACTGAGATTGTAAAATGCAGAACCCAGCCTTCCTCCTCCAAAACCAACTTCTCCACCATTACAGAAGATTGACTCTCCACTCCACTCTCAAGATCACATCTCACCACCTGTGCACTTGACCCGATCCCATCCCGCTTCATCCCAAACCTCACCACAGTCTTCATCCCAACCCTAACCCATCTCTTCAACCTATCACTAACAACTGGTGTATTCCTTTCAAGTTTTACACATGCCTCAGTCACACCTATCCTCAAAAAGCCCTCTCTTGACCCATCCTCTGTATCTAGCTATCGCCCTATATCACTTCTCCCCTATGCCTCAAAACTACTGCAACAACACGTCCATCTTGACTGTCCTCCCACCGCTCTTCCTGCTTCATTTTTGACAGCTTACAATCTGGCTTCCAGCCACAACACTCCACTGAAACTGCCCTGAGGTCACCAATGACTTATTAACAGCCAAGGCCAAGAGACACTACTCTGTCCTCCTCCTCCTCCTGGACCTGTCCTCTGCCTTTGACACAGTGGACCATTCCCTATCACTACAGACCCTCTCATCTCTTGGTTTCACAGACTTGGCCCTATCTTAGATCACATCATACCTAACCAACCGGACATTCAGCGTCTCCCACTCGTACACCACCTCCTCACCTCGCCCCCTATCTGTCAGAGTCCAGCAAGGTTCATTCCTAGGGCCCCTGCTCTTCTCCTCCTTCGGCCTCGTTCAGCTCATAGAATTTCACGGCTTTCAGTATCACCTCTATGCTGGTGACACACAGATCTACATCTCTGGACCAGATATCACCTCCCTACTAACCAGAATCCCTCAGTGTCTGTCCGCTATTTCATCCTACTTCTCCACTAGATTTCTAAAACTTAATACGGACAAAAGAGAATTCATCATCTTTCCCCGATCTCACGCGACTTCCCCCCACGGACCTATCCATTAAACGGCTGCCCACTCTCCCCAGTCCCACAAGCTCGCTGCCTTGGGGTTATCCTCAACACTAATCACTCCTTCAAGCCACATATCCAAGCCCTTTCCACTTCCTCCTGACTTCAACTCATAAATATTTCACGGATCCCTACACGGATCCGTGCATTCCTCAACCAAGAATCTGCAAAACCCTAGTGCATGCCCTCATCATCTCCCGCCTTGACTACTGCAACCTCCTGCTCTGTGACCTCCCCTCTAACACTCTCGCACCCCTCCAATCTATTCTAAACTCTGCTGCCCAACTAATCCACCTGTCCCCCCGCTATTCCCTGGTCCTCTCTGCCCCTGTACTAGTCGTGACTTGTATTGTTTAAGATTACTGTACTTGTATTTATTATGTATACCCCTCCTCACATGTAAAGCGCCATGGAATAAATGGCGATTTAATAATAAATAATAATTATTAGATTATAATAATCAATCCGAAAGTTTGGACTGCCATCTAGTGGTGGTAAAGCTTACCTGCACATAGGAAAGGAACTTTTTTTTTTCTTTTACAAATTTTATAATAAAAAAGAGACAATACATACAAGACAATACATGTAACAATACATACGTCTGTATTGCAGGTTTGACCATCACACTGGAGAGTGTATGGATCAATATAGTCATTTTTTTATGAAAACCAATAGTAAAGAATGTTAATAATAATTAATCATGTCGGTTTTCAAATCGATCAGCTGCGATCAGGTTTGGCAGGATATAAACTTTGAACAGAGCTGGAAATCACAGCTCTGCTTAATGTGTAATGGCCGATGCCACGTACTGCACATCAGATTTATGACAATAAGGATTTAGTCATTGATATTATATGCCTGGACAGCCCCTCTGCATTGGATCTATCACTGCTACCTTCTTGGATAGTTAGCTGTATAGCCTAACTACTGCAACTGTAATGAAGCCTTTCCGTTACTGATGTCTGAATTATTTTCCTCCACTTATAATGAATGTCCCCTGTTCCATTGTTTTCCATCAAGAAAGACCACCGAGGAAAGGGATCACCCCTCTAAGGGTAAGTTCACACTAGGCATTTTTGCAGCTTTTTTAATGCAAATTTTCAGTTCCGTTTTACACTATCAGCAAAGTCTATGAGATTTCAGAAATCTCATGCACACAGTTTTTTTTTTGTCATCAGGATTTTGTGTGTTGCATGGTTTTTTGCACAATGGAGCAAGTCACTTTCAGCGTTTTTCACCCATTGAAATGAATCATAAGAGTTGGAAGGGACCTCCTGGGCCATCTGGTCCAACCCCCTGCTCAAAGCAGGATTCGCTAAATCATCCCAGACAGATGTCTGTCCAGCCTCTGTTTGAAGGCTTCCACTGAAGGAGAACTCACCACTTCTAGTGGCAGCCTGTTCCACTCGTTGATCACTCTAAGTGTCAAAAAGTTTTTTCTAATATCTAATCTGTGTCTCCTCCCATTCAGTTTCATCCCATTGCTTCTAGTCTTTCCTTGTGCAAATGAGAATAAAGATGATCCTTCTACAATGTGACAGCTCTTGAGATATTTGTAGACAGCTATTAAGTCTGCTCTCAGTCTTCTCTTTTGCAAACTAAACATTCCCAAATCCTGCAACCTTTCCTCATAAGACAGGGTTTGCAGACCGGTCACCATTCTGGTCGCTCTTTTCTGAACTTGCTCCAGTTTGTTGATGTCTTTTTTAAAATGTGGTGCCCAAAACTGGACACAATATTCCAGATGAGGTCTGACCAAAGAGGAGTAGAGGGAAATAATGACTTCACGTGATCTAGACTGTTTGCTTCTGTTAATACATCCTAGAATTGCATTTGCCTTTTTTGCTGCTGCATCACACTGTTGATTCATATTCAGTCTGTGATCTATTAGTATACCCAAGTCTTTTTCACATGTGCTGTTGCTTGGCCCTATTCCTCCCATTCTGTATATGCTTTTTTCATTTTTATTGCCCAGATGTAGTACTTTGCATTTTTCCCTGTTAAAAATCATTCTGTTAGTTGCTGCCCACTGCTCCAGTTTATTTATATCTTTTTGAATCCTCTCTCTCTCTTCTCTAGTATTAGCTATCCCTCCTAGCTTTGTGTCATCAGAAAATTTAATCAGTTTACCCTCGATTCCTTCATCTAAATCGTTGATAAAGATGTTGAACAATACAGGGCCCAGGACAGAGCCCTGTGGTACCCCACTTGAGACATTCTTCCAACTGGATGTGCAGCCATTTATGACCACTCTTATGGGTCCGATCACTAAGCCAGTTATGAATCCACCTAACAGTTGCCTTGTCTATTTCATACTTAGTCATTTTTTCAGTAAGGATTGTATGAGATACTTTGTCAAATGCTTTGCTGAAGTCAAGATATACTATATCTACAGCATTTCCTTGATCAGTGATTCCGTCATAGAAGTAAATTAAGTTAGTCTGACATGACTTATTAGTTACAAACTCATGCTGGCTCTGTTTAATCACTTCATTCTTATCCAGGTACTGACATACATGTTGTTTAATAATTTGTTCAAAGATCTTTCCTGGTATAGAAGTCAGACTCACTGTCCTATAGTTGCCTGGGTCCACCTTCTTCCCCTTTTTGAAGATAGGAACAACATTTGCTCTTCTTCAGTCTTCTGGGACTTCTCCTGTTCTCCAAGAATTTTCAAAGATTATGGAGAGGGGTTCAAAAATTTCTTCTGCTATCTCCTTCAGCACTCTGGGGCGTAATTCATCTGGACCTGGAGACTTGAATTCATTTAGGTTAGCTAAGTGTTTCCGCACTATCTTTCTGTTTATAGATATCTTGGATTCTTCTATTCTGTTAATAGGACAGTGAAGAACAGTTGATGTTACATTTCCTTTCTGAGAGAAAACAGATGCAAAATAGGAATTTAAAAGTTCGGCTTTCTCAAGATCCTGTCTTACCATTTCATTATTTTCATCCTGAAAAAATCCTATAGCATCTTTGACTTGTCTTTTACTTTGGACATATCCCCAAAATCCTTTATTATTGCTTTTGACATCTCTTGCAAGCCTCAATTCATTGTCAGCTTTAGTAATCTGATTTGTGCCCTGCAGGTTCTGCAGACAGCATTATATTCTTCCTGTGATATGCCTCCCTCTTTCCATTTTATAAACATTTCTTTCTTCCTTTTTAGCATGTGCTTAAATTCTGTGTTCATCCATCCTGGTTTCCTTAAATGCTTCCTATTCTTCCCTCTTTTCGGAATTGTTAACAACTGTGCTTTGAGAATTTCATTTTTCAAGATTTCTCATCCTTCCTGGACATTTTTGTCTTTAACCTCTTCCTGACATCCGACGTACTATTCCGTCCATGGGACCCGGGCCCCTATGCCCATGGACGGGATAGTACGTCTACCGCGATCAGCGGCGCCCACGTGGTGAGCGCCGCTGATCGCGGCCGGGTGTCAGCTGATTATCACAGCTGACACCCGGCACAATGTGTCAGGGGCGGTCACGGACCGCCCCCGACACGTTAACCCCTTGCACACCACGATCAAACATGATCGTGGTGTACCGGGGGTTAAAGGGAAACATCTGCAGGGAGGGGGCTCCCTCCGTGCTTCCCTGAGCCCCCCACGGCAGCGCAATGTGCAGCGCTGCTGCGGGGGGCTCCTTTCCTGCAGGCCCCCGAATCCAAGTTGGCGACGGGGGCCTTCGGGGGCCTGCAGGAAGCTGGCTTCCTCAGTGCCTGCAAAGCGCAGGAATGAGGAAGCCTTCTGCACTGCCTGTGACAGATCGCTGATCTGTCACAGTGATCTGTGATGTGACAGATCAGCGATCTGTCACAGGACAGTGATGTCCCACCTGGGACTATTTAATAAAGTTTAAAAAAAAATAAAAAAAGTGTTAAAATAATTTTAAAAAAATCGCCAAATCGCCTTCCGAGCCCTGACGTGTGTCCATACAGTAGTTTTCTCCCACATATGGGGTGTCAGCGTACTCAGGACAAGTTGGACAACAACTTTTGGGGTTCAATTTCTCCTGTTACCCTTGGGAAAATAAAAAAATTGGGGACTAACTGATCATGTTTGTGGAAAAAATACGATTTTTTTATTTTCATGCCCGGGCGTTATAAACTTCTGTGAAGCACTGGGGGGGTTCAAAGTGCTCACCACACATCTAGATAAGTTCCTTGGGGGGTCTAGTTTACAAAATGGTGTCATTTGTGGGGGGTTTCCACTGTTTAGGTACATCAGGGGTTTTCCAATCGCGACATGGTGTCCGATCTCAATTCCAGCCAAAAACGTCAAATGGCGCCGATTCCCTTCCGAGCTCTGCCATGCGTCCAAATAGTGGTTTACCCCCACATGTGGGGTATCAGCGTACTCAG